>NC_044989.1:100194458-100877925 GCF_008728515.1 Papio anubis
AAATGCACCTGCTGGGTAAAGAACCGTACCTATAACCAGGCAGTCAACTGCACAGTACTTAACCACTGTGCCTCTAACATCACAAATGCCTCCAAATTTTAGTTGCCTTCCCCTCCTATATGTAAGAAGGCAAGAGAAAACAGTTGTAAAGAAATGCACAGAAGCCATAGGATCCACGGACACCAACAGGAAAATGGATGAGGACTGGTTTTGGAGGCTCCCATTTCCTCTTTCACCTTTTTCTTTCCTTTCACTGACCCAACAGCCTCAGAGACCCATGCTTTCACAGGGGGTGCTGCTCTTCTTGCTGTATCAAAAGGATATTCTCATTCCTAAGGTTGGAGAATAGAAAGCCAGGGAAAAGAGGAAGGAACAGGCACTGCTGAAATGCACCATAGAGGCCAGCGCGCCTGCCATGCTCAGGCAATGAGACTGATCCTGACCAGAAACTCGGGCAAGCGGAAACAACCGAGAAGCAGCCAATAAAACACGGCAAAATAAATGCAGGATGCAGTTAGAATGAAGACCCTCCCGGACAGCGGCCAAAGGCGGCATGAAGGAAGCGAGGCAGAGGAAAATCCAGGAGTAACAAAATCAGAGAGGAACAGCAAGAAACCCAGGGACACTTGTTGAAAAAAATCAGACGGTTTCGTGTTTTAAAATCTGCACTCCTTTAATGAGTACTTGGGTCATTCAGAACTGACCTGAATGACCCCTTCTTAAAGTAGGACAGCAGTTACTGAGTTTGCCAAATTGTTTCTTTGGCAAGAAGAGATTAAATGAAGGGCGGTCACACAAGATCTTAGTTCAGTGCTTTTTGGTGAACATAAGCAGAGAAACTGTGTTGTGTAACATGCTGTCTGTATGTTGAGCATTCAAATCTAGCTTTGTCTTAATATTTATACTACAGAAAGCTCCAATAATTTGTGGGGACTAAATATATTCAATGGGTGCAGCTGCTTTTACCTGTGACCTCTGGCAAGCCCACTGACCTCACGAGGTGCTTGGGCTGCAGGTGTCTGTGCTTTTATGAACTACCAAAGTAAAAACTCATCAGCTAAGTAATTAGTGACAACAAACAAAAGAAGGCTTCTTAGATTTCATTTTTCACGGAATAAATCAAAAATTACAAATGTGCGTGCATTTATGGCTTTTCCTCCCTCAAGTGTTTCTTGAAGAGGAAATGAATAGAGAAAATGTGCTTTCTTGGAATCATCAAGGTGCTGGGATGTAGCAATGTGTTAAACAAAACCTCTTCACTGGAGAGCTGCAGGCTAGTGTGGGAAACAGAAAATAAGTCAGTCAGCCAATAAAGACACAGTAGCAGGCAGTGATGAGCAGTGCAGACAAAAGCAGAGAGCCATGAGAGAATCCTTTGGATTGATGAGAGAATCCTCTTGATGGATATTTTGTATCAGTGTGCCGAGGGAAGCCTCATTGGTGAGTGACACCTGAAGGAAGCCCTGAATGAAGTGCAGGTGTGAAACATAGTGGAAGAACTTTCCAGAGCAGGGAAGAAAAGAACAAGGGGACAAGCCCTGAGTTGGGAGCACCTTGAGCCAAGAGGCCACTCTGGCTGGAGCTTGAAGAATGAAGGAGAACAAGGTAAGAAATGAGGACAGAGGGACAGAAAAATGCTGGAGCCTGCATAGCCTGTGGCCCTGGGACAGACACTGGATATTTCCTGAGAGGCTTTTGAGCAGAGGAATGTCATGACCATGTCCCCACTGTTGAAAAACACTGCTGCTGTTGAAAAACAGAAGCAGGCAGGCCAGTGAGGAGTCCTTTTCAGCAAACCAGGAGAGGGCTGAGAGTGGCTTCCAGCCATCAAAGTGGTGGTGAGTATGACAGGAGGGGGATGGGGGGTGTATTGTAACAGGTGCTCCAACAGAGTGTGCTGCTGGCCTGGATGAAGGATGTGAGACAGATGATCAGGGATGAATCCATAGTTTGGGGTTCAAACAAATGTGTAGAATGGGACTATTTACTGAGATGGAAAGCAATAGGAAGGCAGATAATTTTAGGAGAGAAACTCAAGATGGTAAACACCAATCAGAAATCCTTTTAAAATACCATGGAGCTTAACAAATTGATAGCATGATTTAGCCAGAAGAAATGGCAGACAGTTTCTAGGGAGCAGTAGAGAAGAGCCATCAACTTCTCAGTACGATGCCACACTCCCCCACACCACTGCTAAACACATCACCATATGTTCTTATTAACCCCATAATGGACGTCGGGGATGAAATAGTAAATCCACACAATGATGTACAGAGGTACACGAATGTCTTACAAAGTAAGAAGCTGTACAACAACAAAGAAAGAAAGCATAATTTAACCAGTGTTATAGGAACAGGCAGGTAGAAATAGCAAACGCATACCTACAGGTTTCTTTTTAACTTCCACAACTGTGGAAAATTCCATGAAGGTCAAAGAGTTTAACATTAAACAAAAATAATCTACAAAAACAGAAAATAATTCTTTTTTTACTATGTTTTATTTTACTTTAATTTCTGGGATACATGTGCAGAAGGTACAGATTTGTTACATAGGTATACATGTGTCATGGTGGTTTGCTGCACCCATCAACCCATCATCTAGGTTTTAAGCTCTACTTAGGTATTTGTCTTAATGCTCTCCTTCCTCCTGCCCCCCATCCCCCAGACAGGCCCTAGTGTGTAATGTTCCCCTCTCTGTGTCCATGTGTTCTCATTGTTCAACTCCCACTTATGAACAAAAACATGCAGTGTTTGGTTTTCTGTTCCTGTGTTAGTTTGCTGAGAATGATGGTTGCCAGCTTCATCCATGTCCCTGCAAAGGACATGAACTTATTCTTTTTTATGGCTGCATGGTATTCCATGGTGTGTATGTGCCACATTTTCTTTATCCAGTCTATCATTGATGGGCATTTGGGTTGGTTAGAAGTCTTTGCTATTGTGAATAGCACTGCAAGAAACACACCTGTGCATGTGTCTTTATAGTACAATGATTTATAATCCTTTGGGTATATACCCAGTAATGGAATTGCTGGGTCAAATGGTATTTCTGGTTCTAGATCCTTGAGGAATCGCCACATTGTCTTCCACAATGGTTGAACTAATTTACACTCCCACTGACAATGTAAAAGCTTTCCTATTTCTCCACATCCTCTCCAGCATCTGTTGTTTCCTGACTTTTTAATGATTACCATTCTAACTGGTGTGAGATGGTATCTCGTGGTTTTGATTTGCATTTCTCTAATGACCAGTGATGATGAGCTTTTTTTCATGTTTGTTGGCTGCCTAAATGTCTTCTTTTGAGAAGCACTTGTTGGATATCCTTTGCCCACTTTTTGAGGGGGTTGTTTGTTTTTTTCTTGTAAATTTGTTTAAGTTCCTTATAGATTCTGGAAAATACACCTATGTCAGATGGAGAGATTGCAAAAATTTTCTCCTATTCTGTAGGTTCCCTGTTCACACTGATGATAATTTTTGCTGTACAGAAGCTCTTTAGTTTAATTAGATTCCATTTGTCAATTTTGGCTTTTGTTGCAATTGTTTTTGGTGTTTTAGTCATGAAGTCTTTGCCCATGACTATGTTCTGAATGGTATTACCTAGGTTTTCTTCTAGAGTGTTTATGATTTTAGGTTTTACACTTAAGCCTTTAATCCATCTTGAGTTAATTTTTGTATAAGGTGTAAGAAAGGGGTCCTGTTTCAGTTTTCTGCATATGGCTAGCCAGTTTTCCCAGCACCATTTATTAAATAGGGAATCCTTTCCCCATTACTTTTTTTGTCAGGGTTGTAGAAGATCAGATGGTTGTAGACGTGTGATGTTATTTCTGAGGCCTTTGTTCTGTTCCATTGTTTTATATATCTGTTTTGGTACCAGTAGTGTTTTGCTGTTTTGGTTACTGTAGCCTTGTAGTATAGTTTGAAGTCAGGTAGCGTAATGCCTGCAGCTTTGTTCTTTTTGCTTACGATTGTCTTGGCTATACAGGCTCTTTTTTTGTTTTCATATGAAATTTAAAGTAGTTTTTTCCAGTTCTCTGAAGAAAGTCAGTGGTAGCTTGATGTGGATAGCATTGAATCTGTAAATTACTTTGGGCAGTATAGACATTTTCATGATATTGATGCTTCCTATACATGAGCATGGAATGTTTTTCCATTTATTTATGTCCTCTCTTATTTCCTTGAGCAGCTTTTTGTAGTTCTCTTGAAGAGGTCCTTCATGTCCCTTGTAAGTTTTATTCCTAGGTATTTTATTTTCTTTGTAGCAATTGTGAATGGGAGTTCACTCATGATTTGGTTCTATGTCTATTATTGGTGTATGGGAATGCTTGTGATTTTTGGACATTGATTTTGCATCCTGAGACTTTGCTGAAGTTGCTTATTAGGAGTTTTTGGGCTGAGATGATGGGGATTTCGAAATATACAATCGTGTCATCTGCAAACAGAGACAATTTGAGTTACTCTTTTCCTATTTGAATACCCTTTATTTCTTTCTCTTGCCTGATTACCCTGGCCAGAACTTCCAATTCTGCGTTGAATGGGAGTGGTGAGAGAGGGCATCCTTGTCCTGTGCCAGTTTTCAAAGGGAATGCTTCTAGCTTTTGACCATTCAGTATGATATTGGCTATGGGTTTGTCATAAATAGCTTTTATTATTTTGAAATATGTTCCATCAATACCTAGTTTATTGAGTGTTTTTAGCATGAAGGGGTGTTGAATTTTATTGAAGGCCTTTTCTGCATCTATTTAGATAATCATGTGGTTTTTGTCATTGGTTCTGTTTATGAGATGGATTATGTTTATTGATTTGCATATGTTGAGACAACCTTCCCAGGGATGAAGCCAACTTGATTGTGGTGGATAAGCTTTTTGATGTGCTGCTGGATTCGGATTGCAAGTAGTTTATTGAGGATTTTTGCGTCAATGTTCATCAGGGATATTGACGTGAAATTTTCTTTTTTTGTTGTGTCTCTGTCAGGTTTTGGTATTAGAGTGACGCTGGCCTCATAAAATGAGTTACGGTGGAGTCCCTCTTTTTCTGGTGTTTGGAATAGTTTCAGAAGGAACGGTACCATCTCCTTTTTGTACCTCTGATAGAGTTCGCTGTGAATCCAACTGGTCCTGGGCTTTTTTTGTTGGTAGGCTATTAATTACTGCCTCAATTTCAGAACTTTTTTGTCTGCTGAGGGGTTTGACTTCTTCCTGGTTAAGTCTTGGGAGGGTGTGTGTGAACAGGAATTTATCCATTTCTTCTAGATTTTCTAGTTTATTTGCATAGAGGTGTTTATAGTATTCTCTGATGGTATTTTGTACTTCTGTGGGATCAGTGGTGATATTCCTTTATCATTTTTTATTGTGTCTACTTGATTCTTCTCTATTCTTCTTTATTAGTCTGGCTAGAGGCCTATCTATTTCGTTAATCTTTTCAAAAAACCAGCTCCTGGATTCATTGATTGTTTTAAAGAGTTTTTGGTGTCCCTATCTCCTTCAGTTCTGCTCTGATATTAGTTATTTCTTGTCTTCTGCTAGCTTTTGAATTTGTTTGCTCTTGCTTCTCTAGTTCTTTTAATTGTGGTGTTAGGGTGCCAATTTTAGATATTTCTAACTTTCTGATGTGGGCATTTAGTGCTATAAATTTCCCTCTTAACACTGCTTTAACTGTGTCCCAGAGATTCTGGTACCTTGTGTCTTTATTCTCATTGGTTTCAAAGGACTTATTTATTTCTGCCTTAATTTATTTACCCAGTAGTCATTCGGGAGCAAGTTGTTCAGTTTCCATGTAGTTCTATGGTTTTGAGTGAGTTTCTTAATCCTGAGTTATAATTTGATTGCAGTGTGGTCTAAGAGATGGTTTGTTATGATTTCCATTCTTTTGCATTTGCTGAGGAGTGTTTTGTTTCCCATTATGTGATCAATTTTAGAATAAGTGCTATGTGGTGCTGAGAAGAATGTATATTCTATTGATTTGGGGTGGAGAGTTCTATAAATATCTATTAGGTCTCCTTGGTCCAGAGCTGAGTTCACGTCCTAACTATCCTTGTTAACTTTCTGTCTTGTTTATCTGTCTAATATTGACAGTAGGGTATTAAAGTCTCCTACTATTATTTTATGGGAGTCTAAGTCTCTGTGTAGGTCTCTAAGAACTTGCTTTATGAATCTGGGTGTTCCTGTATTGGGTGTATATATATATAGGATAGTTAGCTCTTCTTGTTGCATTGATCCCTTTACCATTATGTAATGCCCTTCTTTGTCTTTTTTGATCTTTGTGGGTTTAAAGTCTGTTTTATCAGAGACTAGGATTGCAACCTCTGCTTTTTTCTTTCTTTCTTTCCATTTGCTTGGTAAATATTCCTCCATCCCTTTACTTTGAGCCTATGTGTGTCTTTGCACATGAGATGGGTCTCCTGAATACAGCACACTGATGGGTCTTGGCTCTTTATCCAATTTTCCAGTCTATGTCTTTTAATTGGGGCATTTAGCCATTTACATTTAAGTTTAATGTTGTTATATGTGAATTTGATCCTGTCATCATGATGCTAGTTGTTTATTTTGCACATTAGTTGATACAGTTTCTTTACAGTATCATTGGTCTTTTTATTTTGATATGTTTTAGCAGTGACTGGTACTGGTTTTTCCTTTCCATATTTAGTGCTTCCTTCAGGAGTTCTTGTAAGGCAGGCCTGGTGATGACAAAATCTCACAGTATTTGCTTGTCTATAAAGGATTTTATTTCTCCTTCACTTACGAAGCTTAGTTTGGCTGGATATGAAATTCTGGGTTGAAAAATTATTTTCTTGAAGAATGTTAAATATCAATCCCCACTCTCTTCTGGCTTGTAGAGTTTTTGCAGGGAGATCTGCTGTTAGTCTGATGGGCTTCCCTTTGTAGGTACCCTGACCTTTCTCTCTGGATGCCCTTAACGTTTTTTCTTTCATTTCAACCTGGGTGAATCTGATGATTATGTGTCTTGTGGTTGCTCTTCTTGAGGAGTATCTTAGTGGTGGTCTCTGTATTTCCTGAATTTGAATGCTGGCCTGTCTCGCTAGGTTGGGGAAGTTCTCCTGAATAATATCCTGAAGGGTGTTTTCCAACTTGGTTCCGTTCTCCCTGTCACTTTCAGGTACACCAATCAATCATAGATTTGGTCATTTCACATAGTACCATATTTCTTGGAGGCTTTGTTTGCTCTTTTTCATTCTTTTTTCTCTAATCTTGTCTTCAGGCTTTATTTCATTAAGTTGATCTTCAATCTCTGATATCCTTTCTTCTGCTTGATCGATTCGGCTATTGATACTTGTGTATACTTCATGAAGTTCTCATGCTGTGATTTTCAGCTCCATCAGGTCATTTATGTTCTTCTCTAAACTGGTTATTCTAGTTAGCAGTTGCTGTAACCTTTTATCAATGTTCTTAGCTTCCTTGCATTGGGTTAGAACATGCTCCTTTAGCTCAGAGGAGTTTGTTATTACCCACCTTCTGAAGCCTACATCTGTCAATTTGTCAAACTCATCCTCCATCCAGTTTTGTGCCCTTGCTGGAGAGGAGTTGTTATCATTTGGAGGAGAAGAGGCATTCTGGTTTTTGGAATTTTCAGCACTTTTGCACTGGTTTTGCCTCATTTTCATGGATTTATCTACCTTTGATCTTTGATGCTGATGGCCTTTGGATGGGGTTTTTCTGTGGGCATCCTTTTTGTTGATGTTGACGTTATTGTTTTCTGTTAGTTATCCTTCTAACAGTCAGGTCCCTCTGCTGCAGGTCTGCTAGAGTTTGCTGGAGGTTCACTCCAGACCCTGTTTGCCTGAGTATTACCAGCGGAGGCTGCAGAACAGCAAAGATTAGTGCCTGCTCCTTCCTCTGGAAGCTTTGTGCCAGAGAGGCACCCACCCGATGTCAACCAGAGCTTCCCTGTGTCTGTCAACCCCTGCTGGGAGGTGTCTCCCAGTCAGGAGCCATGGGGGTCAGGGACTCACTTGAAAAGGCAGTCTGTCCCTTCACAGAGCTTGAGCACTGTGCTGGGAGATCTGCTGCTGTCTTCAGTGCTGGCAGGCAGAAAGGTTTAAGTCTGCTGAAGCTGTGCCCACAGCTGCCCCTTCCCCCAGGTGCTCTGTCCCAGGGAGTTGGAAGTTTTATTGATAAGCCCCTGACAGGGGCTGCCCCCTTTCTTTCAGAGATGCCCTGCCCAGTGAGGAGGAATCTAGAGAGGCAGTCTGGCCTCAGGCACTTTGCCACACTGCCATGAGTTCTGCACAGTCAGAGTTAGCACTGTAAGGGGAAAACCACCTACTCAACCCTCAGTAATGGCAGGCACCCCTGCCCGCACCAAGCTCGAATATCCCAGGTCAACTTCAGACTCCTGTGCTGGCAGCAAGAATTTCAAGCCAGTGGATCTTAGCCTGCTGGTCTCTGTAGGAGTGGGATCCGCTGAGCTAGACCACTTGGCTTCCTAGTTTCATCCCCCTTTCCAGGGGAGTGAACAGTTCTGTCTTGCTGGCATTCCAGGTGCCACTGGGGTTTAAAAAAAAAAAAAAAAAAAAAAAAACCTCCTCCTGCAGCTAGCGCAGTGTCTGCCCAAACAGCCACCCAGTTTTGTGCTTGAAACCCAGGGCCCTGGTGGTGTAGCACCCAAGGGAATCTCCTGGTCTGTGGGTTGCAAAAACCAAGGGAAAAGTGTAGTATCTGGGTCAGAATGCACCATTCCTCATGGCACAGCCCCTCACAGTGTCCCTTGGGTAGGGGAGGGAGTTCCCTGACCCCTTATGCTTCCCGGGTGAGGCGACACCCCATCCTGCTTCTGCTTGCCTTCCGTGAACCGCACCCACTGTCTAACCAGTCCCAATGAGATGACCCGGGTACCTCAGTTGGAAATGCAGATATCACCCATCTTCTGCATTGGTCTTGCTGGGAGCTGTTCCTATTCAGCCATCTTCAACAGAAAGTAATTATTTGCTGTAATCATCTCTCTTACTAAGTTAGAAGTGATATTATCAGTGACAAAAGTAATGACCATTAAGTTAGGAGACAGGTATACCTGAATTCATCTTTTTAAATGTCTGTTCAAAAAAAAAGTAAGAAAACGAAAATTTGAAAAGATACAACAGGTCAAACTCCCATGCTGATCATTAGTGAGATCACACCTGTGAATAGTCACCATACTCCAGCCTGGGAAACATAGTAAGACCCCCATCTCTTTAACAAAAATAAAAGTGAAAAATGAAAAATAATTTAAAAAAAAGAACAGATTGCTGTTTCTGGGAAGATGGAGTAGATGCATTGTTCTCTATGCCACTCTATACCCCTAAAGAGCCTAGATATTATATGTAAAGCAAATATAACTCTGAAAGATAGAGAGCAGAAGAAATGCTGGCCAGAGACCCGCAGACCATGGCATTCAGTTCTCTGGGTCTTCTTTTTGTCTCTCATATCTCAGACTTGGAGTTGAAGAAGCCAGCAACGCAGAAATGCCAATGGACACAGGCAACAAAAACCCAACAATAGCCTGCTTTATCTAGACAAGAGAATAGGGAAGAGTCAACCTCGCAAGGCACAGAAGTTTTAGACAATAACTGCTCCTCTCCAGCCAAACACCACAGAAGAAACTGTGGTCCCAACGGCAGCAACATCTGAGTGCGCGGTTTAGATTCCATCCTCACCAGAGTGTAAGGAACACCCTGGCTTCCCTATTGGGGTGGTGTCAGAGAAGGAAAAGGGCAGAAAAGGGTCTTCTCTACTGGGTGGTAATGAGCGCTTCCCTCCCGATGGAGCCAGCAAAGACGACGTAAAGAACGCAGAGAACATGGACGTCACCATCGTCCAGCCACAAAGCAACCCACTTTTGACCCCTTACTGACAAAAAGACAGAAACCACAGATTATCAGTTTGAGAATGAAACAAAGGTATCACTACAGACCCTGTAGAAATAAAAAAAAATTAATAAGGGAATATTTGAACAACCATACACACACGTGACACCTTAGCTGAAATGGACCAATTCCTCAAAAAACACCAATGGCAACAACTCAACCAATATGAAAAAAATAATTGAATAGCCCTACAACTGGCAAAAACAGTTAAAATTTGAAGTTGTAATTTTAAAACTCTTCCCCCCCCCCCCCCCCGCCAAAATCTCCAGGTCCATATAGTTTCTCTACTGAATTCTACAAAATAAAAGCAATTCTATACAACTTCTTCCAAAAAATAGAAGAGGAGGGAACACTTCTCAATTCATTTTATGAAGCTAATATTGCCCTGACAGGTATCAAACCAGACAACTGCAGTACCAAAAAGAAAACAACAGACCAATATCCTTTAGCAAGGAGTATTGATGCAAAAATATCAGCAAATAATTCAACAATATATAAAAAGAATTGTGCACCATGACCAAGTGAGGTTTATTCCAGGGATGCAAGACTGGTTCAATATTCAAAAATTCACCAGTGTAATCCTTCATATCAATAGGCTAAAGAAGAAAAACCACAGGATTATATCAATTGGTGCAGAAAAAGTATGTGACAAAGTTCAACATCTATTCATGATTAACATTCTCAGCAAATTAGGAATAGAAATGAACTTCCTCAGCTTGTCAAAGATCATATTCAAAAAGCCTGACTGGTTCTAAATGCCAAATTTTAACTACACAGAAAGGTAGCCAGCTTATCTTTAAAAGTCCAAGGAGGTGCCAGAGACAGCACGTTGAAGAAATGATTGCACAGCCTGTAAATCATTGGACTATGTACATTATGGGAAAATCATAACAAGGATTCTTCCTTCCTAGAAATTGATAAATAACTTACATGATTACTTTTCTTTTCATTAGCTCACAAGTATTTCTTTATTATTATTATACTTTAATAATTATTAATATACTTTAAGTTATGTAATAAATATTCATACACTTTAAGTTCTAGGGTATAAACAACGTGCAGGTTTCTTACATACATGTGCCGTGTTGGTTTGCTGCACCTGCCAGCTCATCATTTACGTTAGGTATTTCTCCGAATGCTATCCCTCCCCCAGTCCCCCTTCTCCAACAGGCCCCGGTGTGTGATGTTCCCCACCCTGTGTTCAAGTATTCTCATTGTTCGATTCCCATCTATGAGTGAGAATATGCGGTGTTTGGTTTTCTGTCCTAACTCACAAGTATTTCCAAGCACTCACCATCATGAAATGTGTCAGGCACTAAGGACACAGCAATATCCTAGACAGACACGACTTCTGTCCTCATGGAGTTTACAGGTTACAGGGAAGAAGGATGTTGAGCAGGTGATCACACACAGCATGCTTGTTATGGAGCAGGAAGTGTAAGTTTCAACACAATTACATGGCAGGGTCTCAGATCTTGTCTTCCCTGTGGGGGAGGGGCTTTTTAAGGAAATCATTTTTCACCTGAGAAGTGAACAGGAGTTGGAATTCTCAAAACCAAGAAGGGTTGGTTGAGGGTCTTCTCAAGCAGAACAGCACATGCAAAACTCACTAGAGTGGGGACAAAGGTGGCCCACAAGAGACGCTGCATGAAATCCAAAAAGAGGGAAAGGGTGAGGTGTTCTGGGACCTGTCATGCACAGTTTGGATTTACCATAAGGCCATGGGAAGTAACACCCAATATGGAAAGGAGGTGAGGAAAGAGCTATGCTTTTCGTCTGAGACGTTTACAGAGCATTTGGGCGGGACTCTGCATGAGCTCTGTGTGGCTCTCTCTCCTTCATGACCCTTCTGACGCCCCTGACAAAGTGCCCACCACGCTGAGTTCACAAATCCATTTGAGAGTCTGTCGCACCCACTGGAGCACACGGTCACAGGGCTGGCACAAGTTTTATTCACTTTGGCGCTCCTATTGTCTCATACAATATGTAGTAAGTTGGGTCAGCAAGAAGTATATATATTTGGTCTCTGCTCCCAGTTCCTGGCACAGAGCTCCTAAAACCCTTGTAATCTCCTGAGCAATAAGGGCAATAGGAGCATCTGTTATAATATTCAGTCTTAGTGTCTGGTTCTAGAGACATAAGAGCTTCCAAGACTTTCAGAATCCCTGGAGTGATAAGTGTCTTTTGTATGCTGATGAGATGACTGGTGGCTGGGGTCCCCTAGATAGCTTCAAGATGGGGGCTGGTTGCCAGAAAGACCAAGGCAGGATTAGAGGTTTGGGACTTCCAACTCCACCACCCAAATTCTCGGGAGTGGAGAAGGGCAGGAGGTTGAGTTCCATCACCTATCTAATGAACCCTCCATGAAGACCCTAAGTGATGAGGTTGGGAGCTCCTTTGTTGGTGGGCACGTGGTGGAGCTGGGAGGGTGCTGCATGCTGAGAGGAAATAGAAGCTCGGCACCCTCCCCATGCCTGCCCTGTGCACCTCTTCACCTTGATGTTCATCTGTATCCTTTATAACAACCAGTAAACCAGTGTTGCCCTGAGTTCTGTGAGTTCTGTGAGCAAATGATCGAATCTGAGCAGGTCATGGGACTCCCCAATTTATAGCCAGCTGGTCAAAAGTATGGGGAGGCCCAGGACTTTCGATGGTCATCTGAATCATGGGCAGTTTTGTGGGACAAGGCCCTTAACTATGGATTCTGTCCCGACTCCGGGTAGTTAGGGTCAGAATAGAATTTAATTTTAGGATACCAGGCTGCTGTCTGGAGAGTAGGAGAATTGGTTGTTGATGTCAAGGAAAAACCTACACATTTGGTGTGAGAAGTGCTGAGAACAGCAGAGAAACACACGTTTTTTCCTAGTATGGTACCAAAGAAAAAGGCTCTTAACCTGTCCTCTGAGCTGGCTAGTTTCCTTAGCGATTATACGCCAAGCCTCAGATGCAGTAAAAATGTGCGTGTTGTAACTGGAGACTCCAATGCCAGAAAGTTACAGAGTTTGTATGTCACTTTTTGTCTCACACGCCTCACAATCCTAGTTCCAACCTTTCCGTTTTCTCTGATCTTTAATTTTGTTATTTTATTTCCCAAGAAAATGAACAGCCCACTGGTCTATATCTGATTGCACTGGAGGTTTATGCTTTTATTACTACCGGTCGTTTCTACGTTTGTCTCAATTTCATTAAAGTTGTAAGAGCTATATTGTTCCTCCTTAAAACGTTCACTTTTGCCAGACATAGAAGAACAAATACTGTTATGATTCCACTTACATGAGGTACCTAGAATGGACCAATTCACAGAGACAGAAAGCAGAGTAGAGTTTACCAGGGGCTCAAGGGAGGAGGTGATGGGGAGTAAGTGTTTAACGGGCACAGATTTTCAGTTTGTGAAGATGAAAATGTCGTGAAGATGGATGGAGGTAATGGCTGCAAAACACTGAGAATGTACTCAATGCCACTGAATTGTACACTTACAAATATTGCTGTGACTGCATAAGCACTGCTAAACCAACTGGGAGAAAAGATAATGCTGCTAAATGGATCTCTACTGGTAGGCACGGTCACCATGCAGTGTTCTGACATTCTGATTGATCCCCTGATACAGAGTCTCAACTAAACCTTCAAAAGGCAACGCGACAAATGTTGATATAAAATGTGCAAAGCATGGGCTGTTCAAAAACAAGAAGCAAAACAACAGAATTTTTTGGCAGCTCAAAAGGTAAAACAGGTAGTTTCTCACAAAAACACTCATAGCACAATGTCAAAGAATAGGAAAATGGTTGAGTGAATGATAGCCTATTAACATGATATAATAATCTACCACAGCACGTATGTTTATCATGTCAGTTTTTCTTTAGGTTTCTATTTTTTTAGACAGAGTTTCATTCTGTCACCCAGGCTGGAGTGCAGTAGTGCAATCATAACTCACTGAAGCCTCGAGCTCCTAGGCTCAAGAAATCCTCTCACCTCAGCCTCCTGAGTATCTAGGACTACCGGTGCACACCAGAACACCTGGCTGATTTTTTAATTATTTTATAGACAAGGTCTCGCTATGTTGACCATGCTGGTCTCAAACTCCTGCTCTCAAGGGATCCTCCCACTTCAGCCTCTCAAAGCGTTGGGATTATGGGCATGAGCCATCACTCCTGGATTTATTTGAAATAATGTTCAGTGAAGAAAGAGCACAGAATAGTTTTAAAAGTTTTTATTTTCTTTTAAGACTATTAAATTCATTGATTTTACTCACAGATACGTTTTCTCAAACTCCTGGCCTCAAGCAATTCTCCTGCCTTGGCCTCCCAAAGTGTTGGGATTACAGGCAGAAGCCACTGCGTCTAGACTCACAGACACATTTTTAAAGAAAGTGCCTCTCCACACTTGATCAAAAGGCTGAGAGGCAGTGGAAAGTGCCTCTCTTTAGTGAGCATAAGGAACACTTTCATTCAAGAGATCGGTAATTGCCAGGACCACAACTGATGTACCCATAGAGTTTACCTTTCACAGACGATGAACTCATTGTGTGTCTTAACACAGTGCCTCCTGAGTGCAATCCCAGCTCAGCTTCCCTTTGGCTTGTGCTTCCTATTCAAGGTGGGAAACATGAACCCTTTTCCCTTAGATATTCCATAGCGCCCTTCCCACATTTGTCAGTGGTCAGAGTATGTCAGCCATTTGTATTTGTCTTTTTGTAACATGATCACTTTCTGAGAATAATACTCATTTTGATCAGTGTTAACTTGACTATAAAACATATTCCAGCTGATCCTGAGTGCCTACGTGTCCCACATAATCAGCGCAGCCCTTTTAAATATACCCAGGTATAAATACAAGAAGCAAAATTTTATGTAACATGAAGAAGTCTGAAGCAGAGTTTGCAAGCTTGAGCCACCACGGCCTGCACGCCTGTTTTGTTCGGCGTATCTAGTGGGTTCAACGATTGAGCTCATATTGAGAAACTGAGAGGATCCACATGTAAATTCTTCTGTCCTAGTTATCTTGGAAAATCAGCAAAACTGGGCTTTTTGTCACTCATCTTATGCCAATTTCTGCAAAGTGGCCATCAGCTGGAGTTTGGGCAGGGCAAGAGCTGGCTGTCCAACTTGCTCCCCGTAACCCCTTCCGTCTCTCAGGGCATGAAGAGGCACCAACAAAGGCCCACACTGACAGCTACATGTCTATCTTTTTAGACTCCTTCCTTCTAGTCTCAACCACAGCAATGACAACACAACTTAGGCAGAGATTCCAGGAATTAAGTAACACGTTTCCTATCCTTTAAGCAGATGAGTGAGGCACCATCTCCTCAGGGGCAGGGGTGCCTCCCTATCCCAGCTGGGGCACTGCAGTTGGCTTTTATCAATGGGGTAAGATCTCTGGTGGGTCCAGGACAACACACAGAGTGGGTGAAGTTCACTTCTGCAGGCAGGTGGCTCTGCCACCCTGGGAGTCTCTTTTTCACTGGAGGCAGCTGAATCCTACTCTGATACCCGAGCCGGGCTGGGCACAGGATTTAACTCATGCCCTGGCCACCTCACCGCCTGCATTATATTCTTTCTTCAACCCACACCACACCCACTGGACAGCTCGGAAATGATCACTGGCTCAGTTGTGCTGGCGCTGCAACTCTGCCCAAGGAAATAATAACGATGACGCTGGCCAGTTTTCAAAGTATTTCAGCATGTATTCTATCTGGGTGTGAAACGTGTGTCTCCCCAAGCTGAGAAAAGGACTCTACAGATGGCAAGGGAATTTCTAATACAGCCAGGTGGAAAACAAGATACTCGCTATTAAATACTGAGAGCTGCCCTTGAACATGCAGAGTATTCTTATTTAGAAAACTCTGGGACTCAAGTTTCCTGTGAGGAACGGTGGGTGAAGCAGCCACAGAGCTTGCTCTCAGTCTGTTAGGACTGCAGGTGTAGGTCTTACAGCTATGAAACAGATTCAACGGGTCTTCTGTGATTCCACACATCTTTAACTTTTTCATCTCCTCAAGACTCTAGGCCCTCCACTTTTTCTTTTTCTTTTCTTCCTTTCCTCCAACCCTCCCATTTTAGAAACACAATCTGAGGAAGGGGTTTGACCAAGAAAGGATTCAATTTGAAGAGATCATTCTGAAGGTAAAACTTGCCAGTGCCTAGGCAGTGTGTAGGAGGAGTTACAGAGTCCAAGTGGTTGACAAGTTCTAGTGACTATTTCTGAACAGATCCTTTGCAGAGCTTAGTTAAGCTGGGAGAGGGGCCACTCGGGTGTGCCAGTGGTGATAAAGACTCTGGTATACTATAACCTAGATTCAAAACTTTCCATGCCAGCCAACAGTTGAAAGCAATTTTTATTCTACTGCCCCAGGCTAGATGTTAAATCTTAGGATTTATCATTCTCTCAATTCATGTGTTCGTAAATGATTTATGCCAATTTTGGCTTTGCTGTTTGCACACTGCTATCACTAAGCCATATAAGGTTTTCCAGGGACGCTACCCCACCCACCCAACCACCTTGTGTGGGAACCGTATTTTCTGTTTTCTGGTTTCTGTTCCTTCAAGAGCTTGCCTTCTAAGCAAATTTACCACTTGCTCAAAATACATAGATCAAAGTATAGTGAAGGAACCCACAATTGCCAGTAATTGCTACCTGATTTCATTTTTCAGTTAAGTGGTTGCTAACACTTAACTGCAGTCACCAGCTATTTACACGGCAGGGAAATATTTGCACACTGTTAGCTCATGCTAAACTAAGAAACCATCCCATTTGGTAAATGACTGTATTTTCCAAGCTTGCTAGAATCCTATCCCTTTCATTCCCTTTCCCTCCTCCCTGACTTCTGTTACCAAGTTGGTGGTCTTTGTACATCCAGGTGTCTTCCCATTTGCTTATGGTTGCAAAAATCAAAGGGGTTTCAGTGAGTTTTGGGATGTGTATTTTAAGGATTCTTGGAGATTCACAGTTCCATAGAGTTCTACAGTCATCATAATTATTACGTTCATTAAAATAATGGTCAAACCTACTAACACATTCAGTGGGCAAACAGAGGACTAGAGTCTTGCCAATTATACTCATTTGTTACAAGATTTAGGAACAGTAACAGCTCCCTGGTTTTAGTGGCTTCAAAACAGAAAATTGAAATAAGACCAAAGAAAAAGACAAAGATAAAAAAAAAAAAAAGAAAGAAAGAAAGGAAGAAACCCACTGCAGATGGAGCCAACCATTAAGTAAACAGATTAGCTATCTTATCAACCAAATCCCTTTAGCTAACCATCACCTCTCATGTGTGGTGCTTAGAATGTGAGCACATGAATGAACGAATGAATGTCAGCTGTGACACAAAACAAAATAAAATACAGACTCTTGTGAGGTTCAAAGCAGATGACAAATTCCAGTTGTGAAATGATTGAAAATATAAAACAGTGTTACTTGGTTTTAACTGTATACATTGTAAGGGACAACATTTGTAAAAAGACACCCATGCCCTTGGAACCTCTCTTGAGGAGGGATGAACAGCGAGTGAACAGCCAACTCACACATAAATAATCAGATGTCAGAGAGTGATAGACAGCTTAGAAGAAAGTAAACCTGGGCAACAGGATCCAGAGAAACTGGGGCCAGAGCTATTGCACACAAGCATGCATGTATTCTTATTTCCCTTTAAAGCTCCTCGAGCCGGAGTCAGCATCTTCCATACTCATCCAGAAACTTTACCAGCGAACACACAAAGAATGCTGCCATTCTCCTAAGTAAGCAGACCAGGCGTGTTGACACTAACAATGTATCCTTCCCAACCTTGAACACCAAGACTTTCAATCAGATAGAAAAGAGGAAGCTGCAATTTTTCAGTATCGTTTCTCCTCACCATTCCAGCGTTCTGTAAGAGAAAATGTACCGTCAGCCGATGCATGCTTCTGCCTTAGAATACTGGTGATGAAAAGCACGGGTTGACATTTCTAAAATAGCAATAATTACTTTAGGCAGCACTTTGTTTTAACATTCTTTCCAATCTAGATTCTCAAAGAAACACTTTTTGTACAAAAAGCACAAAAGGCCTAGGAAAGCCACTGCTGAACAACGTGCTTACCACAAGTGTGTGAGCTGATGCATCTGTGGACCCTCATGACACAGAAGAGACCCAGAAGCTCTGGGCTTCCCAGGAAGTGTCCAGAGGAGGGTCAATGAGAGAGTCTGCTCCTATAGGGAGTCACAGCTGACTGTGAGCCCTCCATGCCTAGTCTTTCACCTAGCCCTCCACCAATTATGCCTGACTGCTCACCTTTCGTTTTCCAAGACAAGAACCTGGGATTAAAAAAAAAAAAAAAAAAAAAAAAAAGTGTGCATTGCCTTTCTTTTCCATTGCACGCTAACTTAGCAAAAGCAGAAAGAAATGATTTTCTAAGCTTCTGTCACATATGTCAGAGGCTAACATATGTATGATTTAGAAAGAAACCTTTTCATAACAACAACGGCAGAAGATCAGGACATCTAACAACTTGCTGTGGAGCCAATGGACAAAACAGATTTTCATGGTATAATGCTATTATACATTGGGGGAGAAAGAAAGAAATCTGTTCTCCTTCAAGGCTATCCACATTTCCGAGGTCTATAAAGTAGCACGTGTTGTAAATGTGTTAACTCTATCCTCACAACAACCTAATGAAGAAGCTACTACCGTGAGCTCATTTTACTGATGAAATAACAGAGGTTAGAGAAGGTAATTGACTCACCCAGATCCACAGCTAGTAAGTAGCAGGGCTGGGATTTTGGACCGCAGAGCTTAAATTACCATTAAAAGTATATCCATTAATAGTATATGCACTATGGTAGAGTGATCAAATCAATTACCATCCAAATGAGGATATTTGAGAGTGAAGTGACACAATAATAATATATGTGACAGGTCATTTGTAACAAATGTAAACCAGAAATATCATGAACAACCAGGGAGTGTGGTAACTTTACTTATATCATTAAAGTGTGGTGAAGAAAAAGAGTTTCTCCAAATGTTATTGAGTTACTCATCTACCCAGTAATTATTTATTGAGTTTGTACTATGTAGCAGGCCTTGTTCCAGACAATGAGTCAAACACAAAGTCCTTTCCCTCATTGAGCACGCATTCTAATGAATGTCATTTATCTGTACATGTGTTTCTGTATGTGCCTGTTCACATGTGTAATACCTGTGTATGTGTGTGCAACAATGAAACATATTTAACATCTTTTCTCCTGTAAATCTGTTGAAGTTGAGCTTATTAAAATCTAATATGACAGCTTAAGTTATGTGGGTTGAACCTTTTCTTAACCTATGAATACTTAACATGTTAAATATAGATCTCAAAAGCATTAAAATTCTGTACTCTGTGTGTCATGGATGATGGAAAAGACCAGGCCAAGATTCTGAAGTTCTAGACTCATGGTCCGGCTCTGGTACTACTGAGTTCCGCTACCTTACCTTTTCCTTAGCTCTTTGTGTCCTGCCCAGTTTAGAGTTGTTGTGAGGTCATACTACTCCTAACTTTTGGGTTGCAATGTACTTTTTCCATGTATTACTTCGACTCGTCCTCACAGAATCACACGAAGGAGGCCGGGTGCTATTATTATTGCGTGATTTTACAATGGCAATCTGAGACCGTCATAACAAGGCCTATGGGTCAAGCATGAGCCTCAAATGCAGGCCTCTGGCTCCAGGTTAAGAATGGGTAAAGTGCGCTGGAGACCACACCTGAAGTGTGGTACTTTAATATTATTTCCCGTGAGAAACAGGGGGGCCGGGTGAGACACACCCAAGTGATGAACAACTAGCTGTGGCCCCACCTCTGCCACTTGATAGCTGACACCTTGGACAAGTTACCTAAGCTCCCTAAACTCTTATCCTCATCTATTTTTTAAAACAAGGAATAATAATGGTGCCTACCTCTCAGAATTACCATGAAGATTAAATAAGACAAAGAATATAAAGCGCTTGGCTCAAATACCTGGCAGAGAATAATATTCTGTCCTTGTTAGCTATTATTATTTTATTAAAGAAACTGTGACAGAGGGATGACCGAGTCTCACCCATCTCCTCCCTTCTGTGCTACAAGAAAATGCGCCACTGGTTGCATTACACTGCTCAGGTTTCCTGGCCAGTGGGTCTCCAGGAAACAGGCCCAGGAATTGGGAGAAGCAACCAGAGGCAGAGTGACAGAACTATGGCTATGGAGTTGTTTCACTGCCCTGTGATTTTCTAAACAACTTTCTATGGATAGCAAAACCTTTATACTTCTTCAGAGTGCTTCCCAGACAGAGCAGGCAGGTGTAATCTGATTCATTTTTAGGTGAAATTTCTAAATGTATTGTGAATTTGATTCTTCTTTTCTGTCTTTCCCCTGTGAGCCTTTGTATGCCAACACAAACTAATAACGTGAAACTCACCTGGAAAGTATGCTTGTCACAGTCATAACAGAGATCTTTTGGTGGAATTTCCCTGCCCTACCCACCGGAATTATTAGAGAGGAAGAGGAATACAAGTCGTCTTCAAACAAGGAATGAATTTGACAAATCAAGACGAGAAAACCCATGTACAGTGATAAACAATGCACAGGACGGTTGCAGGAAGCACATCAATTATGACTCACACATTTAAAAGATGTAATTGCGAGAGAATAACCTATAATTGCGCTTGTATCATTTAAAATGACAATACGCCCATGTCTACACATCACTTTAATATAATATTAATATAATAAACACATGCTTCTCTTGGATTAAGTCTCCTTTGCTATAAAAGTAACAGCTTTGTTATAAATGATGAAATGATGTCCTCCCCTGCAGACAGTCTTAAACAGATAGGGTAAGTGTGTATATATATATATGTGTGTGTGTGTATATATATATGTGCGTGTGTGTGTGTATATATATATGTATGTATATATCTCCCAATGGAAGAACCAAGTAGATGAATACTTGTCAGGGTCATAAGACCAAGTTAATGGCAGAAGTGGAATTACAACAGGGCATTCCTACTTCTAATCTGGGGGTGTCTTTCCCAAAACTTAGATCAAACACTTCCATCAACTGCTAAACTATTCCTCTTCTACACAAGCATGAAAATACACAAAATAAAACAGAAGCAGTACAGTCACACCCCCACGTCCTTCAGATTGAAAACTAGGAAAGTACACATTATTTTTACCTTACATTAAAGAGAAGCCATTATGATATCATAACCATGAGAATTAAACCTTCTATAGAAAGTATGTCCTTAAAACGTACTGTGTAAAATGTCACAGAGATATCCAACAATATGGACACAAATGGTGTCTCCTCATACCACTACATAAGATATTAATATCTAGCCGAGTTCAAAACAGAGGAAAAGGTCTAGGAGGCAAAAAATAAGAAGAAAATCAAAATGAGATATGCCAGTAGGATTTGAAGTCACAGTGAACCAGGGGAATTCCTGACATAGAAGCGTGACCTATGTGCTAGGATCTGGCATTTTAACACCTACATGAGGACGAGAAATTTGACTTCAGACCACTAAAGAAAGGGCTCCGGAAGAAATTCCTGCATTTTCAGGAGCTACATTGTCCTAAATAAATAAATACTAGAAAAAGAAAAGATGCTTTTAGCCAAGGAAAAAAGGAAGGAAAAGAAATGCTTGAATTCCTTATGGCTTTGAGCCAGGGGAAATTCACCCATGAAGTATACAATTCCAGGTCTAAACCACATATAGGTATTAAGTCTATATCTATAGTACTTGAATCACGTAGTAAAGCCAAGCTAAGAAATGAATAGTAAAAACAAATCATTAAAACCCTAGGTCCCAGCAAGAAGCACACTCCAAGCCATTTTGTAAGAACATTTTACAACTTAAAGAAAACAGACATTTACCAAATAAACATCCCCTGCTGAAGTTAAGCTCATAATTAAAACTACAATCTACATAAGGAAATAAATATTGAAAAGAGAAAGTCAGTAAATGGATAAATATAAGAATTAGCACCCCAAGTATTATAAATAACAGAACAATCCAAAAGAGATTATAAAATGAATGTAGTTTAAAGGAATAAAAGAGGAATAAAACCAATAATTACTATACTTATGTAATGCAACAGCATGAACAAAACACAGATAGACTTGAAAAAGGGCCCACACAACTTAAATGAAAATATAATTAAAACTAAAAATCCAATGAGTAGGTTAACCACAGATTAGAAATGCACTGAGAGTAAAATATGGTAAGCTGGAAAAAAGATAAGATAAAATCTCCAAGAAATACCACAGCAATGAAGAGACGAAAAACATGAAACAGCTGTTAAGAAGCATGGAAGTATAACAAGTTCTGAGCAAGAAAAATAAAGTAAATCTATACTTTGACACGTTAAGAAAATAGCAGAATATCAAAAACAACTAAAAAACTTAAAACCAGAGACATAAGTCAAATTAATATCAAAAGGCAGTGTAACAACATAATTCTACTTACCAACAAAAGAGGACAAAAAGTATTGAAGTAATATATTCTGAGTGATAAATAACACCAAACCCTACACTCAGTTATGTTACCATTTAAGAGTATAATATAAATAAAGATGTTTCCATGCAAGACTAAAGCCTTCCCTGAAGTATCCACTAAAGAATATACATCAGTAAAAACAAAAACAAACAAAAAAGAACCCGGAAGGCAGAAAGAGATAAAAAGTAACAATGAAGAAAAACTGGAAAACATGTTTACAAATCTATGTAACTATTTCTTATACAAAGCAAAAACTAATTTGGAGGAAGTTAAATACAGTCCAAATATGAATTATGACAAAATATTATGATTCTGAAACACGCAGTTAGGATTTATTTAAGTTCAAGTATTAGGAAGAAGATAATAAAAATAGCAAATACTTTTGTGTTCTAGGAACCTATCTGATACCATTATGTTCCATGAAATTATTTTAACACTTTACGTGTGTTAGCTAATTTACTTTACACAACAGCCTGTGACATTGCTATGTTTTTTGTCACCACTTTACCACCAGGACTACTGAGCCCTGAGAGTTTAAGTTATGTAGTGAAAATCACATAACCACAAAATAGGTAGGAAAATGTATCTGAGATGTGAGCCATGGTAGTCTGGTTGTCTTCTGTTAAATCAGATAATCACACAAAACTGTAAAGTAACCTTAAAAAGAATAGAAATAGAATATATAATTATGTATAAAAAACAAGTAAGAAAGAGAAATCAACCAAGCCAAAATATGGCAAGAAAGAAAGATTAGGACACCAAGTAAAAGCATAGTAAACAGAGAGCAAAATAAGTCAAAATATATCATTATTCACAATAAGTGCAATTACATTTCTCTTTTTAAGCTATGGTGTTTTAAAGTGTGAAATTAAAGATGCAAAATCCAGATCTATGTGGTTTAACGATACCTATCCAAATGAAAATGACACAACTCATTTGATAGCATAGGTATAAAAATATAAATCTGGAAAATATAGTGATAGAAAACAGATATGGAAAAAGTACATGTGCAAAATCAAGTTTTCTTTTAAATGGTAATAGTTTTATAGGAAAAAAATACACTTTGAGCCACAAGTACTGGAAATAAGGAAGTTAAAAACTTAATAATTAAAGGAAGAACTCACTCTGAAGATGTAACAATATTGAATGAATATATAATAACATAGCATCAAAACAAAGCAAAAATTGCAACAATTACAAAAAGTAATTGACATCACAATCTTAGAAGTGACTTTAATGTACCCCAGGAACTGATAAAGTAGCCAAAAAACTGGTAATGCTATTGAAGATTTTAACACCGTAATTAGAAATTTGATCTAGTCTCTGTGTGTCTGTATATGTATACATCTAAGTATATAAAATCCTGTACACAATAAATAGAGAATACACATTCTTTTTCAAGCATTAAGTGGAAAATATAGTTTTAAAATGTCCATAAAAATAAGCCATAAAGGATATCACAATCAACACTAAAAATCAGCATTATACCTATCTAGCCAAAATGCAATAAAATGTGAATAAAATAAAAAACAACTGGGCATGGTGGTGCATGCCTATAGTTACAGCTACTTAGGAGGCTTAAACAGGAGAATCATTTGAGCTAAGTAGTTTGAGAGCAGCCAAGGCAACACAGTGAGAATCTATCACTAAAACTGACAACGACAACAAAAAAACCCCAAATCTCCATAAGTTTATTAACTGAGAAGTAAAATTCTGACTAATTATTGAGTTAGTATTAAATATCACAAGGGGGTTTAAAAATACTGAGAGCTGAGTGACAGCGAAAACCGTGCATATCAAAACTATGCAATGCAACTAAAGTAGGAAAAGGGTATATTTCTAGACTTAAATAACATATATTGCCATTCTTCCAAAATTTACCCATTTGGATCATGAGAATTCATCTTTAAGAAGAGTTTCATTGACTAATCCTATTTTAGTTCATGAGGCATTCCTTTGGCTCCATGAAAATCAAACTGATTTTGTAGACTCTGAGCATCTTGAGATGAGATCCATCAAAAGCAGTCACCATTCCAGTTTTATCACTGATATGCCGTGTTAAGTAATCCTTTCAGAACACCCATGGTTTCCTACTTAACAGCGGTAAAGCGATCATGCAATTTATTCAGAAACTGATAAGTCATTTGCATAATTTCCCTTAAATCTTTTGTCTTTACCATTATCTTTATTGGTATTACTTGTATCAAAGATGGATTTACATAAACTTTTAGTATGATGAATACGTTTAGTTTGTGACAGAGTCTTAAGTATGCAGTATATCATAGATTCGAATTTAATGAAGACAAGCAAATATCCATATTTTGGATAAATTGATTAGAGAATTGGCTTATTAGGAGTTTCAATAAGTAAGTAAGCTACTGAAGTAATTTTGTTCATGTTAATAAGACTGATGTCATTTTAGCATAACTGCGTGTCAGTTTTGGAGCTCAGGGATTCATAAAAATACCTACCAGAGAAGCTATTGAAAATAATATTAATTATGTTTTTAAATATTGGCGTTTCTTACTCTTGTAAGGTGTGAATTAACAATATTAATAGAACATAAGTAAACTAAACAATTAATGGGTTAAGCTTTCAATTCAAGGATTAATTAAATAAATAAACCCAAAGGAAGCTGAAGTAAGTAAATCATAAATGTAAGAGTAGAAGCAGATAACTTAGAAGCTAACCAAAAGCTAATTCTTTGATAAAGTATCAAATGGACAAACTCCTGCACACCTGATCGAGGTGAAAAAAAGAAAAACGTAACAATATTCAAAACGGAAAGGAGAACATATATGCATATAAAGCGGAGATCTTTTAAATCATAAAACAACTGCCAACAAATTTTTAAAAACTCAAAATAATAATTTTATAAAAAATACAGATGACCAAAATTGATCCCAGAAGACACAGATAAACCAAATAAAACTATAAACATTAAAGCAATGGACTCAACTGATTAAAATCTATCCATATACCAAAACCATCAATTCACTTTGTTTTACAGGTGAGTTTTTATACCATCCAAGGAACAGTTTAGTTTTTTGTTTCTAAGAGAGCGGGTCTCCATCTGTCTGTTGCCCACCCACACTGGAGTGCAGGGGCGTCATCACAGGTCACTGTAATCTTGAACTCCTGAGCTCAAGTGATCCTCCTGCCTATCTCCTGAGTCGCTGGGACTAAAGGCACAGGCCTCCAAACCTGGCTTTCTGTTGTTGTTGTTGTTGTTGTTGTTGTTGTTGTTAACGTTTTGAAGAGATTGGGTCTCACTATGTTGCCCAGGCTGGTCTCAAACTTCTGGCCTCAAGTGATCCTCCCACGTCAGCCCCCCAAAGTGCTGAGATCACAATTGTTAGCTACCATACCCAGCCAGAACAAACAGTTTATGCGAATAGTTCATTGTATACTTCTTAGGGCTTCAATCTAGGTGAAATAATTCTATAACAAATAAAGCTGAGTGTTGTTATCATTGTTAAAGTGGGTATAATGTAACACTTTCATTTGGTGATAAAAATATCTATTATTTTAAAGGGTACAAAACTACTTCAGAGGTAAGGTGTAGCAGCGAAATTCTAGAAGACACCCAAATTGGTTTTCAGAGAGAAGATGAGAAAGCTGTTGAAGTCCTCCTTCAGACAGAGAACAGAAAATGTGTGAGCAGCCCACTGGGAGAAGATGGAGGCTTTGAGAAGGAAAGGAATCAGTGCTCTCCTTTTAACTTTACTAGGAACCAATACCTGCCACCAGAAACTCCTGAATTTAGAAGTGTATTCAAAGTGAGATGTGGTTCAGATAGCAGGTGAAGACCCTGAGCTCCATCCACCGACCATCCAGTTGATGAATATGCCTCAGGAAAACCAGAGGACAAAGAAAAACAGGCTAAGTGCAAGGATAAGTTTTTTTCAGAGATCAAAGTCTCTGTAATTCAGACAGATATGAAACTCTTAGGTTTCAGATTTCAATTTTAGCATAGCCTGGATCCCAGAGGAGACGTCTTCATGAGCCAAACTGCTATCTTTCCCTTAAAATTATGAGAATATAATTTATTTAATTTCATGACAGCAGGATGGAGGGAGGTGGAAAATTCTGCATCCTACTCCAACTAAGGGGCAGAGAAAATAAAAAAGAGCAGAGTGACCAGTGACACTTGAAAGGAGATGGAAATAGGCCAGCCTCACAAGACCTCAAGATATGGGAAGGTATGTTAGGGGAACCCCAGGACAAAGAAGGAGGCTCTGTTACTTTAGACAGCAAGGTACTCAGTGCTTTGTCCTTAAACCTTGAGAAGAAATACAGTCCATGTCCAAGTTCTCCCAAATTAGCAAAAACCCCACTCAGCCATTTCACAGGCAAAGAAATCAGAGGAGGCAATCTTAAAACACACCAGAAAATTTTATCTTAATTCTTTGGCTACCCATTATTCCAGGCTGTAGAACCCCATCCCTCTGTACAAGATTTATCAAGCAAAGTGTGTATTTATAACTGTAAAAATAATCAACAGTTGCTCAAAATATAAATATTCAAAGTGAAAGAATAATGTGAATTCACATGTGCAAGGACCTAAGTAAAAATCAAATGAGGAAACATTTCTTGACGAAACTTTTAAAGCTTTTCCGAGGTATACTAAATTTGCTGTGCTTTAAAAAAATATTTTGACCTACTTCATAAGCATATACTCATCATCATCTTTATCATCATTATCATTGTTTTGGTAAATGTTATAATTACAAAACTACTTTTTCTGGACCAAGTAATTAGGATGTTGATTTTGATAATGAAGTGATAATGAAGTGTAACTGATAATGATAATGAAGTGTAACAATTAAGAGTTAAGCTGAATCATTCATTACTTTGCCAAAAATGGATTTTCTCACTTCTGATTGTAATATTTCTAAGATTATATTGGCTTATAATATATAATATAATATATATTATATTAGAAAACTATTCTGAATTCACCATCAGGCATTATTTAAATACCCTGCAAATGTTATTTGGAGCTTCCAATTTGGACAACCTGTTAATTTAACCATGTTTAGATTCTTCACTAGCAATGCTTCTCCATGTTCTCTGAGGCAGGTAAGGTTAGGTACACTACACAAATGGCATAAAAGTGCCCTAAATAGAAACCATGGTATTTTGCAAGGGTTAGCATTTGCATTATCCCACAGCTTCACAACCACCTGCACACCTCAATTCCTCTTCATTCCCAAATATGAGCAACTTAAGTCATATAAGCCACCCCAGAACAGCTTTTTCAGAGCAAAAGTTGAAAGATAAATGACTAGATGACTGTGTAATGGGGTACAAAAGTGTCCCACAGCACCAAGACCATCCTGCTTAAAACCAAACAGAAAGTTCAGGACCCTGGGAGCAAGAGGAGGGGTGGGGATTTCTGGGCATTTCCTGGCTCCTCTAGGAACACAGGGGAAGCTGCAGGACAAGGCTGGGCTCTGTGCAGAAGAATCTAGAGTAAATACCCCAGGCACCAGCATTTTGGACTCTAAAACTCCACATTCTGTCCTGAGAAATATACCCTTCACTCTACCCATGGCAGTCTCCATTTGGCTGTTCAGACCCCTCTCTGGGTGGGAATTATCATCTCTGTGACACGCAGATGCAGAAAGGAAAGATAAAGTAGTAGCCAGAGACGTTCCAAATTTGGGGGAGAACAGGAGGTGCAGTATGTGATGATTTCCATAGCAAAGCATGATGCAGGGGAAAGCAGAAACTGGCAACTAGAACAGAGGGGTCCCAGGGAATATAAACACATCTGGGCTAAGAAGATGCTAGTGGAGAGACAAATGCACCTGTTTCGCAAGCAAGCCTGAATGCCTTTAACAAAATATCACACAATGAGAGTGA
Organism: Papio anubis; assembly: GCF_008728515.1. NCBI lineage: Eukaryota > Metazoa > Chordata > Mammalia > Primates > Cercopithecidae > Papio > Papio anubis. The sequence goes on from NC_044989.1 coordinate 100,222,660, forward strand.
GCTGGTCCAGTCAAATGAATGGAACAGGACAGCAAGAGAGTAAGTGCAGAAAGGCAGCCCACAGAATAAGAACTGAGGCCAAAACAGAAGTAAAGAGAGACAGGAGGCAGCCCAGGACAGTGAATAGTGGAAAAGGTTCTGTAGTGCCAGAAACTGTACAGTTACTACTGCTACTCTGACTACACCACTGTCCTCACTGCTACTAATGATGACAGTATGGATGGAGTGATGGAGTACTTACAGTGTGCCCAGCTTTATTCTAAAGGTGTTACACATTCATTCTCATTTAAGCCTCACAAAAGAACATGCCTTCTGGAAATGCACAAAGATGAGAAATGAGACAGACCTGGCTGGAATTCTGGCTCACCACCCACCACCAAGTTAATCTCCCCATTTTTTCATTTTCTCCTATATGAAACCAGGAAATCAACACCTACCTGGCATAGTGACTGTAAAAATTAGAGATAATGCCCTTAAGTGCCTCCTAGCAGCTGTCATTATTGTAATTAATCTGATTAAAACAATCAGAAGTGATGAACAAAGGAGAGAGTTGGAATAGAAATGGCAACAGCGAAGCTGTAATGGAAACAGGCACAGAAGCAGCCCTCCAGTGATGGAGCCTTGAGGCTCAGAGGTAGTAACAGGGAACAGGTCATTCATTTTGGCTCGCCACTTTGTGTGCTTCTGGGTGCAAACTCACTCAGAGTTTCCACCTCAACTAGTGGGAGTATTAATATTGCCACTCCCTACAGGGCGGGCTTGTGGCATCTGAGTTTATTATTAGAGGCAATGAATTTACACAAATGTGCATATCTGGTTGATAGATGGGGAAGTCCCCTTCCCTTATACCATTTCTCAGTGGAATTAAGACACTCAACTAGTAGAACCACGTCAAAGCCAGTCAATTACAGACTTCAGAGTCATTAAATAATATGTGTCTCTCTTAGTCACCACTAATAGAATCTAATTAATCTTATCTGGCATGAAGATTTGCTTCCGGTTTACCTACCACAACTTCCACCCTCCTGTAAAGCATCCCTTCTACCTGTTTTGCACTCCCCTCCCAATTTATGTCTTTGTTCATTCCTCTCTGGAATGTTGCTCCCTTTTCTCTCTAACTGACCAGATCCTGGTCATCCTGGAAAATCCAGTTTAAAAGTTTTATCTGCACGAGGAAGTGCTCTCTGCTTCCCTGCAATGGCATACTATCTTTTCTGAGTTTGTCACCCTACTTAGCAGTGTCCTGGGCAATAATCACATAGTGTGTACACCTCTCTCTACTCATCAATAAGCTCCCTGAGGATGGCAGACAACGTGTCTTTTCATTCTTTATGGAAATCTGCCTCATCTCACAAGGTAAAGACATAAAACATATGTAATGCCTACATTCTTTGGACCTAATAACTTATTTGATTCATTATAACAGTAATTAATATGTTTCAGGATTTGTATAAAGTCTTTAAAATATAAAGTAAAAATAATATAAAGCACCATGCTCATAACATAAAAGTTTCTGGGGCATGGGTAATGAAGATGAGATAATATATTCTGAGGTTTCTGCTTTCAAAATGAGAGTTAAAGGTAGTGTGAAAGTGGGTAGTTTTTTTGTTTTGTTTTGTTTTTCCTGAGACAAGGTATCTCTCTGTGGCCCAGGCTGGAGTGCAGTGGTGTCATTCATGGCTCACTGCAACCCCAACCTCCTGAGTTTAAGTGATCCTCCTCCCTCAGGCTCCTGCCTCAGCCTCCAAGTAACTGGGAATACACACGTGCACCACAATACCAGGGTACTTTTTATTTATTTTTTTATTTTTGAGACAGAGTCTCGCTTTGTCACCGAGGCTGGAGTGCAGTGGCAATCTCGGCTCACTGCAACCTCCGCCTCTTGGGTTCAAGCAATCCCTCCCTCAGCCTCCCTAGTAGCTGGGAATACAGGCGCCCACCACCACGCCTGGCTAATCTTTTTGTATTTGTACTAGAAACAGAGTTTCACCATGTTGACCAGTCTGGTCTTGAACTTCTGACCTCATGATCCACCCGCCTCAGCCTCCCAAAGTGCTGGGATTACAGGCGTGAGCCACCGCGCCCGGCCGATTTTTTTATTTTTGTATTGTGGGGTCTTGCTATGTTGCCCGTGTTGATCTTGAACTCCTGGCCTCAAGGGATCCTCACGTTTGGGCCTCCCAATATGCTGGGATTACAGGCTGGGCCATTGTCCTGGGCCCAGAGTTAATTATTTTTAAATATGCATCTCACCTCACTGGCCTCAGCCACCCTTGAAGCAAAAGCTTCCTGGAGAGTGACAGCCTCAACCCAATAGAGGGAGGAGACAGGGCGTTTCTATTGCAGCTGCAAGCACTCAGGTGTCCCTGGTCCCCTTCCATGCAACTCATTAGTCAGGCGCACAGCAGGGTCTGTGTCACTGCCAAGGCGCCTCTCTCCTGTAGCATCCAGGGTTTTAACCACATTATGAATAGCTCCGGGTTTCATCTGCACCTCTCTCCCTGCAGGTGAGACTGGTACACTTCAATAAACAGGTCTCACTCAACTTAAGCAGAGGGCTGACAAACTTGGCGTTCCGTGCGGCAGAAGTGAGCAGCAATCGCTAAGTTTGTAGAACTCACACTTTGGGGCCATTTCAAGGCCAACGTTCACTTAAGAACCAAAACGCGAAACTGCTCTTCCTAGAGTCCTTTTCAACCAGAAGAAGCTGCTCCATCTGTCGCCCCTGCCCTGACTCAAGATGAGGCGGTCACTATCTTGAGTGACCAGAGGTCAGCTGGCTGACCCAGTCACCCTCCAGGTGTGCCCCCGAGATCGCCCCCTCCCATTCCCCACGAGTCTAGCTCGCTCACCAATCTTGGCCAGGGAGGCCAGCAGGATCCACAGAGTGATCTCGAAGGGAATCTGCACGTGGGGGTAATCCAGGGTAAACACAGGCAGCCGGCTCTCCTCGAACAGCGTCGTTCCGGGAGCCACCACGCTCGCAGGGCTGGGCGGGCTGGAGCTGGTGCCCATGGCCCTCGGCGCGTTCAGCAAGGTCTCCGCCAGGGCGCCCACGGGCCCCGCCACCTGCAGGAGCAGCAGCAACAGCATCGAAGGCGGTGGCGCCCGCAGGCTCCTCCAGTTGCCCAGTGGTTCCATGGGTGCCGCCGGTTGCCGCCGAGAGGCGCGGCGGTTGGCCCTCCGAGCGCTCAACGCATCGCGCCCGGGCTGCGCAGCCCGCTCCGCCCTGCCCCGTGCAGAGCAGGGCAGCGAGAGCCACCCGCCGCTGCTGCGGGACCGGGTCTCTGCAACCAGAGGGCTAGGTCCTCGCTGTGAGCAGGCGCACTGCCTGGCAAGGCACGTGCTGGGCCACAAGAGGCCACTGCGCGGACCCTCAGCAGCCCTCAGCCGCCCTCCGCCGCCGGCCGCCGGCCCATGCCCGTGAGCTGCTCCCCAGCCGCAGCTGCAGGCCCTGCCCAGGGCGGCCCGCGGGCGGGGGCGGGGCGGGCGCAGCGCCCAAGCCGCGGGGCAGGAGGACAAGGGGACCCGGCCGGCACACCGCGCACCTGCTCGAGCCCGCGGGGTACGCAGGGCCCCAGTGACCGCGGGGGCGATGGCTGCCCTCCCTTGGCGCAGGCACCGCGCGCCAAGACCCGCCACCCCCAGAGCCGGCGAACTGTGGGTGGAATCGCCGCACCGGGCGCATGGTGGCCGGAGCTGTCTCCGCCCCGGAGGCAGCGTCGGACGTCCATCCAGTGAAGGGACCGGCGCGACCCACGCGTCGCGCCCTTCCCTCCTCCCCCGCCCCCGCAGGCTCCTGCAAGGGGACACCCGGTGCGCTGGGCGCGCGGGGAGCCGCCACAGGCTCGCGGTCCGGAGGAGAAGCCCGGGCCGGTGGAGGAGAGGTGCTGTCACCCCAGTCGGGCGCTGCGGAGGCCAAGACAAGGCATGGGGTTCTCTGAACGTACAGAAAGTTTAGGAAAGCCAAATTTTGTTTCCTTTGCGAGAGTTGATCAACTCGCGCACAAGGTGCTCTGCGCGGGGGAACTCCCTGTGCGGAACTCAGTGTTCCCACGCCCCCACGGAGTCGGAATCCTGTTCTCTCCTCTGCCACACTGTGCTGCTTTCACCCATTTGCTACACTGTCGCTGCCACTTTTCTTCTCCCTCCCCCAGCTCACGTAAAACCAAAACATCTTTCTCCGCTTTTAGGCTTAGAGGTGTACATGTCCAAGAGCATAAGAAATATAATTATTTCATGGAAAACCAGTGATTTGCCTCGCTGAGATTGACTTGCTCCGCTAATTACAGGACAGGCTGTGGTTAGGAAAAGAAAGGAAGCGCGATTCTCCTTCTGGATCTGAAAGGGCTTTCTCATGCAGAGCCAACCTTTCCTGTCCTTCAGAGCGCAGCCTTCTTCACTGGTTGCGATCTCACTGTTCGAGCATCTTTATCGCCAGAAACTGAAATGAGCACAAAGGGGACTAGTTGCCATTCAATTAACTGAAAGTTTTCCCTTTGATAGTTATGAAATAAAAATCCTCCTCTTTTCTTAATCTTTGATGTGTCAAAACACGTGGCTTCTACTATTAAACAAACACCAGGCAGTTCGACCTTCAAAGCAGTTTTTTTTTTCTTCTAAGTTTTAACATAGAAAATCAATGAAATGTCAGCAGAGGGTACAAGAAAAAAAATCCTCCACCTACATAGAAGAAAATAAGGAACAGTCCTCTTTGGACCTTAAAAGTAATGGGTCCAGGCTAAAAAGAGAGAAGAATTCTGAGAGATGTTACAGAGCACTACTTCATTTGCTATTTCACAAATCACCAGTTTTTCAAAAGTGCTACAGAATTGAAACTAAAGATATTATCTTAAAAAGAATCACTGCGCATCCCAAACTCAGCCTCCCCTTCTCCTTTCACTGGAAACTTTTATTAAAGGTATGTGCCTAACATAGCCCCGTGAAAAGGCAGCAAATAAGAGCTTTTTAAAATTTTTGAGTACCTATCTCTACATGGGAAGCTCAAAACAAGGCACTTTACTTGCATTTTTCTGTTAATCATAAAAATCCAAAGAGGCAGATATTTTTTACCCATTTTATAAGTGAAGAAATATAGTGTAAAAAGTTTTAAAATAAACAAATAGACTTAAATCAAGTTTACACATTAAGTAAGTGTCTAGAAGGAATTCACGCCCAGGCCTACCCAGGCTAACACTGGTTTCATCTCACCCTTTACCCCATGACTAGTTGCCCATAAACAGCAGGCTATATTCTCAGCTACTGCAAAATAAGCAGTGGAGAATATTTCAGGGATTGTTCCAAAAAGTTATGGCAGGATACAGTTTTAGTAAGTGAATCAGGCAGGTCTACACACTTAGTGACATAGTAATAGGGAGAGGGCACATTTAGACAATAATTTCTAGGAGTTTGTCACACAACACTTTTAAGAATGATTGTGCATCATGAACAAGTAAATGAATGACAGATCTGTTTCTGGGCCCTCGCTGCCCATAGACCCTATGTGGTATCAATTTAACTTTACACATCTATGCTACTGAAGTCAAAGGCTATCCACTTTTCTTTTTTACATTTGGAAAAAAAAAAAAGTCCTTTTATTTATTCTTGTAAGTAAATAAATTAGTTTTAAAAAGACACTTTTCATCTTTCCCTTAAAGCAAATCTTAAAGGAGTTAAATTATGTCCCTATGCCGAGAGCGACTTGGCCTGGCTCTTTCTTCAAAATGCCCTCTGACTAGGAGCTCAGCCGTGAAAGTGGTAACACCAACCCATAGAATGACTGAAGCAAGAAGCGAAACGTGGGTACACATTTAAAACCCTTTAGTGGTTTCTTCGTGACCTTTAGACATCTTACCTGGTAGCTGAATTTCTGGACTAATTGGGGGTCCTCTTTTATGCCCTTTGATTTCCCATAACTTTTCAGCACTTGATCATTTTGCTTTTCTCCTACTGAAAATCTCTGTGAAGGTATTGGTCTGTTTGACTCATTCTTTTATCTTTAGCTCCTAGCATAGTGCCTGGAGACAGTGAGTACCTGCTAAATATGTGTTGGACGAATAAATGTATGAAATGACGATGAAATGAACAGCTCCCACACATTAGGGATCTGAACTGCAGGCCTTTCTCACAGTTAGGTCAGTTGCAGGATGGACATGAATTCTCCTAGTTTCACATGAAATGTTTTCCTCCAGTGATCCCTGGTTCACATTGTGGGATCTCTCATGTCTTTTTTCCCCCATCTATCCAAATGATATATGAATTTAATCACATTACAAAATTTCTAAATATTTTTAGAAATTATAGTTACCTGATTTGAGATTGACTTTCACATAGCATGGAAATATTTACTAGGAATGTATGAATCTTCTAAGGCAAACACGTACTTTTTTTTGGTCTGCACTTTGCTCTAGAGTGGTCCGTTAGAATATTACTGTATTTAATGGAGTACTTTAGTAGGAATAATTCTCCTGAATTATACAGCCATCAAGCAAGACACTAGATCTGGCATCACTAGGAATCACAAAGAATTTTGGAATACTTTCTGGTCCAAGGGAAAGAAATTAGTAAAATAAAACAGAGTTAGCTTAAGAGGACACGCACCTTAAAATATAAAAACACGAGCTATGCAGAGGAGATTAGGATCCTGACCTAACCCAGGACTGATCTTAAATCTCCTGCTCCTGCACTGGAAACTTCAGGAGGAACTGAGGTTTAACTTTGTGTCTCTTGCCGTACAGAGCTTAGAGCTTACTGAAGAGTTGTTGAATGTTGAGACCTCAGGAACTTCTGTATGAAGGAGCAGGCAGAGGTCTCTGCATGCCAGCAAACATATTCTTCACAACTCCAAAAGGCTTAATGTGCTATCCGTCTTTTTCAGATGTAGAGTGGAGGCTGACAAGAGAGGAAGGGAACAGCTCATTAGTGGCAGTAGCTCTTCTGGACCACAGTGCGGCGCCAGAGGTTAGCACCTCCCTTAGAAGCTAGTATGCGGAAGCAATGTATGTTCAATCAAGGACAGAGACCAGGGAACGGCTCCATCCTCAGATACCAGTGTAATAATCGCAATAGTTACTAATAATAGTTAGATACTAATATGTCACGCTATTCTTTGCACATTTTTATAATATTCATATTTTACATTCCCCTTTCTTTAAATTGTACATTGCGCAACCTCTAGCCATTAGTTGGGTAATATATCAATTGAGAATCTTTGCCTATAAAAAGTTGACACTCATAATATTGTTGATTTGGTTATTTTATTATTATATTTGAAAGTTCTCAGTGTTTAAACTACTTTCTTTTTTTAAGAGACTTAATTCTCAGCAAAAATCTAAGGACTTCTTCCCAGAGAGCAGTCATGCGGTGGTGTGAACATTTTACTGATGCCCACAGAATTAATGTTTTTCTCTCTTTCTTTTTGGCCACATATATTTGTTTCAGCAGAGAAATGTTTTGCTTTATGAAAAGGTACTTTCTGCAAATTCAAGCTTATAAATAATAGTGGTACTTTTTTGTTGTTTAGTTTTGTAGAGATGGAGTCTCACTGTGTTGCCCAGGCTGGCCTCAGACTCCTAATAACTCCTGGACTCAAGTGATCCTCCCTTCTCAGCCTCCTAAGTAGTTGGGACTACAGGCACACCACCACACCCAGCTAACAATGGTACTTTTAATATTGAATTCTCCTCATATATTTAAGCTAAGAGTCAGTTTCAGATATCCAACCACCAAATTTTTCAGTGCTTTGGTTTTCCTCCATAAAATAAGGGACTTGGGACAAGTAATTTTATGTTTCTTTATAAAAAGTTTTAAAAATTTAAGATACGAATTTAAAACATCTGTGTAGAATGGACACATGCCTACATCCTGGCTTATCCTGCTCCAGATACTGTGATGTCGCGTGTGGGAAGAGAAACTCCGTGTCCTTTCAACTTTGTCATGTTTCATCTGAACTCTCACATGCAAGGCAGTCAGAAAGCAAAAACTGAACTTATCTTGCAGGGAGAAAAACTAAAGTCTGTCTTGGTTACTGACGCTTATATACCCTGCTTCTTAGGGGGAAGACAGATACGGAAATATGGATGATTTTAGAGGGTTAGTAAATGACTTTTACAGTTCCCATAGGAACTTCTAAATAGAATCCTGTTGTTACATATAAGGCCACTCACTCATCAATTCAACAAATATTTGTAGAGTATATATAGTTGCTAGGTACCTGCAACTAAGCCTCTTTGTACCTTTGGGGACCCAATAAATGAGAATGCTTCAAGGGATCATGGCAAAGATGTTTCTAGAAACAGAAGTGGAAAACAAGGAGTACCTTTGCAAATGTACATTTTGTTTACTATTCCAGAACATATGTAACTGCTAAAATACTGGAAATAGAAATCTGACCATTTCCAATCTTGGAAACAGAGAAAGCAGAGTCAAAAAATGCCAGTCTTCACTGAAGCACCGTTCTCCACTTTCCACTGCTCTATGATCTTTAGTAATTTCCCAAAGCTTTTCGAGTTTCCATTTATCCAAAGTTCACTCTAAAAAACACGTTTGTGCAGATCTTAACTAACGAGAGTTTACCTCAGAAAATCTCATCAGCTGCTTCCAATCTGAATGAGGTCCAGATGGTTCACAGAGGACTGTTTCTGTGGTTTCTTAGTAATTTCTTTATGGGGAAGAAATCTAGTGAGTATAACTCTGAAGCTCCATACTCCGGGCAGTCCCTGAGCTCATCTTGTTCTGTTATCAGCCTTAAAGCTTGAAAATATCTAAAAGGGACAACATCAGCTTAAAACTTAGTGGGTATTACATTATGCCTTACCTATGTTTACTTATGTTTTTTATCCATCTATCCATCCATCCATTCATTTCTTTATTTCTACAACCAAAAATTAAGTATTTTTTGGCTTTTTGAAAATCAACTATGTGCAAAGCATTCATTCATGCAGGGGATACAGAGATGGATCACATAAATCTTGCCCTGAAGAACTATAGAACATGACAGAAGAAATATAGTAATACTGTTGGGGCTAAGGTAAGTTTCTCTTTACCCTCAGCAGTTTTGCAGAAAAACCAACTCATAATAAGGCAGATTAATAAGAGAAGAGGTTTAACAAATTTATGACTGCCATGAGCATGGGGAGAATCAGAGTGGCTGGCCAATATCCCAATGGGGTACCGATGCTATTATACTCTATTTCTTAGGGGAAATGGAGATAGGGAAGTGTGGATGATTTTAGGGGGATAGTAAATTATGTTTACAGGAATTCAATGGGCTTGAAGAGCATGCAATGGTCTGGAGCAACGTCTGTTGAGCCCATAGAGCAGAAAATGGTTTGTAACAAAATCTGTCCAGGTATGTTGACAGACTTCAGTCTCTTCCTGCAAGATAAGTTCAGTTAATGAAAACTCAAAGAAGGAACTAGAGGTAATTTTTCTTTTCTTTGGTAAGTCCAGATTTTAGGCAGATAAGGGAACTTCACAGAACAACTTTATCCTGTACTTAGGGGGAGATGGTGGGGAACAGGAACGCCAGAGAGAACTTGGGGCCTCTTCTTCGCTTCAGCATGTACAAAGCACTGTATTTTGAGGTATCAGTTTTTGAGCCCCAATATTAGCAGTGGCTAATATTTGCTGAGTATACACAATGAGACAGGCTCTTTTTCAAACACTGTATCCACCATCTCATTAATTATTTATAATACCTTAAAACTATAGATATCATTAGGGTATCTATTTTACAAATAAGGAAGCTAAAGACAGAAAAATTATGTAACTTGCCCAAGGTCACACAGCTAGTCAAGACTTGAATATAGGCAATTTGACCCCAGAAGTTACACTCTTAAACACTATGCTACAGAATAATGATGGTAGATACAATTATGGTAATAAAGATGGTGATGATGGTGATGGTGGTGGTGGTGATGATGATGATAGCGATGATAATTATGATGTTACCGTGAATTTAGAGGTTCTCGTATTTTTCTACTTACTAGTAAACAACAATTTTATGTCGTCAATATTATGTACCCTAGTTTAGGAAATAAGAAATGTAGGACTAAGAAAAGTAAAGAGTCTGGGCATGGTGGCTCACGCCTATAATTCCAGCACTTTGGGAGGCCGAAGTGGGTGGATGACGAGGTCAGGAGATCGAGACCATCCTGGCTAACACGGTGAAACCCCGTCTCTACTAAAAATGCAAAAAATTAGCCGGGCATGGCGGCGGGCGCCTGTAGTCCCAGCTACTTGGGAGGCTGAGGCAGGAGAATGGTGTGAACCCGGGAGGCGGAGCTTGCAGTGAGCCAAGATTGCGCCACTGCACTCCAGCCTGGGCGACAGAGCCAGACTCCGTCTCAAAAAAAAAAAAAAAAAGAAAAGTAAAAAAAGCTTATCAAAAGCTATTCAGTCTGAGTGAGAAAACTGATACTAAAACACAAATCTCTTTCCTGTCTTCTACTCCATGCATACATAGCTGCAAGAGTGTTTAGAATGTGAGAAGCAACAAGAGAAATAAATATCAAAGGTTTTGGGAATTAGGGAAGGAACAGAGGCCTTAGCATATACGGTCCTGGATGCCCTGGCAAGAACATCATTATTTACACTAAGATGGGAAATCTTTGGAAGGTCTGGGCAGAATCAAGTGAGATTATCTGACTTTTATTTTAACAGGGTTTCTTCAGTTCTTGCATTGCGAATAGATTTTAAGGGAGCAAGGGGAAAAGCAGAGATGAAGGTAGAGGCTTCTAGAATAATCCAGGCAAGAGATGATGCTAGTTCAACTCAATTTGGTGACAGTAGGAGTTATAAGAAGTGGTCAGATTCTAGAGATGTTTGAATTCTGAATATATATTTGAAGGTAGGTCTGAGATTATTACTAAAAGATCAGCTTTGGAGGGTGAGAGAAAGAGAGGAAACTTTTAAGTTAACCGTAGGCCATTTTGCTCTGAGGACTGGAAGAATGGAGTTGCTTTTAACAGAGACAGGGAAGGTTGTGGAAGAGGTAGGTGAAGGAGATATTTGTCAGGAATTCTGGAGATGGTAAATTTAAGGTATCTGTCAGACCTCTAAGTGGAAATGTCAAAGGCAGTTGAATATTCAGGTTTGGAGTTTAGGGAATCAGAATGGATATATCATCAACCAATCAACTGGTGTATTATTAACAGTTATGAAAATACTGTGCTATTACAGAGAAACTCAGCCCCTAAATGATGGAGCTGAAATTCAAGTCCCAAGCCCTAGTGACTGAAATGAATAGAAATCTCTCATTCAGTTAAAGTCCAATTCACAATAGCGAAAAGGAGTTGGTTTGTAGGAGGGGTTCTGCTCCACAAAGTCATTCAGGAATCTAGGCTAACAGAGGCTTGCCAATTGGCATCTTCACTCTGCTGGTATGGAGGACAAAGAAATGATGCACATAAGAAAGTTTGGGGAGTACAGATCACTTCTGTTCATACACCATTGACAAGAAGTAGACTAGTGGTCACAGTTAGATGTGAGAAGAACTTGGAAATATAGTCTCTGACTGAGCAGTTTGTTTTTTTTTTTTTCCCAAGCAACCATTCTACACTAAGGAAGAGAAGTACTGGTCTTTAGCAGTTACGTGGCCACCTGTTCCATAGCTAGCACTGAGATCACCTATGAAGTGAGTGTAGGAGGAGAAAAGAAGAGCCCAATGATTGAACCATATGGCATACCCACATTTTGGAGGCCAAGGAGCTGATTAAGAACCTGTGAAGAGATTGAGACATTAAGAAAATAAGAAGAAATTCGTATGAGTGCTATGTCTAGGAAGCCAAACAAAAAGAGTATTCTATAGATGAGAGTAAAAAACAGTATGAAATGCCACTGATGGGTTAAGTAAGATGAGGGCTAACACATGGCCTTTGATTTAAAATCACTGAAGTTTGGGGACCTTGAGAAGAACAACTTTTGTGGAGTGGTAGATGTAATATCCTGACAGGAGTGGATTCAAGAAAGCTATGCAGGAGAGAAGTTGGAAATAGTGAGGATCAACATCTAGTTCAAGGAATTGTACTGCATGGGGAAGGAAACAAATAGAATTTTAGCTGGAGAGAAACACACATCTAAAGAATGAAAATTTTTTTCATTCTTTGAAAAAAATTTCGTGGTGGCTCACAGCTGTAATCTCAGCACTTTGGGAGGCCCAGGCAGGTAGATCACCTGAGGTCAGGAATTTGAGACCAGCCTGGCCAACATGACAAAACCTCATTTCTACTAAAAATACAAAAATTAGCCAGGCATGGTGGCACGTGCCTGTGATCCCAGCTACTCAGGAGGCTGAGGCAGGAGGATTGCTTAAACCTGGGAGGCGAAGGTTGCAGCGAGTCGAGATTGCACCACTGCACTCCAGTCTGGGTGATAAAGCAAGACCTTGCCTCAAAGGAAAAAAAGAAAATGTTTAAAAGTTAGAGAAATAACAGCATATTTGCATAATGGTGAAAATGAACCAATGAGAATACAAACGTGGATGACTTAAAAGAGAAAAAAGGAAATCTCTGAAGCATTGTTCTATTAAGATGACAGGGGTGGTATCTAGATGCTCGTTGAGGGATTAGGCTTGGCTGAGAGTGAGTTAGCCACAGCAACAGGCAAAGGGAGGGTACATGTACAAGGTGGTGAGCAGATGCGATAAGGAGAGCTTGGTAAAGTTCTGGTGTCATTGCTGTAATATTCCATTAACAGTGAGGATGAAGAAAGAGACATTGGAATTTTGAGGAGAAAGATGAAAATATAAAATGTTTATTAAAGAAAATAGAAGAGGAAATGTAGGAAAATAAATTCTGGACTCCTAACAGAATTAAGGACCCACTTGAGGTTAATAACCATGAATTTAAAATGGGACCAGTTAGCTCAATTGTGTGTTTTCTGCATCCTGTATTCACTTGCACAGGTGTAAACATGGAATGAGCAGAGATCAGACTTAACCTACATTATGGTTTATCAGGCATATAGGAAGGGGCGAGTGCTTCTGCAAAGGAGTGGTATATGGTGGAACGTGGAATTTATGCCAGGTATGAAGGAAGAGCAGACCCGGTTGAGATAGGAGTTGGGGATCCCCTGCTAGGATTGGTGGCTTTCAGCTGCTTCGGTGGAGGCAAGTAATGATGTAGTCGGAGTATTAGGAGGAATGAACTGGAAAAAAAGGAGGATTCAAGAATAGAATGTTTTAACTTTGAACTTTGAATATATTTTAAACGGAAATATATATATCTGTTTTAAAATATATATATATATATTTGTTTCTTTTAATGTATACTTTGGGTTTTGAGAAAAGGGCTGCAAAAAGTTAGCCATTGATTTATTTATTCAACAAATCTTTCAACTGATTTTTTTAGACTTGTAATAGACACTCATAATTAACTACTGAAGTTAATTTTCTAATAGATTGCCATAAAACTTACATGGAAGCTCAACTCTCAAGTCAAACTCTGAAGAAAGTTCTGACTCTAGTAGCAAATCTACAGCCTGTAAGATACTAACTTTGTAAGCTCAAATCTATCCACTGAAGATGTAGCTCACAAGTGGTTTTTGCACAGGGCCACAGTCTGGGATTCCTTCCAATTTCCATGCCTAAGTAAAATATGCTATTTGTATTAAAAAGTAACACCCCTAATCTAAGCATATACATTTAAAGAACTATAAAAATTTAGCGCAAGATTTAAATATCATAAAGTGCTGAATTCAGTAAAGTATTTCCAAATAATTTCCAGTGCTTAATCTGAGCTAGAATTCACTTGGTAAAAAAGATACACCACCCTGATATGGTTTGGATTTGTGTCCCCACTCAAATCTCATGTCGAATTCTAGTCCCCAGTGTGAGAGGTGGGTCCTGGTGGGAGGTGATTGGATCATGGGGGCGACAGAGTAATTTTCATGAATGGTTTAGCACCATCCCCCTTTAGTACTGCAGAGCGAGTGAGTCGTCATGAGATCTGGTTGTTTAAAAGTGTGTAGCAACTCGCCTCTCATCCTCCTGCTTCTGCCATGTAAGATGCCTGCTCCCACGTTGCCTTCTGCGATGAGTAAAAGCTCCCCGAGGCCTCCCCAGAAGCAGATGCTTCACCATGCTTCTTGTACTGGATATGAATTACCCGGTCTCTGTATTTACAGCAGTGCAAGAACAGACTAATACACACCTTGATCTTGCGCTAAAAACCGATATCCTTCTGGGTCACAGATATTGCTTAGAGAGAGTTTTGTCAATTCTGGAATTCTGAGGAATACCCTAGGCAGAAAATTCCTTGCCGAGATGGCTTCATGTGGCCCTCCATTTGTTTCTTACAAGAGAATCCCTGAGTCTCCTCCCTGTATTCCTTCATGACACGTGCCAGTAACTGTCCCCATCTGTTTATATGTGTGCCTCCCCACTATACTCAAACTCCTATAGAGAAGATCCACGGCTGAGTCAAGGGGTTCGGTAGAAGAGTAGCACCTGGCAAATGCTCAGTCAGTGTTTGAATGAGTGAAAAACATCAGCGAATGGCATCCATTGGCTTTCTGGTCATTTCCTACTTCATTCTCAAAGTGTTCTTTTTCATTCTCTTTGCCATTCTGTCAAATGTGTGTTCTCGGCAGTTTTTCCTAAACTCTCCTTTCATCTTTTATACATGCTTTCCTCATTCGTGAAAAGTATTCAGATACAGAAGAGGAACTTGAACCACCGGATATGTATGAGCTAGCTTAGAGCTGTCTTTTTCTACCCAGGAGTGCTGGGAGCTTCCTCACAAATTGTAACTTTGTCTCATTCATGGCTTCCTCTTTAGATGGAAGTGACTGTGTTGTACACCAAAGACAGTTAATCCCAGGGGTTTCTTTCTGAAGTTAGGGAACCAGGCTTCTTCAAGCAATTGATGATTTTTCCAGAATATCTCCATTTTCTTTTTGCATATAATAAGCAGAATAATATAATTTTTCTGCATCACATACAGTGGATTTTCCAAAGCAGTACTTCTTGGTGTGTTATGAAATTTGCCCAGGATCCAAATATACAGTTAGGCAAATGAGCGAAGCCACTTGAGCAAGGCTGAATTTGAGCATAGATGCAGGCAGGGTCACCACAGTCTTAATCTTCTGAATACGCCACTGTGGGTCCCAGAGCCATTGGCTCAACAGAGCGCCACTCCACTTACACCGCAGTGGGAAGGTTCCCCTCTCTCTCTTCCCATCCCTAGGAAGGGTGATGTGGAAGCTGAAATACAAAAATCGGTTGGCTGAATTAAAAGGGAAGAGTCCATGTTCGTGAAAACCTCAATGAAGAGTATGAAGGCAAGTACACAGAACTGTTCAGGTGAGGACCAACGCCTTCACTCTTGCTTATGTTACCCTTTACCACAGAGTAATTGCAAAGCTTCCTTCACAAAATGAGACATTTTTCATTCAAAATGTAACCTCCCCCATTTTTCTAGAATGAAACTTCAATTGCAATCAACTCCATGTCAGCTGCCTGATTTCCAGGGCTGTGCATTGTCATTCTCAGTGACCAGGACTGTCCCTCTAGCATGGCAGGTCCTCATTAAATGTTTCCAGATGAGTTATACCCTTTAATTTTACATCATAAATATATTAAAATTAGATCTCAAATATATTCTGGCAATGGGATATACAAAATGGATGAACGTGATAAATACGAAATCAGGATCACAGGAAACCAGGACAAAGACATTTTCTACACTCTCACCTGTTCTATATGTTATCTTTTGAAAGAAAAAGTGGAAATTAATGCAGAACAATTCTATACATTACTTCTAATTCAGCAAATCTACTATTTACATTTTCAATTTTTTGATGTTTAGAAAATAGTACATACATCCTTTTTATACCACAGTCCCAGGTAGAGAACATTTTGCTTATTCTGGGCTTAGAGATTTGAGATAATTCAGGTATGCTCTTTGCAAAGATACCTGACTTGGCTTCCATACAAATTATGTTTCAAATATCAGGAAAGTTTTACTCCTTAAGACTAATTGTAAATGCATATTTTCTGATACACATTTACTATATTCCATGCTCTTCTGGAATATACATTTAACTTTATGAAAAGTATTATAGTAGTTTTGAAGAGAAAACCATTAGCTCAGGCCAATGAACCAATATGGGATATATTTTCCTATATTAAAAATAATGATAATAATAATTATAATGCTCTCCTATTGTAAAAGTATGTGTTCAGTAAAATGGACAGACTATAAACATCCAAAAACAGATTCATTTATGAAGACAGTATGGCATCATCAAGATAAATGACCAAACATGCAAAATCAATGGCCCTGGAAATGAAATTTCATATTACAGTGAGAATCACTGAGAATTCCATTGAAGAGTAAAATTGTCCTTCTATAAATATCCTCTTTTCTGGCATAATTGACCAAATATTAGACTTGATTATTTATCATTGCATATTATATTTACCATTCTTTGACAATTAAATATAAATTTTAAACTTATCACATTGTTATCTCGAATTAGTCTTTGATTTTATATTTGAATATCTTCTTTTTCCTCCTGGAATTAGTAGAGGAAAAAAATGAACGAATGTTACAAATGAATGAATGGTAAACAAAATATAGTAGTTATCATGAATAACTTATAATATGGTCATTTTCTATAGCTTCTCAGGCTTTAATTTCTTTATTTTTTCATTTATGAAATCAGAGTAATAAGGCCTACTTTAGACAGCCCTGTCAGGATTGACTGTGGAAATGTATGTATAAGCACCTAGCACAGGTTTGCAGAGAGTAGACACTGAATGAATATTAACTGTCCACCCTATATGGTACCAGGTGGTCCCTGCCAGACCCGAGACTTTCTGTATCACGTAATACGATGCATAATGGCCAACAATATCGGTCAATAACACTTGCATCCTATATAAATCTCAGGGGATCATAAAAATATATATTAGGACTAGGCCTCAGTTTTCTTACACAAAGGGTGGACTGATAGTAATGTAACTTCTTCACAAGTGTAATTAGGAATGGATCGAAGGGACTTACATTGTTGTATTGTCTGTTTTCACACTGCTGTAAAGATACTACCCACGACTGGGTACTCTATAAACAAAAGAGGTTTAACTGAGTCATAGTTCCATCGACTTAACAGGAAGCATGGCTAGGAGGCCTCAGGAAACTTACAATCATGGCAGAAGGTGAAGGGAATGCAAGCGGGTCTTACATGGTGGAGAGAGAGAGAAAGAAAGACAGAGAGAGACAGAGGGATAGAGCAGGGGAAACTGCCAGACATTTATCAAACAATCACATCTTGTGAGAACTCACTCATTACCATGAAAACAGCATGGGGAAAACCACCCCCATGATCCAATCACATCCCACCTCGTCCCTCCCCCAATATGTGGGGACTACAATTCAAGATGAAATTTGGGTGGGGACACAGAGCCAAACCATATCAATTGTTGGTGATTCAAAAGTAACTTGTGATCTTACTTTTATTTTTATAACTTCTTGTAGGTACTTATGAAAACAACCAAAAGGATATTTAAAAATGGATGAGGAAAGGTAATTTTCCAGAATACTGGTCTACACTGTGCACTCAATTCACTATTTCCCTTTGCTTTTTTTTTTTTTTTTTAAATGGAGTCTCTCTCTATGGCCCAGGCTAGAATGCAGTGGCGCGATCTCAGCTCGCTGCAAACTTTGCCTCCCGGGTTCAAGCGATTATCTTACCTCAGCCTCCTGAGTAGTTGGAATTAACAGGTGTGTACCACCACCCCCAGCTAATTTTTGTATTTTTACTAGAGACGGGGTTTCACCATGTTGGTCAGGCTGGTTTCGAACTCCTGACCTCGTGATCCACCTGCCTCGGCATCCCAAAGTGATGGGATTATAGGTGTGAGCCACCGCACTCGGTCTCCTTTGCTTTTTTTAAAAAAATGTTTTCTTCAGTTTCAACATTCAGAGGAACCACTATATTCCTTTGGATCTTTAAGTATGATGAACATCAAGAATGGCTAAATCATATCAGATATGAAAGTAAGAAACTAATTTCAATTCCACTGGACTTAATTTCACATCTACTCGGGTTTAAATTCAAGCCTATCTAGGTTTTAAGTTTTAGATTAAATTCACTCAGATTCATTTCCAACTACTGAAAACTTTGGCAAAGTTGCCAAGCTCAGATGTTAGTAGGTCAAATTCGCCAAGAATTCCCTGCAGTCCTTGAAGTTAAAGGTTAGCAGAAAAGAGTTGCAACAGCACTTTATTAGGAACACACACACTAGAACCATCAAAGAGGCTGCCTGTGAGAAGTTTCACTGGGCCTGAGGCACTGTTTTCCCAGATGTTCATGTTTAGTAGTTACATCACAAGTGTAAACCAGGTGATCCAAGCTCGTGAACTGGAGCCAAATGAATCACTGAATGGAAAGCATTCAGAAGCATTTTTAGTAGTACTTACAGAGGAGGTGACAGCCTCCACAGTGCCAGCAAGAAAAGACAACATCCACATCCCAGTCCTAACTAATGGTATCTTCAACTCCTATCCTTTCCTATGCTAAACTCTGGATATCTGACTGGAAGAAGAAAGAGCTGGGTCTTCCGGATTATACAAGCACACAAAAAAAGTGCACAGACACATACACATACACTCCCAATCTTTTCCATTGCAATATCTGCGTTTGCATCTGTAGAGAATGAGGTCCTTAAGAATGCACTGACTTGCCTGTCACAGTGGCTCACGCCTGTAATTCCAGCCGTTTGGGAGGTCGAGGCAGGTGGATCACCTGAGGTCAGGAGTTCAAGACCAGCTGGCCAACATGGTGAAACCCCGTCTCTACTAAAAATACAAAAATTCGCTGGGCATGGTGGTGCATGCCTCTAATCCCAACTGCTTGGGAGGCTGAGGCAGGGGAATCCTTGGAACTTGGGAGGTGGAGGTTACAGTGAGCCGAGATTGCCACTGCACTCTAGCCTGGGCAACAGAGAGAGACGCTGTCGCAAAAAAAAAAAAAAAGCACTGATTTGCTCAAAGGTCGGTGCCAACCCCAAGTAAAGAATCTTGCCGTCTGACTCTCAGCTTGGTCTCTTCCATTTGGCTAAATGACAACAGGCACTTTGATCATTCAAACAGGTTAGTGTGCCTTAAATATTTATTTTCAGGTATCTACCCGAGATTGATTGGGAAGTTTTTCACATGAATGTATGGCCTCAATAAAAGACGCTATGTGAAGGGCCGGGCGCAGTGGTTCACGCCTGTAATCCCAGTACTTTGGGAGGCCACGGTGGGCAGATCACCTGAGCTGAGGAGTTCGAGACCAGCCTGGCTAACATAGTGAAACCTCATCTCCACTAAAAATACAAAAAAAAAAAAAAAAAAATAGCTGGTGATGGTGGTGGGCACCTGTAATCCCAGCTACTCGGAAGGCTGAGGGAGAAGAATCTCTTGAACCTGGGAGGCGGAGGTGGAGGTTGCAGTGAGCCAAGATTGCGCCATTGCACTCCAGCCTGGGCAACAACAGTGAAACTCCATCTCAAAAAAAAAATACTATGTGAATAAAACAGAATTTCAGATGTTCAGAATTTCAGACATGAAGAGATTACACACTATTGGACTGTCATCAAAAAATATTACATTTACATCAGTGTAAATGAGATTTAGGAGGAAAGAGTCAGATAAGGACAGAAGAGAAATGAAAATTAGTTTTCTGGTCCCAAAGAATGCAGGAACAGCCTCCTGACCTATGGAAAAGAAAGAATTGTCCATTTTCCATGGAAAATACAAGCTCACTCAGAAGGTAAAATGAAATCTAGCTAAGCCCAAGAAACTTTGTTTTGCAACACACACACACACACACACACACACACAGTCACACACTCACACACACACCCTAGCTCAGGCATGGCCTGGATTCTCAGCAAGGGAGCCAGGCAGGGCCTTTACTGACACTGGCACCTGCTGCCTTGCATGCCCTATTTTCTAAAGATGCCACAACCCTGCCTGCCCCTTGTAGAGAAAACAGCTGCAGACAGGAGGCTACAGTGACTAAGCACAAAAGCAGATGAAACAGAGTCCCATGCAGTAAGACCTGCAACAAAGGTCATTGGCTGTGATAAGAGTCTCCATAGTTGTTGATAAAGAAGAAACAAAATCAGAAAAGAAATCTCAGCACAGTTTTCTCCCCTGTTCTGTATTTACTCACACAATGATGTTCTTACTATTTTTCCAACTTCAGTTACTTGTGTACTGACAAGTGAAAAAATGATTCCACCTGATGTTAACATACACCTAGCTCTACCCATCTTTTTATCTCAGATATTGATATAAACATTTGCACTCCCATAATTTTCCCCATCTAAACAAGGATGCATGCTTCCTTTTCTTTATAATCCAATCCAAATCTAATTCCAGGGTTTTACTGTATTTTTATCTTTTCTGAAAATTCTCTCTGATTATTCTCTTCTTCATATCATTACACCATTAGCTTTGGTTCCAAAGAGAAGATATTACAAGATTTATGCTTACAATGATGACAAGGAAAACTTGGAGTTAGACTACAAGGGAAAAATGAAAATGTCCCTTTACCTGAAAATAGTAGCTAGGTTGTGTTCACAAGAACAAATTATTTGACTATATTTACATCATTTTTAACAACTGATAGGGCTCACTGCCTGACAGAGTCATGGTTAGATTGTGAAGACAATCAAAATGTATAAAATATTCTGGCTGTCTTGCCATGTGTACATCCAACGGAAAGTACTTGTTTTTGACTTTTGACGAACGTGACTGCAGCGCAATCCAGTCCTTACTATTTAAGAACCAGTTCTTAAAACCTGTTGCATAATTCACCGACATCAAACAAAGCCGTGGAACCAGTTCCTCTATTGGACTGTAACAAGAAGACAAGAGCCCACTTCTTTCAATCTTTTTATTAGATTATGTAATTGTCTCGGTAAGTAGGCCTACATTCATCTACTTATATCTGGGTTCCACCTGGTACACTAAATCCCATTTAAACAACTCATGATTTACTATTCACAAGATGGTTTGTCATAATGTATAAATCTAATAGCATACTCATGTCTTTCACCCACATCTCCATGTTTTTCTGTCTTCAGATGTATTTACATTCTGGGAATGTACATGCCTGGGAAACTGCTTCCTCAGGCATAGTTGTACCTTCATCCAAAAGGCTATGCCAGGCAGGTTGCCCATTTAGAGATGTGTTTCCTTCTTAGATGTGGTAACATCTAAAATCTTAATCGATGCAAAATTTTCAAACATTGTGGAAATATGGTGAATTAGCACATCATTACATAAATATATCCTAGCGATTTGGATATAGGGAATAAGAAAAACCAATATATGCACTACTTCCATTGAAGTCACATCAAAACAAACATAAGAATGTCAACAAGACATTCAGCAATTAAACGTGAAATCCTAAGGGAAAACTCATTTTTCTTTCATTAACATTGACCAAGGAATTAATTGATTTGGAAACGCCTAAAAAATAACTAAATTCTGAATTTTTCAATCAGTTCTGAGAAAATGTTACGATTGCAGAATAAGGAGCTCGTTTTGAGCAAAAACTAGAATCCAGTATCCTCAGATCTCTTCTTTCATTGTTCTTCTCGCTCCACACTTGGGGAAACACTTACCTGAATCAGGCCAAATGTCTGGTTTCTCTGCACATACACCCAAACACTGCTGGCAAATAGCACAGCCATCAGATTTGGAACAGGATAAATTCATGATATCCCACCATTCCTGGGTGCTCAATGCTGCAAAAAAACAAAAGCAAAAACAAAAACAAAACAACACACACACAACACACAAAAAAACAGGTTTTCTTAGTTTCTTCTCTCAGTTTTGGGGGGATTTTCTAATTTTATCTAGTTTCCTTAAACATAATACTTCACCTCTTCCTTGACACTACTGTACCCTCTATTTTCCAAAAAAGAGAAACTGTAAACAAGAATTTTCTCCCATACACCAGTTTAACTATTTATTTTGTTTCATACTGATATTTTTCTCTTTCCCTTTAGCTGCAATAGAAGGGGTACCTCATTTCCTGTCCAAACAGTACAGGAATTTTGTTCTTCCACATGAGCTCCAAATCTGCCTCTCTTGGATAATGTTAAGAACCACACTACACTAATTAGTCCCTTACTCTTTGCTATTCAATTTCTTCCTGCATACAGACATCCATACTTCCTCCAAAGCATTCCTAGTATGGCTTTGACTGTATCTTCTTAGGCTCCATGGCAGGGTCCCTTCATCTGTCCCACCTTTAATTGTTGAGCTATTGGTTGATGTTCCTCACCATTCTGACCTCTTCTTGTATTCTCCATGAATGTTTCCGCTTTCTCCCCTGACATTCAGATCCGGTCATGCTTGGGATGTACAGATCTACTACTAGCTTTAAACTCTCCACTGAATTTCAGATTCATGTTTATGGCTAACTTCAAGACAGTGCCTCCTGGATATGTGACATGTAACTCAGTATGTTTAGAATATAAAGTTGAATTTGTATCTGACACCATACACACAAGTCAACTGAAAAAGGATTAAAGACCTGAGGAATAAGGCCTGAAACTATAAAACTCCTAGAAGAAATCACAGGAAAAATAAAGGTTTACAACATTGGTCCTGGAAATAATATCATGGATATGATGCCAAAAGCATACGCAACCAAAGTAAAAATAGACAAGTGGAACTACATCTTATGAAAAAGCTTCTACACAGTAAAGGAAGCAATCAATAGAGTAAAAAGGCATCCTACAGAATGGGAGAAAATATTTGCAAACCTTGTATCAGATAAGGGGTTAATTTTCAAAATATTCTGTATAAAGAAACTCATGAAACTCAATAGCAAAAGAAATAATAACTTGATTTAAAAAATAAACTCAACACTTAACTAGACATTTCTCCAGTGAAGACATACAAATTGTCAACAAGTTTATGAAAAGATGCTTAAGGTCACTAATGACCAGAGAAATGCAAATCAAAACCACAATGAGATATCACCTTGCAGCTATTAGCCTGTTATTTAAAAAAAAAAGAAAGTATTGGTGAGGGTGTGGAGAAATTGAAATACTTGTAGGCTGTTGGTGAGAATGCAAAATAGTGCAGCCACTGTGGAAAAAAAGTATGAAGAATCCTCAGAAAGTTAAAAATTCAACTACCATATGATCCAGCAATATCTCTTCCGGGTATTTATCCAAAAGAATTGAAATCAGGACCCTGAAGCGATATTAGCACTCTCATGTTCATCACAGCACTGTTCACAACCGTCAAGATGTGGAAACAACCTAAATGTTCATTGACGGATGAACAGATAAAGCAAATGTGGGGTATACCTGTGATATGCTTTGGCTGTGTTCCCACCCAAGTCTCATCTCGAATTGTAATCCCCACATGTCAAGGGAGGGACCTGAGGGAGGTGATTGGATCATGGGGGTGGTTTGCCTCATGCTGTTCTTGTGATCTCATGAGTTCTCATGAGATCTGGTTGTTTGATAAGTCTCTGGCACTCCTCTCTCTCTCTCCCTCTCTCTCTCTCTCTCTCTCACCTATCACCATGTAAGACATGCCTTGCTTCCCCTTTGTCTTCTGCTATGATTGTAAGTTTCCTGAGGTCTCCCCAGCCACGAAGAACTGTGAGTCAATTAAACTTCTTTTCCTTATAAATTGCTGAGTCCCAGGTAGTGTCTTTATAGCAGTGTGAAAACAGACTAATACAACCTACAGTAGAATATTATTTACCCTTAAAAATGAAATTCTGAAATATGCAGCAACATGAATAAATCCTAAGGACGTTATGCTAAGTAAAATAAGCCTGTCACAGAAGAACGAGTATTGCATGTTTTTACTTACATGAGGCATCTAAAATAGTCAAACAGAATCCAAGAATAGAATGGTACTTGCTAGGGGGTTGGGGTAGGGGGAAATGGGGAACTGCTCATCAAAGGGGCATAAAGTCTCAGTTGTGCAAGGTGAATCCTTCTAGAGGTCTACTGTACCACATCATTTCTATAGTTAACAATACTGTATTGTACACTTAGAAAGTGGTTAAGAGGGTAACTTCATCTTAAGTGTTCTTGCTAGAATGAAATAATTTATTTTCAAAAAAGAAACAAATGCATTATGTGTCCCTTCCTAAATCCAATGTGACCCTTGCCTCAAATCCTCATTTTATTAAATGCAAGACCGTCTATTTAGCTGCTTAAGAAACTTTGGCATTATACTTGGTTTATCTTTCTTCTTCATATGCCACATCAAGTCAAACTCCAAGTCTTCTTACTATGACTTCCAAATATCACTGGAATCCATTCACATCTCTTCATCCCATTTGCTCCTCCAGCACCTGGAGCCTAGGATACCTCAATAGCCTCTCTGCCTCCTGTTTCTCTAATTCTGTGATCCATTGTGTGGCGACAATAATCTTTCCACTCAAACTCTGTGCTACATCTAACTGCTTTAACTTCTAAGCCATCATGCCCTCCATAACTCTTACTCATACTAACACACCTCTTCTCTACCTCTGCCTTTTCAATTCATATTTATTTGCTTTTTTTAACTCACAGCTTAGATGTCATTTTCTTTGTAAAACCTTGCTTTGTACCATGACTCTAGGCAATGGGCTCCTGTAGCATTTTTCTTTGTAAAACCTTGCTTTGCACCATGAGTGTGCCTTTCTAATTGGCTCCTGTAACATCCCACTGAAATGAAAGTTTCTACTTAGTTGTCTGGATCCACTTCTGACTTACAGAAACTCTGGTTGTCTTGACCACTGCTGTTGTGATAGAACCTAGTATGGCACCTGGAATATAAGAAATATTCTAAATAATTGTTGAATGAATTAATTCTTAAATTAGTAAATTGTTTTAGGACTAGTTGAAGACTAAACAGAAGTAAGAAATTAGATTGAGAGAATTAAGGTGCAGATTATCTAAATTATTCATCATGTCTATTTTGTGTCATACATTCCTGAAAAATGCACTTGTAAACATGACTTTTATATGTCTGTGATATATTTCATTAATTACTGTCCATTCTTCATTTCTTTCTGATGCTATGACATTTTTCAAGTAAGTTAGCAAAGCTCTCTCACCGGGGGCAGGGTATATTTCTCTACGTCTTAGCCCTGGTTTCAACCATGAGGGATGCTTGAGGCAGTAGATTAATGTGAAAGTAACACTGTGTCATTCTGAGTCTAGGACTCAAGGGGTCTTGCGTGTTTCTGCTAGCTGTCTTGCGCCTCAGCCATGCCATGAGAAGACTATGCCTGTGCTAACCTGCTTACCCCAGGAGGAGAGTGAGACCATGTTCCACAGCTATGCTAGCCAAGATGCTGTGGCTGAGCCCAACCAAGCCATGCTCTTGGTGGCTAAATAAACGCTTATTGTTTTAAGCCACTGAAGATGGGGGTAGTTTGTTATACAGAAAGCTTGTGTCAATCAATGCCCGATATATAGGTCTGTCACTTTAATTATTTGGGCCTAGCTACCCTACAAAATAGTTATGACATTTACTTGCCATTTTTCTTTAGGAGATTATGACATTTTGAAAAAAAAATTTTGCAATACACATATCTGGCTAAATATTTGAATCCAAAATATATAACTCAGAGAAAACAATAATCAAAACACAAAAACCCAGTTAAGGATGGCCACCCTATTAGACTTGGATAAATATTTCCCAAAAGAAGATATGCACATGAAAAGATGCTTAATATCATTAACCATCAGGAAATGCCAATTAAAATCTCAATGAGATACTGTTTTACGTACAGTAGGGTGACTCTTATAGAAAAATCTGACAAAGCTAAATGTTAGTAAGTGAAGCAACTGGGACTCTCATCTATTGCTGGTAGGAGGATAACAATGTCCAACCACATTGGAGAAGCCTTTTGCAATTTCCTATAAAGTTAAACTTACTCCATGACCCAGAGATTTAACTCCTAGGTATTACTCAAGAGAAGGAAAGACTCTATGTCCACAAAAAGACTTAGAGTAAAACGTCATGGTAGCGTCATTCATAATTGTCTCAAACTGGAGACAACTCAAATGCCCATCAGCAGGAGAGTGGATCAATGAATTGTGGTGTGTTCATTCATACACACTGAGTCAAAGTAAAATACTCCTCAGTGAAAAGAAACAATCTGCTGACACACACACCAATTTGGATACACTTCAGAAACATAACAGAAAAGTCACGTGATTCAATTCACATGAAGGTCAGTATAGCCAGAACACAACTATGTGACAGAAATTAAAATGGTGTTTTTCTCTTGGGGGAAGGTTGCAGAGTTGACTAGAAAGGAGCATGAGAGGATTTTCTGGGGTTTGGGAAATGCTCACTATTTCCTTATGGGTGGTGGTTAAATGAGTGTCTACAATTGATAAAACTAATCAGGCTAAATATTCAAAATCTTAACATCTATGCATTAAGGTAAATTATATATCAATAAAAGATTGCTTTGGCCAAAGGGAGGGATGTATATATAGAGACAGATAGATGAGAGAGAGAGAGAGAAAGACAGAGAGAAAGAGAGAGAGAGAGAAAGAGAGACATAGAGAAGGGAAGAAATAATCAAAATTCAAAACTACACTTCAACATAATACAGCAACTGCTGTATTATGTATGCAACCATGTGATAAGGGAAGGTTATTAAGTTTTGTATAGGTTTTCCCTATACAAAACTTAATAACAAACAGAAATAGTGCCTTATATAGCATACATAAGGGATTTGTGCAATGAATGCTACAAATGTTCCTGAGGTAGACACAGTGAGATCTTCCAAAGACCTGGGACTACTTTATGAAGAATACTGAAGTGCACGTAGAACACAAGAGGCTACAACTGCGACCTAACAAGATGCTGCTCTACGTGGTCCGCTGTAGTTGGGAGCCTCTAGAGGCTGACAGGGTGCTCCCCTGGCTAATGGCACGAGAGCAGCACTCATGGGACTCCAGGTTTGCTTGAACTGGATGACTCCTGCCTGGGCTCTACACCTGGCAGAACAGCAGACCATGGGGAGCGCCATCTACTTACATGGCATAGGTATTGGTATTTGGTACAGTCCAAATACAAATGAAGCAAATACTTTGCTTTTTGCTAGCTGATTACTAAATTGAAATGAAAGTATTTTTTATTTTTTCTTTTCTGTTTTATTTTTTTTTTATTTTATTTTATTTTTTTTTGAGACAGAGTCTCACTCTGTCACCCAGGCTAGAGTACAGTGGTGTGATCTCAACTCGCTGCAACCTCTGCCCCCTGGATTCAAGCAATTCTCCTGCCTCAGCCTCCCAAGTAGCTGGGATTATAGGCGCCTGCCACCATGCCCAGCTAACTTTTGTGTTTTTAGTAGAGACGGGGTTTCACCATCTTAGCCAGACTGGTCTTCAACTCCTGACCTCGTGATTCACCCACCTCAGCCTCCCAAAGCGCTGGGATTACAGGCATGAGCCACTGCACCCGGCCATCTTTATTTTTTCTAATCTTGGAAGCCAGAGATCAACAAACGTTAGTTCTCATGACCCTGTCCTGTATTTGAAATCTTGAACACCATTTGTGTATTGTGTGTGTCCCTCCCAATTTATGTCATGGTGTAACATTTTTTGTTAAAAAATGCCCAGTCCCACTGAGAGCTGATATGACTGTTCTCTAGTTGTGTTCACTCTAACAATTCTTTTAAAATTTAGATTCACTTTGCTTATTACCATAGATGAATTCCTGGGAATTTGATAAGCCAATTAGCAAATCATCTTCATGCACTGGAAGGATTCACTATTTAAAGGTTTTGCAATTTAAAGGAATATTATGACGAACCTCTGTAGAATCGTGGCAGCATTTGTGGTTGCAAGGAGAAAGAATGCATTGATTATCTTAAAGAGGAACTGAATGCATTGGAAAAGTATCCGGGACTCAGAGCATACCAGCTTATGTTCCGGACTAGACCAGTGCCACAGATCTCTGGAGCACTGTGCTGCAAGGATCACAGACAACATCACACTGTAGCCTCCACACACTCATGCAGCAGCCGCCACTGCAGCAGCTGTGGCTCCAACCTGCACCATCGCCCTTGGGTCCCTCTCTAAAGAATCAGTGTCCACAAGAGAGTCATATTGTCCAAGGGTAAGCCACATTGTATCCACTGTCTTGCTGGACTCTACCACCTACCACTGACACACAATGGAGCCATCCTCAAAAGATGATCCCATAGCAGTGGGAAGTGTGAGAGGGAGCTGAGCATGGGGGATGAATGCCAGGAGCTGAAAATTGACAGGTATCAACTACAACTGCATTTATAACTGATGCATTCCAAATTGATATAAGATGGAGAAGGCCGGGCACAGTGGCTCGCACCTGTAATCCCAGCACTTTGGGAGGCCGAGGCAGAGAGATCACTTGAGGTTCAGAGTTCGAGACCAGCCTGGCCAACATGGCGAAACCCCGACTCTGCCACAAATGTAAAAAATTAGTTGGGAGTGGTGGAGTGCGCCTGTCATCCCAGCTACTTGGGAGGCTGAGGCAGGAAACTCACTTGAACTGGGATGCGGAGGTTGCAGTGAGCCATGATTGTGCCATTGCACTCCAGCCTGGGTGACAAAGAGAAAGTGTATTTCAAAAAAAAAAAAAAAAGATGGAGTTATTGTTTCTTTTACCTATAAAACTGGAAAAAGTTAAAACCTGCAGTTACTAACCATGTTGTTACTAAGGATGCTGGACAACATTGTCTTATTCTGTGGCTAGACAGAAAATTGATCTAATTTATTTAGGGGCAATTTGGCAATTTCTATTAAATGTAAAACTGGGGAATCTATTTGAGCCCACGACTGACCTTCTAGGACTCCGTGTACAGCTATACTAATACACATGTGCAAAATAGATTTGCAGGGATATTCTGGGCTGCATTGTTTATAAAACAAAAGGTGAGAAACAAAATAAGTGTGTTCATCAATAGGGACATTGTCAAGTAAATTATGGCCAGGATTTATGTTCTGTGAGGAATGTTCAAATATTTTGTTTTCTTTAGTAAATTCCATAAAATTCTTGAATGTCAGATCAGGAGTAATTTTGAATTCGAATGTATAGGGAATCAATTTTATTACAGATGCAACATTTTGGGATTCAGATTTTTAAAACTGTCTTTAGAATATGTATTGAGTTGGATGTGAGGAAAGAGAAAATTAAGTCCTACATCTTGATTTGTGTTTAAGTAACTACATTGAGAAAATGCAAAGTTTAATTGCTTCATACTAAAATTAACAGAATAAGTTATTAGATGATCTAAGTAGCTATATTTTTCTTCCTAATATTAACAACCATGATAGGAGCAATTCATCTACAAAGAGGAAGGAAATTAATTGGCCTTGATAATACATTTTGTAAGTATCTACATGTAGTTTTAAAATGTTTTACTAAATACTTTAGTCATCTAATATTAATGTCTCATATTAGATAATTAGATCATTAATATTAGTAAATATAAATAATATTAACTAATTATTAAGTCGTTAAATCATTTAGAAATATTCATGAGCTTTGAGATATTGATTATTATATAGCCAGATCAAAAACATTCAAAGTAAAAATGCAAAAATTTTTGCAATGTCATTTTTGTCCATTTTTTTAATCAATAATTAATGCTGTAAAATGCATTTGGAATGTTTTGCTAGGTTCTCACAATCCATTATATAGGTTACAAGCTCTATTTTAAGATATTAACTATATATATAATTTAAGATATTAAACTATGTCAGTGCCCCATCATTTATATGGTACCAAAAAAAAAAAAGTAAACAAGCTAAAACACTAGTGTTCCACGAATTGTTTGTAGGTAAGCAGTAATGACCTGACAAAATAGTCAATTTCCATGTACTTTTACATAGAACTTTCACCAGTCCTCAACTCCCCCAAAAGTGCTTTCTCATCAAATGTTTTAATTTTTGAGTGTGGTTGAATTTTTTTTTTACCCCGAGTACTTAAACTCACTAAGCTGTAGCACTGATCTGGGCTGGTCCCTGCATGGTGCTGTATATTTTCAACAGGGATATTATGTATGCACAGATGTAGGGATCTGCCTTTTGATACGAGGCTTTCCTCCACGGGTGCCAGATTTAGCAAATATAATTACAAATGCCCACTGAAATTTGAATCATAGATAAACCAGGAGTAATTGTTTAGTATACGTATGTCTCCTTTGTTTATCTGAAACTCAGATTGAACGGGGCTCCCCCTCAAGAGGAGCAATTTCAGGAAAAGCCCTTATGCAACTTCGCATCACGATAATTGTTAAGGACGTTGTTTATTGTACCACATAGTTTCTCTTTTCACAAAGAACCCAAGCATGTTTTTCTTTTTTCTGGTCTAATACCAGGAAGAGTTGGTTGTCTTCTGGGAAACGTATTTGTTTTTATGTTATGTGAAGGAGTTCTTGACCAGGTTATTCTGCAGTGTGGCTTTTAGTATATGTGGTCTGGTTCGTGTGTAAGCATGCGCATAGATACCATGGTGATGCATATTCTTAACGTCTTTACTGGCTCCATTTTACGGCCCCATCTTTGGTTTCCTTCCTTCTACTTTATTATTGTTATCTTCTTGGGTTTTGTATCATTTTTAGCACTCTTCAAAAGTTTTGGGGACAGGGTGTGTAAAGAAAAATAAACAGACTAAACCTGGAGTCTTACAAAAATAGTTGGATAATTTGATACGGAACTCTTTGTTTTGAATTCCACCAGGGTCTGATGGCCGACGGTTCATTTATTGCTATTTGGAGGCCTACAACACAGACCCACTGTGAAAGTGGTCACAGGACCAAAACCCCAAAGATGGCAATGAGGTGAGGATCCAGTGTATTTTCATTCTTCATTCAAAGGAGATGATGTTTTAATGATTTAACTGGCATGTTATGTACTCTTTTCTTTCTTACCACCTCTAAAATCATCATTGTTTTGTTCAGGTAACATTTGTATCAATATGACATTTCTATTCAAAGATATACCTCACCTCCCTTTTTTTCCTTTAAACCCTAAGTAATCAGTTGTATGCTGATAAGCAGTTTTGTATCTTCTGATTAGATGGGGAAGTAGGCCCACAGTCCATATGGGATGTTGTATGTATAATCCCGTCTGAAGTTTGAGTTAATTAGGCAGAAAGTTAACTGATTCAGTCGGTGCAAAGGTTGAAACTGGGACACCCAGTTTAGTGCTAGAGTCTCAAAGTTAACTCTTAGCTGGCTGGTCCCCTATATTATCAGTGCTTATTATTTGGTGGCAATTTTCCTGTTTTTACTTCTTTCATGGGATTAAATATTCTTGTACTTAATTTCTTAAGCAGTTATCAAAGTCTGCCTCTTTTATTTTCTCTTCCCCCTAAATTTTACACCAAGTACTAGGAGTATGAGAGGAAACAGGGAACTGGAGAGATGGGTACCAGTTCAATGGCTCCATGTATCAGTATGCAAACAATAAGTATGAATAAAAATAAAAAACAAGAACAGTTTTAAAAACCTACTCTAAAGCACGATGATTTTTTTTTTAAATGGAGTGCAGTTTTTTAGATACCTTAATTAGAATGTCTTGGGTAGTTTATTTAAAAAAAAAAAAATCAATGCACATTGGCCAGGTGCAGTGGCTCACCCTGTAACCCCAGCACTTTGGGAGGCCCAGGCAGGCAGACTGCTTGAGAACAGGAATTGAAGACCAGCCTGAGCAACATGGCAAAATTCAGGCTCTACAAAAAAATGAAAATCAATGCATAGTATGAAATATTTAAGTTTTTAATGATGACAAACTAGTAAAATTATTTAGGAGAGCAAATCGAAGCTTATGCCCCTGGCATATGACCATGGAGAGAAAGAATCAGACAAGCTGTTAAGAAAACTGCTGAGCTGGCCTACTCGCTGGGACAGACCAGTGGTGCTGTTGCTCTCTCCATATGCTGTGAACACATTCGCATTTCATACCATTTTCTCTTCAGTTCTGAGACTGGGCACAGCTCGCATTTCAACCTCAACTTGACTGTCATTAAAATAACTCCTTTCTTCCAAGAGTTTCTCTCTGCACTTCCTGGTTTCATCAACAGAGGTCACTGTGGCACTACTACTACTAACAGCCTATCGAGCTAGCAAAACAATAAAGAAAAATTCATTCATTCAGTCACTAACCATTTACTGAATGTTATCAGACACTACTGCCAGGCACTGGGGATAAGAAAGTGTATAAAGGAGGCAGTCTGGGTATCACTGAAAAGAACAGGAGTATAAAACGAGGATAGAGTTAAACATGCTAAAATAATAAATGTGGATCAGATGGTTGGCAAAAGCACCTAAATATCCGATTTAGATTTGGTATGCTGATAGGCACAAATAGAATTTAGTAGCATTTATGTAAAGTATCAAACATGAACTACTTTTCTCCCCTAAATCTCATCAACTTGCATCATTTGAATCTATTCTATATTTCTAGATATTTTTGCAGGCATTTCTTCAAACAAACAAATAGACAAGAACATCCTCATGAATCTTTTCCTTTGAGAAATAAACTAATATGTGTTATCATTCATCTTTTATTATTGAAACTACCTGCAGCAGGCAGTAGTCAAACCCTATCCATTATCTTCCCCTAGAACAATGAGAGTTTCTCAACCTAGCGTAGGGGGCCTTTTAAAAATCCCCATGCCTAGGCTTTATCCCGGGCCGATTACATCAGAGCCCTGAAGGATGTGGGGGTACAGGCAGCCATCACTATCTTCTAAAGCTCCCACAAGAGTCCAATATGCAGCTAAGATACAGAGCCATCGCTCTAGCATGTCTTCAGCTGTGGTCATCACTTAGGCTCCAAAACTGATATTTTATGAATGATTGTTTTTAAGCCTACTTCATGGAAACTGCCTGACAAATAAAAGGTCATTTAGTTCTTTTTTTTTTATTTATTATTATTATACTTTAAGTTGTAGGGTACATGTGCATAACGTGCAGGTTTGTTACATATGTATACTTGTGCCATGTTGCTGTGCTGCACCCATCAACTCGTCATTTACATCAGGTATAACTCCCAATGCAATCCCTCCCCCCTCCCCCCTCCCCATGATAGGCCCCGGTGTGTGATGTCCCCCTTCCTGAGTCCAAGTGATCTCATTGTTCAGTTCCCACCTGTGAGTGAGAACATGCGGTGTTTGGTTTTCTGTTCTTGTGATAGTTTGCTAAGAATGATGGTTTCAGACACATGAAAAAATGCTCATCATCATTTAGTTCTTTAA
Organism: Papio anubis; assembly: GCF_008728515.1. Lineage (NCBI taxonomy): Eukaryota > Metazoa > Chordata > Mammalia > Primates > Cercopithecidae > Papio > Papio anubis. The sequence continues at coordinate 100,255,890 of NC_044989.1, forward strand.
AAAAAATTTGCATGGACTGAAAGTAGGGCTGCTACTGCGGTTGGATTTGAGGAAATGGTGTTGTTGCAGGAGCTTGTACCCTTTTGAAGGCTGCCAACGATTATCTGTGGGTCATGTGAAATGAATTTTATGTCAACAGAGTTGAAGCTGTTTTCTCTGAGTGGTTAACTACTTTTGCCTGGTTAAATAAGCAAACAAAAGTGAAATAGGGAAAAGAGCAGCGTTTGATTAGCCTTGTGTTCACCTGAGATAAGTGGCCTACCTTTCTCTTAGGTTTGGTCTAGAACAGAAACTACCTGTCCGGCCGCCCCGGCCCTGGATTGTAATTGATAGCAGGTGCTTATTGATACGGGGACATTAATATCCACCATATTCATCGGTTCTCATCACAACAAGTATAGGTCCATGATTTGAGTTTTACAACTTCCTTCTCAAATGAAATGGCTACTCCTGTAATTGACATGAGCTTTAAGCTCGGTAAACACTAGCTGCGTGACGAGAATTGGTATAATTAAAAATACTCTTATAAAAATTTAGTTTATTGAAATCTAGTGATTATTTTTAATGCTCCCAAATTGCTAAATTAGTTTACCACATTATGGACAAAGTATGTAAAAAAGATAATTTACTTAAAAGAAAATAAAAATGTATAAGCAAGATGAAAATTGTTCGACTTCATTTATAGTGAAAGGTTGCAAACGAAAGCAAAAATAAATGTTATTTCCTCTACTAAATTATTTTAAAAAGTACATTATGGTGCCTAATGTTGGGAAATACATAAATAAAACTAGTAAATCTACCCATTGCTGAGAAGCACAGAAACTGGCAGATAATGTTTGAAAAATAATTTGACAACAGTTATAAGAGCTTATAAAATTCAAACTCTAAGTAATAGCAACCTAGCACTATTAATATAATACTCAGTGTTGGTAATATTAATATTATAGGCTATAAGAGGAAAATATATTTTTAAAAATTATAGAGCCATTTGTAAGTCAAGAAAAATTCCAGAGTGTAATACCTTTTTTAAAAATTAAAATCAGAAAAGAGAGCAAGGACATAGATTTATTTAAATATACATTCTTTTCCAAATACTTTTAAATTCAATTATTTGGAACATAATTAAATGTAAATGTCTAACAATACATTATGCACTTATATCTACATATAAGGTATTATTCAGGTATGTTGAATATGCCAAAAATATTAGTTTAATAATTTCAAATTACCACGTTGCTCAGGCTGGTCTTCAATTCCTGGGCTCAAGCAATCCTCCTGCCTGGGCCTCCCAAAGTGCTGGGGTTACAGGTGTGAGCCACTGCACTTGGCCAATGTGCATTGATTTTTTTTTTAAATAAATTTTAAAATAAATTTAAAATTATTCATGATCTCCCCGGCACCACCTGGTTCTACCAGTCAGCCTCTATGAAGCAACATAGAAAAAGTTTATGCCATACATGTGATCAAGAATGAGTACATTCAAAGCTCAGGAATACAATGATGAGTTCCTTAAGATCTCAGGAAAGAGGAAAAAAAATCAAGCAGCATGCAATCTTTGCTGTAATAGAGGTTTATCTAATTATTGTGTAACTTAAGGTGGAGAGACAATATTGGGTATTTAGTCAGCTTTTGAAGTGAAGGAAGAAGCACCTGAAACAAAATTTGGGAGGGCAATATCAGCAGGCAGATATTTGTGTGCAGCTGGTTAACCAGCTATAGGAAGCAGACTAATCAAAGAGAGAAATATATGTTTGCAGAAGGCATGCTAAGGAAGTGAAAATAAATTATTTTGTTGATAAAATCGTACACTCTTATCCAGCAATTCATCCATTCATTCAATCAGCCAGGATCTACCGAGCAGCTACTTTGACTACACACTTCTGGGTGTGCAATTTAGTGGCGAGTAAGATACTGTCTCTGTACTCAAGGGGCTCAGAATCCAAAGCATAAGACAGAAAAGGAGTTAAGTGTTAAATTGACGTAAGTGCTGTGCAAATAATTCATTGGGGGTGGTGATGCTCCCAAACATTCATTATTGGATTTCGTGACAATAGTAACCTATGAAGTAGAAATTCTGTGTTGGGACCCTTTAAATCAGTTTGGTGAAGGAATAACGATCATGACATCAACACTCAAACCAAAAATGCACTCCTGAAATAAATTTTCCAACCGAAGAATAAGGACTAGCAGGAGGAGGAAATCACAACTTTACCAAAGAAGCGCAAACCATAGTTTTTCACTCATCAGACTTTATTCTCCTTCAATTTTTGTCCTTTAAGATTCTGCCTGGACTTTGAGATTTAGTATAAAATCCACCTTCCCTATTCAAGCTAAGCCATTTCATTTAATGAAGAAATATTTGCTTGGTACCTACTATGTGTTAAGCACACTGCTAAGGTCTGCGGACACAGATGATTCTCACTCTCTGACCTCAAAGAGCATTGACTGTAGAGGAGGTGGCCAAAAACTACGTGATCAAAGCTGACAATCTTGTACTTCAAAACCAAATTTGGCAATCAAGGCCAGCTTCCTGAGAGAGGTGTGATTTGAGTAGGGTTTTGAGGGATGAATAAGAGTTCAAAAGTGAAAAGAAAGAGGTGTGGAGTGGTAAAAAACAAAATCCAAAGGAAAAGCACAATGGTAATGAAGATCTAATTATTTATTACGCTGTTATACTGGATGTCATGCATTTTACATACATTAATCAAATCTTAACATCGAATCTTAGCCTTATGAAGTAGGTGTGACTCCTGTCATCATCATCTCTATTTTATAGTGAACTGAGGCACAAAACTGTTCAAAGTGTGGCTCTGGAGGCTAACTTTTATCACTGGAAACTAACAGGAATATTTGATCTCTCCTAGTGTTGGACTCCTCTCTCAAACTACAGCTCATTCTGTTGGCTGTGCCGTGTTGCGTTATTTTCTGTTCATGGATGTATTTTATCTCTCAACTGTACTGGAAATTCCCAGAGAGCCCCACACTGTGCTTCTTCTACCATGCACGCTGCTTTACAGATGTGCTGAGGCTTCGTGTTGCCAGCCATTGCAAGAGGAAAAGCCTGGTTTTAGCAAACCAGCAATAAAGAAAAAAACTTTGCAAGACATAATCCTGGTCTCTTTCAAATGTTAGAGATGAGTCTGAAAACACTTATTTTTTCTTAATGATTTCTTCATGTGTGCGACATACATAAAAGTCTCAAGAATGTTCTTAAAATCTTTTAGGTGATTTATTGCTAGTAATAAGTTGCCTATATTTAATCCATAATTTGTTGGGCCATATATTGCTTTTATCTTCCCAAAACTATCTCTTCCAATCTGCGATAGGTCTTTTGAGTTTTTTAAGAAGACAAGGCCCAGCAGGTTTTGCTCTTACCCACGTGTTTGCAATGACTCTGGAGTGAGGCGCCAGCATGATCTCCACGGCACCACCTGGTTCTACCAGGCAGCCTCTATATTCTTACCTCTAGGGAATTTTCAACTTTCCAGATACACAGATTCTAACCTATTTATTCTACCTCCTATGAAACCTTCTGTAACACTTTAATCATACTGTTGCTTTTTTAGATCTGCTTTGTTTTTTTGTGAAGTGTGATAATCAAATCCATATGACAGTTTCAGAGGGATCATTTTCTTAAGGGTATGAAGTTTATTCTGGGAGCATTGAAGCCTCAGCAAGTGAGAATTAGTTTCCTATGTGATTAGCACCTGCCCAAAGGACGTAAATCATAACCAGAGATTAAATTAGGCACCAAGGAAACACAGTACAACAGGGCTTAGCTCCTCGGGGAAGGAAGCAGGGCAGGCAAGGGGAGAAACAGAGGCTGGGTCACGCAGCGCAGGTCTGGCCCAGAAAAAGAGAGAGCCTTTACACCGGAAATGGTTACACAGTCCTGCAGTCGAAATGAAACACTCTGGTTTACCCGTGATCAGACACTTGATGTAGTTCTCAAAAATGTAGATTCCTGGGCTCCAGCATAGATCAACTAGGTCACTTGAAGGAGAAAGGCAGAAGGGTGTATAGACATCTGAGCTTTTAAATTCCCCAGGTGATCCTTTTAATTTTTTTTTTAATTTTTATTTTTTGTGGTTACATAGTAAGTGTATATATTTGTGGGTTACATGAGATATTTTGACACAAGTGTATAATGTGTCATAATCATATCAAGGTTAATGGAGTAGCTATCACCTCCAGCACTTATCCTTTGTGTTACAAACAATCCAGTTTTATTTATTTATTTATTTATTTTGAAACAGAATCTCATTCTGTCACCCAGGTTGGAGTGCAGCAGCGTGATCTCGGCTCACTGCAGCCTCCGCCTCCCAGGTTCAAGTGATACTCCTGCCTCAGCCTCCTGCATAGCTAGGATTACAGGCATGTGCCACCATGCCTGGCTAATTTTTGAATTTTTAGTAGAGATGGGATTTCGCCATGTTGGCCAGGCTGGTCTCGAACTCCCGGACTCAAGTGATCCGCCTCCCTCGGCCTCCCAAAGTGTTGGGATTATAGGCATGACCCACTGCGCCTGGCCCTTTTACATTTTTTTAAATGTACAATTTAATTATTATTGATTAAAGTCACCCTGTTGTGCTATCAAACACTAAATCTTACTCATTCTTTCTATTGTTTTTGTATCCATTAACCAACCCTACGTCCCCCTCTCCCTCACTATCCTTCCCAGCCTCTGGTAACCATCATTCTGCTGTCTCCCAGGTGAGTGTATTTCTCACCCACAATGAAGTTTGAGAATCGTTAAGATAAAATGTTAGTGGAACAAGTATTATTGTAAGCGTGATTACCCTTAATCCTGAGAAAATAGTTCCTGTGTCCAAATGTCCGGAAAAATACTTTTTAAATCTTTCTACTTGTCCAATTGCTTCCATTGAAAGCCTCGAAAAGAACAGCAATTTAAAATCATGTGGCAAATCTAAGATGGCATAATCTCATATTTCTTTCAACTTTGGTTAAAGATACATTCTAGACTGTTGAGAGAATGCTTTCTAATGTTTAGTTTGGACTTAAAGTAACCACTTCGAGTTAGTTCAAGTTCAGCCAAAGTACTAGTTTAGACCAATTTTTGTTTTAGTTTGAATTTGTACACTAATCTGTGCAAACGCATTTCCTTTTAGGAAGGCTGTCCTTAGTATGAGAGGGAAGTCCCTCTTTCCCCAAAAAACCCTTTTAAGCCACTTTCCTGCCTGAAATTCATTTTTCTCAAACTTGGCTCAGATGCTGGTATTCTGAGAAATCTAACCCACCAAAATGGAAGGCGTTTGTTCTGAATTTTCCTAAGAACATATTTTGATAAGCGGGGGTTGGTGTTGAGGCCTGGAGGCGGGTCAGGGCAAGCAGAGGAACAGCAATCCAGATCCTTTCATGACCTTGGCCACTTCATTATTTCCCCAGGAGCAGCTCTGATGTTATACCACTGCATTTCCCCAAAAGAAAGAGAATAGCCATTTGAAGATAATGGCTGGGCACTCCCAAAATCATAGCTGCTGGAGCTAAAGAAATCACTCACTCAAAACCTAGCTGTTTGTCTAAAAGGAACAGAGGCAAAGTTGTTGCAATGTACCCAGATAATAGATCAAACCAGGGAAAAATGATTAGTCCATAAAAGGCTTTTGGCCCTGACTGTATTTGCTATGGAGAAAAGAAAGGAGTTCTATTTCAGCTACCCTGTACCTCCTCCCTGAGCTAATTAAGGGTCACTCCGGGATCTTCAGAGTTTTCTTTGGTGGCTTCAGAAGAGAAAGATAGGAGGTGGCTTTGAACAAACAGGAACCTCACCCAGAAAGTCAATCTCATATTTCAACCTCAGTTCTTTTGCCAGCTAAAGCACCCGCATAGAGCTGGGAGTGGTCCATTGTGCCAGGGAATTCACCCTTAGGGAAAGACAAAACCTCAACAAGCAAAGACTAACAAAAGAATCTCAGAAACAAGGAGTCACACTGGCTTTCGGGGAGAAACACGCTCTGACTCCTCATTCCTTATCATTGAAGATAATAAGACCAAACATCAGGGGCTGGATCCAAAGGTGGACGGATACAGTGTGTACTTAGGGATAAAACTTGGCCTTCCCCAGTTGTAGCCAGGGGTCATCTGTAGTCGCTTGAAAAACTTCTGATGACTCCCAAAGCCTTCCCTGCCTCTCTGCTAGCTTCCCTGTCTCTCTCCAACCTCACAGAGCTCATCCAGCTGGTAACTCTTTTCATGGTCTTTGGGTGTCACCTAGTGATTCTGTCCTGCCACCACCAGGCCTGAAGGCATCTTCTAGGAGATTTGAAGAAAAGCCAAATGGAAAGTCAAACAGGCAGGAAGCTTAGCAAAGAGATTAGTTCGCATTAAATAATGTGTGTTTTGCAGGGCTGCCTTGTGCATGGAAAAGCACTGTGGAGGTTTACTTTGGTTTTTAAAAGCTAATGATAAATGTTATTATTATTATCTAGCAAATTTTAACAATCATCTTTAAGAGGGCCTTTGGCTAACATTCTATCTACTTTACAAAAAGGAAAACTTCTCTTAACGCCCCAAACCAATATTTTAAGTTTAATATGCATATGTTTAGGTTTCAGCCTCCATAATTTAAAAAAAACTCTTAAAATTTTGATGAATCAAACTTAAATATTTATTGAGAAACTTGAATTATCTTAAGCCTTCCATTGATATTTTTAATCTTACTAAGATGTCTACTTAAAAATCATGAGTTTTTCAATTGCTTAAAAATATACTTCAAATTGGAATTATGAGGTCAATCTGTTGTTTCTATCAAGTTAAAATTTTGAGTGATATATATACATGTAAAGTATCAATCATGCACAGATTTCTTATTTCAAGGATATTAATACCATATATTTGATTCTTTCAAATATTTTCTATATTTAGTTTTAAGTCTTTCTGCCTTTGAAAGATATTTGCCCATTAAGTAAACAATTATTGCATTCTACTCCATTTGATGACTATTGTCCTGTGCAGTTTTAGGGGACAGCTTCTCAATTTGGCAAGTGTCTTAATGACCAGAGATTTCAGGCAGGACATGAGTGATGTTTGGTTTGAGTCAAATGGGCTATATCGTACCTATTTGTGTTGGCTAAGTCAATACTCCAATACTCACAGGAGGTCATCAGGTAGTCCTAATCTCAGAATTAATTATACAATGACTAATTACGTGGAAAAGATCTCCAGAAGTTATACAATGACCCAGAGGGTTAATTAGATTTTGCATTTCTTTGGCTCTTGAGATACATTTGTTTTTCCATTTCACTCTAAAGAACCGTGGATCTGATATAACCCTCTACTCTGTTTCAAATATGTCCTGTCTCTCACTGATATTAAATTATATCTGCTTATATGTTGACTCTCCTCTTATGACTTTATCTGGGTACTGGATCGCAGTTTTCACAGTCCTTCTACTAACAGGAAGATTACATCGAGAACATGCTGCGAGGCCACCTACACAGCTATCTGGGCCTGATTCATCCGAACATATGTGGGCAATAAGCTAGAGAAGTCCGTTGCTATAAGCTGAGCAAGTTCTCCGTGCTACTTTAACTGGTCATTTCAACCCTCATTTTTTCCCTCATATCCTTGCCATTGTTATTTTCCACAAGGCTTGTTATTGCCAGAAATGAATGCAGGGGACCATGTTAATCTGAAGCTCAAGAAACAGAAGAGCCACTTGTGAGGCTTCCCAGGGAGGATTTGCCACATTCTGAAGGGTCTGGTATATAATGGCAAGGTTCTTTGGGAACAAGAATTTGCTGCCCATACAGCTCTACAGAGAAGTAGAGCTTGGAAGATGCCCAACAATAAGGCAGAATTGGAAGGTAACGTGAGTTCCAGGTACTGAAACGATAAAACGAAAGTGAATACTCTCAATCAACCAACCAACAAAAACCCTAGCGAAAAATAAATAAAAATAAAACACTGGACATAGTAGGAAGTGTCATATTAAAAACAACAACAACAACAACAAAATTCAACTGTTATGTACAGAAGGAAATGACCTATTTTGACTAGAAGAATTAGGGACCAGCTTCATGAAAGAGAGAGAAAAGTTCTAGTGAACTTTGAGGTATAGATTAAATTCAGGTTGCTATAGCTAAGGGAAAGGTCACAAGTTAAGTTGAGCTCTGTGATGACAAATATATCCCACTGTTATGCCTCCTTCTGTATAAAATGCATATATATATACATATATGAACCGCCCTTCAGTGATCTGTGGGACAGTATCGGGCAGTTTAACATTTATGTGATTGAAGTCACAGAAAAACAAGAAGAGAAAAAAAAAGGCAGAAGAGTATTTGAAGGAATAGCTAAAATTTTCTTCAATTTGGGTAAAAACATCAAGATACAAATCCAAGAATCTCAGTGAAACTCAAGCAGGAAAAAACAACAAAGAGAAGGATATGTGAACACACCATAGTAAACTGCTGATAATTAATGGTAAAGATAAATTCTTAACAGGAGGCAGAGAAAAAGACATTAAGTAGAGAGGAACAACGTAAAATTATGGCTGAATTCTCATCAGAAACAATGGCGATCAGAAAACAGCTGAATTACGTTTTTAAAGAGCTGAAAGAAAAGATGGCCAACCAAAAATTCTATGTCCCGTGAATGTACGAAATAATAGCACAAAAGATAAGAGAAGGGATAAAATGAATTATACTGTTAAAACATACTGGGGTGTGTGTGGGTGGGTGTGTGTGTGTGTGTGTGTGTGTGTGTGTGTGTGTGTGTAATATTGTATCAAGTCAAATTCAGAATTAAGTTGGATTAACATTCAAGTAGAAGTGAAGTTAATTCAAGTAGAATAAGATAAGGATACATATCATGATCCTCAGTGTAATCCCTTAAAAATAGAGAAATTCAACAGAGAAGATAATACACAATGCTCAAACGCATGCAGCCCTAAAGAAGGCAAAAAGGGAAAAACCAAAAACAACATATCCATGAGACCAATAAAACACACACTTAAACAATGGATATTTTATAATGATAAAAGGGTCAGTTCTTCAGGAAAACATAATAATCTGAAATGTGTATGTATTTAATAACAGACCTACAAAATAAATGAATAAAATTGGCAGAAATAAATAAATAAATCTCTAATCATAATTTAAAATGTTAACATCCTTCCTTCAGTAATTGATAGAATGAGAAGACAAAAAGATATTAAAAATTTGAACAACAATATCCAACATGGCCTAATTGACATTTATTGAAGGAAACACCCAATAAATGCAAAATATACATTATTTTCAAGTGAACATGGATATCGCACCAAGATTGATCATCTGATAGACCATTAAAAGAACCTCAATACATTTTAAAATAGTGAAATAATTTAGAGTATGTTCTATGAAGTTAACAAAATTAAATAGAAATTAATAAATTAAATTAAGAAATTAATAAATTAAATAGAAATTAATAATGAAATATCTAGAAAATCTCTAAATATTTCACAATAAGGCAACACATTCCTTAAAAGGATATGGTTCAAAGGTAAAATAACAAAGAAAACAGACAACATTTTGAACTGCATGATACTGGAAAATTTGTGGGATGCGGGTAAAACAGTCCTTAGAGGAAAATTAAGTGCTTGTATTAGAAAAGAAGACTAAATGGTCTAAGGTTTCATCTTAAGTTCTTAAATAGAAGCACAACTTAACCTTAAATTAAGGAAGGAAATAGTGGGAATAAAAAAAGGAATGAACTGAAAGAGAAAACATTTCAACAATAGGCAAAGTCAGCAAAGCAAAAATTGGTTTTTTGAAGACATTATTACAATTGAGAAACCCTTAGCAAGATTAATCAAGAAAAGATAACGAAAGTGGAAGTGACATCATCAATGTAGCAGAACAGGAAACTCCTAACTCTCCCTTTACCCACAGATGCACCAAATACAAATCTATTCATGAATCAGTTCTCTCCAAGAGAAAGTCAGAGACCAATTCAGAGACTCCTACCCACTGGGCAATTGAGAAAACATCCATATCAAATATGTAAGAAAAGCCGAGGAAAACTTGGGTATGGACCCCATCCAGGCACTGCAGCACACAATTGGAAAAGGAATCCCTGTGGGGAAGAGGGTCTAGACCTCACATGTAGGACCCTAACCCTAAGTTTCCCATGGGTTGACTCTTAATTCACTAATGAAATTACTGGAGCATAGATTGGACAAAAGTGTTGTCTCTTTAAACCATAAGTAAAAGTAGTGGTTTTATACAGACGTACAAACACTTCCAGTGAGTTTATCCCTCCAGGAGTATGCACAGAAGGTACTTAAACACAGCCCTCTGTTTCTTTCTCCAAGGGGCTTAGAGAACACTCATCCAGTGGTTTTGTTTTGTTTTGTTTTGTTTTGTTTGTTTTTTTTGGCATAACTCACTTTTATTTTTTTTAAATTATACTTTAAGTTCTAGGGTACATGGGCACAATGTGCAGCTTTGTTACATATGTATACATGTGCCATGTTGGTGTGCTGCACCCATTAACTCATCATTTACATTAGGCCAGGACATAGGCATGGGCAAGGACTTCATGACTAAAACACCGAAAGCAATGGCAACAAATGCCAAAATTGACAAATGGGATCTAATTAAACTAAAGAGCTTCTGCATAGCAAAAGAAACTACCATCCGAGTGAACAGGCAACCTACAGAATTGGAGAAAATTTTTGCAATCTACCCATCTGACAAAGGGATAATATCCAGAATCTACAAAGAAACAAATTTACAAGAAAAAAACAAACAACCCCATCAAAAAGTGGGCAAAGGATATGAACAAACACTTCTCAAAAGAAGACATTTATGCAGACAACAGACACATGAAAAAATGCTCATTATCACTGGCCATCAGAGAAATGCAAATGAAAACCACAATGAGATACCACCTCACACCAGTTAGAATGGCGATCATTAAAAAGTCAGGAAACAACAGGTGCTGGAGAGGATGTGGAGAAATAGGAACACTTTTACGCTGTTGGTGGCACTGTAAACTAGTTCAACCATTGTGAAAGACAGTGTGGCAATTCCTCAAGGATCTAGAACTAGAAATACCATTTGACCCAGTGATTCCATATACCCAAAGGATTATAAGTCATGCTACTATAAAGACACATGCACACATATGTTTATTGCGGCACTATTCACAATACCACAGACTTGGAACCAACCCAAATGTCCATCAATGATAGACTGGATTAAGTAAATGTGGCATATATACACCATGGAATACTATGCAGCCATAAAAAATTATGAGTTCATGTCCTCTGTAGGGACACGGATGAAGCTGGAAACCATCATTCTGAGCAAACTTTCGCAAGGACAGAAAACCAAACACTGCATGTTCTCACTCATAGGTGGGAATTGAACAATGAAAACACTTGGACACCGGGTGGGGAACATCACACACTGGGGCCTGTCGTGGGGTGACTTGCATTGGAGGGTTAAAGAGACAGTTAATTATTAACCCACTACCAGTCTGGGAGGAGTGTCCACTCACACCATATACCCTAACTCTTACAATGTCTACCCAAAGGACTGAATCCTAAGTCTCCTAGCTCTAGGAATAAAAGGGAGTGACATATACACGTCTCTGCACCTCCAAGGACTTCATCCCTCTGGAGCAGTGCAGAGAAAGGGCTTAAAAAATTCAACTACCTTTTAACACCAGAAATTTAGGACACATATTAAGAGCCCTAGTATTTAAAGCTACCTCCCACATCCCAAAGGACTGCATTTTAAATATAGTAGCTTTGGGAACAAAAGGGACTAGGCATATGTGAGTCTCCCTTGATCACTGAGCAAAGAGGTGGCCTTAAACAGGTGTCCAAACACTTCCGGGAACTACATCCCCTTGGAAAGGTGCCAAGAAGGGATAAGAACATGCAGCTCTCACTTTCTCTCCAAAAGGGGCTTGAGACACACACACTCCCAGTGGCTATTTGATAGCCTGGTTTCTAATTAACTTGCATGAGGGAGCTAATGGGTCAAAAAACAATAGCCCTTCATTAGCCAGAGCCAGAGCTTGGCACTTCATTAGACCTACCCAAGTTTGTCCCAGGGACAAATCCAGGGCTATCCATTCTTTCTGGAAAGAACTGGGTCATGCACCAAGCACCACAACTTTCATAACTACCACCTAAGGGACTCTCTTCTTAACCTAGCTCTGAAAGTCAAAGGGCTTTTGCAATCCTGAGTGACCCATGGCCATAGAAAACAATCAGGCAGACACATAACAGGCCTGCAGCCAGCAGCTATTCCTCCAGAATCAGAAGGTGCAGCCTGAATATGAGTATAGGGATTTGCCACAGATCTTCTCTTCAGCTTAGTGCAGAGAGAGTGGAAGACAACACCTGCATGTAGCACCACAATGAAGATAGCAAGAACTAGGACATACCTCAAGCACCCCAAACTTTCTAGCTACATCTAAGGAGCCAGGCTCCCATCATACTAATATTGGTGTACTGCCAAGACATGGCACATTCTAAGTTCCAGGTGCACCTTAAAATCCTTGGTAAGACAAATTGGTGAAAACCTTCTCTCACACAAGGCCAGTGTGGGAGAGCTATAAAGTTGTCTTACCTAATGTGCAGAAACCAGCATAGAGGATAAAAGAAAATGAAGAAACAGGAAAATATATTCCAAATAAAGAACAAATACCCTGACTTGATCATTACACATTTTATGCATGTAAAAAAGTCACATATGCCCTCATAAATATGCAAAATATATGTCAATTTAAAGAAAAGAACAAAATAAATCTGCAGGAACCCAAACAAAGGGAAGTTTTGTGATTTACCTAACAGTGAATTCAATATGATAGTCATAAATGTGCTCACAGAGGTCAAGACAGCAATACAAGAACCAGCTGAGAACTTCAACAAAGAGATGGAAAGTATTTTAAAAAGTGCCAAATGTAAATCATAGATCTGAAGAATGCTAGTACTGAATTGAAAAATCCACTAGAGTAATTCAACAAGAGAATAGATCAGGCAGAGAAAAGGATCAGTGGACTTGAAGACAGATCACTAGAAAGCATTCAATCTGAGAAGCAAAAATAATTTTTAAAGTAAAGATAGCCTAAGAGACTTAAGGGACACTGTCAGCAGAACAACTTGCACATTATTGGTATGCTGAAGGAGGAGAAAAGAAAGAAAGGAAAAAAAAAACACATTAAAAAATGGCAGAAAACTTTCCAAGTTTGGGGAGGAAATTAGAAAGCCATATCCAGGAAGTACAGGAGATACCAAATAGAATAAATCCAAAGACACTTAGAACATGATGCATCATAGTCAAATTGTCAAAAGTTAGAGACAAAGAGTGTTGAAAGCAGCAAGACAAAAGTGAATCATCCCAAATACAGGAACCCCCATAGGACTATCAATGGACTTCTCAGCAAAAACCTTGCAAGTCAGAAGGAAGTAGAATGATATATTAAAAACCCTGAGAAAATTGCCAACCCAGAATTTTAAACTCACCAATTCTGTCTTTCAAAAATGCAGGGTAATAAAGGCTTTCTCAGACAGAGAAAAGCTGAGATAATTTATCACCACTATACCTGCATTACAAAACACGCTAAAAGTTCTTTAAGCTGAAGGAAGAGGACACTAATTGGTATCATAAAAACATATGAAAGTATAAAACTCACTGGTAAAAGTAAGTACACTGTCAAATTAAAACAGTCTAATAGTGTAATGCCAGTGGATAAAACATGTATATTTATAGTATAAAGGTCAAAGACAAAACTATTAAAAACAATGAAAGCTACAATAATTTCCTAAGAGATCTTTATCATAAAAATTTTTAAAGTGTGACATCAAAAACAAAACATGGGAAGGGGAAGAGTAAAAGTGGGGAGTTTGTGTACATGATCAAATTAAGCTATTATCACCTTAAATTTACCTATTATAAATATAAGATTTTTTTAAGCCTAAGAGCAACCACAAAACAATAGCCTGTAACAGATACACAAAAGATGAAAAGAAAAAAATCATACCACTGTAGAAAGACATAAAACTGCAAGGAAAAAAGTAAGAAAGGAACAAAGAATCTACAAAACGACCAGAAAACAATTAACAAAATGGCAGCAGCAAGTTCATACTTACCAATAATCTTAATTCTAAATGAATTTAATTCTCCAGTTAAATGATATAGAGTGGCTGAATAGATTTAAACAACAACACCCAACTATATTCTGCCTACCAGAGACTCATCTTACCTATAAGGATACGCATAGACTGAAAATAAAGGGATGGAAAAAGAAATTGCATCCAAATGGAAACCAATAGAGAGCAAGAGTAACTATTTTTATATCAGATAAAATAGACTTTGAGTAAAAAAGAAAAACTGTAAAAAAGAGGCAAAGAAGGTCATTTTATAATGATGGAGTCAATTTAGCAGAGGGATATACCAATTGTAAATACATATGCACTCGATATGAGGGCAACTAAATAAATAAAACAAATATTAATATATCTAAAGAGAGAGAGAGAGATGACAATAATATAGTAGTAGAAGACTTCAACATCTTGTTTTCCTCAATGGACAGATATTCCAGACAGAAAAGCAACAAAGAAATGTTGAAGTTAAACTACACTCTAGACCAAATTGGCCTGACATTTGCTGAACTTTTCATCCAACAGCTGCAGAATACATATTCTTCCCAACAGCACACAGAACATTCTCCAGGATTGACCCATATGTTAGGTCACAAAACAAATCTTGACAATTTTTTAAAACATCAAAATTCTGTTAAGTATTTTTTGTGATAACAATGGAATAAAACTAAAAATAAATAACAAGAGGAACTTTGAAAACTCTACAAATGTACAGAAATAAAATAGCATGCTCCTTAGTGGTCAATGGGCAAATGAAGAAATTAAGAAGCAAATTTTAAAATGTCTTGAAACAAATAAAAGTAAAAACACAACATATCCAAACCTATGAGATAAAGCAACAGCGGTACTAAGAAGGAATTTTATAGCAATAAATACTTACACCACAAAAGTAGAACAACTTCACGCTGGGCACGGTGGCTCACACCAGGAATCCCAACACTTTGGGAGGCCAAGACAAGCAGATCATTTGAGGTCAGGAGTTTGAGACCAGCCTGGCCAACATGGTGAAACCCCAAATCTACTAAAAATACAAAAATTAGCCTGGTGTGGTGGTGTGCACCTGTAATCCCAGCTACTTGGGAGGCTGAGGCAGGAGAATCTCTTGAACCTAGGAGACAGAGGTTGCAATGAGCTGAGATCATGCCACTGCACTCCAGCCTGGGCAATGCAGTGAGGTGTCATCTCAAAAAAAAAAGTAGGACAACTTCAAATAAACAGTATAAAAATGGAACTCAAGGCACTAGAAAAGCAGGAAAAAAAACAGAATAAAAATTAATAGAAGGAAATAATAAAGATCAGAACAGAAATAAATGAAATTGAGACTAAAAAATAGAAAATATTAACAAAGGTTGGTTTTTACAAGATAGACAAAAATAAAAATACCATTAGCTAGATTAAGAAAAAGAGAAAATAAATAAGATAATAAAATCAGATTAAAATAAAATTGGCCAGGCGCGGTGGCTCAAGCCTGTAATCCCAGCACTTTGGGAGGCCGAGACGGGTGGATCACGAGGTCAGGAGATCGAGACCATCCTGGATAACACGGTGAAACCCCGTCTCTACTAAGAAATACAAAAAAACTAGCCAGGCGAGGTGGCGGGCGCCTGTAGTCCCAGCTACTCGGGAGGCTGAGGCAGGAGAATGGCGTGAACCCGGGAGGCGGAGCTTGCAGTGAGCTGAGATCCGGCCACTGCACTACAGCCTGGGCTACAGAGCGAGACTCCGTCTCAAAAAAAAATAAAAAATAAAAAATAAAATAAAATAAAATAAAATAAAATAATTAAAATAAAATTTAAATAATTAAAATAAAATAATTTCAATCAGATTAAAATAAACTAATTTATAGAAATAACAAAAACAAAGGTTGGTTTTTGACAAGATAAACAAAAATAAAAATACCATTAACTAGATTAAGAAAATAAAGGGAAATAAATAATAAAATCAGATTAAAATAATTTTAATCACATTAAAATAAAATAAATTTAAATAATTAAAATAATTTTAATCAGATTAAAATAAAATAATATATAAAAATAAAATAATGAAATAAATAAAATCAGAGATAAAAAAGGAAACATTAAACTGATTCCACAAAAATACAAAGGATCATGAGGGTCTATTATGAACAACTATATGTCAACAAATCAGAAAACTTGGAAGAAATGGACAAGTTACTGAATGCATACAACCTACTAAGACTGAACCATGAAGAAATAGAAAACTTAAACAGATGAATAATGAGTAAGGTTATTGAATCAGTAATGAAATATTTCCCAACAAAGAAAAGTCCAAGACTGGATGGCTTTGCTGTTGAATTATACCAAACTTTTAAAGAAGAACTAATACTGATTCTTCTCAAATAATTTCAGAAAATTAAAGAGTAGAGAATTCTTTAAAACTCATTCTATGAGGCCAGTATTACCCTGATACTAAAATTAGATAAAAACACATTAAAAAGAGAAAACTACAGACCAATATCCCTAATAAACATACATGAAAAATCCTCAAAAAATACTAGGAAACCAAATTCAATGGAACATCAGAAAGATTATATACCATGATTAAGTGGGATTTATCCCAAAGATGTTAGGATGGTTCAATGAATACAATTCAATAAACATGATACATCATATCAACAGAATTAAAGACAAAACCATAAAATCATCTTAATAAATGCAGAGAAAGCATTTGATAAAATTCAATATTCTTTCATGATAGAAGCTCTCAACAAATTAAGTATCAAAGCAATATATCTCAAAACAATAATGACAATATATGACAAACCTATAGCTAACATGAAAATATTTTCACACTAAATGGGAAAAAGTTGAAAAACTTTCCACTAATATCTAAAACAAGATAAGAATGCCCACTTTTACCACTTGTATTCAATGTCATCTTGGAAGTCTACTGCATTATCTTATATGTAGCAAAACCTAATGACTCCACTAAAAAAAACTGGAACTGATAAATGAATTCAGTAAAGACACAGGATATAAAATCAACATACAAAACCAATGGTACTTCTCTACGCCAATAGCTAACAATCTGAAAAAGAAATCCCATTTATGATAGCTAAAAAATAATAAAATCCTAGAAATAAATTTTTCCAAATAGGTCAAAGACTTCCACAATGAAAACTATAAAACACTTATAAAAATTATCAAAAAGAGCAAAAAATGCAAAGATATCCCACGTTCATGGATTGGAAGAATATTTTTATAATATATGGAATGATCTACTGATTCAGTGCAATTATTATAAAAATTCCAATGACATTCTTCACAGAAACACAGAAAACAACCTTAAGATTTATATGGAACCACAAAATACTCCAAATGACCAAAACAATTTTGAGCAGAAAGAGCAAAGTTGGAAGTATTACTCTACCTGACTTCAAAATATACTACAAAGCTATAGTAACCAAAACAGCATAGTACTGGCATAAAAACAGACACACAGACCAATGGAACAGAATAGACAACACAGAAATAAATTCACGTATTTATAGCCAACTGATTTCAACAAAGGCATCAGGAGCATAAAATGGGGAAAGGCCAGTCTCTTCAATAAATGGTGCTGGGAAAACTGGATAGACACATAAATAAGAATAAAACTAGACCCATATCTCTCACCATATAAAAAATTCAATTCAAAATGGATTTAAGACTTAAATATAAGACTGAAACCTATGAAACTTCTAGAAAAGAACATAGGAGAAATGCTTCAGAATATTGATTTAGGCAAATAATTTTTGGATAATACCTCAAAGGCATAGGAAATGAAAGCAAAAATAGGCAAACAGGATTATGTCAAACTAAAAATCTTCTGCACAGCAAAGGAAACAATCAACAGACTGAAGAGACAATCTAAATGGGACAAAATATTTTCAAACTATCCACCTAAAAGTGATTAACATCCAGAATACATAAGAAACTCAACCCAACAACAAAAAAGCAAAAAATCTAATTAAAAATGGGCAAATAATCTGAATAGATACAAATGTCCAGTATGTATATGAAAAAATACTGAGTTTCACTAATCATCAGAGAAATGTGAATCAAAACCACAATGAGATATAAAAATAACAAATGCTGGCAATGATGTAGAGAAAAAGGAACTCATACACTATTGGTGGGAATGTAAATTAGTACTGCCATTATGAAAAGAAATGATAAATGTTTGAGATGATGGATTTGCTGCTGACCCTGACCTGATCCCTTTACACCACATGTATCAAAACATCCCTATATATCCCATGAATATGTACAATTATTATTTGTCAATTAAAAATAAAATTTAAAATACCTAAAAATAGCAATGCCATGTAATTTAGCAATCCACTACTTGGAATATATCCAAAGGAAAGGAAATCAGTATGTCAAAGCAATATCTGCATTTCCATGTTTATTGCAACACTATTCACAATAGTCAAGATACAGAATCAACTTAAGTGTTCATCAATGGATAAATAGATAAAGAAAATGTGGTATAGGTACATAATAGAATACTATTTAGCCATAAAAAGGAAATCCTATTATTTGGGGCAACATAAATGAGGCTGGAAGACATTGTGTTAAGTGAATATAGGCACAGAAAGACAAATACTACCTGTTTTCACTCATATGTGGGAGCTAAAAATGTAAATCACAAAGAAGTAAAGAGTAAAATAACGGTTACCAGATACTGGAAAGTGTAGTGGGGAGGGGAAAATAAGGAGAAGTTGGTTAATGGGTACAAGATTATAGTTAGATAGGAGAAACAAGTTCAGTTTTCTATAGCGCAGCAAGGTGACTGTAGTTAACCGTAGTTGTTGTATATTTGAAAATAGTGAAAAGAGGTTTTTGAATGTTCTCAACACAAAGAAATGCTAAATATTTGAGTTGATGGATATGCTAATTACCCTAATTTGATTATTACACATTGTATACATA
Source organism: Papio anubis (assembly GCF_008728515.1). NCBI lineage: Eukaryota > Metazoa > Chordata > Mammalia > Primates > Cercopithecidae > Papio > Papio anubis. The sequence goes on from NC_044989.1 coordinate 100,274,946, forward strand.
TATCCATAAATATGTACAATTATTACATCTCAATTAAAATTGAAACAAAAGAAGAAACACACAATTATTACATACTAGAGATTGTAAAGGACATAAAAGTATAATAAGATGGTATTATGAACAGCCTCATGCCAATAAATTTGCCAACTTAGACAAAACAGAAAAATATTTTGAAATACGCAAGTCACTAAAAGTGATTTCAGAAGAAATAGTAAAATGGCTTAATATCTGTTAGAGAAATTTAGTTTATTGTTTTAAAACCTTACCACAAATAAACTATAGGTTTAGATGGTTTTGCACGCAAGTCCTATAAAATATTTAACGAGGAGATAACACCAAACCTATATAAACTCTTTCAAAAGATACAGGAGAAAATACATCACATCTAATTTTATGAAGCCAGTATAAGCTTGATACCAAAACATGTTAAGGGCATTACCAAGCAAAGAAAATGATAGACCAATATCATTCATGAACAAAGATACATCAATCTTCAACAAAAATATTAGCAATAGGATCCATGAATATATTAAAAACTACTACATGATGATCAAGTTGGGTTTATCTCAGGAATTAAAGCATAGTTCAACATTTTTGAAATTAATAAAAAAGTTAATTTGTTAAAAAATAAAAAAAAGTGATTTGATTATTAGATGCTGATAAAGCATTTGATGTAATATACAATCCATTAATGTAAAAATTCTTAAATTAGAAATAGAGAACTTACTCTGAAAACAGATTTCTGTTAATCCCCCTCCACAGCTAACTTAATGCTTACTGGTTAATTAATGATGAATTTTCCCCCTCTCTACATCTTTTCAACATTGTGTTAGAGATGCTAGTTAGTACAATAAAGCAGGAAAAAAGAATACAAACTACCAATATTGGAAAGATACAAACTTATGTTTATTTGAAGGTGATATGATTGTATACATAGAAAATGTTGATAGATCCACATAAAACATACTACATCTAATAAGTGAATTTAACAAGGCCACAGGATACAAGGTTAATTTGGAATTTAGTTGTATCTGCATATACCAGCAACAAATAATTGAAAAATAAAATCAAAATGTAGTAATTTAGAAGTACATAGCACAGCCTAAAAATATTAAAATGCTGAGTGACACAGTTAGTGAAAGATGTACAAAAAAATGTACATTAGAGAATATAAGACATTAATTACTAAGTGAAATTACATACCATGTTCATTAATTGGAAGACTCATTATTTATAAGATGCAATTTCCCCCCACCAAAATGGGATCCACCGCGGATTCACCACAATACTAATCAAGATTCCAGTGGATATTTTTTATAGAAACTACATGTTTATTTTGAAATTCATATGGAAATGCAAAACACCAGAGACAGTCATAGTTATCTTTAAAAAAATAAACAAATTTGAGGACTAACATTTCTGGATTTAAGGATATGCTATAAAGATACAGAAAGCAAGACCATGATATTGACAATAAGGATAGACCATAATTTAATGCAGCAGAAGAGAGGGTTTTGGTATAGACACATACATATATAGTTAGCGGTTTTTGACATAGTCACCGAGAACTACATCTTCTATGTTGACTGGATCAGTGTGGAATCTGTAAGGCTGGACTTAGAAATTCAAAGCTACAGAGCTGTGGCAGCCCTGGCCAGACTGAGGGTACTGGACAATTGGAGGTGTGAAAATATATGTTAGTGGCAAAGAATAATATCTTCGCATGGTATGGTTAGGGGGTAAGGAGCCAAGAAAATCCTGGGTTTTTAGAGTTGTTGAACATAAGGCTCCTACCCACCTCCGTGGACCACATCTTTCATGGGAAGTGGTTCTATAATTCCCCTGGACACAAGAAATTACTTCCATCCCACTTTAGATTGGAGAACACTTTTTAAAAAAAATTGACAGTGTACCAATGATCAGCGTTATCAAAGGCTAACGGAAGTTTGAAAAATGGTCATATTTTGTTTGGAAATAATTATAGCAACTCACATTTGTTGACCAATTGTTATAGACAAGCAGTGTCCTACATGCTTTTTAAGCACTATAAATTCCTCAGCAATGGTATGACCATCATTACCATTTTAGAGATGAGAAAACGAAGGCCATTTGCCCAATGTTGTAAAACTGATTAATGTAAGAAAGATTGGATATAAAAACCCAGGTAGAGGCCAGGTTCACTGGCTCACACCTGTAATCCCAGGACTTTGGGAGGCCGAGGTGGGCGGATCACCTGAGGTCGGGAATTTGACACCAGCCTGACCAACATAGAGAAATCCTGTCTCTACTAAAAATACAAAATTTGCCGGGTGTGGTGGCTCATGCCTGTAATCCCAGCTACTCAGGTGGCTGAGGCAAGAGAATACTTGAACCCGGGAGGTGGAGGTTGCAATGAGCAAGGATCATGCCATCGCACTGAAGCCTGGGCAACAAGAGCAAAACTCCATCTCAAACAAATAAAAATAAAAATTTAAAAACCCAGGTAGTCAGACTTCATAGCCCACACTCTTAAAGACTAGTCTATATTTGCCTCTCCAAAAGCAAACACTTTTGCACCTCTTCTTGGCATTTATTTCTCCATGTTTGATCTTTGTGATTCTAGTTACATTTCCTTAAGATACGCTCATGCAGCCTTATGGTATACATGTACTTGAGGAAGAGCTCACAAAATTTTGTTCAAATCTGCTTTGTTAATTTATACTTTACAGGGGGTGTATGTAATTGGATTATTTGCGATATAATGGGTACAAACTCTCTAAGCATCACATTAACATCATTAATATTAAACACCATTCTCGCTTTCTTTCCATCCTCCTTTAACAAACACTTTCCCAGCTTGTACTCAAACCTCATGCTTTCTTTGTTCACACAGTCTGTGCAGAGATGGATTGCTACATTTTCTAAGTGTAGTTTCTGAGTCGTATTTATCTTTATCATTTCTCAGTTTCTTTGTCCTCTTTTGTATGATATATTGAAGTTTCAGAGAAACTCTTGCTCATGTCCTTATCTTACACCAAACCAGGCACTCTCTCAGAAAACATAAAAAACTCTTATATTTAGCCAGCATTGATGGAGTGAGAACTTGAAATGTGTAACTCCTTTATCTAAGTATATTTAAGGTAAAATTGAAAATTATTTTGCTAAATACCACATAATACTAGTGTCTGCTATGTGTTGTGTATAATACTAGCCTTTAAAGGAGCAAAGATGAGTAAGACTTGGTAATTACTCTCAAGCAGCTAATGATTTGGTGGCAGATTTGCTAATGGACCCCTGTATGTTCCATGGATTTAGAGCAAATGCTAGAGAAGGAAACTAAGCCAGAGGAAAAAGGGCCCTGACTGAGGCCCTGGAAGTGCAGGAACCGTATCTCCATATATGATGGTTTAATGAATTGGCCATTCGTAAAAGCAATAAACAGCAGTGGAATGTCTACCATGTGGCAGACATTGTTTTAGGGTCTCTAAGTATAATTTTTAAAACTCAGGACAATTTATGAAGCAGATATAATTATTGTCCCCATTTTACAGATAAGGAGACTGAAGCACCAAGAAGCAGAGTAACTTGCTCAGCATCACCCAGCTGGCAAAAGGTGAAACCATGCTTTAAATACAAACATTACAACGGCAGAATATGCATTTTTAACACCAAAATCACATGTCTCCACTAACTGGGTAGTCTCAGACAAGTTATCAAAAGTCATGCAACAGTACTTATTTTACTTCAAAATAATGGCTACTTTTGATTGAGTGCTGCCATACTTCAAGCACTTTTTTAGATCCTAGAGAAAACAATAGTAAACATTGCAATTGTTGGTGTGCAAAATGGTAAGCCACATATCAAGAAAATAACTAGATGCTGCTTTTTAATTTTTAATCCATTCAATATATATCTACTAAATATTTTTTATGGTTTAGAAATGTCTAGGGTAGGGCAGGCAGAAATGGCTGTGAACATGATACTCCTAGTTCTCCCGAAGCTTACTTGTTAACAGAAAAATTAACAAATTATACATAGATAAATAAACAAATAGACTAAGGTTACCTATCATGGTACATTCTGCTTTTTTACAACTATCATCATATTGTAATTTTTTTGATATTGCAAAGATGTTGTAAATCCCTTTTATAGATACAGATAGATAGATAGATAGATAGATAGATAGATAGATAGATAGATAGACAGACAGATAGATAGATAATAGATAGATAACATCTTTTGAAAAGCCTTTTGATATTGGAGCAAATTCCCATGTGATATGGTTTGGCTGTGTCCCCACCCAACTCTCATCTTGAATCCCCATGTGTCCTGGGAGGGACGCAGTGGGAGGTAATTGAATCATGAGGTAGTTGCCTTCCTGCTGTTCTCATGATAGTGAGTGAGTTCTCACGAGATCTGATGGTTTCATAAGGGGCTTCCCTACCCTTTGCTTATACTTCTCCTTGCTGCCACCATGTGAAGAGGGACATGTTTACTTCCCCTTCCACCATGAGTGTGAGTTTCCTGAGGCCTCCCCAGCCCTGTGGAACTGTGAGTCAAAAATTAAACCTCTTTTCTTTATAAATTATCCAGTCTCAGGTATGTCTTTATCAGCAGTGTGAGAATGGAGTAATACCCCATGCTGTCATGTATACCTTCCTACGTCATAGAGAGAACTCAATCTGTACCTCTTTCAGCAGTAATACAGGTGGACTGGGTCTCCCCCCATCAGCTATACTAGCATGGGATTTGAGTTCAGAGAGTGCAAGGGGAGGAAGTTGGTTCTGTAGAATTTCTATTTGCTGGCAAGAGTGGTGGTTAGGTGCCTGTCTTTTGGGTGTTCTAAAGTCAAGGCAGTGATATAACAGTGGAATCAATGCTAAGGGTAGTGAGATTGCAGTAGAGTTCCTGGCATCTAGGGCCTGCTGTCTGTGATGGCAGCAGAAAGAACAGCAGCTGTGGTTTCTTTAACAGGCCATCTCTGTGGCAATTGCAGGCATTTTTTTCTGGACATTTAACCCCAAACCCACATTTCTGCTTCTTTCCCAATGATACTGTGAGCTACTGAATATCAAATAATAACTTCCATATAGACTGGATAGTGAATTCTGTTGTTAGCACCTGAGATCCTTATGTTATTCAGTAATTTTTACCAGGGTAGGTGCAAGCAGCAGGTCCTCATTGAAATAAGAAGGTGATATTGCTTATCTGGCCTGGCTGAAAACAGAAAAAAAAAAAAAAAACCAATTAGGATTAGAAGAGAGGATTCTGGTAGCCATTTCATGTAATGCTGAAATAATTTCTTAAATTATCATCAGTGCTCACCTTGAATTAAGTGTCATTAGAGATAAGGTTTTGAAGGTGATAGTGTATGCTGCCTTAGGACAGTGGGAAGGGCATGCGGAACATAACAGTATGGTGGCTGCTCCTAACTGTGCGGACAGTGTCAAGAAAGACAAGTCTCAATACTTCAAATTTTCCTCTGAATGCAATATAGCCACCGAATCAGAGATGTTTCTATGATTCTCCTAAGAGAATGTTTGGGAACTACAGACCTATAGAACTAATGTAGCTGAAAATCACACTCCTTGATCATATGAGTTGCTTAATTAAAATATAGGTTGAATTCCCAGCTCCCAGAATCTCTTATATGTGTCCATAGTCACTACCCAGGAAAGAATGAGATGCAGTGCATTTGAGTGCGTACATTAAGGAATATTTGAGTCACTCAAAATACCCCAAATTTTAAAACTCCACTGACCCTCCCAGACAGAAGAAGCATTCCTTCAACCCTACATGATGAATGCCTGCCTTATTGAAGACCTTAAAATGACATCAGTAGGGAAGCTACTTTGCAATGTAAAGTCACCCCTATCACCAGGTCCTTATCACATCCCAGCATGCCCTGGGGCCAATTTCAGGAGGAAAAGATTTACTCTCTACAATAACTGTAAAATATTCTCTAGTTTATATTGATCAAGCAAAGGAAGTATTTGTGGCAATGAATTAACAGGGCTCCAGACCAGAGAGAGATAAATACAATTTTAGATCAAGATGACTTTGATACCAATGCATTTACCAGACATTCCAGATTTAATGTACATTTTTGGGTGGTAGGAAACACTCTATTTGCTTATTTTGTTGGCTGAAACCTGAACTCAGTGGTAGTCTACACTAAATGAAGTACAGAGGCCAGAAACTCATTGGTAACATATAAAAGGATTCCAAAGACATGAAAAATGTAGTAAATGTATCTGCATTATTTTTTTCTCCATCATAGTTCTATCCCTCAAAGAAGACTTTGGAGTTCCTCTTTTCACCATGATAAGGGGAACACTGGTATCTGTGAAAATACTGTAGTAGCTTTTTGCCCTAAGTCATTGGATGCATTTGGGAGATACCCCTATTGAAATGGGCTGCCAAATTTCAGTGAATGATAGACTCTTGATATGGTAGAGACCAAGTAGCGGTATTCAGTAACCATAGACAAGGTAGTTGTTGCTACCGTGATCATTAGGTTGATTAATGTGATTATGGGAATGGTCTCATCTTCAGGGATCTTCAGCAGTCATTGATTGATCACCAGGTTTCCAGAACTGAAATGACTAGGAAACTTACTAATATCCTTCTCAGTCCCCTGAAACGCTGGGACTGTAGCCAGATGTCTGACTTAAACCACCATAGTAGATTCATGACCATTCACAATTTCTCGGATTTAAGTCAGTTCATAAACCCTGTGCCTCTTGAATAAAGGGGAGCCCAGGTCCTCTTGAGCATCTTATAATAACATTAAAATGCCGTGCATGAAGCTTCCTACCCAATATTTCCCAGAGTTACTTGTAGATATTTTATATGTAATTGTGTCCAAGGAAAAGAAAAAAATCCTGGTGCTTGGGGAGTATTGGACACTGGTTCAAGGTAACCTCATTTCTACAAATCTAACATTCCACTATGGAGCATGAGTCCAAATAGGGGCTTATAGATAAAGCAACACAGGGAATATGTACCTACCTTTAACTATTGATGACTTACTGGATCTATGAATCCATTAGTGGTTAATATTTTAGATCTTGAATGTATAATAGAAACCTAGCAATTGGGTCCCTGACTCATCTAATGGGCACCATTATTTCATAAAGACGAAGTAGAACTCTCTGGAGCTTCTCTTACTAAACAAAGTAGGAAGCCGAATGTATTACCACATTCCGAGGGGAATCACACACATCAGTGCTGCTTTCAGAGATTTCAAAGATGCAAGAAGGGTGATTTCTACCACCTCCCCACTTGACTGTCTGATTGGGCTGCGCAGAAGAGTTCTGGAGGTGGTGAGGGCTGCAGTCCCCCAGTAAGACCCCCTTAGGACTGAGACACAGCTATCAGGAATGCTTCCTGCTAAAGGTTTGAGGCCTATTCCCTCCTCAGAAATGCCCTTAGCTGAAGAGAGTGGCCTGGCCCAAAGTTAAGACCCTTCCCCAGGGCAGCCTACATCTAATGATGGGTCCTCACTAAGAGTTAAAGGCCTGACTTTAATTTTGTCTGAGTTCAGGTCATCTCTGAAGGGTCCCCACACCATCAGAGCTCCCTGTGGGTTTGGCAATGACCTTTGTTGCCATTCTATCACAGTTAACGCTCTCCCTCTGCTCAATCCCCATCACTCACAGGTATTCCTGGGCATGCTCCCTGTAAAAATCCCTGCAAACAATCTGCAGCTCAGAGTCTATTTCCCAAGGAACCAGACCCAAGTCAACTGGTGCCCAAATTGGCCACAGGAATCAAATTCAAAATGAGATTTTGCAGCTAGGTCACCTACAAATTGGCCATGAGGACCCCATATCTGATGGTAGATAGAATATATAGCCTGTGGGATGCTGTTATTGTGTAGCTATTAAATTTTCACTGGTCATATACTGGGATTGAATGCCAGCTGGAGGAGATACACAGGCAGGTGAAATAAGGAGTTTGAGGGGCTTGGGGAAGTACAAATTATACGGAAAACAGAATTGGATGACTGCTGCTGAATACCATGAATGCACTAGGGAAAGGTGGTGAAATGCTGATGGTGATTAATTGCCAGTTTAATCCTAGATATGAAGCCAGAGGCCTCCTTGAAAGCACATAAAGAGACTCACATCCTGCATCTGGAGAGCAGAAAAAGTAAAAGACTGGCCCCAAAGACTGGCCCTTTGCAGACTCCGCAAAGTTAGTAGAACAAGCAAAGACAAATTAATTCTCTTACGGTTCTAGAAATCAAAAGTCTGAAATGGGTTTTACTGGGTCAAAATCAAGATGCCAGCAGGGCTGCAGTCCCTCTGGAGGCTCTAAGGGAGGGTCATTCCTTGCCTTTTCCAGCTTCTAAAGGCTATTTGCATTCCTTGGCTCATGGCCCCTTCCTCCATCTTCAAACCCAGCAGAGTAGCATCTTTAAATCTCTCTCTGACTTTGGCCCTCTGTGTCCATGTCTCATCTCTTTCTGACTCACCCTCTTGCCCTGCTCTATAAGAACCCTTGTGATTGCACTGGGCCTGCTTGGTTAATCCAGGATAATCTCCCTATGTTAAGATATTTTACTTGATTACATCTACATAGTTCTTTTTGCCTTGTAAAATAACATATTCACAGGTTTTGGAGATCAGAATGTGGATTTTTTGTTTTGTTTTGTTTTTGAGATGGAGTCTCGCTCTGTCACCAGGCTGGAGTGCAATGGTGCGATCTCAGCTCACTGCAACCTCTGCCTCTTGGATTCAAGTGATTCTCCTGCCTCAGGCTCCTGAGTAGCTGGGATTACAGGCACCTGCCACCACGCCTGGATAATTTTTTGTATTTTTAGTACAGATGGAGTTTCATCATGTTGGCCAGGCTGGTCCAGAACTCCTGACCTCAAGTGATCCACCTGCCTTGGCCTCGCAAAGTGCAGGGTTTACAGGCATAAGCCACCATGCCCAGCCTGGAATGTGCACATTTTTTGAAGGGCATTACTCTGTCCATTGCACCACCTAAATAAACAACAATTCCTTGCCAGCTTGCCAAACTGGTCAGATTTCAGAACAAGAACCCACTGACTGAAGGAGAGGCCAGATCCCCAAAATCACAGATCCTATAACACTAAAACAAGTATATATGGTATGATTTCCTACTCCTTCTCTAAAAGGATCTACAGCTTTTTACTCAGGGAGCCATCAACTAGGAAAAGGAGAGTACCCAGACATTTCAAGGGATGTTGGACACAGAGTTGACTTGACATTAATACCAGAGATCTAAAGGATCATCATGAACCAACTGTTAAAGTGAAAGTAAGCAAGAACGAGGTCTAGCTGAGTATGGGTTCATCGGCCACGAAGACCCCAAAATGGTCATTTTCCTGAACCCTAAATGTATAATTGAAGTAGACTTATTTAGAGATAGACAGAGCCCTGCATTTTTTTTCTTGTCCCTTAGGGTAAAAGCTAGTAAAGATGAGAAAGTCAAATTGAAGCCTCTAAAATGTCCCTTCTGTGGCCAAGATATTAAATTAAGTGACAGAGATTAGTTCCACCTTTAAAGACTTAGATAAAATAGTGGGTTCAGTGCCAACAATATTTCCATTTAATTCACCAGTCTGGTTCCACCTAGAAGCAGATGGATCCTACAGGCTGGTAATGGACTATTGCAAATTGAAACAAATAGTTGCTCCAATTGCAGCTGCTATCTATATGTGGTATTATCTTTGCTAGACCTCATAACATTGATGCAGGTATATCTTATGCTATCTTATGCAGCCATTCATCTGTTTAATGCATTTATTTTCATCCCTATCAAGACATAGAAACAAAAACAGTTTGCATTCTCACAGAACAGACAGTGATATGCATATATGGTCTTTCCCCAGGGCTATATTAACGATCCATTTCTCTGTCATAATATATTTTGAAGTTACCTAGTCCTTATAAACATTATGTATCAGATCATAGTAATACCATAAAACGTGACCCGAATGTGCGAGGAGTATCAAGTGTTTTGGAGGCCTTAATAAGACACGCACAGAAGAAGTTTGGAGATAAACAATACAAACATTTAGGGACCTGCCACATTAGTGAACTTTTCATGCCCCAAACATGAGGCATACTGAGACCACCCCTTCTAAAATAAAGGTCAAAATGTTGTGTCTTGCACTTCTCATTGCTAACAGGCAAGCACAAGGTCTGGTAGATTTCTTTGGGTTCTAGAGATGGCATATTTCTCACTTGGGAATATTTCTGTAGTTCACTTATCAAGTAACACAGAAGACTGCCAATTTTTAAAAAAAAAATTATAGATACACAATACTTGTACATTTTTATGGGGCATGTGATATTTTGATATAATTATACAATGTATAATGATCAATTTAGGCCAATCGGACTATCCATCACCTCAAATATTTATCTTTTTATCTTTTCTTTGTGTTGGGAATATTTTAGACTCACTCCTCTAGTGATTTTGAAATATGCAATACATTCATGTTAACTATAGTTACCTTGCTATGCTACCAAACACTATATCTTATTCCTTCTAGCTACCTGTATTTTTTGCACCCACTAACCAACTGGGACTCCTCAGGAAAGATATCTGCAACAGCTCCAAGCAATGTTGCAAGTAGTCCTGCTACTTGAGCCATATAACAAACTCTATGTCGTTCAAGATATGTGTAGTAGGAAAAGAAACTATATAGAGTTTATGGCAAGCTTGTGTAGAAGACTCACAAAATCAGTGTCTACAATTCTGGAGTAAGGCCATGCCAAAACTAGCAAAAGATTACATGTTTTAAAAGCAGCTGTTGGCATGCTACTGGGATTCTATAGCATCTGACATGGGACATCAAGTGATCATGCTTCCAAATTGCCTCTTGTGATCTGAGTCTGTGAGACTCCTCCCTCATGAGCCATAAGTTTAGTCAGGCCAACCAACAGACAACAATATCAAATTGGTATTTCTGGGATCAGCCATGAGCCTAACCAAAGAGCACAAGTGAACTGCACAGCCAGGTGGCCTGGACCCTGTTCCACTCCTGCTCCACGGTCTAGGGGTGGAAAAGACTTCCCATCTTCACTAGCCCAAGGGTATTTTGTTATTCCTTGTTGACATTCCTAACTTTGTCTTCATCTTTCTGAATAGATTCTTCACTAAATAATTGTTAATTATCAATAGAGGGGGTTGCATGATTTTCTGACAGAACCCTGAAACTGTGGGAGAGAATAAATTGCTTTAGATTTGTGACCTACGGAAACCTAACTGGCTAGGACAATCCTTATATTTTCATTGAATGGATCACACTTTCTCTAACACATATGTGTCTTACTAAGCCATCGATATTTCTTGCTGTTCCCTGGTAACGTAGCCCTATCAGCAAGTCATGGAATAGTATGTCCTATGGAATGATAAAATAATTAAAGCCCTTGTGGTCTAATTTACAGAACAGAACTGAAGTGGATACAGCCTAAAACAAACTGGCAAAAGTGCAGTTGAGCCTTGAACAACATAGGTTTGAACTGTGTGTCCTACTTACATGTAAATTTTTTTCAGTAAATACATTGGAAGACTTGTTGGAGATTTGCAAAGATTTTTAAAAACTTACACATGAACTGCATAGCCTAGAAATATTGAAAAAATAAGACAAAGTTAGGTATGTGGCGAATTCATTAAATATAGATACTAGGCTATTTCGTCATTTTCTACCATAAAATATACACAAATCTATTGTAAAAAGTTAAAGTGTATAAAAACTTATGCATGCAAACACAAACTATACATGGTGCCATTTGCAGTTGAGAGAAAAGCAAAGAAACGTAAAGATGCAGTATGAAATCATAACTGCATAAAATCAACTGTAGTAGAAAATGCACTATAATAATAATTTCATAGTCACCTCCTGTCGCTATTGCAGTGACCTCAAATATTGCGAGTATCTGCTTAAAATGCATTGTGATGCTGATCATGTCCATGTGAGCAGTTCATTTCTCCAGTAAATTGTGTATCAGGTTGTCTCGTGCTTCTCTTGTATTTTTCGTTGTGTGTAGTGCGATATTGTAAACCTTTAATAACACCATGGGACCCATATGAAGTGCCACTAGTGATGCTGGAAGTCCTCCCAAGAAGCAGAGAAAAGTCATGACATTACAAGAAAAAACTGAATTGCTTCATACGTAGCACAAACTGAGGTCTGCATCTGTGGTTGACCATTTCAGGCAGATGGTTCATCTTGCAGACAAACGATGAGATCAATAAATATAGTATAGAACTATAAATGTATTTTATTTTCCTTATGATCTTTACACATTTTCTTTAACTTCGTTTATTATAAGAATATATTATGTAATACATACGACATGCAAAATATATGTTAATTGACTGTTAATGTTATAGGTAAGGCTTCTGGTCAACAGTAGGCCATTAGTGAAGTTTTTTGGAAGTCAAAAGTTATACACAGATTTTTTTACTCCACAGGGGTTTGGAGGATTCAGTACTCCTGACCCCCACATTGTTCAAGAACTAATGGAATTAGTACGATCTCTTCTAAATTAAAGAAAACTATGTTGTTCCCTGCTTATTGAAATAGAGGGGGAAACATATTTTCTAGTTCAATAGCTGCCTACTAAGTGCCAGGAGTTATATTAATTTATTTAAGTAAATTTACCAAATCTGGAAAAATCTGGTCAGATTCTCCATGAAAAACAAAATCTTTAATACAGAAATTTGTGTGCAGAAAGTTTATTTGAGAATGATATTAGCAACATTTATGAAGCTCTAAGGGAAGGGATTTGGGGCCAAGAAAGAAGTTGTGCTGTAATGTATTGCAACATAGACTCAGCTCATTTCACAGAATATTCTGAATCAGAGCCATTCAGAAATGTCCTGAAGTGAGGCAGGAAGAATGGCCCTTTTTGTCTTCATATGGATAAGTTACTGGACCTAGTCTGCTCCCATGAAGGAGGAGAAAACTTGGCAATGCAATTCTCTTTACCTGAGGGCAATCTCTGGGGAAGGACTTAACTGTTGACAGGCAATGCTTTTGGAAGCTGGCAGAGTGATATCAAAATCCTGAAAGAGAACCTGGGTTGTTCACTACAGGGTCCAGTACAGTCCATCCTTTACACCACTTGACTCCACTTGTTTTGTAGAAATTGACACTATCTGGGAACAGCTCTGAAGGAAACTTACAAGAGGAAGAATAATAGAACAAACTGTGGTCCTCACATCTGCAGCTGGTCTGGGGGATGCAATTAACCACACTCATCTCCCTCCTGTGTTAAGCCTTCTAGATTCCTCTCATCATCATCCATCACTTCTGATTATCTAGGTGGCTTTTCTGGTGGGGTAGCTTAGACCCATATCCCCGAGGGCTTTGAGCCACTGCTCACTTTGCCCTTCGAAGGCTGTGGCTGCTGCATGTGTTCATTTACCACAAAATTGGCCAAGAAAGTATCAAGAGAAGTCCCACTGGATCATCTGGGGGACAGCCATATTCTTCCCTGTCTCTGTTGTGTAAGAACATCTTGACCATCAGTCAATTATCCCCACCCAGATGGTGAGTCCTTTTCTTATGTGCTGCTTTTCAGCTTAACATAGTCCCAACTTTTATACCTTTCTCTTGACCCTGGATGGATGACCACTATGGACTGTATCAGTGAGGTCCTTGTCCTTTGGCTTCTGATTGTGTTCATCCTGTAGGAGGTAGACATGAGCAAGAGGAAGATGTAATTTTGGTATTTATTACCCCAGCTACCTGAGTACTGTGCTGGGTAGTACCATGGATACAGATATGGAAGGTCACAGATCCCTTTGAACAGCCTTCTCCTGCAGCTCCTAGAGTCTCATACCCAGATTCATAATTTGGCTAGATCTAGTTATATTTTATCCTCCTTGATAGAATACCCTTAGAACCCACTCCGATACACAGTCTTCAGACTCCTCTCAATACACATTAGCAGAGTTCTGAAACTATTTTAGTATAGGTTATTTCCTATGGAAACATGCCTTGTACTACTCACTCTGGCATGTGATGGCCCTGACTCTAATTATGGTTCTAGAGGCACCCAGGGGAGATGAAGTAAGCCTGGCAGAGAATTATTTCCTTCTTGAGAAGCAGCTATCACAGTCAAGTTACTGAAATCTTTGTATACAAAGAAAAGCTTGTTTCTTCTCATGAGAAGAAAACAAGGACTACTTTTGGCAAGGAATGGCCAGAAGCTCTGCAGTGTCAGAGTTTGCAGAATCATCTTTGTCTGCCTAGATATTGCCATCACAGGTCTCAGGTTTTTACACTTGTCCTTTTCTGAGCATAAGTAACTTGGCAGGGTTGAGCGTCTAATTGGAGGTGCAACTCTACAACCGTTATAATCAAGCCCAGGGCTTCATCATCATACTTGCCCTGGAGGTTGGAGTCACTATATGCTGCATTTGGAGATGTTCTTCTGATATTTTTAACCTGATTTTCCACAAGATTGCCAAATCTGAGTGAGGTGCAGAAAACTTCAAATAACTAAGGCCATAAGACAAGTGGCTTCTCTTCTTGGCCCTTACGTTACCACAGATTCACTGATGCTTAAAATATTGTAAAAGACTGGAAGCCCTTTGAAGTCTGTGTCAAGTGCCAGTAGAGAAGTCACAGTAGAAACCCCTAAGTGTTTGGCGTTAAGCCGTGCAAGTAATTTTTTCTTCTAAGTTTTCTTTTGACATGTAACTGTGTTTCTTTTGAGACTGCCTGATTATGGAATACCAGGTGTCCCTGCTATCTGAGTTGCCCATTATAAACGGGGTGTTATCTGAACCATCAAGCCAAATGACACCCAGTTGTCAAACAGAAGTGTCGTGTAGGCCAGACATGGTGGTTCACACCTGTAATCCCAGCACTTCCTGAGGCAGAGGCGGGTGAGTCACAAGGTCAGGAGTTCAAGACCAGCCTGGCCAAGATGGTGAAACCCTATCGCTACTAAAAATTAGGCAGGAATGGTGGCAGGTCCCTGTAATCCCAGCTCTTTGGGAGGCTGAGGCAGAGAATTGCTTGCACCAGGGGGGCGGAGGTTGCAGTGAGCTGAGATTGCGCCACTCCACTCCAGCCTGGGCGACAGAGCCATACTCCATCTCAAAAAAACAAAAAAGAAGTGTCATGTATAGTGTATAAGTTTCCAATTGCTGCTTACCAAATTACCACAAATATAGTGGCTTAGATCAACACTAATTTATTATCTCACATTTTCTGAAGTCAGAAGCCTGGCATGACATGGCTGGGTTCTCAGAGTGTCACGGGGCTGATATCATGGCATTAGATGGGTTGGGTTCTTGTCTGGAGGCCTTGGGGGAAAAATTCCTTCCAAGCACATTCTTTTTGGCAAAGTTCACTACTTTGCACTGTAGAACGGGGGTTTATGTTTGTTAGCTGTCAGCCAGGGGCCATGCTTAGCTTCTAGATGCCACCATATTTCTTGCAACATGACCTCTATCTTCAAGCCAGCAATGAAGAATTCCTCTGTAGTTGAAGGCCTCTAATGCTTTGTATCTCTCTTGCTTCCCTCTTGGGACCAGCCTGAGAAAACTTTCTACTTTGAAGGGATCATGCAATTAGATAAGCCCCACTCAGATAATCTTTCCTTCTTAAAGTCAACTGTGCCATAAAACATAACTTAGTTACAGAAGTAAAATCTGTCATACTCACAGCCCCAGGGGTTATGCAGGGTGTGTATACCCACAGAACATCTTCGGGGCTGTATTACTTTCCATTTGCTGTGTAAAAAAACCACCACACCGTGGCTTGAAACAACACAAATGTATTCTGTTATGGTTCTTGAGATGAAAGTCTGACATAAATCTTATTAAGCTAAAATTAAGGTGTTATCAGGGCTGGTTTGTTCTAGAGGTTTCTAGGACTCCAGAGAAGTTTCATCATTTCCAGTTCCTACAGGTCTCTGGCATTCCATAGCTCTCATGGCCATATCACTCCAGACTCTTCCTTCATCTCACCACTTTCTCTGCCTCCTGACCCTGCTGCCTCCCTTATAAAGTCACCTGTGGTTACATTGGGCCGACCTGGGTAATGCAGAAGAATCTCCACATCCTTGGTCTTCAAGCTAATAATAACTGCAAGGTCCCTTTTGCCAAATACATTCACAGGTTCCTAGGATTCGCATGTGGATATATTTTGGGGGTCAAAATTCCACCTACCTACCAAAGGAGCTATTTTAGAATTCTACTTACCACATATAGGATTGGGCTTGAAGAAGTCCTTTATTTAAAAGGTGAAACTCATGAGCCTGTGACTCACACTCCCAATATCTATTTCTTGCTCATTCTATGGATTGGACCTCATGAAAAGTTCCCTATGGCCAGTTGAGCCCACCTTACAGGTAGCTCTGCGTGAGCTCTGGCATGTATGCTGGCATGATTGGGGAAAGGACTACTTCAACATGACAACCACAGATGGTGATGGCCCTGTATTTACAACAGAGGAAGGAAATTATACCAATGGCTAGAACTATGATTTACATGTCTGTTCCCCTATGCGTAGAAAGGGAGATTACTCAATGAATTAAGCTGCAAACATGGTTAGCAACCCATTTGTTGTTGGTCAGATAGTTGAGGTCATGGAAGGAATAGGGACATGGATGACTGGAGACTTGGAAGATTAGTGACAAGCAGGTATAGGAAAAAGGAATAAAGGTGGACCTGGCCGGCTGGGAGAACATTTGAATCTCGTGTTAATACTCAGCGAAAGTCTACCTCTACAGAAGCTCTTAGTGATATGATGGAGAAGAATTCAGGATATTAGTCATCCCTCTTTTTTTTGCCATTAGTTGGTGATTTCATGAGAAAAATGTCATGAAAACAGGAACAGAAGCTATGTATAAGTTCATTAGGATAAATTTTTTCTTCATCAAAACTGACTTTTTCCAAGTGCTGGTGTTTAACTCTTTGAGGATATGATGTAACCAACTGGAAGAACCCAACTCCAGACTATCAGCCAGTTTATTACATTGAATCTCTTTTACTACAGAAGAAACAATGATTTTCTCTCACTAGAACAGGAACTTGCTCTGTATTTCTCCATGTGGATCTGAGTTATTGCCAAGCGTCCTTTCATTTCAGCCTGAGAGACTCCGTTAGCATTTCTTGTATGGCAAGTTTACTAATGATGAATTTTTCCAGTTGTGTTTATCTGAGAATGTCTTACTTTCTCCTTCATATCTCAAGGATAATTTTGATGGCTATAGAATTCTTGCTTGATAGTCTTTTGGCATTTTTTTTTTTTTTTAAAGACGGAGTTTCACTCTTGTTGCCCAGACTGGAGTGCAATGGCACAATCTCAGCTCACTGCAACCTCTGCCTCCCGGGTTCAAGCGATTCTCTTGCCTTGGCCTCCTGAGTAGCTGGAATTACAGGCATATGCCACCACGCCAAGCTGATTTCGTATTTTTAGTAGAGACGGGGTTTCTCCATGTTGGTCAGGCTGGTCTCAAACTCCTGACCTCAGGTGATCCGCCTGCCTCAGCCTCCCAAAATGCTGGAATTACAGGCGTGAGCCACCACGCCCAGCCTCTTTTGGTGCTTTTAATATGTCGGGTTACTGCCTTCTGGATTCTGGTTTCTGATGGGAAATCAGCTGTTAATCTTACCAAGGCTCCCATGTCTACAACGGGTCATTTTTTCCCTGCTGTTTCTAAGATTCTCTGTCTTTGTCTTTCAATAGTTTGACTATGATGGGTCTAGGTGTGGATCTTTTATAATTCGTCCAACTTTGAGTTATTTGAGCTTATTTAATATGTAGATTAATGTTTTCACCAGAATTTGGAAGTTCTCAGCCGTTATTTATTCAAAGTATTTTTCTCTCTCCTTTCCTTGGTTTCCCATTCATATATTGGTATGTGTCCCACAGGTGTCTGAGGGTTTGTTCATTTTTCTTCATTTTTTCTTTCTGTTAATGAGATTGGATAGTCTCTGGTGATTTATCTGCATGTTTGTTGTTTCCTCTGAAAGCTCAAATCTGCTGCTCATCTTCTTTAGTGAATTTTTCACTTCAGTTATTATACTTTTCAGCTTCAGAATTTCTATTTTGTTCTTATTTTAAAATAACCTCTGTTGCTTTATTGACATTTTGTATTCAATGGGATGACATTACCATGCTTTATTTAATTCTTTAGGCTTGGTTTTCTTTACTTTTTGAGCATATTTCTAACACCTGATTTAAAGTCTTTGTCTAATAAGACTTTAGATTAAGTCTTAGTAAGCATTGCTGCTGACATGCTGCTGACAAAGCATTGCTGCTGACAAAGAAACATATTTTATAGCAAAAGAAGTTATGCGATACACTGAAACTGATAGAATTCGCTGATTTTACCATATACCCCACCACTCAGAAGTAAATAATGCAATAGTCAACTGAAGGCTCAGTTATGAATGAAGCCAGCTGAGAGGAACTGCCTTGTGAATTTGGATTACAGTCCTAACAGGATCTGATGTGTAGGCTGAACTAATCACTAATGTGTGATTCCATGTTTATTGTAACCCCAAATACATGGGTCCAGGAATCAAGGATAGAAGCGAGATTGGCTCTTGTCACTATTACACCCAATGAAAATATTTTGCACTTACTATTAATATACTTGAAAATATTTTTTTCTTTCTGATCTCATGGCTCTGGCTATTTTTGACTCGTTAATCTTTGTTCAAGTTCAATTTAAGAATGAAACTGGGTCACATGAGAACCAGTGACATTGTTTGATAGGAATGATTAGTTGTGGCTCCTCTGTGTTACGGAAGAAGGATTATATAATATTGATGTTGAGTGGTTGGGAGAGGGAGGGCTGGCACCATTTTTCATTTTTATGGCAGCTCACTGTCCTTTTAATATTTCCATATTTGGGATATGTGGTGATTATGGAGGTGTTGTGTTCAGATACCATTTTAAGAAAACTTGCTATGGGGAACGTGAATAATTGACTGCCTCCAGCTGCTATATCTTGGGATCCAGCTTGGTGTTCACACCAGGCCATACTTTCTCTGAGCTGCTCTCAGTCAATGAGTGAGCACAGGAAGGCTATTTTAAACAGTCACTCTTGTTCAATGGTGAATTTCTTTAAGGGGCATCTTAGGCTCAGGAATTTCCCCAACATACACACACACACACACACACACACACACACACACACACTCAGGCTTGGTTTAAACTTTCTCAGAACTGTTCTGCTATCTGAGTTTATCCCAGCCCAAACCTTTCTTTCCTCTCTCCCTTCATAGGTGTGAATCCTGCACTGTGTTCTGAATTTTCTCCCTGTCTACACTCATTACCCGTCTATCCCTCAGAATGTTTCTCCCAGTAAATCTCATGCATGCCTAATTTAATCTGAGAATCTGCTCTTGGGGACCCTAGACTAGCATATGAAAATTCCAGGAGAGCTGTTTTCCCAATAAAATAGTCAAAACACAATTTTGACTACTAGAATGTGAGCATATGACCCAAGGTCCAACCAGCAAACATAGCTGAGTAAGACTGTTTCAGACGGGAGCAGTTTGGGCAAGAGACTCGTCAGGGTGATAATAGTAGCAGACTGTCTGGCTTTTTGAGTTTGCAAAATCAACTGTCTGAGTCAGAAGTGGCATGGTAAGTGGAATGGCAAGGAAGAGTAGTAATTGCAGTAAGGTCAATTTTCTTCCATTTTATGCTTGGTGACATCAGTAGTGGTAGCAGCAACGGCAATTTCTTCACCAAGGGTTAGTTCATTGCCTGGTTTTATACATTTTTCCTGAAAACTTAATTTCTAGTATAATTTGACAGTTCTCTCAAAAGCCTCTTCAACAGCTATTAGTGAATTCCTTTTTCTGATTAAACTAGAGAATTGTATTTGTTATTTGCAATTAAGAACCTTGGCTATTAAGACAGT
This sequence comes from Papio anubis, assembly GCF_008728515.1. Taxonomy (NCBI): domain Eukaryota; kingdom Metazoa; phylum Chordata; class Mammalia; order Primates; family Cercopithecidae; genus Papio; species Papio anubis. The sequence goes on from NC_044989.1 coordinate 100,294,811, forward strand.
CTTTGTAATTTTGTCAACAAATGAGTTTAATGGTAAGAAGTTCCTTTCTTGGTGGTAATTTTTACTAACATATTTTCCATTCCAATAGGGATCGTAAGTCAACAATTTTTGACATATATCCTGGCTTCAAGGATAGATCTTCGACTGTTTGACTACTGGTTACGATTCCTCTTACATATTAAAATATTATACTATCGAAAATATTTTTACTTGATAACCTTGATGAATTTACCATGAACTAATGTCAGTCAGTTTGTAGCCATGTAGCCTCAGAAACCAGAGTTAGCATATTGAGAATGAACCAGTATCTTAGAAGCAGATGACACACGAATTGATGACTTAAAACAAGGTGTTAGTTTAAAATGAGGACTGTCATGGGCATCCAAATATGCAACGTCTCCATGATAGCGACTCATCTCCCCTGTGATAAGGTCCAATATGGTAGGCTATTGGTCAGTCCATTTCATTTTTTATTCATCCTTATACTAAGGATAATTTATGGAGTCCCAGTTTTACGGGGGGAAAGATCTGTTAACTCATGATGAATTGAGACTATAAGACCATTAAAAATAAGTTAGATTCACCTGATTTGTCAAATATCTTTCAGATGACAGCTGTTTTCATTGCCCTTCTTACGTGTCTGGATAGACACTTTTATTTAGGTTGTGGCCCAAGTATTTTGCATTTTTTTGATCAACAATGCTTTTTAGAAGCTTACAAAATGTGTAATTTCATAGTTTAAGTAATTTTCAATGGGAAAATACCTCAAATATCATATTTTCATAGTTAAGTATTAAATGCACCATGAATTGATTTTTATGTAAAATGAAAGGTGGCAATCCAATTTTTTTCCCAATGGATAGCCAGTTATCTCATCATTTCTTAATTAATCCCCAGAGATGTGCAGTCCATTCAGTTATCAAAAAGTATGTTTCCATATATGCGTGAATCTATTTATGGAGTCTTTTCTCTATGGTCTTTGTATCTATCCTTTTCCAATACTATATTGTCTTAATTACTGTAGATTTACAAAAAGACTTGAGATTTGATTTAATTAGTCTCCCAAATCTTCTTCTTCTGAAGTGCCTTGTCTATTTTTGAGACTTTGCGCTTTTACATAAATTTAAAAATTACCTTCAAGTGTCATATTAAACCCGTGGATATTTCTATTGAAATTTCATTAAATGTGTAATCCCATGTAGGGAAACTAATATGTTATTTATATTAATTAGATATATTCATTAATATATTTATTATATTGAGTCTTCTTATCCATCTTCTGTCTTCAATTGGGTCTTCATTAATATTTTCCAAAAAAGTTGTATAATTTTCTCCAAAATAACTGGTATACCATTTCTCAGTGAAAAAATGTTCAATAATACCAAGAAATGGTATAAATGTAAAAGAAGGACACTAACACCCTTTTCCCATATTACTTGGCATTATCTTCTGAATTTTACTATTCAGATACTCTATGATGCAGCAATTGTATTTTTAGGAACTTTTCTTAGAGAACATTGGATTTTTAAAATATAGAATAGAGAAACTCTAGTATATTCTCACAATGAAATTTTATGCAACAGTAAAATATGAAGGAACTCTATAGCTAAATGCAACAATATAGATGAATCTTAGAAACAATAAATACTGAACAAATGTCGGTTTCAAAATATTACATGTGGCATAAAGCCATTTTTCTAAAGTCTGAAAATGAACAAAATGGAACAGTATGTCCTATAGAAAGGAACACATCTAGTATAAAAACATAAACATAGAATAATAAATGTGAGATTCAGAATATTGGTGACCTATGAAAATGTGATATCTGAAGTATTTTCCCATTGAAAATTACTTAAACTATGAAATTACACATTTTGTTAGCTTCTAAAAGAAAGAAAAATAGGATAGAGAAAGAACATACTCATTAACATAGGAATTGTGTAGTCCTTCAACTAGGTTGTAGGCTCATGTGTGTTTATTTTACTGTCTTGCTCAGTAATATACACATGATTCCATATATTATTCTTATGTATCAAATGTTATATACTACAAAAAGAGCAATTTTTTATTACTTCAACCTTGAAAATTTTGTTAATTCTCTGGCCAACCTTAGTTAACCTTTATGAAATGTGCTAACAGATTTTTGTTTTAACTTGATCTTCAAAATATTATTTTTAGTGACAAATATTAAAATATTTACATATAAATTTATGCATTGCCTGAAAATTCACATCAAAATAATTTGGTGAATGTGATAGCAAGTGTGAGTATAGCTGAAATTAAGATTGGCCATGAGTTAATATTTATTGAAGCTAGGGATGGATATAGAGGTACTAATTATCATCATCTTGTTACTTTTATATATGTGAAAATTTCTCATACTAGAAAGTGTTTCTTTTAATCCCAACAACCACAAAAGAAATAATAACTATAGAGAACACATAGATCAATTGAAGCTAAGTAATGCAGATGGGAGCTTTTGTGACCATGAGAGGACAACTATACACAGGAAGGCAGATCACCAGCTCCATGTGCATTGACAGATCACCAGCCCCACATGCTCTTAGATCAGCAACGCCATGTATACTCATGCAGATAGCTGGATCCATGAGCACTCAGATAGGTCACCAGCCTACGTGCTTTTGTTGAAACTTATAGAAGTACCACCACCCCAGAAAATTCCACTTCTTCTGGTGAAGGGGATAAACTTCATCCAGATTATTGCCTGCTGTTGAATTTTGCATCTCATTCAAATGTTTTCTCCTGTGCATTCAGGCAGAACACCAAGCCAGTGGCATTGATTCCATTTAAGTGTTTATTATGGGTTGTCTTATGCCAAAGAACTTAATTATGTTATTTGTGTTTTGTCTTGAAAGATATAAAAGACAATCAGGACAATATTGATTCAGTTTTGTCAATGCTGTCAACAATAGCCCCCACTCACTAGGAGCTGTGGGGGAAATTGTCCATGTCTATCTTCCTTTCCTGTTCCACACCTAATCCCAACAGGGCCATGAGGTACACACAGAACTCTCATTCAAGGAAGATCTCAGAGTTCTGTGAACAAGTTACACAAAGAAAATATTGTTAGTGCCTTCATTTCTCTCTCTCTCTCTCTCTCTCTCTCTTATAAACACACACACAGTCACACACACAGACTTCCTAGAGACATAGAGGGAAGGGTAACAATTTTTAAAAAATTAGTGCTCAGTAGATTCTTTGCCTGGGGTTTTACATAAATTTTATTTTTTAACATCAGAGGTAATATTATTATCACCACTTTATAAATCAATAAAATAAATAAAGGTTCAAAGAGCTATGGTAACTTGTCTAAGGTCCCATAGTCTAATGAGTTCTATTATCAATACATCAAAACAAACAATCTGAACAACAGAAAGGAAAAACTTTTCACTGACTTTAGACAGCTTTGCAAAAGTTGGGCATATCTTAGAAGCAAACATAAATCCATAATGACAATTCATGGGGTAAAAATGGTGTTTAAATAGACAAACGAACTGAATCCCATAGTATTTGTTGATACAGTTAGTAATAATTGTATGAAGGGTGCTGATTATCTTATTCTTAAGAAATAGTTGGATCAATATATTAAGTGAATTATTTAAAGGTTGAATCTATTGAAAGCACAAAGGAGTCAAATTTGAATGAGATGCAAAGTTGAGCCGTAGGCAATAATCCAGATGAAGCTCACCCCTCTGCCAGAGGAACTGGCCCTTTCTGAGTGATAGTATTTCCCATCGGTTCTTACAAAAGTAAAATTTAAGTTTACAACATTAGGGTATCAAAATATTTCACTTTCTCTGATTTCTAGACTAACTTTAATCTGCTCCAACCACTGTCATTTTAGTCTTTCATTTTCTATGAATTATTTTGTTGTCTTTCAGCCAATTACAACTCTGAAAATTATAGAAAACTGTTGACATTGCCAAGTAATTCTTGTTCATAGACATGCAAATGGTTCTATCAGGTGGAGAGACAATTTTTGATTTCCCCTCCCGCCATGCAAAAAGCTTGTTTTGCATCTATTTGTAAGTTAATTTTAGCATTCCTGATTGTCTATAAATGGCATTTTGTATTTGCCTTCAAACTGCTGGAAACATCATATTTGTTGTCTCAATTAATGAGTTGGATGTATCTTTGACAAGTGTTCATCTTATATTTGAGAGTCATGATTTTTATTTATTTATTTATTTTTTTTTCTTTTTTGAGACGGAGTCTGGCTCTGTCGCCCAGGCTGGAGTGCAGTGGCCGGATCTCAGCTCACTGCAAGCTCCGCCTCCCGGGTTTACACCATTCTCCTGCCTCGGCCTCCCGAGTACCTGGGACTACAGGCGCCCACCACGTCGCCTGGCTAGTTTTTTGTATTTTTTTTTAGTAGAGACGGGGTTTCACCGTGTTAGCCAGGATGGTCTCGATCTCCTGACCTCGTGATCCGCCCGTCTCGGCCTCCCAAAGTGCTGGGATTACAGGCTTGAGCCACCGCACCCAGCGATTTTTATATTTTTTAAAAAATATATTTTCACAGGATCTAGACAGTCTGACTCCATAGCCCACACCCGCCAAAGATTCTTTGTTTGACCAAACATTAGGCAGAGGCTAAACCTTCTCTAGGCCCTTTTGTGTATCTCCTTATAAAATCTGTTTTAGAAAAGAACACTGCTAAGTCAGTTTAGCAAGAAACACCACCCCCAGCCCCCACCATACCTGATTACCCTCAATATCTCATTGGAGTCTTGTCCCCCACCATCCCCCAGGTGATGTCTGATTACTCTGGCCTGTCTTCAGCAAGAGTTAGGTTGGTTTGGCCAGAATCCCCCTTACCCCTGATGTTTCCTCTTAGTAATTTCCCATTCAATTACTCCCACTCTGCCAGTGCTGTAATCAGAGTGGACCCAATCTCTGTTCCTCACTGCAAAATCTCGTTACAGTGGTCTCTATATCTATCCTGATGCTCCCAAATGAAGTCTTCCTTACTGTGCCTTAACAAGTGTAATTGAATAATTTTTTTCTTTAACACACCTTTAACTACAAAACTATCTAAAACCATCAATACGGTAATAGCTAACATTTACTGTGCACTAAACTGTATGTCAAACATTCTGCTAATGCTTGGAGGGGTTAAGCAAATTGTCTAAGTAAGGTTTTACAAAACCGCAAAACAGCATTCAAATTCAGGTCTGTTTTACTCTTGTACTCCAGCTCTTAACCACTTGTTTTTCCTCTTTAAGTTCTTTCATAGGCACAAAAATGTTTCTGGTTGCTCAAGACAGATACAGGGCTCCATACTTCAGAGTTTACTAAACTCTTGACCTCATCCGAGTCTCACAACCACTTCATGTGTCAGACGGAGTAGATGTCGTTATCCCCAGTTCAGTGATATGGAACTGACTTCCTTGGTCAATACCACACAGCTGCTAAGCTGTGAGCTAATACTCCATCCCTGCTGATTCTGAACTATTGCCTTGTTGAAGGGAGAGGCTATAGGGTTGTCTCCAGACAGGTGAGCTAATACCTATTGGAAAGACATCTATTGCAAGGTAAACTACATTCACTGTAATCCTAGAGATCGTTCAGAAGCCTGGAAGAACTGACCCTGTAGTGCTAAAGCAAGGTTTAACCATTGCTCTAAGATATTTAGATCTTAGGACTTAACAGGACACATGAATGCAGCAACATTTTCCAGAGCTTTCTTTATGTCTGGCATCCAAAGCATTTAGAGTCTTGTACAGAACACTGGACAGGACTCTAAACCTTGCAAATAATTTATCAAACGTAAAATTATCTTCCTATGTATGGAAGTTTCCTGAGCCTCCCTTAAATACCAAGAAAGGCTTAGTGTTGTGATTTAATCATGATAGGACCTTTTCTCCTCCAATAAATTCACCCTCCTTCCTCAAGTCATTATGCCACTAAACCTCTTGTGAGGTACCCCAAAATGTCTTATTTTCTGTTCATTCTGCCTGGAAGAATTTAATTGCCCAAATTCACCATAGATGTAGTTTACTGTTCAAATTTTCATTTTCATTCTTTTAATATTTGTCCAATTTTTTTTCTTTTTACCAGAGAGCTGCCTGAAACGGCATGTGTTGTGAAGTGAAAGTGCAGACATTCCAGCTGTATTGTCTAAAATCAGAACTTGAAATTCAGCTCCAGGGATGTGGGTGGGGTAGGGCAAGCATTGTTTGCTAAACCCTGTGTTGGGCTGGTCTGTACTGCCCGGCTCTGTGTGACTTTCCATGGGCGTGTCCTTGGGTGAGGACCTGTCCTTTTGTCCTCTCCTTTTGAGAATATCCTTTTTTGGAGGACAAAACATTTATCCTCCTTTCTGACTGGTTGTTTTTTTAACTTCTCCATTTAGAACTTTGGGGATACCCTCCCACCGCCCCCCGTCCCCCTCATCTACACGACCCCTTTTAAAGATGGCACAGTTAGATAATAGAGCTGCCTCCTGAACCAGGTCCAGGACAAGCATGAACTCAAAACAAGGGCCGCCTTCACGGGTGAAATAGTACGCCAGTGAAACCCAGGGTCGGAGTTTCACTCACTCTTAGTTACCCAGAAAAGTTGCTGTAAGAAAACAAAATAAATGAAACACTATGGGTCCTTCCTTCTTTTTAGACTGGCTCAGGGCCATGGTGATAAGAGACCCCTTATTTTAAGAGTTTCTAACTGACTCAATTGCGAGTGTTTTCACTAGTTCAAAGATAAAATCCAATGAAAACAAAAATACTGAATAAAAATAATTTAATTCAAGCATAACTCATAGCCTCACTTCACTATATTTGTCCAAAGACACAAACTCCTGAATGAGTGATTTCGTCACAGCCTCTCTGAGCATGAATTAGCACTTCAGCATCAAGTAAAACGGAAAGGAAGCTTGGAGCTGTGGCAGCAGCAGTTAAACAAGACCTAAATTTTATCTGGTTTGGTAAAGTAACCTTTAAAATTCAAAGGATGGTGGCAAAAAGCATATTCTTTTTTTTTGCAGTGTATTCTCTAGAATAGTTATGAGGGTAACTACAGCTTAGCGGATAGAGTTAGTGACATTGGAAACAGGTGGCTCTAAATGATAACTGCCACTTACTAGCTGTATGTCCTTTGTGTTAACTTAGCTGAGACTCAGTTTCCTCCTCTGTACAGTGGGGAGAATAAACATAATAACTACTCTATAAGATTGCTATGAGAATTAAATTTTTGAAGTATATATATAGAGTACTTAGTAAAATTATGAGCATATAGTATATGTTCAATTATTGACAAAGTGCTTGCCAAGATTATAAGTTCTTTTGCAAATATTGTATGAATGCTTCAATAGTTGAAGTCATTCTCCTTATCCCCTCCCATTTTCTTCAGTGGAAATGTTGGTTTATGTGTCCATTCTAAGTAAACAACATAGTTCATGTTTCAACGTTGCCGAGAACTGTGGACATTATCTGGCCAGGGACTCATTTGGGAACCATGAAAAAGTTCTTTGGAAACAACGTATAATTGAAATTCAAAAAGAAACTCAATTTAAAATCAGACCAGAACATTTTATGAGTCCTCAAAAACAAAAACATAATGACTCAAATTAGCAATCTTGCTTATCATCTAATTTTTACATCATTCATTAAGTTTATAAAAACAAATTTTCAAAACGACAACAGTTTCCACTGTATTTACATGTCCACTTTAAAGCAAAGTTCTTTTTTGGCAAGATGGAGCTTCTCTGTTTTTTTCCTATTGGATCTTTCCCAAGCAAGAAAGAATTTTGTGTAGATCTGAGTCACTTATTAAATTCCCAATTCTGCTCAAGGAGGAAATTGAGGTCAGTGGTTGTGAGCCAAGACAGACCTGTTGTCTAAGGTCTTCCTTAAAATTAGGGAGACCTTGGACCTGTTACTTAATCTCTCTAAACTCATTTCCCTTCATTTCAGATGTACTGAAACTAGTATGTAAAGCATTTTAATAGTGCCTGGCACATGGTAAGCACTCTAAAAATGTTGGCTATCACTACTCCATTCAAGATTGATTTCTTAGAACACAGAGTAAATACCTTGATTTTAGGACCACCTATTTCAATTTAAGATCTGTATTATTAAGGAAATAGTTTTGGTTCAGTCCACAACATGGTTTTTAGTTAATTTGTTGAGTAAAGCCCAACTTGAAGAAGACTAGGCAAAGGAAATTGTGTTTCTAACCTGCCGTACTTACTTGGGTACCCCTGGCTTGGAAGCTCATTAGAGCCTCAGAAAGAAAAAGAATTTATTAAATCAATTATTGTGCACAGATGAAAGGGCACATCACTTGCTAATTACAGCAGTGGCTAGCACTGATGCAGGCATCTCTTTTATTCCCCTTAGCTTATGGCCCCATTAGCAATTAACAGTGACTGATGTCCTGAAAGAAGCGTTCTGTCTGCACTGCTGGGTTTTCTCAGGAGGAATTAGAAATGAGATACTTGACAGAGTTTAGCCAGAAAAATAATTAAAACAAAAACAATTTAAAACTACAAGAAACCACCTGTTTTATTTGTGGATAGACTTGCAAAAACCTTAAACAACATCAATACACTCATTGACTTCATTTATTAAGAAAATTTTACTTTGCCTAATTTTGCAACATTATGAAATGTACCAGAAACTATTTGGTTCCATACTAAAAGTGCTTAAACACTTATCTCTTTAGTTAATATTCACAAGTTAAAAGAATCACTTTTTTGGAGGGAAGGTCTCTTATAGAAATGAAATTCCAAACTGGGGAATTAAAACTCCATTGAATTATTTCTCAACAAACAGGTTTCCCTTTTCCTCACTGTGTGCCCATCAAAGTATACAGAAGCAACGCCATGGTCTCTCTGGGAGTGAATCAAGATTAGAACTGTATACCAGGGTATCTACGTGAAAAGCAAGCCAGCAAACAAAAAAGCAATATTGCTGATATTTGAGGTAATGACCTAAAAACAATCAAGATGAAGTTGTGTTTTGGTTGAAAGATGTGACTCCATATTCAAGCCCCACCTTTGGTCTGCTCTTGATTGATGGATGCTGGGTAGAAATGTGTCCAGGTAGAGCTGGGATCAAGGTGGCGATGTTCTCTATTTCTGTCACATCTTCTCCCTTGCTCCCTCAAATATCCTCTCTTCTGCCAATCCAGCTAGCTTTCAGAAGTCTCAGTCTCAGTTCACATAATTAAAGCAATGTATGTCCTCCTTCATAAGCACATGTATTTTAGCCTAAATAATTATAGCTAATAGTGATCAAACTCTTCTATTAAAAAAAAAAAAATCTAAGCTGAAAATTTTACGTGTATTATCTCATTTAATCCTCACAATCATTCTATGAGGTAGATAAAATTACTACCCTATTTTATCCATTGATAAATTTCAGCCTAAGTATGACAATTAACTTCCCCAAAGTCTCTCAGCTACAAGTGGTCTGATTTCATAGCCTGGGCTTTGAAATAACTATGTTATTGAAAATCTAAATGATCATAGTGTCAGGCATCTTGATAGGTGAGGCCATATTCACGGGGCTTCTCTGCAAATTGAAATCAACATTCCAGGCTGAAGACTTGAATTCTGCCTTAGTAGTCACCTCTTCTACAGGAAAAGTAATTTTATCATGAAACTCGGGTGGTAATTCCAACTCTGCCTCCCATGACCCTTCAACTTTCTCAGAGAAGCACAGTATAGAGACTTTGTGAGAGAAAGAAAAGAATAAAGGACACATAATAAAGTGTCCAGAATCTCATTCTCTACTTTGTCATAGCGGATTCGCTTATAAGCCAATGTTTCTGTTCTAGCAGGTAGGTTAAACACAGGAGAGGTGCCCATGGCATCATGTCAGACTTGAGGAGGACGAATAAGAACATTTACCATATCCCAAACACCATAAATGTGTGGAAAATCTTTAAAGTGGAAGCCTACTATATAGGAAAAACAAAAAAAGAAATGATACTTTACTCAACTTCAGAAATTCACTGAAACCCAAGACCCTTCAGGCTAATAATATAACTAGATTTTAGAAAGTTAAAGACAAACAAAACAAAAACAAAAACTCTTAGAAGAAAATTAGGATTGTGTGTGTTGTGCATGATTTTTTTTTTTTTTTTTTTTTTTTAGGTTGAAAATAAAAGGACAAATTCTTTGGGCCCATTGGCAGAGAATGTTGACTGTTTAGTGGACCAGAAGCCAGGCTCAAAATAGGAAACTGAATGCAATTTAATTTCCTTTCAGCAGGAAGTAGGGAAGAAGCACCAGGCTGTCCTTGACACTCAAGAGAATATCCCCTCTGCTGCACTGCTGGGTGCCTCTTGGAAAAACTCATCATGTGAAATTGATAACCAGAGCATTCCTGGGCTAGCTGCTGTACACTCAACCAATCTCCAAAGTGCACTGCCCTTCCAGAGGGTATGGAGGGAAGATCAAATCACACTGCATTTTCAGACAATAGTGGATGATGAAATACAGAGGCCATTTTGGCCGTAAGCTCTCCATGTCTGACAGAGCCACCAGCACCACAGCATCACTGGGGCCTTCAACCTGCCACGAGTTTTAGGAAGTAGCTTCAGGGCCTCTTTCCAAGCTTGAACAGCCATGCCTATCTGTCTAGATGAACACATGTCCTTGGGGAAAACAACTCCATTATGACCTCTACCAACTAAAGGGTAATGTTCTACTCTACTAAGTCATACCACGCCTCACCTTAATGGCACCAGCATCTCAGGGTAAAACAGGAGAGTTTAGATAGAGTCCACTGATTCTTAGACCTTGCCGGCTGCTCCTGGAAGGGGCCTTCGCAATGGATATCTTGTTGTTGTATGGACAGAGTCCAGTAAGGGATGTGGGGACACTTCAGGTCTCAAGAGTTCGTTTCCTTAATGGCACTGGAAAGGTGAATTCTGATGACTTCTCTCTGCTGCTGTATCTCCATCTATGGTTTAAGGATAATGGCCCACTGCCTTTCTTTCATGGAGCACAGTTTTTTTCTTTTGTTGTTGATTGCTTATTTCTTTAAACAAAGAGAACAAAATCTGGCTGGGTGCAGGGGCTCATGCCTGTAATCCCAGCACTTTGGGAGGCCAAGGTAGGCAGATCACTTGAGGTCAGGAGTTGGAGACAAACCTGGCCAACATGGCGAAACCCTGTCTCTACTAAAAATACCAAAATTAGCCGGATGTGGTGGTACGCACCTGTAGTCCCAGCTACTTGGGAGGCTGAGGCAGGAGAATTGCTGGAACCCGGGAGGCAGGGGTTGCAATGAGCAAAGATCATGTCATTGCACTCCAGTCTGGGTGACAGAAAAAACAACACAAAACAAAAAACAAACAAACAAACAAACAAACAAAAAACCAAAGACAAAACCAAAGATTCCTGAGTTTTATGTGTGCTTCTATCCCTTTAGGCTGATTACTGTTATTTGATAGCGTGTAATTTTTATTAAAATCAAGATATTTAGACAATTTAGAAGCAGCTTTATATTTCAGGTTTGGAAGGAGAAAGACAAATGGGCTTCTTTGATGGCCTTTCTACCACTGCAGCAGGAAAATGAGTTCAAGTCATAAAAAAAGATACATTCAGGAGAAAGCACATGTCTTTAGTAACTAGCATCCACCGGTTATATTAGAGGACAAGCAAGCATCCCTCAGGGAAAAACAAACTCTGAGCTGGCATCAGAGAGCATCTCAAGACCTCATTTTTATCATCTACAAAATAAAAATGCCTGATTATGCCTTTTCAAATGCCCATTACAGATCTAAAACACTATTGTCAGTTTAACATTTATAATCTACCAGGCACAAGGCACTGTGATAACCGATAACAGAAAAAGATGGAAAAAAAAGCCAAAAAATACAAAATAGGTAAAGGGGTGAGATAAAAAACCCAACAGATAAATGGATAAAATTTAAAATGAACAAACTGTCCTCCCTGTCCTTCAGCCCACTGACCACCAGAACAGACCCACGTGTGTATGCATAGACATAATTCACAGATAAGGCATATAGCATATCCAAAGGGATGTGGGGCACCAAGGGAGAAGGTAAAGGCTGGTCTAGGGATGGAGGATGCCCTTGATCATGGCCTTTAAAGACATATAAGATTAAATAAGCTGAGGATGGTAGAGATGCCAAAAACAGTGATGGCAAAAGGGTATTTGGTTAGTTGCATTAGTCATTTCGCCCAATAACAATGCTTGATAAATGTTTGTTAACCTACTGGTGGCCAGAAGAGAAGACAACAAGTGAGTAAAATTGAAGAGCTGGAGTGTGAGATTCAAGGTCAAATTCAGAGATAATGGGGATGGAAAATGAAATTGAAAAATAGTTTTATACCCTCGAGTAAAATGTCACACCCTACAAATGCACCCCTAATAAATACGTGTTGTTGATGTCATTGCTATTAAACTCTGTTTATGGCTGTTTTGTTTCTAATGTTCATTTTTAAAATAAATATTCCAATTATGAAATAGACCTTAACCCCATTGTTCACAGATTAATCCTATAGTGTGTATCACATCTATCATTGCTACTGACTAAATAAAGCAAATTCATAACAAATTTTATCTCTGATAAAACATAATTATTGCATATTGAATGTGAAATCAAAATCAAATCAGTTTCATTTTGGAGGGAGGGCAATCTGACTATGAACTCACCATAGTTCACAGGGACTACATGTCCTTTTCTATAAACACAGGGGGCTGAGTCAGGTGACTTCAAAGGCTCTTCTAGTTCTAATTGGATTATAAGTTGCATATGCATATTGGCAATGTGAATTACTGACCAATCACATTTGTATTTCAATATATGGCTTGGATCCGATGCTTGTGATAGAAAGTTCTTAGGAATTCTTAGTGTCTAATTCCTGGGGTGATTAACTTCTCTCACTCACCGGCAATTCATCTAAAGGTATCCCACACTAAGAACATGGAAGAGCCTGCAAGTCTGCTCCCAGTCCTTGGAAAAAATCTTCCTGCTGCTTATAGATCGATGTCTAACAGCTTCAAAACGGCAAACTCAATAGCTCTATTCTGAATTCCAGAAATCCTTCTTTCACAGTCACAGGAAGACAGACTCTTGAGAAACACCAAAACAATCTTGTGGACAATAACACTATTTTTTTTGGAGCAAAGGACTGTGGGACCTGTTATGGTCCCTGCTGTGTCCACGGTCAGCTGTCCACCTCGACTGAACCTCGACCAAAGAGGCCTTGCCCTCACTCTCCCCTCCAGACTCACCCTCCTCATCCACTGCATGAAACAGAGGTTTGGGCCTTAAAGCCACCCTCCTTACTCCACCCAAGTACTCTTCTTGGCTTGTGTTTCTTTGATAACCAGAGCTGAATGCCTTCCTTCCTCTGTGTAGGCTCTTCATCGGGATTATTTCTTGCGCCTCTTGTTTCTGAAGCGACCCTATCCGAGAGAGTGCGCTGAACATGATGGATGGGGATCCTGGATCGCTGCTGTCATCATCTAGGAAAACATCATGGCAAGAAGAGGAAGGAACAGGACTTAAGATCAAAGGTAAGACTTAATATCCACATGGCAGGAAGTCAGAGTGAAGCAAACCCTTGCCTGAGGTTTCAGCTCTACACTCAACTTTCTTATCAGCACAATTTTTCCTTCTCGAGGACACTGCCCGAAGCAGATGGGAGGACAGAAGCTATAAGTGCAGTGTCATAAATAAATAGAAATGCATGAAAAATGGTGTATCAAGCCAGTCTCCCCAGGCAAGTAAGGTCGTGGCTTTTTACAGAATCAGATCAGTTGGCCATAGACATAAACCATGGGACACAAAGATACTTGGTCTTGTCCAAAGCCAGCGCTACACAGAAGGTTATGTGGTGCAGCCATCTGAAAGTGGTTGCTTTTATCTTGGTTTGCTCTTTCATCAGTGGTTACCAGAAAGCATTACATCTGAATTCCAATCTTTGATACAGAAAAAGTCAGTCCTGGAGAAAGGGGGATAGGAGGGAGCCACAGCAGAGACCAGGGTGTGACCGGATGCCCTCCTTTCAGAGGAGTAAGCAGGTGACAGACTATGACTGGCACTTGATGGGAACTTCCCTTTCCTGATAATTTACTATATGTCTGTCACTGTGCTCATCCTTTTACATATATCATGCCATTGAATCCTCATCGCGGCCCTTCCAGGTGAGTAAAGTTATGAATCTCACAGGTAAAGTGGCTGAGGTTTCACAAGGTTAAGCAATGCTCAATATCACAAGTTGGTGAATATGGGACCAGAGTTTGAGCAGAGCCTGCCCAGCTTCAAATCCACTTCTTACCATCATGCCTCCTTGGTGTATCCACGTGCAAGAGGGAGGGCTACCTCGTGCGAGGGAAGCCAGCAGCTGTGTATACAATGTCCCCTCTTGGATTCTCTTCCAGACCCCTAACCCATCTCTAGGACATTGTCTTGTCCCCACTTCAATGTGCACACATCTTTAAAGGAATATTTCTCACATATCTCATTTCCTCTCATTTCCTCAAAGTCTTAGCCTCATAAATTTATTTTCCCTTTAAAAATTCTCCTAAGGACTTAGGTATTTTCAGACATTTATATTTAAATCTGAAAGCCGTGTTCCTTCTCTCACTCTTCCTCCTAAAAAACAAAACAAAAACTCCACGTCTAGAATGAATATGCCCAAAGATTTACATCGAAAAAATGTATTTGGAATGTGGGACACCTGAAAATCTTAAAATATTCTGTTCAGTAATGTTTCTCTAAAATGTGACCCAATTATACTAAGAAGGTAACTTGGAAATTGGGCAAGGGAGACCAACTTCTTTCAATAAAGAAAACATTAATTAATATATCTGTCCATTGTTTTCCATGACTCTCCTTTAATGTGTGCTCTGTGACGAGGCCTGGGACCAGTCCCTCTGGATCCTTGGTGCTTGAAGCACTAGCTAAGGAAGCAATGGCCTGGAGGCTTCTGCCCCCAAACCCTGTTCTCTCACTCTAAGCTTTCCTGTTGAACGCCCCATCAGTGGACAGATCTTAGTCGTGGTTTCGGTTTCCCGACCACCCTCTGGGTTATTTTACAGTGGACTCCAAGCTCTAGGAAGAGGCATGGGTGTGTGACTTGCAAAGTTTCGCTCAGCTTAGAGCTGCCCAAAATTGAAGGAAGAAGTTGGCTGGAAAGCAGAAGGCAGAAAAAGGAAGAGTGAGGACTGTGTTTCGTCCTTTTTGCGTAACTCTCCTCCATATGGGCACCCAGGCAGTGCAGTTCCAGGCAGAGCAGTGGATACTTTGTCAACAACATCTGAGTATCTGTTCTTTTACCTCCCACCTGACCGACAGCCTGAACTTCTGGACATGGGCACCCTGGCGTGAAAGGAGAAATAAGGAAGGTGCTTCTGCTCAGTGCAGGGCGAGCCCCAGCACATAGAGGATGAACTACCTGATGCAGGATACACTGTTCAGACACCCAAACCTGGGGTGCAACCCTCCCCACCTCCATATTTTTTAAACTTGTGGTAAAATATACATAACACAAAATTGATCATTTTAACCATTTTTTTTGTCTAACTGTAAATAAGTGTACAGTTCATTGCATGAAGTGCATTCACATTGTCATGTTATCATCACCACCGTTCATCTCCAGAGCTTTTTCATCTGCCTCAATGCACATGGATTCTAAGCAGCCTCGTCATTTAAGGGGTTTCCAGGCAAGACCTCTCTACTTATAACACTAAGTGAGCCCTAAAGGCAAAAGAGCCCCGAAAGAGCATGTGAAGTCCTCCAAACCAGCATGGAGCTCCAAGACATCCAGAACAAGAAAAGTCCTGACCCTGGAGGGCAAGGGGAGAGCTAGGAAGGGAAGCATTCTCCAAGTTTCAGGCGGGTTAGCCAGGGACTGCTTGCCTGCAGAACAAGAGTCTCCACTGTCTCCCCTAGATCCCCTCCAGCCATTCTCCTGGTGGAGAGAGACTTCGGGTTTGGCGAGAAGGATTCCAGTGATCAATTGTGCTTGGCTACACATTGAGGACCGTCTCAGCCTTATCCTCATCATTATTATAATCCTTTTTAAATGTATCATGGTTTATTATTTTTCATAAATCACAACCACAGAAATTACAAATTATTCACAGTAGAGTTAATTCCAAGCAAGCCAGAAATGAGTCTGCATATACAGGCATAAGTTTCCATGACAAACAGGAACAAGTATATAAAATCCTACAGACATACGACTCATAACGTATTGCAGAGCACTGATTTCCCATCTTTAAAACTTATTAAAGAAAACTGCTAACATAAGTGCTATTTCATTACTTTTCCCTCAGATTTCTAGTTTAACCACTCTCTTTATTCACCTAGTTGAAATTTAGAACCAGCCGAGTATACGTAAAAGAAAAGAAATCACTGGGACTAACAGTTCATTCCAAGTCTGAATTAATTCATGTAGAAGCGACATTGTGAAGCGTTGTCTTTCTTTCCAAGAACATCTGTATTTATCCAAGTCAAGGCTTCCTTAAGTCCCTAAGTAGTAATAGTAATAACGACTAATATTTCTTGCACATCTACTTAGTTCCAGGCTCTGTTCTAGTGGCTTTATGTACCTGTTCATATGTGTACCCTGCATGTATGAGACTGGCTTTGCATCAGGACAATACAATTGCATATGGAGGGAACCAATATTATCCTCTTCATAGACCAGAAATGACAGTGTGGAGAAGTAGAATTTTATTTTTCCTTCATATAGACTCTGTCTATTTTTTTCCTGGCATTTTATGGCTTTGACTGAAAGTGTGACTGAGATATCCTTTAGTGAGGACATCTATTAAAAGGCTAGGATCCTGTGACCTGTTTATTAGTCTAGTGAATCATGTATGTATGTTTCCAAACGTTAAACGACTCTCAAATTCTGGAATAAACCCACTTTGCAAGGTGTATTGTACTTTTAATGTTTTGCTGTATTTTGTTTCTAATGCTTATTTAAGATTTGTTCATTAGTGCTCAAATGAGGCTGCTCCGTGGTCATCTCCTGCTACCTTAGTCATGCGGTATTGATGCTCGTCTCTTAAGAAATAACTGTCGTCCAGGCATGGGGGCTCACACCTGTAATCCTAGCATGTTAGGGGGCGAGGCAGGAGGATCCCTTGTGCCCAGGAGTTAGAGATCAGCCTGGGCAACATAGAGAGACCCTGTCCCTTTTTAAAATTTTTTTCTAAAAAACTTTAAATTAAAAAAAAAATAACGGTGACACTTTCTTGTTTTCTCACTCAAATAACAAAACTGGTTCCAGGTTATTTGTACCAGGAAGATTATTTTTAAAAATTAAACTATTGACCAGGCTCGGTAGCTCATGCCTGTAATCCTAGTACTTTGGGAGGCCCAGGCTGGGAGATCACCTGAGGTCAGGAGTTCAAGACTAGCCTGGCCAACATGGAGAAACTCCGTCTCTACTGAAAATACAAAAATTGGCCGGGTGTGGTGGCATATGCCTGTAATCCCAGCTACTCAGGAGGCTGAGGCAGGAGAATCACTTGAACTCAAGAGGCAGAGGTTGCAGTGAGCAGAGATCGTTCCACTGCACTCCAGCCGGGGTGACAGAGAGAGACTGGCCTCAAAAAAATAAATCATTGGCATCATTTAGGAGAGAAAATGGATGAAGAACCCTTGTTATATAGGGTTCTTCAAATTCATCTCAAGAAAATCAACAACCAAATAGAAACAAAACAAAACAAAACAAAAAATGAGCAAAGGCAGAAACAGAAAACTTCACCCCAAGAAATATCATTGTTTCCAAAATGTGAAAGATGTTCAACTTCACTAAAAATCAAAGAGATTCATATGAATTAAATCTGGCATATAAATTTTATGCTATCATATCACAGATTACTCAAAAGTTTGACAACAGCCCAGTGGTATTAGGAAAAGATCATTCTTACAGACTGTTGTTGTGAGGGCAAATTAGTGACATAATCTTTTGTGATGGTGTTTTGACAATATCTGTAAAAATTTAAATCTATATGAATTTGACCTCAAAATTTTACTTCCAGGAAAATATACTAAGGGAATAATTGCTTATTTGTGAAAATACCAATCACAAGTGGTCAGGAGTCCTTATTATTTATCGTTGTTTATCTTTATTAAAAGTTGATAATACCTTAAGTATTAATTAGGAACTAGCTTAATAAGCTTTGGCACATGCATGTAATTCTTATTAACTCATTAAAAATGAGTATTAGATCCACATCTACTGGCATGGAAACCTATGTACAACATTTGTTCAGTGAACTAGGCAATTTATAAAAATTGCAAAACAATGACTATA
Organism: Papio anubis; assembly: GCF_008728515.1. Lineage (NCBI taxonomy): Eukaryota > Metazoa > Chordata > Mammalia > Primates > Cercopithecidae > Papio > Papio anubis. The sequence continues at coordinate 100,313,091 of NC_044989.1, forward strand.
CTTTGATTTTTGTGTATAATATGATGCAATGTTTTTGTGATTTTTTTGTGGGGGGAGGTGTCAATATGAGTAGTGTGGGATCAGGCAGGTATAGGAAGAATTCTAGAAGGATGCTCACCAAAACATTCTATGGTGATTATACCTTGGCATTGAGGTTGCAAGTGCTTCTAACTTTCTTTTTCATGCTTTTCTCTACTGAATGATTTTAATTTTGTATCAAGTATGTTTTTAAATCAGAAAAAAGTTTCATTTTGAAGTAATTACATATACTCCTTAAAGATTAAATACTAAAATCCTATGTTTAGTTTATTTGAATTTCCAACATGATTTTAACACTTAAAAGTTAGGAAAATAAAAATAGATAAATGGCATGTTACACATATTATGTCACCTTTTGCTAATAGCAAATCGTTTTATACACACATAAAAATAGTAACTTTGCTTTTATTAGAATAATAAAGTTTCAATAATTCTAAGAATTCCACTTAATTAAATATTAAATGGAAAACATTTAATCAGTAGGTCTGGTGAAATCATTTTAGTGAAATTAAGCCAGGTTTGGAGAATTCTGCTCATACTTAAATGGTGGGTAAATACTAGAACTTCAGCAAAACATCCCTTTCACATTTCTTCAAGATGTGATCAAATTATGACCCTTGGGCTCTATCTGGCCTACTTCCTCTTTGTATATGGCCTGTCAGCTACAAATGGTTAGTACATTTTTAAGGGGCTGAAAAAATTAAAAGAAGATAATATTTCATGAAAAGTGAAAATTGTATGAAATTCAAATTTCAGTGTTCATAAACAAAGTTATGAGTTTCATCTATAAAAGAAGTTGTTTTCTTCTTTTTCTTATCATGTAAGTAACCTACATAATGTTCTTAATGTTGCCTCTTGTTCCACACCCACAGATATTTACCATCTGACCCTTTACAGAAAAGCAGCAGAGAAGCCAGGCATGCAGCTTACCTGAGAACTCAGCAGCCCTTGTGTCTCTTCCCGCAGACTGAGGATTCCCGTAGGGGAAGGAGAGGTAGCGAACATTCTTGGTGCCAGCCTGTGGGTAGCAAGTAGAAAGAAAAAGCAGAATAAGCTGCCTCAATTCAGAGCTTCACATGGCAAATAAAGGGAAGGGCCAGACACTTTGGCTTACGCCTCTAATCCCAGCACTTTGGGAGGCAAAGGTGAGCGGATCACCTGAGGTCAAGAATTCAAGACCAGCCTGGCCAACATGGTGAAACCTTGTCTCTACTAAAAATACAAAAATTAGCAGGGCATGGTCACGGGCACCTGTAATCCCAGCTACTCGGGAGGCTGAGGCAGGAGAATCGTATGAACCCGGGAGGCAGAGGTTGTAGTGAGCTGAGATCACACCACCCACTGCACTCCAGTCTGGATGACAGAACGAGACTCCATCTCAAAAGTAATAAAATAAAATAAAGGGAGGAACACAGACCTGTTCTGTGGCATCTTGTTTGGATTACTGGCTTTTAGTTTTTTTGTTTTGAGAAAGCAGACCACACCAGTCTCCAATATGTATTTCCTTTCCCTCTCATGACAAAAGAGACCATTAGCAACCTTTCAAAGTTACTCCCATATCCCCACTGAGGATAGGTTTGAGATTAGGGCCTGCTTCTCACCCAGCCTCCATCCAAACTGCAGGTAAGACTGGTTTGTTATGGCCTCAATGGGAAGAGTGCAGGAACACAGTGGCTGATGTGAAGGTGAGCCCAGGAGTCAGACCAGGTACTGACCATGAGGACTGAAGGGCATGGTCAGTACCTGGTCACCATAAGGTCTGGGTCTGGACTCACAGCACATCAAGTGCATTGCAGTCCTTGACCCACCCTGGAGGGCAGCACCCTATGGGCAGATGCCTTCAGTCCCTAAGATTCTGAACCCAGAGAAAAAGGTTGCTCTGGTGTCTTGCACTCTTGCCTTAGGATCCCTCAGGTAACAAGGTGGGGTTTTGTTTGTGTAAATATTGATGGTCACGCATGTGAGATCCTGTACAGGAACAGGCTCAGCAGGTGACAAACACTTGCAGACTGAAGGAATGTCCCAGTCCCCAGCCCCAGTGTACCGGCTTTCCCCAGGGCAGGCTGTGGCCTTTCCTCATGCTCTGCCTTAAGGTGTTCTGGCGGCGGATCAGAATCTCTTTAGCCTGCTTCTCACTTGTTTGGGGTTTGAGGTTATATTTGTTGTAGGACAGGGTCTGCAGAGAAAATGGAATGTCAAATACGTAAGGACTCCTTCATACAACTTTCAGCCAAGGAAGCCATGGAAACATCAGGAACCTAAGACCAAGAGAACAGGTGAGCACCTTGGAGGTCAGCTAAGCATTTGCCTTGATTACGAATGAGCAAGTTTCAGTCCTAGGAAGAAAAGTGTGTGACACCAGGTCATGCTGCTCTCAGGGCAGAGCTGTGGCTGGAGCCTCTGCCTTCTGCTCTAATCCTTACAGTGGTCCTTCCCTTAGTTACCCACAGACTCGGCCTGCCCCATAGATACACTTTCCTTTCCAGGTCATGTTTTTGATGCCAGGCCAGTAAATTTAATAAGAAAGGAAAATATCAAAACTAAACTACTTTGGGACTTTCCATAGGGCTGTTGTCTTTTAATTTTACCAATTAAGGATACCTACACATGCGTGCGTGCGCGCGCACACACACACACACAATTTCTATCAACCATTATCATCAATTCAGAAAGAAAGTCTCTTAACCAAAGTCACAAGAAGAACATAATTTGAGATTTAAAAAAAAAAAAATAGCCCTTCAAATTGAATCAATTTAGCTTTATGAGAACGTCTTCCTTGTCCTTTACCCCAGACCAATGGAAACTTGTCATGGACCCTAGGCCAACATTAGTCAGTCCTCAGACAAATGTTTGCAAAATGCTTAACTGAAATTTCCTCTCCTTTTTGGTGCTCACTAAAGGCCCACCAGCAAATGCTCAATTTGCCAGGAGTCAGTAGGTGACACAATGTGCACTAATAAACCACAAAGTCCTGGTAGATGACAGGATCGGGACCGCAGGGGCTCTCCCTCCCAAGTGACGGATGCTGTGATAGGGATAGTCAGTTCCACTTCAATAGAGAAAATGCTCCATGTGCCCTCAGGTGCTGTAGAAGGCACAGGATTAAATAAGTGAGTACATTAGAACTACAGTCTTCAAAAGGCTTAAAAGTTTCCTGGAAAAGTCAAATCAATAGGGATAAGATGCTATGTGTGCAGGTAAGTGATAAGACTCTGGGATCATCAGGGGTCGTAGAGTACAGGCAAAAGGCACTTCATCCAGTCTTGGACGCAAAAGGTTCAGTGTACTGAGATAAGTCTTAAAAGATGAGTGAGTGTTATCCTGGGAATAAATTCCAGGAAGAGAAAACACATGAGCTAAGACATCAGCTGGTAACCACCTTGGAGGTGAGAGGACAGTCAGAGGATGTGCTGGAAAAGAGCCAGGAATGAGTCTGCTACCACGAAAGAATGGGGTGCTTCATTCAAAATGTGTGAGAGGTGAGACTGGAGGGGCATGGAGGGGCTGGGGTCAGGCCACAGGTAGCCTGCCAAGGAGTAGAGGCTGCATTTTTCAGGCCATGCGCTTTTTAGGTGGGTGCACACACTCCAAAAAGTGCCACAAGATGCCCCACAGGGTGAGAAAGAAAATACTGATACTTCCATTTATATTGATTTTTATCCAAACAAATACAAAGCATATTAAGCTCTATTAGTACTTAATATATGAATGTATAACGGGCCCTCACTCAGTCCATACATGAGACAGTCAAGTCAGCAAGGGATCCACAATGGCATCCTCATAGGTTTCACCAGCTTGCAGTTCATTGTGTTTCAGTGTGTGTGCATCCAGTTAAGTAGATGTGTGGTTTCCATTGGCTATTAACTAAAGTAACCCTCACAAAATAGACAATTGTATTAAAAAAGTGTTGTAAAGAAGGTGTAAACTGGACTGCTAAGGTGGCTCACACCTCTAATCCTAGCACTTCAGGAGGCCAAGACTTGTGGATCACTGAGCCCAGTAGTTTGAGACCGACCTGGGCAATGTGACTAAACCCTATCTCTACAAAAAATACAAAAAAAAAAAATAGCTGGATGTGGTGGTGCGAACCTGCGGTCCTAGCTACTCACGAAGCTGAGGTGGGAGAAACGCTTGAGTGTAGGAGGTCAAAGCCACAGTGAGCCGTGATCATGCCACCGCACTCTAGCCTGGGTGACAGAGTGAGAGTGACACCTGTCTCCAAGGGAAAAGAAAAGAAGGCATAAACTAAAGGCCAAGGGAACAATGAGGGAAGGGTAAATCCAACTTTCTCCTTCTCCCAGTGGGAGCTCTTTGTCATCCACTTCTGACACATTAACAGATCTGACAAGAATTTTCCCCAAAAAGTTGAAATTTGAAAATAGTTTGAAATATGAATTCTTGTCTATCATTAGTAATGATACACCTCAACCTATGTGCATTTTATACATTGAAATATTAAATATTAAAAATGGTAACATGACACGGTCGTGAAAAATAAAACAAGAATTAGGAATATAGAGACAAACTTTTACAATTGTTTAGCAATTTTAAAATCATGCAAAACTGAATGCAGTGTGTGTGTGTGTGTGTGTGTGTGTATACATACAATGTATTGCTAGTAGGATTTCCTACACCTAGACTTGGGAGGAGGTTGTACTTTTTAAGGAACACTTGGGCGGTTGGCTTCCTATTTCATCTCCCATAACCTCCCATGACCCACGTGCTATTTTGCCTGTCTGCAGGGAGCATAGAAGCCTCTATGCATATAATGTGCATGCAAGTTTCTTCCCTCCTCTCCCTCCATTTCTGTGTTACAGTGGAGCTTGTACTTCCCACTGGACCTTGAGTCCTAAAGGAGAAGGAACTTTGTCTTATTCAGTGCAGTGTTCCTGATGCCCGGCACATTCTAGATGTGCATTAACTATTTGCTGAAGGAAACTGAAATTGCTCTCTTCCTTTGAAAGCATGTAGAAATTCTGAGAGTAATCTGATTATCCAGGCTACTCAGGAACCACCCATCAATCTGTGACCTATCCTGGGGGTCTGGGCTGAAGCCAGTTTCTTCTCTTGTAAGTTTAGTCATAGTATTTCTCAACCTCCATCCGCGCTGTGTTTCAGAGAGCTTCCTCTGTGGTTGTCCTACCAGGAACCTCCAGAGGTGAGTCCTTTAAGTTTTCCACCCATGAAGATTCTGTCCTGGGTTTACTGAGTCGAAGGACTTCAAACAGAATTGGCTGGAGTCCTCCTAGGAGCAACAGACCCAGCAGGGCCAGCTCAGTTTTGGATCAACTCTGCATTAGGGTCACCCAGAGTCAAACTCTGCATTCATCCTGGTCCTGTTCTGAGGTAAATCCCGATGCCCACGATGGCCTCTTTCAAGATGTGAACAGTGAGAAATGCCCTGACTACCAGGCCTGCATCTATCATCCAGGCTACAGAGTGCAGGATGGCTAAGGGACACCCTTTGTGACATTCCTCAAAAATGTAGATTGTCTGCTAGAAACAGAGTAAATGTATAATTGTCCTGAGTTGCATTTTCAGGTAGACTTTTCCTTCAAGAGATCAAGAGGACCACGGTGGAAGAGAGAATTCTCATGAGCTTTGTAAAGCTGAGTAAGGAGAGGAAGACGGGAAGAGGTAGGACTGGTGAGTTTGACTTATGGAGTAAGCAAAGTAGAGTCAAAGAGCCACCTCATAGGCTTGTAACTGCCCTCTGTTTATCAATTGCGTTCTCCCTATTTGGCTCCCAAGGTCGTCAGCAATAAACTTCTTAAATGGAAAGAGGCCTTTGTGCTTTAATTTGAGGGCAATGAGGAAGGGAGGTGCTGTATATCTTAGAAAGTAGAACTCTGGAAAGCAGAATGCATAGGATACTTATTAAAAGAGACGAAAGGAGACTATCTTGGAAACTCCATCCAAGGAAGAAAAGAAAGGATGAGCAGTTGACCTTATTTTAGACTGGATTAGAGTCCTAGGATCTTCATCTGCATTTCCAGACCTTTCCCTAAACTTGATCTTCATCTACATAGGGAAAAGGCTGAGTAACAGGTACCCTCTGGACTCCGGCTCTCACTAAGCTAGCCACATTCTTCAAACCAGGAAGTTGTTATCTATTATTTATCTAAGGCAGGATGTGATAGTCTTACTGAAACAGTTTCACTTGGAATGATTTGAAAGCCTTGGAATTTACTCTAAGCACAGTGCCATTAGTGCTGACCTGTATTCCTCCAGCTGGTGCAGAGCCTTTCGCTGACACATTCCTCTTAATCACTGACCTTTGAGTTGAAACAGGAGACCAGAAAACATTCACTTTCATTGGATTATGTAAGTCCAGAGTCATGAAAAGAGCACTGGGTGGGTGGGTAGAAGTCCTGCGTTCTTAACCTGGACTTGTTTTGTAACCTTGAAAAAGTCAGATAACCAACTCCACTGACCTCAGCATCTTCCCTTTGAAAATGAGGAGCTTTGTCTAGGTGATTTTGTTTTAGTTTCATTAAGACTATGATCAAGGACACAGTCACAAAACTAAAGGTCCTCAAAATGAATTCATTTCTAATCACACCCAAGTATTAGGATTAGGATGGATGATCAAATCCTCAAACTATAAAAACTTCTCATTATATGACTTCGTTAGATGACTAATTAGATGGAATATTTAACTAAGTCAAAGTTTCAGAAAGATTCATTCACTGCCCTCAGAAATCCTCTTAGTATGCACTTTGGACCAGTTCCCAAGGACTAGTAGAGATTTCATACCTAGTTCCAAAATAGAGAAATAAGATGTCTCCTTTTATTCAGGCATTTATTCATTATAAATTATAGTTTCAATATTGGAACCTAAACTATCTCAACTTTCTTATTGTAGTCAATACAATTGGGACAAGTGCACTGTGATCAGCGTCCTGGTGCCATCTTTGTTCTGTGGTGTGGTGGATGAGCTTCTTTGCAGAGAGACCTGCTAGTTCTGGAAAGCACCAGGCTGCAGGGCTAGGGCAGCCTGCCCCCTAGAGACAGTAACTAGATTTGCACTTCTTTTTATGCCACAGGTGCCAATTTTGCAGCAGAAACATGACAATTAACTTTCTATTCTCCAAACTAAGCAGAGAGAAAATATTCAGCAAGAGTTCACCTTACAGAGGGTGACGTGAACATCAGAGGACTCCTGAAGGACTGTTTTCAAGGACAGACAAGGGGAACAACACAGGTGGCTCATACACACCCTTTGCCGAACTTGGTACATGTTGGATGTCAGAATGTCCCTTATGGACTCCACATCTTCAGGGGAAAGTCTTTTGATTCCTTGTATCCTCTGGGCCCTGGAATCGTTATTGGAGAAGAGACAAACGTTATTCTTTCATTTGGCAAGAGGTGCCACAAAAATATCAGTGGGCCTTGCTCTGTACTGAGGGGAATCCTAAGCTCCAGAATCCTACATATAATTTTTCCTATTGTTCTAGTAAGTTGATTTGAAATGTCAGAACACGTGTCTTGATTTCAGGTTTTGAAAATACTGGTCCTTTGCCTATAGCTTATATGTGGTAATTTTTTTTTTTTTTTTTTTTTTTTGAGACGGAGTCTCGCTCTGTCGCCCAGGCGGGAGTGCAGTGGCCAGATCTCAGCTCACTGCAAGCTCCGCCTCCCGGGTTTACGCCATTCTCCTGCCTCAGCCTCCCGAGTAGCTGGGACTACAGGCACCCGCCACCTCGCCCGGCTAGTTTTTTTTTTTGTATTTTTAGTAGAGACGGGGTTTCACCGTGCTAGCCAGGATGGTCTCGATCTCCTGACCTCGTGATCCGCCCGTCTCGGCCTCCCAAAGTGCTGGGATTACAGGCTTGAGCCACCGCGCCCGGCCTATATGTGGTAATTATTCCAACCCATTTTTTGAAAAAGGTCTAAAGTGGTAACAAGTTTTTTTTTTTCCCCCACAAATCTGTTATGAACTGGAATGTTTGTACGATACAATAAAAGTCAATTGTTAGAAAATGATACCGTACCATGCAATCCAAATATTTTACCATTAAATGCAACAGAAAAAAATGATTCCGTCCAAGACAAACTCTTTGCTAGTTTTGTACTTACCTATCTCACTGAGGACGGGTGGCAAACAATTCACAGATTTCATACCTTCTACACACCACCACATTTTGATTAGCATTTATCTAACAAAATGTTAGTTTCATGAGTACATTTGTATTGGAATTGTACCTGTAGGATTTTATCTTTGATTAAGAAATAATTGAAGAAACCAGAATCACATTTTACAAGGGCAATTAGACTATTTATACCATGAGAGCCAGCCCAGCTCTGAGATATTGTACACCGTGACCCCTTCCCACCTCTGGAAGGGATTAAAAACTGGGTTATGCCTGTGCCCAGGTTAGCAGTCAATGCACAATTGTCCTCTGGGGATTATAAAGTCCTGACAATCCTGGGGGAAGAATTCTCATGTGACAAGTGTATTTGATTACAATCTAGTGGCAGTAATTTTTAAAAACTTTATATTACATGAAGAATATATATTCCATGTGGAACATAAGAACCAAAAAGAGAGAACTAAAAATAATTAACTCCCTTTTTAATACTATCACCTTCCTTAACATCTTGATACAAACCCTAATGGGTTTGTTTGTTTGTTTCTAGCCTCAGCTCTTTTGAATTTTGAATGCATAAGGGCACTGGAGGCTTTGATATCTGCTTGCATACGCTCTTAAGATAATTGGCCACAGACATGAGTAATGATTAGTTTTAATACAGGCCACCTTTTAAGTATTTTTCAAAACATTACTAGCAATACAGCCATCAATAGTGAAGACATTTTAAAAGTAATGTACATTTGATAAAAGATTTTAAAGGACTTGGGTACTGAATATCACAGCAAGCCTGGATTTTGTTTAGCAATGCTATCTGTAGACTGACTAATGTCCTCTCTACAAACTGATTGAAATCAGTTTCCATATCATAAAGCTGCAAATGTCACCTCTATTGATACACAGTTACCACCCTTGGTGATCTTAACATTATTATCAGGGCATTTCAACCTAACTGTTTAAATGTCCTTCAAATAACATTTATTCTGATTTAGATATGCCCACACACTTCCACAATCTGAACACATTCCTTTAATGTGGTGAATGTGATGTACTGCTAAGCAGAAACAACAGCGAGTCAAATAGTTCCATTTATGTGTTCATTATGAAACAACCTAATAGGAGAAACCACTGATAAAGGAAATGGTAAAATTACACTTGATATAGCAGTAGATGTAACTTGGCACTCTTCCCAGTTTATAATTGACCACTTTGGGAAGGACGAACTTAGGTAAAGTCCATTCAAGCTCTGGTTGGAATGAGCACTCCAGGTATCCCAAAGGCATCTCCCATCATGGAGTCACATTGAGAAGCTGCAGCTATAGAATTATAGCAACTATCATTCTACAGCTATAGAATTGACTCACTTGGGCAAGGTGATACCTGGAGGTTTCTTCATGCCGCTTCATTAGCAAAATCGTCCCTGAAATACTCCCAGCACAAGCACAGGAGATACAGCTTTAGAAAAACTGAATGAGTGATCATTTCCATATCAAGTCAACTTATAAACCAAAAGACTCTTGTCACTGGACCATTGATTCATTATCCGTAAAGGAGATCTTCATCACCTTAAATAAAAGTTCTGCAATAATTTCAATCAAACTGGAAAAATCTGAACCTAAGTATATTGAATACAATGTTCATATTTCTCATAACGCTTCTTACTTATCTTTTATATTGATACATAATAGTCGTACATAGTTTTAGGGTATATGTGATAATTTGATACATTCATATAATCAAATTAGGGTAATTGAGATATCCATTACCTTGCATTTTTATATTTTCTTTATATTAGAACCATTCAAATCATTCTCTTCTAGCTATTTTGAAATGTACAATCAGTTAGTGTTAACTATAGTTACCCTGCAGTCCTGTCAACCACCAGAGCTTATTTCTTCTATCTAAGTGTATATTTGTTCTCATTAATCAACCTCTCTTCAATGGTCCCTCATTCTTTGTCTCTTTTGATCAGTTGCTATAATAATGTAAAAAGAGGCTTCAATTCTACTATAATATCTAGTAGAATACACATATCATAGTATGAAGTTCCAAAAGATCAAATATGATTTGCTGATTTATTTAGAAGAACATATCTTTTTTTTTAAGCAGCTAAGATGTGAAGTGTTTAGGAAAAGTGGGCTCAGAGGAAGACTTGCCTGCGATGCACACAGTGGCGCCCACCAGCAGCGCTGTGTGTGCAGCTGCTTTGCATGTTTTTACAGAGGTCACCAAGATGAACAACATTTGGAATGAGTGACGAGTGGCTGAGATGATGCCGCTCCTCAGAATACAGTGTTCCATTGTGGAAGTGAAAAATGGCATCAGAATCTGCATCCTAGTCTTCTGGGTGAGAATGTGGAAATGTGAATTTGTACCTGTCAATGTGCGATCCATTAGAAAATTCTTAGACTACAATGAAGTTACTTTAGGTTTCTTTAAAAAATAAAGGACACATTAAAATTATTTGGGAGTTTTAAAATACATTTCGAAGTTGTATGGTTGTCATTTGTTATGCCTATAAATATACAAATATTTTAATATCACTTTAATCCAAAAGTGTTTAAAGCTTCAACGCTTTTAATCAGCTTGAGCCTCTATCTCTGATAATTTCTAACAGCTTACCACTCATTGGTGAGATGAGCCGCTTCATATTTGAAATAGTAATCCAAGTGCATATTCTACCTATTCATAGGATTGTTTTGAGTTTCACATAAGGTAATGTATGTAAAAGCAATAGGATTCCAAAAAACCAACATTATCCAAACTGTGCAAATAGACAACCATGGTGGCAGTGTTCTCCTGAAGGTCACAGAATTTGAAAATCTAAACCTTTTGTAGAACAATTGCTTGAACTTCTAAAGAAAAAAATACCTGTGCATTTTGTTGTTATCATCTCATACAGAATAATAAAAAGCGAGCTGAGTACACACTTCTTTTTCCTATTATTGTATGAAGGTTTGTTTTGTAAGAAATTCGCTGCTTTGATCTCAGGAGAGGAATTCCTTTTTGCTTGACGTCCTACAGATTTCTGATGAGATCAAATAAATGCAATTTAAATACTAAATACATATTAAATATCAACTTTAAAAAATCTCTCCCACCCCAGTTAACTACCTGCTTGGAGTGTAGGAGGGAAAAAAATTATCTCGTACCTATAAGGCTCTCTCACTAATCTTAAATGCATTTCTAAAGAAATAATTAACTCAACTGGCAGGCCCTGCTCCAAATAAAACTGGTTTAAAGATTGCCTTGAGATCAGAAATTAAGGCAAATGCTTATGGCTGATGCAATGTAATACAAAAATTCAAAATATGCTTTGCCACCTGGCAGACTGATTCTCATTTGAGATAAGCACCCCTGCCTTCCTAGACCAAGTGCTCACTTAAGTGAGCAAAGCAATTAAGGAAGTTTCTGATGGTCTAAACTGCATTAATCAGCATTGATCCCTCAGTGAGCAGGCCAAAGGCAAGGAGTCCAGGTGAGGTGCACCTCTCATAGACTTGCATAGCTCTCTGTTCTTTATGATTATGTTTGTGTGGCCTTTTTTGTTAATGTCATGACCCTACCAGAGTATGGTGTCCATGAGGGCAAGGCCTGTGTCCGCTTCACGGTGCTTGGCACATAGGAGGTGTCTAACAGACAGGATTGGATCAAAGGTGTCAAATGCAAGGAGGTTCCAAAAAACTCAGTAACTAAGGTAAGTCAGATTCAAATGCAATATTTTTAGAAATAAAGGTCAATGCAAAAAATTCTTGATGAATATAATATCAACATTTTAAATAACAGAGGATCAATATGCCTGATGTTTCCTTTGCCTGAGATTCCACTATGATGCAGCAGAGCATTGCCAATATATATTTGTCAGCACTTTTCCATTTTAATATCAGAAGTTTCCTTAAAGCCACGTGATGGGCAGCATCAAAACAAATCAACACCCCCCCGCCAACCCTCAAAGAAAAGTCACTAAGAAATAAGGCAGAAAGCTTTGCATTATATTGAAATATCCTCAGGGACGCTAGTTAGGATTCTTCTCAGGCCATGTAAGAAATGCAAGGGTGTTTCTGATTTATTAGTAGGCAAGGGATGAAGGTGTTATCTCAGAAATAAGACTTAGGCAATAGTGACAATTTTATCGCTACCTATTCTTAGCTCTTCTTCCAACTGCCTTTTTAAATGTGAAGACATAATTGAAGCATATGATCAAGTGTTTTTACCTGCTGAAGACAACAGGATGGAGGGGACCCATGCTCCTTATCCTAAATATATGTTGTGATTAATTTTCCCAATTTATAAATCATTTTTTTCGAGGAAAAACTGGGCATCTTTGGGAAATTAATGCATTCTTTTGACATTGAAGGGGCTCTCATTAAATCTCAGAGTTAAAGCAGTTTTAAGAAGTATTTAGCCAGCTCTTGGGACAAGTGGCTACCAGAGGCTCTACCACGTTGCATGGAAAATCATCTTGTAATGATGGGTTTATATTCCAGTATCACCCCTCCCTATGTCCTGCTTCCACAACAACTCCCTGTTCCTCAGGAAGCCAGGCCACTCGCTGCTTCTACTCCAAGCTGGTCTCACATAGACTCAAGGCAAATTTCACAATCTCATGTAGACCTTCGCCTCAGATGCAATTACAAACACAACTTTCTCTTTACATAGACCACCAATGACAACACCTCCTGCTATCATCAGTCATTCCCAAATCCAAGTTATCATCTCAGAAAGTTAACTCATCTCTCACGTAAAAGAGGAAGAGAAATGGCTTATGCGAAGAAACACAATGGTAGGAAGGACAGAATCACATGCACAGGGGTCATGTCAGGAGCAAACTGAGACAGTCCTATAGAATATGCTGCAATTCTACACATTCACTTGCCCTTCCCTCCCAAAGAAAGATGTCATACAACTCTAAGTAAGCAACATATGCTAGAAAGTAATTTTCAGAAACGAGGTAAAATATGTTGAGCTTTGGCCAAGCCATAAAAATGCCAAGACTTAGATTACGTATTTTAAACATAATTTCTTCTTTATATTTCTGCCTCTTTACTCCTCGTGTACCTTTAAATGAGGCAATGAGTCAGTGCCCCTTGGAATTCTGACAGTGAAAGTTTAGAACAAAGAACAGATATGACTTACTGATGGGGTATGGAGAAAGCTGTAGAGCTTAGTATCCCAGTCTCCACCATCTCGATGGCTTGTTTCATTTCCAGCTTCTTGTACAAAGAAACAATGCTTGATTTGGGTAGGTTCTTTCGGATGAGGATTTTCCGTAAGTATCTATGATCAAACTTCTTAAACCTAAAAATGAAAACCAACATTTTTGAAATCTTGAACGTCTGTTATGTGTTACGTAAGTATGCATTTCTCTTAAAACAAACTACTTACTACTTAACTTTATTCTGAAGAAACATCAGGACAGTGCCTGGTATTCATAGCATTTGAACACATTTTTTTTTTTTTAATTCATAGTATTTATGCATTTTTTAAAATAAAAAAAAAGAATGGCCTACTGGCCTGAATACATTGAAAATCAACTAAACAAAAGGAAGGGACAAGCTGCAATCAGGGCAAAAAGTGTGCATAAGTGAGGCGCGGGGGAGGCCCAGCCCAGCTCAGCTCCAATTGTAAGAGAAGAAATGAGGGGGCTGAAGCTTTTGAACAAGTGTTCCATTCTAATAGCGCATAACAGCGGCAGCTGCACTTACAGTAATACTGGCCTATTCAACCAGAACCCAATAACTTTAAATGGCCCGGTAGTTACAGTAGTTTTGCCCCATTATGCTGCAGATCATTTTGAATCCTACCAATTAAGGGGAAGAAAAAAACCCTACATATGTCCCAATAGCCTGAATGATGGAGACTGTGAATAGGCGAGACTGATGGCCGCTGACTATTGTAAGGAACCTCTGGCCGGCCCATTCGAGCGAGCTGTGCTTTGCATATGGTGCCTTCAGAGTCAGCCATTTGTTTGGAGTTGGAATTTTCAACACTTTCAATCATTTTACATTCAAAGAGTAGTTTGCCCGCCTGCTTTATTTTCCAGAGGGGAACATAGCTTCCAGGGCTGCTGGTTTATTATCTGGCAATTGGTTTCCTGGTCCATGAGCTCTGTCAGCTCAGCCCCTCCAGGGTCAGGGGCTGGCTTCCTGAGCTTTGCTGTCTGAGCTCGGCTCAGACCAGGCCTCCTCTTATTCCGACTGGGTCGATCTTCTGTCTTCTAGTTTTCTGCCCTCATGAGAAGCCATGGCTCCTGTGTATTCTCAGCCCACAGTAATCACCTCCCCAACCATAACACCCTCCCTGACTTTCTTTCACTGAGATCGCACTTGACCTTGTCCTGTTCAACTCCAGAGGCTGCCCTCATCCTTCCCATCCTTTGTGTCTCCTGACGTGCCGGGTCCTCCCTGTGTGCTCTCCACTGCCTGACTCGCTCCTGCTTCCCTGCCAGACTCTCTGACCACTTCTTCTCAATCTCCTTCCGCACTTTCTTTTCCTTGCCTGCGCCCAAGAGTGAGAGCTTCTCAGAGCCCCATCCTCAGTGAGCTGCCAGCTACTCACTCCAGCCGCAACCTTCCTCCTGAACTGGAAACGAAATCCAGTAAAACAATACATTCTGAAAGGTGAGATATGGTGGAGAAGAGGGACTTGGGCATTTAAAAAAAGAATTACCATATTTGAGAATCTTAAAGATCTTCCACCATGGCCTTCCCCACAATGGAGGAATCCCTTGCCAGGATTCCTAAGGAGGCACCAAACTCCCTTTCCAAACTCCTTTTCTAAGCTGGCCATTCCGTGGTAGAGCTGATCTTATCCTTGGGAAGCTTGTCCTTGTTTTTAATGTAAATATTACTTTTCTAATTTCTACCCATTAGCTGTACTAGTTCTCTCTGGAACAACCTACACCGAGTCTACCGCGTCTTCCACCTGACAACTCTTTATTTTCCAGGCTTAGCATGCCCTGGAATTTCAACTGCTTCCTGTAGGGGATGGCTCTGGAGCACCTTATCTTCTTGGTCTCCATTCCCTGAATTCTCTCTGGTTTTATGCCCAGCTTCCAATGGAACCTTTAGAAGTTACCCATGCCACCCGTATGCTTTGCCAGGGAGTGAAACCCTCGGCCTCCTTACTTGTCTCTCACTTGGTAGTGACTCCAGTGCCCACACACGTCTTCGATTCCAGCCTTTAAGTGATCCATCAGCTGCCAAACAAACACAAGAAAATGATTGCTGGAGAAACGCGAACTCTGAAAGACACACAGGACAGCTAAGACACCTTAAAAAACAAAGGAGGCTTTAATTTTCTGGAGCGTATCTGACTTTCTATCACTGTGTTCGTGTAATAAAACATTTGATGCCTTTCACAGTAATTTCAACTTTGTGTTGTGGTTTAAAGACTCACTCGGTAGATAAGTTTCTTGATAATTCACATAATATGTAATGAAAACAGGGAACCTGGCATTTGCTTTGGATAATACTTTTCTAGAATGATCTAGGAAATGTCTCATTACTGAAATTATTTGGAGGATAATTAATAATAAAATATATCATATTTAAGATATTATTAAATAATTGTAATAACTTACTTTTAATTTCATTGCAAAAGAAAACAACACACTGTTATCCAATCATATAATTTCTGAAAATATAATTCTATAAATATTATGCTATAACATATAATAACAAAATATCTATATTCCTTATTTTAATATGCTTGTTTGATCTAAGTACTTACATTTCACCACTCGAGCAAATTATATTGCATTTGTTTTATCCAAAATTGTTTATAGAAATTTAGGAAAAAGTTCAGTCTTCAAAATAATTATGAAATTAGTCTCCAAGTACTTTAAATTTGAAATTATTGAAGTCTATACTGGCTTCTGAATTTTGTTTTGAAAAACAGATTCAAATATTAAATTAATTATTAAATGATTGATTCACTACTTTCTACCAAAAATTATAACTTTTTTGAGGAAAAGAAAAATAAATGAGAGAAGAATGAAATATCCAAGTGCCATGGACTTAGGTGGATTATCTAATTTGTCAAAATAATAAATCATAGGAGACAAAGATAGAGACAAAAATCTATGATCAGTTTAAGGCGGTACATATTTCAAAACAGTCACCACTTATCCTTATCTGTTAATTATTTTCAAATGGCCTTGCAAATTTTTCATTAGGATTTCCTGGAATTTAAATAACCAAATTTCCTAGGTCACTTTGACCATGAACTTTAGGGTAGATTTTGGAAGACTTCATCATTCATCAGTTTCTCTAGTATTAAAATGGTGAACTCTCAGGGATAGAAGAAACCTAACATTTTTCAGGTTCAACTGTCTCCTCAAAGCTTGAATCTCATGTACAGCAATGATGCCACATGTTCCCAATCACTGGTTAGACACATCCACTTCAGCTTCAGGTGTGCCAATCAGGAAATGATTGTCAGAACGCTCTTTCATTAACTGAGTTGAAGTCTCCACCTATAATCCTTCAGACATTAGTTCTCATTTCTATTCCTTGGAGCTATACACAGTGGTATCCCTTCAATGTTGTGCTGAACTTAAACAAAGAGTTAGAACCATGCTCAATGTCATATTCATCTTTGCTAGCCTGGGATGTTTTCACTAAAATCTGCCACTCAGCCATGTTTACAAAAGAAGTAGCACCCTTTGCCCCCTCCTATAGTAAGAGTTCAAAAAAGGCAGAGGACCCCATATTTCATTGGAACTGTGATTTTAGAAACAAGCATGACAATTTTGAATGTTAGTCACTGTGATAGTATTTTGAGGTATCAATTTAGCCAGGCAACTCCCCGGTTATTCAATCAAACAGTACTCTAGATGTTGCTGTAAATGTATTTTGTAGATCTGATTGAAGTCATAATCAGTTGTCTTACGTAAGGGAGATGACCCAGATAATCTGGGGGAGCCTGATTCAATCGGTTGAAAGGGCTTAAGAACAGGCCCCAGGCTTCCCTGATGAAGAAAAAAAGTCCTACTTGTAGACAGTAGCTCTTTTCGATGACCTGTCCCATGGATTCTGGGCTTTCCTAGCCAGTCCCAACAATACTGAAAAACAATTCCTTACAACAAATCTCTTCCTATCTCTATCTCTATCTGTATCTCTATCTCTATTTCTATCTCTGTCTCTGTCTCTATCTCTATCTCTATCTCTGTCCATCCATCCTACTGGCTCTGCTTCTCTGTTGAGCCCTGATGGAAACACCACCAGCTTGGACAAAAAAGAGGAGGAAATGAACGAAATATGTCAGACCCTCACAATTCTATAAGCAAGAAATAGACCGATAAAGTTACTCAGCTGCAAACTTATGCTACCTTTGTAAACAAAGGAAGTATGATTCAGAGGGTGAAGTTGAGAACTCAGAGGGTGGAACAAAGAGTTGTAAGGGATTAGGGGATTCCCAGCCCTTGAAACCAAATAAAGCTTGCCCAGGAAACATTGAAGTTTGCTTGGTATCGATGACTCCTTTTTTTCTTTCATTATCTCCCCAGCTTTTTGAAAGGCAATAGCCATAACTGTTATTCAACGAGTGTCCTACCATATATTTTAAGAGCAGATAACTTGTTTCTTGAGTTCAACAAATTCATAGATGAAGAGAAACTGAGACTCAGAAGAGATTATACCCAGAGCCTCACTGAGCCCTGCTCTAAATGATGGAGATAATGAGATTTGGGATTTTTGACCTGATAAGATTCAGATGATATTTTGGATTTTGAATTGATGATGCAGTGTATTGAGACTTTTGGGGTGTTGGGATAGAAAGAAGGTATTTTGCATGTGGAACAGATATGAATCTTTGGGAGACGGAGGGCAGACTGTGGTAGGGAGAACAATGACCTTGCAAAGATATCCATGTCTTAATCCCCAGAACTTGTGAATATGGTAGTTTAGTTTAAAGGAGTATTAAGTGGCAGATGGACTTAAGGTTGCTAATCAGCTGACCTTAAGCTGGAGACAATCTCCTGAATTATCCATGTGGATGCAGTGGGATCATAAAGCTCCTTCAATGTGGAAGAGGGAGGCAGAAGGATCATTGTTCGAGGGATGCAGCCATTGCAGGCTCTGAAGATGGAAGGGGCCATGGGCCAAGGAACGCAGGCAGCCTTTGGAAGCTGTGGGAGGTGAGGAAACAGATTCTCCCCAGGGCCTCCAGAAAGGAGCACAGCCCTGCAACACCTGGATTTTGAACTTCCGACCTCCAGAACTGTAAGACAATAAATCTGCCTTATTTTAATCACTAAGTTTGTGGCAATTTCCTACAGCAGCCATAGGAAACTTATACAGTCAGTCTTGGTAGAGTGGGGGAGGAAAGAGGAAGTCTAGTGATGTGTGCACACGTCTCATGGTAACAAAGGGGAAATGTCTTATTAATTTATTTATTGTGACTATGAGATAACTTACACGAATATGAAGCTCTTCATTGATGGATTCTTTTTTATTGGTTTTTTTAACATCCAGGTACCTGACCAGAGGGCCAATTGTGATTCCCTAGATCAGAAATAGCAAAATAAAAGGGTTCTGCTGTGTTGAACACTGTCACTAGAGAGAGCAAATTTATTAACAAAACCATTAGAATGTCCAATCTATATGTTTTGGTATAGCTATTACAGAATAAATGCTCCAATGTTCACTTCAAGTCTTCGTTCTTTTAAGTACTGCAATAAAAATAGATACATTGTTTGTATTTTAATATAGGAATTTGGTTTCACCCATTAAAATAAACGTTCATTGGTTCATTAAGAGCTAACTCCCACTAAAACAAAAACGTATGCTACCTAGTACTAATTGGAATCTCTTTTTCAGAAATATAGAGTAGCTATTAGTCACCTGTTACTCAGGAATCTTTTTCTTAATATGCTGTAGTGATTAAAAGGCAATATATTTCAGAAGTTAAAGGATGGTCACAAACATGATCTAGAAATCTCTGGAAATTTAGTTTGGGTATTGAGTGCAGATCTGAAAATCAGATAAAATGCCTTTATTTGTATTTTACTAATTTACTACGTTGTCCTGAAATAATCTATTTTAAATATAAGGGAAATCTACTCACCTGAATAAATACAGTAAAGTATATAACTACTAGAGTAGCAGTGACGAACATTTTCTTCCTAGGAAAAAGAGACAGAGGAAGCAAAAATGCAAGTGAAAAACTTCCGGCTCCTCGAACACCACTGTAGAAAATGATGCACTGGTCCTTGATGGAGAAGGGGAAAGTCCGAAACTGGTTACTGATATAGAAGAGGGCAAATACGCCTAGAAAGGGGGAAATATGTATTAGAGCAGAGGATCATGAACAAGCAGAGATACAGAGCTAGTGAACTGAGGTTGTGTGTGCGTGCCCTGCAAACAATGCAGCCTAATTCCATCATACATCCATGATTGTCTATCCCAGGTAGAGTATCTTTTATGGCTTTTCACTTTGTTAGTTGTGAGACAGTAGCACTTCAAGTGGGAATCTTCGCTACAGTTTCCTGGCATGTGTTGTGTGTATGTGTCTGCATTAGTGTGTTTAAATTAATAACATCTTGATTTTTTTAATGTAAGGTATATATTTTTCTAATCTATATTCATAATTTTTGTCCTGCCTTTCAAACCTAGTCAAAGCAAGGGTATTGTTGAGTGGGTGGGGGGGATAAACGCATTCTTATCATCTCATATTCTCATTAAGTACCCAAAGGAGGTCTGTAATTTAAAAATGAGAGGGGTCCTCTTAGAGACTATGGTCTCTACAATCAAATCCTTTATTGTTGGCTTGTCTCTCTTGAGGTTCATTGCAAACAAGGAAGGAAGTTGGCAAAGGTTAGGGGGTGAGTGGGTGCTTCTTACTGCCAGTGAGCTTCTTAAACAGAAGGTTTAGGGTGGAAGAGCTTGCTGGAAACATAGAGGAGTTTTCTACCACATTGATTTTCATCCCCAAGTGGCTCACATAACCTAGGTACCACCAATGTAGTGGTGCCTGGTAGGAAAGTTCCCTTCACTAAAGCTCTGATAAATCAAGAGTTTCACTTAGTAGAATAAAACTCTCCACATCCTTATGTACTTCTCGTCACACAGACTTGCCAGCAAGCATTATTTGATAATAGGCGCACGGATAGTGCAAAAGATAAGCAAATTTACTTTTTAAAATATTGTTGTGTTTGTCCTGGATCCTCTCCATGCCAGTCATGTGACCTTGAGTGAGGTTCTTAACCATTTCATGTCCTCAGACTCCTCATCTGCTTGATGGGGTAGCCATAGTTTTTCTCTCAGAATGTGAATGTAAGGATTAAATAAATTTAGCATCCATAAATAACGTAAGATGCAGCCTTTTACGTAACAAGCCTTCACGAGTGTGAACTACTATTAGCTGTGATGAGTCAGGGTAGGAAGAGAACAGGCTATGAGGGGGAGAACCGAATTCTAACACCTGGCTTTGTCAATTGCTGTGATGTGACCAATTTTGTCACTGTTTTGGCAGTTTTTCCATCAATTTCCTCAATTGTAAGAGTATGGGGTTGATCTGGATCATGAAGGATTAACAATGTCGAGGTTCCTGCAACATAAATCCTCCTCTTCTAGTTAGTTTCTTTTCTTGTTGGCTTGGCTAAAGCTCTGTAATTTTACTTCCCTTGGGCATTCGCTCTCCTCCCCTGTAGATTCCCAGAGTATTAGAACTGAAAGGGAACTAAGAAATTTGTTCAAATCCATCATTCTGTGATTGAGGAAGATGATTTTGAACAGTTAAATGTCTGTCCAAGATCAAACACTGGTTCGTAATAAGACCAGTGATTTGAGATAATAAACTTGCATCACAGCTTCCTCTATTCTCCCACAAGGAGCCCAACAACATATATATTCAGAGTTACTTATAGATATTTTCATATTTCTCTATTCTTGTTAATCTCCTCTAGAGCCTAAAACCCATCCTAAATGAATTTGGAATTAATTTGTTCAAGATAGGTTCTCAGTCATTTCACCTAATTTCTCTTTGAGTAATTGGCTTGAAAATATGGATCAAAGTCATTTAACATAACGCTTCAAATATTAGTCGAGTCACTTAAAAATAGACTTGCTTGTAATCAAAAGGCAACACATAGATTGTATGTCAGTGCTTAACGTTCTTTTCTGGCTCCTGAAAAATAAATGTACAAGATAAATCATCAACCACTAGTTCTCATTTTAAAAGATTAGTTACATTTTACAGGTGTGATGCCAGTTACACTCTAAAGTTGTTCTTACTAATTAATACAAAGCTCTTTTTAAAATATTCACTTCCTGATTTTTTTGTTTGCTATACATCACACATTCATGCACTCAACCCTCAAATAAAACCACCTGTACTGTTTAGGGGGATATTTTCTATCACTATTTGTCTTCCATGGAATACAATTTGTGAGATCTCACTTATCCTATAGTGAAAGTGTGAATAAATGCCCACGGTTTATAATCCATATCTGATGTAAGGTGCGAGAGGATACAAATCTGCAAAGAAGTGAAGAGCAAGGGATATGTTGGTCTTAGAAACCAAAAACATTGGTGCAACTCCAAATAAAAGTAACAAACATGTATTTTCCATTGACTGAATTATATTTAAATAGGTAGTTGTGAAAGTTCTTTCTTCAATTAAATAAAATACTCCTTGCCCCGACCTTGCTTCAGTGCAGAACCTGATCAACCACTAATTACTTTGAGCTGACTGAGGGAACAAACAGGAAAGATTCCTGCTCACAACCAGGTGCCTAGTCTACCCTAACCGGTAAAACCAGTTAGCATCTACTCAGTCCTCTAGTTTTTACATTGCAGAAGGGAATAAAAGAACCGAAATGCAGCAGGACCAGAGACTCTGGGGTCCTGTTGTTTCTTACTGATGGCTCTCCAGATTTGGCAGAAGGCCAGGGTGAAGCAGATGAAGGCCCAGTTCCACTCATGATTCTTGCCCACGGTGGACACGCCCATGAAGATGAAGATCAAGGTCTCGCTGACACTGCTCAGCATCTTCATGAAGTACTTGATGGTCGTGTATGACGTCTGGGACACGTTTTCTTCCACGTACTTTTTCATTGTTACCGCGCAGGCTGTGATTCTATAAAAGGAGCAGAGTCGAGTCTCAGAGAAAATCTATGAGGTTTTCCCCCTCCACAAAACGCCCTCCCCACAGGCGATGCCACAGATGCATGAAGCCCTCGTTGATGCAGGAATATCTCCCTTATTCCCTTCTGTGGCTGCAGATTGTCCACAGATCGTCTTTCTCCCTCTTTTCCCTCCCTAAGGGATCTTTACAAGGTAAAGCCAAATGTGGTGGGAAGGTGGGCGTGGCACGGTGAAATAAAAGGACACGTAATTCCCATGGGCACACCCAATGCGGAATGCTTCTCTCTTGCCCTCTTCATGAAGAGTTTTCAGTCCCAACTCACACTCTACTTTACTCTGCCTTAAACTAAAATAACAGAATAATTCAGCAAGGTTCTCATTTCCTCCAACCCAACCATAAATGATCAAAACTTCTAAAGCAATGCAAGGTTCTCTTTTATTGGCTTTATTTCAAATATTTCTGCTCGAGAGCCATTAAGCAAGTATGGGAAAAAGAAAAAAGCTTGCCTTGTCTTAGAAGTTTTGGTCATTTTCCAGGTGGGAAAGTGACAGACGCCTGGAGTTTACACTATCACATTTAATTGAAAGAGGTATTTCTCTACAATAAAATTAAATGTATCAGCCTGAATAGCTGGAAAGAAAGATAATGCCATAGAGAAAACAACATGACCAGATATAATAAGCCATGCTGAGAAGCCTCATTCAAAGATAAACATCTCAAGGATACAAGGACATAAGGATACACATTTCAAAAATATTTTCATTAGAGCCAAGAAATGTAGATTTCTAGTCTGATCCCACCTGCCTAGTTTCATCCCACAATGAAGAGCCATGGCTGCATGATGTGGTTGGAGGGGCACAGAGGAAGGCAGAGCCCAGGAACGGCAGTCCTTCAGGCATGCCTCTTTTCAACTTTAAAATTAACTTTTCCACTTTGGGAGGCCAAGGTGAGTGGATCACAAAGTCGGAGATCGAGACCATCCTGGCTAACACAGTGAAACCCCGTCTCCACTAAAAATACAAAAACATTAGCCGGGCATGGTGGCGGGCACCTGTAGTCCCAGCTACTCAGGAGGTTGAGGCAGGAGAATGGCGTGAACCCGGGAGGCAGAACTCGCAGTGAGCAGAGATCGCGCCACTGCACTCCAGCCTAGGTGACAGAGAGAGACTCCGTCTCAAAACAAAAACAAAAAAACACTTTTCAAGGAAAAAACACACTACTGAGATGAGAATAAGTTTCCCCAGATCTTCTCTGTACCAGCTTTCCTGAGCCTTCTAAATTGAAGTGATAATTGCTATGCTTTCCTCAGGCAAATCACAAGAAGAAGACGACGAAGGCAAACATTGGGGAGAATGTTCGTTTGACAAAGAACCTGAATCAGGTTTTATAAAAGTTTAGAAGCGCCTAAATCCTGCAACACCTGGGAGGGTTAGCGTCATTAGTCAAGTCTTTCCCAGCTGCCCGGTTCACGTGATGGGGTCCTAAACTTTCTTTCTATTACTATGTGACTTGATCCTTGGTTTGTACTCACGCCAGGATGCCGGAGAGATAGAGGGTTTCAGCAGCTAAGTAAGACAAATAGCTGAACATGAAGACGATGAGTGGCTCAATTGCAGAGATATTCTGAGTGAAACGTGTGATAAACGCAGAGATAAATCCAAAAACGATGCCAAACAATACCCCTCCAAGCCCCACAATGACGAATCGGGCACATCCAGCCAAAATGTCCACAGGTTCTATGTCTTCAAATTTATGCATCTTTGTAAAGGCAATTAACATATTGTATAAGACCTAGACAAAAAGGAGAGAAAATAAATATGAATTATGAACAGGAACAGAAACTAGGAATACTTTGCGTGCCGATTCTCAGCTTTGTGTTTAGTTGAGTAATACACAAAAATAAATTACACAACAAAAAATACTAAGATGACTGCCTTTTAACTGTATTCCCAATAATTTAGATGTATTTGGTTTCACTGAATAAAAAGTGTAATACTCACAACTTGCAATCACTGAGCCCCTACTACGTGCTGGTCTCTTTGCTAAGCTTTCAGTGGCAGTTAATTTATTGCCTCTAAACTCCAAATGTACCATTCCGTTTGTGTTCTATAATAGACAGTGGAATTCCTTTAAGCATTTTTTTCTTTTAAGTGAGCACCTAGTTAAGCTCTGTCCGTAGAGGGCCTAGAAAGGACATTCAGGGCCGGGCGCGGTGGCTCACACCTGTAATCCCAGCACTTTGGGAGGCTGAGGTGGGCGGATCACGAGGTCAGGATATCGAGACCATCCTGGCTAACACGGTGAAACCCTGTCTCTACTGAAAATACAAAAAAATTAGCCGGGCGAGGTGGCGGCGCCTGTAGTCCCAGCTACTCGGGAGGCTGAGGCAGGAGAATGGCGGGAACCCGGGAGGCGGAGCTTGCAGTGAGCCGAGATCACGCCACTGCACTCCAGCCTGGGCGACAGGGCGAGACTCTGTCTCAAAAAAAAAAGAAAAAGAAAGAAAGGACATTCAGGTGCTGGCGGAAGGGCCTTCCTGCAGTTCTTCTGGGGCCTGTGGGGAGAGTCAGCCATGTGGGTGTGAGGAACTCCAGCGGATCCTGCCTGAGCCACAGGCCCTGAAAGTGATCCCTCTGCAACCCTACAGCTTCGGCCTGGCCAAAACCTGTCTGCAAAAAAACCCGGCACGGCCCACGTGCAACATGTCTGTGGCCCAGCGCTCCCAGCAGCCCACGCTCTGAGAGCCTTCTCCCCCTCCCCCGATGCAGCCTGCTCTTTTGAAGATTCTCTGCCATCTTCCAAGCGCAGGCTCCCACTGCAGCCCCGCACAGGGATTGCTGACTGATGTCTGGCCCTGCCTGCCTTCCAGAGGGTGGTCGATTGCTTGCCCAGCAACTCCAGACCAGCTCCAGTCTGGTTAAAGCAGCCAACTTCTCTGCTACCCAGTGGCCAGTCCACACCTTTTCCAGTAAGAGGTAAACCCTTCCCAAGCGTGTCCTTCCTTGGGTGCCCTCCCTCAGCCCTAGGGTACATAGAGAGTTTCCTTATATCTTATAGTTATGCCTTTATTATAGTTAATACATTTTATAATGCATTCACATTTTTTATTTAACCTATCATGTGGTGTATCTTACCTGATTGCACCTAGACTGTTATTCCCTCCATACACATCATTTCATCAAATCCCCCAAACGACTCTAGCCTATGTGACACACTCTCTGAATTTTCCCATTATTTCTCTATTTATTTCAACGTTATTTTGAAGCTGCAGAGATCTACTTATCACTGTTTCATGCCACTCCACAGCCCAGAACTATGATCTAGCTCCTGCAAAGCGGCAGCAGGTGTACAGGTAATGAGACATAGAGAAGAGCTGAACGAAGATCTCTGCAGAAATGAAGACCTTTGGGAATATCAGCCCCTCAAGAGTCCTGCAAAACCACAGTACATGCCTCTGAGCCTCTATCTACACCAGGAAAATTGCAAAAAATCAGAGCAGAGGGCAGAAGCTAAAACTCAAGGAAATCGTGGCCATGATGGTATTCTGCATGCTTCAGAGGCACAGATGGACTGCATGGACCTTCTAGAACTGAAGATGCCCCTCACCTTCACAGCTGGCTCTCATGTCCCCTCTGGCTGTGGCCTCCCATGCTGCACCTTGCCAGACTCGCCCAGGCCTTCTGCTTGACTCTGATCTCTCCAAGATGGGAATCATCTTCCTTACGGGGACACTCGGTGTCACCACTGATATCCAGTGTGGCCTGACAGCCTTTGGGTTCTGGCTTTGGGTTCTGGCTTTGGCTTCATCCTCAGGACTCACCAGAACCGCACACTGCGTTGTGTACACACTGACCCCTTGCTGTGGTCTGCAGCCTACAGGAATTCATTCCTCCTCCAGCCCCTTTCCTAGTCCTGGCCACTCCAGGTCGTCTGTAAGCCCGACCTCTGCTGATTCCCTCTAATACCACCTTCATGATAAAAGATTGTTGTTTTTGGCCAGGGGTAGTGGCTCATGCCTGTAATCCCAGCACTTTGGGAGGCCGAGACATGTGGATCACCTGAGGTCAGAAGTTCGAGACTAGCCTTGCCAACATGGTGAAACCCCATCTCTGCTAAAAATACAAAAAATTAGGCAGGGCACCGTGGCTCACACCTGTAATCCTAGCACTTTTCGGGGCCAAGGCAGGCAGATTGCCTGAGCTCAGGAGTTCGAGACCAACCTGGGCAACATGGTGAAACCCCATCTCTATTGAAATACAAAAAATTAGCCAGGCATGGCAGTGTGCTTCTGTAGTCCCAGCTACTTAGGAGGCTGAGGCAGGAGAATTGCTTGAACCTGGGAAGTAAAGCTTGCAGTAAGCCGAGACCACGCCAATGCACTCCAGCCTGGGTGACAAAGTGAGACTCTCTTAAAAATACAAAAAAATACAAAAATTACACCACCATTGGTGCACACCTGTAATCCTAGCTACTCAGGAGACTGAGGCAGAAGAATTGCTTGAACCTGGGAGTAGGAGGTTGCAGTGAGCTGAGATTGCACCACTGCACTCCAACCTGGGTGATAAGAGCGAAACTCAACCTTATTTAAGAAAAAAAAAAAAATGTTTTCTCATAGAGAGGTTGGCAGTAAATGATTGATCATGTGCAAAAGTTGTCCCTAGGCAGCTGTCTTGTTTTGTTCATAATCATGAACAGTTGGAGCGCATCGATGACAAAGGCCTTCTCCTTGCTCTCCCTTCTAAAGAATGCCTTAGTTTGTTTGAGGGAGGCTGTCCTCTACGAACAGATAGATGCAAAAGCAGCAGGAGGTTATGGGATGGACATATTTGTGCTGCAGTCACCATGTAACAGTACACTTTTTGCTACTCCCTTATGTGCGGATATCAAACATCATACAGAGTGGCTCTGGGCTTGGGAATGTGAGCTGGCAGTGAGGGGCATGCCTCGAAGTAGCTCCAGTGCCATCAATCCTCATCTAGGATGCTTCATTGCCAATGTACTTTGTTGACAGGGGAGGGCACACAAGGAGGTTGCACAGTGGCCCTCTGCTAATGACTTTTTGGTCCACAAGCACCTCTACAATAAGGTTCTGTGACCTTGACTCCTGTATGACTCCCCTAGGGATGCTGCGAGAAAGTCCCACAAGCTGGGTGGCTTGAATTAACAAAAATGTATCCTCTCACTGTTGTGGAGTCTAAAAGTCCAGACTCGAGATGTTGGCAGGGCCATGCTCCCTGAAGGCATTAGGGGAGGGCCCTTCCTTGCCTCTTACAAGCTTCTTCTGGTGTCTGCCAGCAGTCCTCACTGTTCCTAGGTTTGTGACTGCATCACTCCAGTCCCTGCCTGCATCTTCACCTGGTCTTCTCTGTGTGTCTCCTCTGTGTCATATCACCTTCTTATAAGGACACCAGGCATTGGATTAGGGTCCACCATAGTCCAGTGTGAGCTCGCCTTCAATAAGGATAACTGTAAAGACACCGTTTCCAATTAGGGTCCCATCCTGAGGTTCCAGGTGGGCATGGATCTTTGAGGGGACACTATTCCACCCAGCACAGCTTTTATAAACAAAATGACCATGCTGTGAAATTAACTTGTATTACAGACTGGAAGTTTTCGTTATAAATCTCTCAGAGCACAGATAATTTTATTTTGAATTTTACAAGGTCTTAAACTGTGGCTTGTTCCCCAAATGGTTCAATCACGTTTCTTAAGAGAGCCTAGGATGCAGGTATTGAGTGTATGGATTAGTGCTCACTGCTCAATGTAATAAGTAACCAGTAGCCAATAAGCACAGTTAGGTAAGGGAATGTGGGCAGAAGGTTATAATAGGCTTGCCGTCTTCCCTCAAACATAAGTTTCTAGTGTATTCTCTGGGAGGAGAGGAAGCTGGGGAAGATGAAGAAGAGTCAGAAAGCTTGGTGCCAATGGGTCCAAGCAAGTATACGCACAGCATACAGACACACACAATAGACACACACACAACAGACAACAGACACACAAGCAACAGACACATGCAACAAACACACAGACACACACACATACCACGGACATTGTGAATTTCTGATATTAGGACAGGAATTACTTAAAAAGAGAAAGACTTGCAGAAAGCTTAAACTGAATTTGGTTAAGAATATACATGATAAAGTATAGAAATGTCCAGAAACAAAAAAAAAAAAAAAAAAAAAACAAAGGAAAAGCCCCACAAATGTCCCACAATCCCTCCTAGAGAAAACTACTACAGATATATATTTTCTAATTCTGTCTGTCTATCTATCTATCTGTCTGTCTATCTGCCTATCTATCTATCTATCTATCTATCTATCTATCTATCTATCATCTATCCATCTGCTGTCTATCATCCACCTCTCTATCTGGGGCAGTCGGAGCCCCTCAGATCTCTAACTGCAGGGATTCCCATCTGTCATTCTCAGCTAAGGCCTGAGCTTAGCAGGGACACTGAGATAGGCCCCTTCCTGGAAGGAAAAGGACTCCTTGGATACGTGTTTTAGTCTGTGGTTCCTGATGAGCTTGATAAAGTCTCTAAGAAATGCAGTAAAGACAGTCCCATCCAGCTTCTGTCCTTCCCTCTCTCCTTCCCCTGGAATCACTCTGCACGGTGACCTGAGGGCTCTCCCATCCCCCTGGGCTTCTTCCCCATTTTCCCTCACAGAAGTTTCTCTAGTAAAACTCTTATACGTTTAATGCACTCTGAGTGTCTGATCCATGACGGACCTGGACAACATCTATCGGTCTGTTTGTGTATCAATCATACTTTACAAAACTGTTAAAATCCTGGTCTATTTTATTTAAACAAACTGAAGCCATGCTTTAAGAAAACCTGGGCTGAGTATTTGAAACAAAATGTGACTTATGATTTTGAATGAATCCAAAAGAATCTTAGTGGTTGTGTCTCGACTCGGTGAGTTTGTTTAGTCCAATTTCACTTTCTGCCACATATGGGTCTTAGAAGGCCTGGGTATTGCACTGTTGGAGTTGAGCTCACACTGAAAGGAATGAAGCCACAGTGAGGAGTCACACACTCCCCACAATCCCAGAAAAGGAAAATCTGAATGAGGTTAAGTGGAACCTGACTGTTTATTTGACTCTCAAATCCAAAGGAAACTCAGAGAACATGACCGAGACTCAAAGATTTGAATATTGTTGCCATAAACTAAAATTCTTTTACATAGCTTGTTAGATTATTAGTAGCTACCCAGACTGTTCCAATGGCCTGGGAAAGGCAATTGGACCAGCCTTGTCTTTGGACACCAGTGTGCCCTGCCAGGAAGATGCCATGGCAGTTTCAGAAGCTAAAGTAGTACATATAATTAAGAAGACTGCCTTTACAATCACAATCCTTACTACTGCACGAAAAACAGTTCTTACCTTTCAAATTACCAGGCTTTGGGTAACATTATAGTTGCAAAAGATTTTCTTTGGGTTCATTTCAAGTCACAATAATGTGTGTGTATCTTTTATACACTGAAGGGAAAAGCTCAGCCAATGCTAAATCTCAAACATGTCCACAGCCCCATAGAGAACAAGGTTAGATTTTCCCTCTTCACTCATTGTCTCAGCAAATGATCCTTTTGTGTTACCTTTAACACAAGATTCTCCAAGCCTTCCAACATTATAATAGCGATGGTCCTGTAGCTGATGCCACTGTAAAAGTTTGCAAAGCCATTTTAACATGCAGAGACTCACACAATGACTAAAAACATTAGTCCTTCGACCAGGGCTCAGCAGAGGTGAAGAGTCAATCCCAAATGTGCTGACATTTTTTTTTCTTGTTGACTTTATTGAGGAAAGACTTACATATGATAAACTGCATCTAAAATGAATGAATACTGGACATTGTGGACACCCATAAAGCCATCGCCATAGTCAAAATACAGAACAATTCCATGAACCCTGAAAGGTTCCTCATTCATTTGAAGTCCATCCTTCTCTCTGACCCTGCCCCAGGAAATCTCTAATTTATTATTGTCACAGTAGATTAATTTACATTTTATATAAGTTGAATAACAAATTATGAACCCTTTTTTTCTGGCTTATTTAACTCAGCATGATGTTTTTGAGAGTTACCCAAGTTGTTGCAGATATTAGTGGTCCCTTCCTTTTTATACCTGAGTAGTATTCTATTATCTGGTTATGGCATATTTTCTTCATTTATTTACCTATTTACCTGTTAATGAATACTTGTCCACTCCCCACCCCCAAGTTTTTGGCTGTTTGAATGTTGCTACTATGAACATTCATGTACAAGCCTTTTTTGTAGACCTATGTTGTCATTTCTCTTGCATATGTACCTAGGAGTACAATGGCTAGGTAGTATGGTAGACATGTGAAAGTTTTAAGAAACTGCCAAATTGTTTTCAAAGTCATAATATCAGGCCAGACATGGTGGCTCATGCCTGTAATCCCAGAACTTTGGGAGGCTGAGGCGCTGAGGCAGGTGGATCACTTGAAGCCAGGAGTTCAAGACCAGCCTGGCTAACATGGTGAAACTTGTCTCTACTAAAAATACAAAAATCAGCTGGGTGTGATGGCATGTGCCTGTAATTCCAGCTACTCAGGAGGCTGAGACCCAACAATCCCTTGAATCTGGGAGATGGATATTGCAGTGAGCAGGTGAGCGGAGATCATGCCACTGCACTCTAGCCTGGGCAACATGGTGAGACTCTCTCTCAAAATTAGAAAGAATAAAAACAAAGTCATCATATCATTTTATATACCCACCTGTGGAGCCTAAAGCAACCTCATCTTAGATGCTAATCCACCATGTTGCCTCTAAGATTTCTGTTTTATCCACTGTTCTTTTTGTAAAAGCATATACTGTAAATTTTATCCACTGTTCTTTTTGTAAAAGCATATACCCTTGATTTACAGTAAGTAAAGTAAGTACAGTAAGCCCAAACAACTTTGTCCATAAATTCTGCCTATAGACAGATTTATACAACATTCTTGCCTTTCCCTACAATTGTTCTACACATTCCTTCTCTATGGTATATAAGCCCTGGGTCTGGGAGTTAATGGCACGGGGCTCCACTGTATCGTCTCACCACTGCTGAAGACACAAGCATAGCTTCTGTTCCTAAGTCTCTGTTAAATGTTTATTTCTAAAAAAACTAGGTATATCCATCTCTTTTATCTGCCTCTCAGCTTCCTTGGACTTTTGGGGTAGACTTGGACAAACACTGTCTACTGCAGAACACCACCAGAAATGTATGAGATTTCCAGTTGCTCCATATCCTCGTCAACACTTGATATTGTCAGGTTTTTTATTCTAGTAATTCAAATGGCTGGGTGGCATTTCACTGTGATTTAATTTGCATTTCCCTGATTACTAATTATGTTGTGCATATTTCCATGTGCTTACTGGCCACAAATATATCATCTTTTATGGTGTATCTGCTCAAATCTTGTTCCTATTTTTAATTGAGCTGTTTATAGCCTTATTGAGAACTAAAATTATTTAAAATTATTTGCATATTCTCTATGTCTTTTGTGAAACGCATGTATAGTGAATGTTTTCTTTCATATGTAGCTTGCTTTTCTGATTGTGCATTTTGAAGAGCATTTCTTTTTCTTTTCATAAAATCCAATTCATTGCTTTTTCTTTTTTATGTGTGTTTTAATTTGTGCTTTTCCTGTCTTTTGACTACTCCAAGGTCAAAAAGTCTTTGTTTCTATAGTCCTAAAGATTTACTTCCATGTTTTCTTCCAGGACATTTATAATTATATCTTTTCCATTTCATCTATGATACATCTTGTGCTAATTTTTAAATATAGCTTGAGGTTAGGGGTGATTTTCATATTTTCCACATGGATACCAGATTTTTTCAGCACCATTTGTTGAATAGACTGCCTTCCATTGAATTGCCTTGGTTCTTTTGCCAAA
Source organism: Papio anubis (assembly GCF_008728515.1). Lineage (NCBI taxonomy): Eukaryota > Metazoa > Chordata > Mammalia > Primates > Cercopithecidae > Papio > Papio anubis. The sequence continues at coordinate 100,345,209 of NC_044989.1, forward strand.
AATTAATTGACCATGTATATGTAAGTCTATTTCTAAACTCTCCAGTCTCTTTCATAGTCTATATCTCTATTCTTTAATTAATACTGTAATTTGTGTAGAATTATTATTATTATCATGGCATTATAGTAAGTCATCACATAAGTCTTTTAGCTTTGTTTTTTAGTTTTAAACATTGTTTCGTGTAGTCTAGGTCATTCACATTTCCAAACAAAGTTTTAGCATCAGCTTTGTCAATTTCTACTAAAATGTTTTCTGGGATTTTGATTGGCTTTTATTGAATCTATAGATAAAATGGGAGAAAACTGATACTTTAAAAATGTTGACTCTTCCATTAATGAATATGATATTATTTAGGTCTTCTAATTCCTGTCAGTAATGTTCTATAATATTCAGTGAAAGGATCTAGCATATCTTTGTTAAAATCAGTTGGAAGTATTTCTGTTTTGGGGTACTTTTAAATGTTATTTAAAAGATATCTAAAATGTTATTTTCTTTCTTGAAACATGAAACATCTAGAAGTGTGTTGTTTAATTTCCAAATATTAAGAATTTCCTAGATATTTTAAATTTATTTTTAATTCTGTTGTGAACAAAAAATATACTCTATGTGGCATCGAGGCTTCTAAAGTTATTGAGGCTTCTTTAGTTGTCGAATGTATGGTCATTTTTATTAAGCATACCATAAGCACTTGAAAAGAATGGTGAGTTTGCAGTAGTTGGGCACAATATTCTATGAATAGGGATTAGGGCAAGGTGGTTGATAATATTCAGATTCTCCATGCCTTGCTGATGATATTTGATTTGATTTTAGTATCATTTCCTAAAAGAAAGGTATTAGAATCTCTTACTAAAATTATGGAATTGTCATTTTCTGCCTTTCAATTTGTCAATTTTTAATGCATGTATTTTGTTGCACTATTATTAGGTGCATATACAGGTACAATTTTTAGGTATTCTTGATTAGTCAGCTTTTTTTATCATTATGATAGATCCCTCTTTAACTTTCTAATACTTTCTATCATTATGTCTTTTAACTGATATTAATGTAGCCAAATCAACATTCTTATGCTTATTTTTTGCTTGGTTTATCTTTTTGCATCCATTTACTCTCACCTCATTTATGTCTTTACAATTAAATTGCATTTCTTATAAATAGAATATATTTGGGCCCTGCTTTATAATCAGTTCTATTAATCTCTGGCTTTTAATTGGAGTGGTTAGTCCATTAACAGTCGATGCAATATTGTTATGGTTAGATTTAGATCTACCATATTACAATATTTTTTCTTTTCCCCTCCTTCACTCCTGGTTTATTGTCCTTTCCTGCATTCATTTTTATCTATTGAATACTTTTTAGAATTCTATTTTAATTTTATCTATTGATCAAATTTTTTGCATTATGTTTAGTGGTGCTCTACAGTAACATCCTTAACTTTTTACAGTATACTTTGTCTAACATTATACTACTTCATATAAAATAAAGCAACCTTGTAGCCATGTCAGTTCATTAAATGTACTGACTTTTAACTGTCCTTAAGAACCAAAGTAAGAAACCTCTTTGTAGTCATAATATTAAATCTTATGGATTCATTTGACACTGATAGCTGAGGCCCTAATAATAATTAATTGCATTTTGTTGTGATCACCAAACCTCCTAGCCATGATAGTTATGGTCCCCACCATGCACATGGATCCCTGTAAGGGTAACTTCTATGACATAGCATCTGAGGAAGGGGTAGTCTTGTTTGTCTACATTACTTTTAACAGGGGACTTTCTACTCAAGGGTGAGAGTAGACAGACCTTCAATAAGTCTATCTATAGACTGGGGTCTGGGAAGTAGTCTGAGGTGAAACCCTCTGCCCAGCTTGCAGCTATGGTAACTGTTTTTTCTGTCACAAACATAATTGACTTGGAATGGATGACTAGAGAAATACAGTGAGATAGATTAAGGTACAACGAGGAACCATGAACAACTATGAGTTGTGGGACAGAAAAACTGAAAAATAGAAACTAAGAGAAGGGAAAGGATAATTCAGTGAATGATATGGAAGCTAACTGGAGCGGTGGTATGGTTTGACTATATCCCCACCCAAATCTCATCTTGAATTGTAGTTCCCGTAATCCCTATGTGTTAGGAGAGTGACATGGTGGGAGGTAATTGAATCATAGGGATGGTTACCTCCATGCTGTTCTCATGATAGTGAGTGAGTTCTCACAAGATCTGATGGTTTTATAAAGGGCATTTCCCCTGTACATGCTCTCTTGCCTGCCACCATGTAAGACGTGCCTTTGCTCCTCCTTTGCTTTCTGCCATAATTGTGAGGCCTCCCCAGTCATGTGGAACTGTGAGTCAATTAAACCTCTTTCTCTTTATAAATTACCCAGTCTTGGGTATTTCTTCATAGCAGCATGAAAGTGGACTAATACAGCAAATTGGTACAGGTAGAGTAGGGTGCTACTATAAGGATACCCAAAAGTGTGAAAGTGATTTTGGAACTGGGTAACAGGCAGAGTTTAGAAGAATTTGGAGGGCTCAGAAGAAGACAAGAAAGATTGGAACTTCCAAGAGACTTGGAAGGCTCAGAAGACAGGAAGGTGTGGGAAAGTTTGGAACTTCCTAGAGACTTGTTGAATCGCTTTGGCCAAAATGCTGATAGTGATATGGACAATAAAGTCCAGGCTGAGGTCGTCTCCGATGGAGATAAAGAACTTGTTGGGAACTGGAATAAAGGTAACTCTTTCTATGTTTTAGCAAAGAGACTGGCAGCATTTTGCCCCTGCTCTAGAAATCTGTGGAACATTGAACTTGAGAGAGATGATTTAGAGTACCTGGCAGAAGAAATTTCTAATAGGCAAAGCATCCAAGAGGATGCAGAGCATACATATTTGGAAAATTTGCAGCCTGAGGATGAGGTAGAAAAGAAAAAAAACATTTTTTTGTGGAGAAATTCAAGCCTGCAGCAGAAATTTGCACAAGTAATGAGGAGTTGAATGTTAATCACCAAGACAATGGGGAAAATGTCTCCAGGTTCTCCAGGATATATCAGAGACCTTCACAGCAGTCCCTCCCATCACAGGGCTGGAGGCCTAGGGGGAAAAATGGTTTCCTGGGCTGAGGCCAGGGCCCCCCTGCTCTAGGTAGCCTTAGGACATGGTGTGCTGTGTCTCAGCTGCTTCAGCTCCAGCTGTGGCTAAAAGGGGCCAACGTACAGCTCAGGTCATTGCTTCAGTGGGTATAAGCTCCAAGCTTTGGCACCTTACACATGGTGTTGGGTCTGTGGGTGCACAGAAGTCAAGAATTGAGGTTTGGGAACCTCTGCCTATATTTCATAGGATGTATGGTAACGTCTGGATGTCCAAGCCAAAGTTTTCTGCACGGGCAGGGCCCTCATGGAGAACTTCTACCAGGACAGTGCAGAAGGAAAATGTGGGGTTGAAGCCCCCATGCAGTCTCCCCGTTTGGGCGCTGCCTCGTGGGGCTGTGAGAGGAAGACCACAGGCCTCCAGACCCCAGAATGGTAGATCCACTGACAGCTTGTACCATGTGCCTGGAAAAGCCACAGACCCTCAACACCAGCCCATGAAAGCAGCCGGGGTAGAGGGGGAAGTGGGGGTTGTACCCTGCAAAACTACAGGGGCAGAGCTGCCCAAGACCATAGGAACCTACTTGCATTAGCATGACCTGGATGTGAGACATGGAATCAAAGGAGATAATTTTGGAGCTTTAATATTTGACTGCCCTTCTGGATTTTGGACTTGCATGGGGCCTGTAGTCCCTTCATTTTGGCCAATTTCTCCCATTTGGAACAGGTGTATTTACCCAATGCCTTTATCCCCACTGTATCTAGGAAGGAACTAACTTGTTTTTGATTTTACAGGGCTATAGGTGGAAGGGACTTGCCTTGTCACATGAGACATTGGACTGTAGACTTCTGAGTTAATGCTAAATTGAGTTAAGACTTTGGGGAACTACTGGGAAGGCATGATTGTTTTGAAATGTAAGGACATGAGATTTGGGAGGGGACAGAGGTAAAACAATATGATTTGACTGTGTTCCCACCCAAATATCATCTTTAATTGTAGCTCCCATAATCCCTACTGGTCATAGGAGGGACCCAGTGGGAGGTAATTGAATCATAGGGTGGATTTTTCCCATGCTGTTCTCATGATAACGAATAAGTCTCATGAGCTCTGATGGTTTTATAAAGGGCAGTTCCCCTGCACATGCTCTCTTGCCTGCTGCCATGTAAAATGTGCCTTTGCTCCTCCTTCGCCTTCAGCCATGATTGTGAAGCCTCCCAGCCATGTGGAACTGTGAGTCCATTAAACCTCTTTTTCTTTATAAATTACCCAGTCTCAGGTATTTCTTCATTAACAGTCAAAAAATGTATTAATACAAATGGGAAAACAAATTTAAAAATCGATTGAAAAAGCAGTAGAGTGTGAGTGAGTGACCGAATACATCCCTGATGAGGCTCTGAAATGACTACGTAATAGCTATTAGCACTGCTTATCCAATATTTCTTTCCCTTCTAGGAACCTTGTAGGATTGCACTTCTAGTCTCTTTGAGGTTAGTTGTCACCATGTGATTATGCCTGGCCAACTTTTGAGTTTGCAAGAGTTTTTGTTTGTTTTTTTTTTTCTCAAGAAAGAATTATAAGAGAGAGTTTCAAATAGGAGAGAATGGGGCATTTGCTTGCTGAGGTGAGACCCTCCAGAAATCTCTCTCTCCTCTAGCACAGTGACCAGCAATGTTCAAAATGGTAACTGCTCTATAAGCTAAAGACCTTGAATAACGATGAGTCCAGTTGATTTTCTAGCTTGTATTAAGGAGCTCTGGCATAGTAAACTCTGTCATGGGCAGTTTCTTGGCAACCACCTTCTCTGACTCTCCAACCACAAAAGGAAACCAACTAAGAAAACCAGCAATTACCTAGCGAGCTCTGCATAATGATGTAAAAGGCAGAAGAGAGGACACTCTTTCACCTCACTCCTAAAGGAGGGGAAAAAAAGACCTGAAGCCCAGGATAGAGAAGTTAAACAAGGTGTTCACCCATGTTCTTGGGGTTGAGATCTCTGGACATTCGTTGTTTCTAAGTTCAGTGAATAGAGGCCAAGCTGGTGAACTGAATGGATATCAGAACATGTAATGAGGAGAAGAGAAAAGTGTGTGGATCAATAAAACCTGTTTATTGACCTAGGGCACAGCAATGACTTTTCTTTAAGGAATTCTTTTTCAATTTAAAAAGTTTGAAACTCTTCTGAGCTTGAAGAAAGATGGAGGATTGCCATGGTTCGTAGCTGCAATTATCGCCTACTTGCCAATGACTTCCAAATATGCATCTTGTTTGATCTCTGGCCCAGGCTCTAGATTTTCATTTCTAAAACTACTGAACAATTTCTTTCAATTGCCTGTAGGTTTCTAAAACTCAACAATTAAAAACTAACCTAATACTATCATCCACCTCCACCAACACCTGTTCCTCATGGTGCCATCCGCCATCCAAGAACCCACCTGAGCCTATGCAAATCCCTCTCCTCCTTCACTCGCCTCATCAATTTGGAGCAAACGATTTTAGGACTATCTTTCACCATCTAGTGTCAGTTCACCTGCATGATACAAAAGGTAACTTAGAAGCCACTTAACCTCAAAACTGTTTTAACCATAAAAGCAAGCATCAGTTGTAACTGATAGATTTAAACTCACTGAAGACTATCTCTGTAATTTGCTTTTTCCGAGAAGGAGATTGCTCTGGCATAGTGGAACAAGCAGTGTCTGACACTAAGTAGTAGCTCAGTAATATTTTTTGATAAATGGATGGATGGATGGATGGATGGATGGATGGATGGATGGATGGAGGATTAGAACTCAGGGGACCTCTGGTTCCACCAGACATGACTGAACTTCATTGTTAACATAAAGAAATGAGATTTCATGGTCTCTCAGCTCTCTTGGTGGTATTAGCCTATTACTAACAACCAAAGCTGGTCCTGGGGGGTAAGGAGGAAAGCATGGATTACCTCAGCCTGAAGGCAGGGTCAATGGTTTCCTCCCTCACCCATCGCCTGGATCTAGTGCTCTCATCCAGGCCTGTGCAACAGGTTCTGCTGGATGTCATCCATTTATGCAACCATTGAGGAAGCTTATAAGGAAATTATTTGTCAGTCAGCACCTCCCAAACAGCGAACTCATGGGGCTTTTCACATGACAGTGGGCATGTTTTTTTCCTACTGCAGCCTAACATACCCACAGGCCCTTAAGGATGCGTGAACGGGTATTGTTGGGGGTGGGAGAGCTGTTGAAAACCACAGGACTAGGAAAGTCCCCAGGCTGTGCTTGAAGCCCTAAGCTTTTCTCTCAAGTCAGGAATTTCTGTTAATGTATTATGCAACCTCCTAGGAATTATCTGTGGCTAGAAAGGGTTCTAATAAAACACAGAACGAGCAGGTCCATGGTTAAAAGGAATGATTTACAAACTGAAAGAAATAAGTCATGTGTTCATAGCTGTGGCTCCTCAAAGGCAGGGGATGAAGCGTGTTTGCTTTTGCATCCCAGGCACTCAGCAAGGCTGGCTGGAGAGAACTTCTCCCATGCGCTTTTCTGTACTCTTTCGGATTATTCCCTAAAAAGCTCAAGAGACATTGCTTCCCTCCCTGTTTCTCCTCTAAATCCATTTCCATAGCTGCTCAACCCCACCTCCTGACAAAGAAAAGACAACTTGAAAACCAGAGAGGATTTGTTCTTTTTTCTTGTGCTTGTGACCTGAAGTGAGTTCTAATCACTCCTCGATAGCTCACAGTGTAGTCTAGCTGAAAGCCAATTTGTACAATTCAAACTTCAACCATTCTGTTTAGCCAGAAGAAAACGAACCAAACAAGTGTTTGATTAATCAAATGGGAGGTGTTGCAATGAAATAATAAAGCGCCCCTCCAGCCCTGTGGTGCTTTAGCATGCCTCCCAAAGATTATCCCACACCCTTCAGGCTTCTCCTTAAAGGGCGAGTCTGCAGTTTGGACTCCCGAAGTGCAGGAAGTAAAGGGGTTGCCTGTTGTGGAAGGTTCGGAGTCAGATTTGGTGAACCTCCGCCCCCTGCAACACTCTCCTTCATTTCCTGGGATCTGCATTGATCTACTGATCTGCTCCTCACTTCTCCCAGCTCCTCCTGTCTCCCCAGCCCAATCCAAGCTCTTTATCACAAGCTATAGTGGTTGCTGCACCTCTCCCTCTCTCTCCCCCCCTCCTCTCTCTCTCTCTCTCTCCCTCTCTCTCTCTCTCTCTCTCTCTCTCGGTCTGTCTTTCTCCCTCTGCCTGTCACACACAGACACACACACACACACACCCCAGCTGTGGGCTGAGAAGTTCACCGTGAGAACCTCCAAATATTTTGACGGAAAGCGCATGTCTGAAGGCAAATGCCTGAATCCTTTGGGACCCATGTCTGGGCTGGGTGGACACCAGACTCCTGCCCTCACCAACAGAGGGTCAGAAGCAGCCCCAGGAGAGAGCTTCACAGCTAAGGCACTTGCTGAGACTTTGCAGGGCTGTGGAGTTCACTCCCCAGGCACCCGAAGCCAACCAATCAAGGCTGCATGGCCCTTTCTGCCTGAAGTTTAGGTATAATCTCCGTTTCTATGCCTGACAGACACCCAGCAGATGGTCGCTTTTATGTGGACCCATCTCTGGCACACAGGAAGGGCAAGGGGACATTTGTGTATCACCTGCCCTGCGCCAGGCCTCCAGAGTCTCATTTCACAGCCTCCTCACAGTCACCCTTTGAAGTCAGATTAATCATTCCCATCTTACATATGTGGAAACTGAGGCACAAAAGGATTGCGTCTCTTGCTCAAGATCAGGCAACTTTGTAGGCCCACGCCCCCCATATACAGTGAGCTCCCTACATTCTTGGCCAGAGGAAAGTGTCTCCTAGTAAAGCTATCTCCTCTCGGCTCCCATCCTTGGAATCAGAATAAAATGAAAGGAAATATAAAGAGGACAAGGAAAAGATGCCTATTCTCCCCTCAAGATTCTGTTCAAGTGTACATACAGCTCTTCTCTAGGAAAAGCTGAGACTGCAAAGTTCAGATAGACAGACACGACAATGTGGCATCTTTAGGGTGTCAGGAGAGCTCTGTGGCTCAGACGTACTCATGCAGGTGGGCTCGCATAAATAACACCAAATGCGGGGGACTGACTCTGTGCCAGGTGTTATTTTAAATGCTTTATGTGTATCAATTCATTTTAACCTTCCCTCAACCCTATCTCCATATTACAGAAAGGAAAATGAGGCCCAGAGAGGGTAAGTAATTCACCTGACGTCACTCAGCTTGCAAGGAGTGGAGGCAATGAAGCATATGACTTCCCATCCATGCTCTTGGCTATGCTTTACTGCTCTTGAAGAGGAAGTAATAGAGTAAGGACCCCTTTTGAGGCAGGAAAATATAAGGCAGAAAGGATCATGAAGGAAAATTTGCCCTCAAATGAATAGGCTGGATACGTGGTTCACCCTCATGTGCCCTGTGTCCAGGACAGTGGGGTGCAGGACACGTGCATGACAAGGTGTGGGGAAGGAGAGATAGGACCCTGGGAGTCTTCCCTCTGCCCATGCCCCCCCCTGGTTTTATCCCACCTTTAGCATTTAGGCTCAGGAAGCAATTCTGAAGTTTGGTGGTGACAGTTAATTTGAGGAAAATCACCCCAGTTTGCTCCCTCTTGGGGGCTTGAAGAAAGGGGGCTTCAGTCACTGGAAACAGAGACCTGGGCAGCAGGCCAGCCCCAGGGCCAACGCGGCCCCTGCACTCCTCTCCTAGTCCTCACTTCTTGTTGCCTCATTCATTATTCACTCTTCCGGCAGCATCCATTCTTTCACTAGAGCCCTTGACTCAGCGCCCTCTGCAATGCTCCATTCTAGATGCCAAGTCCTGTGATTGCAGGAGGGAACAGCATGGACAGAAATCGAGAGACCCAACAGACAACAAGCCAGCAGAGTTATGTTGCTACAGGGACAGACAGATGAGAAGAGAAGAGGGCAAAGGAATTTTGGCATGAGGGATCAGATATAGGATCGAAGATATCGGATCTAAGCTAGCAGCAAGAATCCATAATAAATAGAGGGAAAATTGCAAAATGAATGAAAGGTCAACGGTCTCTGATAGAAACTCTTGCCATTGATCGCCTCAGCCAAAGGAAATTGCTGGCTGGGCAAAGCAGTGAGTATGACTTTTCACTCTGTCTCTGGGATACTGAGCTTCATAGAATAAACTCTAGTCAATGAATAGATAAATGACTTCTATGAGAATCTGTGTCTTTATAACAAAAATAAAACAGTGAAGAAACTTAGGCACATGGTGACCTGCTAAGTCACTCAAGAGGCCTGAAGGACTGAGAAGGGCCAGTACAGAGATGTGGACCTAGACAGTCTGGGTCCAGGGGGTCTCTGTCCTTAACCACTATGTACTATCACCCCCTCATTAAGGTGCCGTGAGGCTTACATAAGGAAAACGGCATGAAGCAGCCATCAAGGTGACTGACCCAGCGCTCAGAACATTTAGCTCTGCTTCCCCACCCACTATCCTCCTGGAGAATGGCATCCAGAGCCAGTAAGATGTCACCAGAGGAGGAAGCAAGAGTAGGAGGGGAGAGAGGGATGGGGAAAAGGGGAAGTACCGGGTGGCAGTCAAGAGCAGAGACGCCCTGAAGCCAGGCTGCGTGGGTTCCAGCCTCAGCCCTGGCCCGCCTGGGTCTTTGACCTCTCTGATGAGGTAGAGGAGATAAGGAGCTGGGGTGAGCTGGGGATGATAGAAAGCTTGGTGGCCTCCCTTTGTTGCTTATCCAGCAAGTTGATCCAAGAAAACCAGGGCAGAATATAAATCTAAGAACAATCCGCCCTACCACCTGTGAGGTGGTGCCATATGTAAAATCAGCTGCTTGTTCAGAATGAGCTGAACACTAAACAGGGTCTGGGAGCTGCTTCAATACAAAGTCATGGCCAGCATTCATTGAGTGCTTACTCCAGGCTGGGCATTCACTCTGCTAAGAGCTGAGTATAAATTTTCCAGTGATCCTGTGAGCTGAAGAATGTCATTATCCCAATTTTACAGCAAGAGGAGGCACAATAGGATCAGAATGTTGCCTCAAGCCACACTGTTTTGCAGAAAGAACCCTGGCTTCACTCACTGGACTTGAGCCCAGTCTCCTCATCGGTAGCACGTAGGTTCTCTCTTGTCCCTCCCAGTTCCATGAGTGGAAAATTCAAAAGGTAAGGACAAAAGGAAAAGTTTAGGAGGCAGAGCTGCACACACCCGTGTCTGCTCTGTCATCGTTCAGGCGGTGTGTCCTTGTGCAGCTCATTTTAAACTCCTTTGCTTTATTCTCTTCATTCATGAAGTAAGGGCACTTGGTCATGCCTCTTAGTAAAAGCAAAGGATTTAACAAAACACTAATAAATGCAGAAATGACATAGTAGCCGCACCTGTCTTCCTGCTGTGATTTTGGCCATGAGATTTTAACTAGGGACATTGTTTATGCAATTTTAGAAACATCCTTTTCTTAAAAATAAAAAATTGTATATATCCAAGCTGTACAGCATGATATTAATATATATATTAATATGTTTATATATATAATATATTTTCACATATATTATGTATATGTTTATATATGTGTGTGTGTGTATATATATATGCTGTACATGGTGAGATAGTTACTAAGGTCAAGCTAATTCTTGTATCCATCTCCTCACATTGTAACCATTTGTGTACAGTGGAGGGTGAGGACACTAAAGATATCTGGGTTTTGTCTCCCTCCTTTTGCCCCATCATTAAGCGTGTGTGTGTTCTGGTGATTAGTGTCATAACCTAAAATATTCAGCAAGATGGAGGAATAAGTGGGGCAAGAGATCTGGAGAATCAGATTCATCAATATTTCGGCTGTTGGTAGCAACCCCTTGTCTTTGGTGGGAAGGCAGCTCTTTTGTGGATGAAGATTTGCAGCGTTGTCGCATGTAACCCACAATCACAGGCCACCTTCTGGATGACTCAGCCTCCTTGCCGAAAAGGCATGCTTGTGACTGCTGCCCCCAAGAAGGCTCCTTCCTCAATGAAAGGGTGAGGTCAAGGCCCTTAGCTCAAAATACAACTGGACGGCAGCAAGTACCCGTTCCTTTTCAGCTGTGTTCTAAATATGGCCCTGGGGCTTCTCTGGTTTCACTTAGGGACCCAGCAGTGCCAGTGCACACTTAATACTCACTGTGCTGTGGGTGACCACAGGGTGGCCCAAGATTGACGTGTGGACAACCCCACAGAGCCAACGCAACAGCAGCTCTGCCCAGCAGAGGTCACAACAGTGTCCTCAGCAGATACTCCGGTGGCTTGAAAATTATAATTTTATCCTGAAATGATCGTTCTTAAAAATGTCTCCCCCAAAGCAATTAAACTTTGGGGAAGTCAAACAAATGTTGCTAACAAAGAAACCCCAACCAGAAGCCAAGCCGGGGTTGGCTCTCCATGTGAAATCTAGAGACAACTCAGGAGGAAGTCAGATTCTCAAGCTCGAGGCAGGAGTCAAATGCTTTCCTTGGTAATTGATAAAGACTCTTCCTTGGCAAGAACTTTTGTAGATTATATCAGAGTTTTTGATGAATAAAGAATGTGCTGTGAAAATTAAAGAAATGGCATTTATCCAGTAGTATCTTGACTTCTGTAATAATTCATGAAGGAGAGGTTGAATAATTGCCTCAGAATGGACTTCCAAGGGGTGGCCCTGGTCTTGTCACAGACGAACACCCTCTGGGACATTGTCAGTAGTGTGGGTGAGAGTAACCAGATAACCCCCAAAAAACTTGAATCTGAGTGAAATAAGGTTATCTCTGGGAGATGAACTAGGAAATGGACACATCATGGATCAGAGGGGCTGCATTAAGAGATAGAATGGATTCCCAGACAAGGACATTTACTCATTTGTAACACAACTGAAAGTATGACAGTATTTATAGAAGGAGTGGGTTGGGGAAAGGGGATCTCAGAGACTAATCCAGTGTGGTCTGGGGAGATGGATACGGTCCTTGTTCTAGGCATACCATCATTTTATAGCAACATATATCAGCTTCTCTCAACCTGAAGGCAATAAATCCATAGTTCTCAAACTTCAGCAGTCATCTGAGGTTTTAATAATACAGGTTTCTAGGCTCAACTCCCAGACAGTCTGGGTCAGAGGGTGTGAAATGGGACTGGACATCTGAAGATTCATCAGTCCCACCAGTGTGACGTTGAGACACATGGCCTGAGGACCAGACTTTGAAAAATGAAATCTCTGAATCATATGGCAATCTGGAGTTCAGGTTCCCCTGTCAGCTTCCTGACAATGTGGCTTTTTGTGAAGCTTGCCCACAGGGTAGAATATACCAGCCTGATGATTCTAGTGCCTCGCCTCAACCATTAGGGATTCTCATTACGAATACATGATTTGACATCTGGCTTCATGTATGGGCCTCCTTTGCTTTGGAAATCCGTGGGTATAGCTCAGATTATTTCTCAAAGGGGACTTTTTCTCTCTGTACTATTTTTGCATAAAGGTTTTACAAAAAAGATCTTGCTTGCCAGGTGAATTAGTAAATTGTAAATGGGAAAAAAATTAAAACTTGAATGTTTGCATGTCTTTTGGTTAGACACAATCTCTGGAAGCAAAATATGAAACCCAGGATCAAAAAAGGGTACATTAGTAGGTTTCAGTATATAAAAGTTTAAAACTTCTATAGGGTAAAAGATACTATAATCTAAAAAGTGTAAATGATAGAATGGAAGAAAATATTTGGTCTTTATGGGACATTCAAAAGTTTAAAGGTAAGATAATTTAATGAATTTCTATAAATCTTTTTTTTAAGCAAGTGGTCCCAAAGAAAAATGGGCAAGACGCAACATTTGCATATAAAAATTGGAATATGACATACTTTTACTAAAAAAAGTATTCATTGTTTATCTGAAATTTAAATTTAACTTGGTGTCCTGTATTTTTTTAAGTTTGCCAACCCTGAAAGGACATAAGCTTTCAATGTACAGCATGTGACAGAGTCATGATTTGCAGTTGCTGAAAAGTTGCTTAATATTATCATGGAAATTAAAACAAACATGAGAAATGCTTTTTGCTCATGACGTTAGAAAACATTAAGGAAACAATGTCCCTTGTCAAAGATACAAGAAAATATGGATGCAATACACTGTCTAAGGAAGTATAAACTGATAAAGGCTTTCTAGAAAATCTTGACAGCTGTGGTCTAGGGGCTGAAATTAAGGTTTGATATTATGTACTGCCTCGATATTTGGCAAAATTATGAAGACCTCAGCTGGTCTATCTGCAAGTTTCCCTCCTCGCTCCCATCCCTGGATAAGGTGCCCCAGCCAAACCACCCTCCTTATCAAGAGTACCAGGCACAGTTCCTGCTTTTTCCTCAGGTTTCAGGTCCCTGCCAACCTGCAAAATGATTCCAACAACTCAATCACCTCCTCCTGTGAGAACCAGGGAGCACCTGGTTCTCTTGTTACTGCAAAGCCTGCCTCCCGCAGCTCCTGTTGTTCATTCTGTTCCCAAGTGCAGCCTCTGTGTGGCCCTGCGGGGCATGTGGCATCCTCCTCCCCTTGGCGGTGAGTATAGGTGACTGATAAACTGCTGTCAGTCTCATCTGCCCAATGTTGGGTGTCATGTGTTTGGCCATCTATAACCTTAGAGTGAGAATCTCTCATTTACCAAAGAGGCAGATAGGAGCTGATTCAAACAGCAGCACATTTTAAATTGTTAAATATACATATTATTTAAACTGGAAATTTCACTTCTAAGAAAACATCATATAAAAATACAAATGCAAAGAAAGAGGCATGCAGAAAAAAATAATATTCAACATGCATTTCAACATTGCTTGTAAGAATGAAACTTTGGAAACAACCTGAATGACCCATTCATCAGGAAACTGTTAGATAAGTTACTGTAACTTCATCTATGAAATACTATGCAATAGCTGAAAAGACATAGAAAAAGGGCCAGACACGGTTGCGGTGAGCCAAGATTGCATCATTGCACTCCAGCCTGGGCAACAAGAGTGAAACTCCGTCTCAAACAAAAGAAAAAAAAAACAAGACATGGAAAGACTTGTTATATCTAAGCAATACATAAAATCCACCCACTTTATATTAAAAAATACAGATCACATACACATACATGATAAAAGATTTGCAAAAATGTTGTATATGCATATAACAAAGACAGGAGGGAAAAGGCCAAGCTTATAAAAGTGGTTGCCTCTTGCATAGAGGAGGAGGTGAGGGCAAGCAGAAGCTTTTGTGTGTCATGCGATATAGTTTTGTACTGTTTGATTCCTACAGTGAAAATGTATTCTAGTATCACTTATGTGCTGTGACAGAAATTTAAAAATAAGAAATGTATATAAAAGTATGTATAAAAGTCTTCTTGTCTAACAACTGCTGAAGGTTTGTAGTAATTAATGAAATTGAGTAACGGGACTGGCTACTTCTCAATATTCCAGCACCCCCAGCCTGCAGACATCCCCTGAGCCTTAATGGTAGGTGTTGCTCAAGCCTGTATGTCCTTCTCAGTTTCCCACCAGAAAGACTCATAAGCAAAAACACCTCATTCACGTTTTTCCATACAAGTCCCGCAACTGAGTGATACAAAAACTAACACATTTTCACGAATCTGTCGCCATCTCTTCCCTGACCCTTATCTCTAATGCGGTATGTTAAAAAACAAAACAAAAACGCATATAAAGGGAGTGAGAGTGAGGTCTGATGATGGAGAGAAAATAGAAACATCAGCTTCTGCTTTAGCTGCCGTGAAACCCCAGAAGGGCCATTAGCAACAGTTTCTGTTTGCTAAGTGAAAAACTACATTTAACTCAAGAATGACACGTTCTTTCTCCTTTCCCACTCTTTAGAGAAACGAGCTGGCTTGTGAATGACAAGCAATGCGAGTGAGCCGTTATGTAGACAGTGCAGATCCTCAGGAAATTCACCAGAACTCGGACCACACCGCGTGGGCTGAAGCTCATCCCTGTCCTGCTGCCTGAGCCACGCTGGAGCCCTCTCCATAGCCTCCGGTCCCCAGCCCCACTCCAACCCTCATCTTCCCCGGAAGCGGGGGCGGGCACATGACATCTCACCACAGTAATGCCGTCATTGAGCAGGGCCTCCCCGAAGATCATCATGTAGAGCTGCTCGTTCACACGCGCCTCCTCAAACACAGCCAGCACGGCCACGGGGTCCACGGCGGAGATCAGGCTGCCGAACAGCAGGTTCTGCAGCAGGTTGACGTCGCCCAGGCCAAAGGCCTTCACCTGGCAGATGAAGTAGAGGGAGAGGCCAATGCCCAAGGCGTTGATCAGGGCCCCCAGTACTGCCCACCACAGGATGGAGCCGATGTTCTCAAAGAAGGGCCGGGTGGGCATAAAGTAGCCGCCCTCCAGCACGATAGGTGGCAGGAGATACAGGAAGTAGATGCTGGAGTCCATGACCGGAGGCGATTTGTGGTCGGTGCCGAAGATGATGCCGCCCACTAGCGCCCCCACCAGGATGAGGAGGCAGCTCTCTGGCATGAGGCCCGGCAGCCTGCGGTAGAGGTGGAAGCCTGCGGAACAGCGGAGAGCACAGTTAGGTGTTTGCAAACGAAACGGTCTGGGTGTACCTGAGGTCTTTTAAAGTCAAGCAGACAGGACCGTGGGCAAGCTGGCTGGCATCTCAGCCTCAGCGTCCCATCTGTAGCAGGAACTGGTAGTGTCATGAGGGTCGTCAATAAGATCAGTAGGTAACATGCCCAGCTCAGTGCAGGTCACAGAATCATTCTCAGCCAGCTGCTCCCTCCCCCATCCTCCTTCCTGCTTTCCCATCTTACAGGGACCTGCGAGGGTGCGTGAGGGAAAAGGAGAAACGAGGGTGAAACTTTTGCACTCATGCAAGCCCAGGTTTCAAGCTCATGCCGAATCTATTATAGTCACCAAAACCTGAGCTTGTTCCAAACTTACCTGACCTCATTCCCCTCTTCACCCAACACATACACAAAAATTAAAAGTCCTTTATTTTGTCTCCTGTGTTTAACCAATGACATTGCTATCTGGTCAGCCACTGAAGAGGGAAATCAGGTCGCATTCTCATGAGTGACTCTTCATCAATCAACTCTGTATTTATTTCTTATGTCATGACTCTCATTCACTACCCTTAAAATTATCCCCTCCTCTCCATTTCTTTGGCTACTGCCTTTATTTAGGATCTTCCCATTTCTCATCTTAATGATTGCATTGTCTTCTTGACCTCCAATCTCACCCTTGACCCCCCAGGTCATTCCACACTCTACTGTCAGATGATTTTTCTACACCATGGGTCTCTGATTGTCTCAATTCCCACCTAGGATTCTGAAGGCACACAAAGCATCTCCTGGATTGTAAACCAAGGGTATTAGTTGAGCCTCACTGTGCAAAGACTACAGTTAAGTACCGCCAGGTGGAAGACCAGAGAGGTAGACAACTGCAATTCCCAGTATTGATAAAGTTTTAGAAACAAGACATGAGCAACTAAGAAGATGACGTGTAAGTATATAATGAAGGGCATATTGAACATATCAACAAACATGGTGAGAGATCAGAGCTCAGCAGATCACCATGGGGCTCTCTCCAAGTCGGTCTCCCACACATTCTGCACTATCTTTACGTAGCCTGCATTCAGCCAGTCAAAGGCGTCACTCTGCAGGCCTCTTTCTTGTCTTCTCATTCTAATGTCACTGCTTGGATTGTCCTTTTCCTTGGTCCCTTTAAGCCCTGCTCATCCTTTGAGGCTTAGCTTTCCCTAGCTTCTTCCTAAGTTCATATGTTCCTCTGAATTACTACTAATAAAGCATTTTATCTGACTCTGTCTAATAACAATAATCCCTGTCTACTATTTTTTTGTGCATGATTCATGTCTCCTAATAATGTAGAAACCCCCCAGACTCAAGCAGAATGATTTACATTGTCATGTCTCCCCAAATACTTAGCACGGTATCTTGTCCACAACAGCTGGCCTATTTGCTGAAAGCATCTGTAAGTGTATAAATGAAGGAATAAACAGTTAAATGTTTATCAGAGAAGCTTTCTTATGAGAAGAGATTGAACAGGTTGTTGGAGAATGATGAGGATTGGGTAACAGAATGGGAGAGATTTTAGGTGAGGAGAACATCAAGAGTGAAAGAAGAGAGAAACAAATGGCCTAGCCAGATACCTTTGACGTTCATTGAGGGGATCCACTCGGCTAGAGCAACCTTTGAACTGGGAAAAGTGTCAGGAGAGGACTTGGAAAATGATTTTGAGACAAATAATGGAAGACCTTGAATTCAAACCTAAGGAAGGTGGTGGGCTTCCAGCCACAGGCCACAGGGAGTCAGCAAATATCTCCTTGGGAATTGTTAGATTCACCCATCCAAAGATGATATAAGCTTCCCTGACCATGGCTTTGAACTTCTCCATTCACTATAAGTTAACACAACAGGGGGTAATTATCACCAAGGAATACCATCCCCACTTTCATCTGGCTTCAGGGTCGGGGTAAGCACTCTTCTGGTGCACTGAACTCATCGTTTTCTAATCACTGCTTATTTCTCCATTTCCTCTTCCTCCTCTTTATTTTACTTCTTTCTTCTTCTCCTCCTATTTCTCCATTTCCTCTTCCTCCTCTTTATTTTAATTCTTTCTTCTTCTCCTCCTATTTCTTCTCCTTCTTCATCTTCTCTTTGTCCAGCTCCTGCTGCTCCTTCTTACTCTCTTCCTCCTTCTCCTTCTTTTTACCTCCTCCTACTACTTATCCATCTCCTCCTTCTCTTTCTCCTTACCCTTCTCCTTCTCCTTCTTCTTCAGTTAGTGCTTATTTTAACCAAACTTAACTTTTTTAATATATAAAGGAGGTGGAAGAGCCCATAGCGTGATTTTCTCAGGCCTTATAGCTCCCCAGTTTGGCCTTGCTTCCAGGAATCCAGTTTCCTGAGATGGATCCAACATTCACCTGCTTTAAGCCAAGTTGTTCTCTACACAGTTGTGCAGGAAGAGGCCACACATCCATAAGTAGGGCCCTGTAAAGAGAAATGCTACCTGCCTTTCACATTTTAAAACTTCTCCCTTTCATGATGGACAATAGAGTCAATCACTTAAAATTTACAGTTTCAGTCCTTAGAGCTTAAATGGACACAAATATTAAAAGTCCTGTCTGAAAGTCAAAGAAGGCCCTACAATTCTGTTCTTCCCAAAGATTCAAGGAACATTCGTCTATGACGTTCTAAGACGTGGAACTGAAGTAGAAGATAAACCACAAAGTCTGAGGTGGCTTTGTATTATCTTTGTTCTACATTATCTTTGTTTTATAAGTGCATAGTTGGGTGTTTTAAAAAGGACTAGGGGAGAGTTTTGATGTTTTTCTGTCAGAGTATCTATGGGCAGTAAGTACTAAGTTAAACTACCTTCCCTATTAGAGCAAGTCCCTTGAGGTCAGGGACCATGGTCATTTCCACATATTTCATGGGTGTTCTGAAAATACCCATGATAGAATGAACATGATAGAAAAAACACCCATGATAGAAAAAACACCTTGATAGAATGAGGAATAAAAGAATGAATCATAATAATGATTAATAATTTTATTCTGATTCATGTTTAATAATATAATATTTAAAAACCCATATGAATTTCTTAAGTGTTAAAAGTATAAATCATCATCATAATTATTATTTTGGCCCTAATACATAAGCCCTTATACATAAAACTACCAGCCTAGTACTTGGCACATAGTATATATTCAATAAATATGGCCTTTTTATCTCCTCACTCCTCATGTCCATATGGAATACAAAAATAATCTAAATTCTTGAAGACTAGTGAATATGAAATTGTACTTGAATAAGTGTATTCTGATATCCTACTCTTTTTTCTAAAGTATGTTAAATTACATCATGAAAATCAAGAACATTTAAACCAACAGTTCTATGAATAATCGTATTTTCACAGTGCTCTTCACTCCTAGACAGAATGAATATGGATGCATACAATGCCTCTACAAAACAAGCTAGGTTTTACACAAATATAAAACCAAGACAAAATGCACCCTTTCTGCATTTATATGTTTATTGATAGAGCAACTAGCTAGTCAGTGACAGGACGAGTTTCCTGGTACTCAGATTGACTTGAGCCATTTCTGTGAAGAGGAAGCCGGGTTGTGGAGTGGGAGCAGGAAACACAGAATCTCTAGCATATTGTTTTAAAAGGAAAACTCAAGTACCAAGTAAGATCACCTTGAACACAATCAGTGTCCATATGATTTCACGAAAGATGTTAGACTGCTCTGAACTGAGAATGTTATCCATTTAGAAAGCCATTTTTACTTGAATATCTCTTAAAAATATAGTAAGACCCTTTGTGTGACTTAATTACTAAGCAAATTGCACAAGACTTCTTCAAACTAACAATTCCTATTTAATCTTCACACTTTACTAGCTCAAAATGAATAGCAACTATAAAGGAGAGTCTAAAGGGGACACTTATACCAGTGTCCCCAACACCCATGGAGAGGCAGCTAGGTGAATAGCCAAAGCCCACAGAAGGTAACTGCCAGACCTCAAAGCTCAACCCACATTTCACGTCCATCCTAGAGAAAACATACACATATACATAAATGAGAATTAAAATGTTTCATTGATTCTATCTCAATAAGGCAATCTACATACTCAAATAACATAAAGTTTATAGCTGAGGCAAAGGAGACATTGTGCTTAGCATTTGAGATAATTATATTAATTTTCCACTTTCGAATAAGTTGGTTTTAAAGAGACAAGGGGGTGCAGTTAGGGATTAAATAGTCACAGAGAATAACCACCTCTTTGGTTTTTGACACAAAGATCCCTTGATTGGAATTTAATCTATTAACTTGGATTCACTTTATTTCACAAAGGAAACTAGAGGTGCTCACTGGCCCCACTTGGCCTGGGTATAAACTAATATTTTACTGACAGATATAATCTTATATGCCCCAGCATCCCATCACTGAGTGATACTAGTTGCCTATGGCTTTTTTTTTTTTTTTTTTTTTTTTTTTTTTTTTTTTGCTTTCTGTCCATTTGCAAGGAGCACATGCTACTTCTAAAGAATAAACAATGGGGTCATTGATAAAGCCCACAATTACACAACCAAGAACATTTTACAGAAGAAACATTATGTGGTTCCTGAAATTTGAAATTCCCACCTTGCATCATGCCCAGGTCTACATGCTTTATTCTCTATATTTTTAAAGCATACAATTTGAGAGTTTTGCATGTCAACAATGTCACATGGTTGTCACCCTGAAATGAGAAGAAACCAACACAACCCAGTACACAGAAGTATACTCTCAAAATCAAAGCACAATCTCAAAGTATTAAACAGCTTAGTAAAATGCAGTTATGACTTTCCCTTGACTGAAAGGAAGAGAATTTTTAATGTAATAGCAGTAACAGTTAAAATCCTCTTAGCCCATTATCTACAAGGCATTTTCACATTCACTATCTTATGCAAAAAAATAGCTCACCAAACCAGGTGTTGAAGGACTTACCTATTTTTGCAAGGGATGCTAGAAGTATCCAGAGAGTGACCTCATAAGGAATTTGCACATAGTCATAATCCAGTTCAAAAACAGATATCCTCTCGTCTGGCTCTGAGCTGGCAGCAGCAAACCAAGCGTTAGGTGCATACTGAGCAGTGGAATTTGCAGATTCATTCAAATCAGAAGATGCTTCAGAACACTCAAGAGCCACTAGCAGTAGCAAACAATTCCAAGGACTGAAAGTCACGAGCATCTGCAGAGCCATTCTTGTGGGCTTCTCCTACCTACACCCCTGGGTGGATGTGTGCCACACATCTGAAGTCGGGGAGGCTTCTAGAGAGTGATTGCATCCACCTGGGTCAAAAGTAATATAGGTACAGTCCGTGGGTCCTCCCAAGAAGATTCCGAGTGTGTTATTGAGCTCTGCATCTAGACGCTTTCTAATCTTCTTTAAATCGTTTGTGTTCAGGCAACTCAGCTTCCAACTCAAACGCAGTTATTCAATAGACTTGTTAAAGTCCATGGAGTTACCTGGAGGACCTCCATCCAATCATGGCTTGAGCAGTTTATGAAAGGAATAAAAATCTCTTCACTTAAAGGCATTTCCTCATTTCACTGCATACTGGCTTTGTCTTGTGGGTGAAAATTTAAAAGGATACTGTAGCGGTCATTCCACAGATCATTGGAGTCCTTCTAAAGAGGAAAGGAAACCTTCCCTCTCTATCAGATCCCAAGAAGGAGCTATCTGATCTGCACCTGTTCCTTCTCTCCTCCCCCTGTCCTCTCATTTGTTTTGAATGGCCAAGGCTGCAGGTAGCTTTTGAACTACACTTAATTATTTGCTCTGATTTGACTTTTGTAATGAAATCCTTTCTCTGAGTGTTCTCGGGAGGTCACACTGCTGACACCTAGTGGGCACCTGCAATATAACACCCTTGACACGTTCAGTGATGATTATTAAGGTGACCATGAAAGTATCTAAACCAGGACACTTTGGGGAATGAATAATAATAATGATAATTATGCAAAGCTATAGGCACAAACCAGAACTGTCTGGCAAACTGTCTTATATTGTCTCTATACATGAGGAAGAAGGAGGATAAGAAGGAGGTGGTAACAACAAGGATGGTAGCAAACACTGAAACTTTTGCGTGTTACCAGACTCCATGAGCAGTCATTCATAGAAGGAATGAAGTTCCAGATCTCTATGAACTTTACACTATAATTTTTTAAAAAACAGGAAGCCAAAGAACAAGTTCCATAAATACACCTAAATACCTGGATTTGTAATTTTTATGAGCCTACTTCTCACTCTTCTACTTGTGGCCATGTGACCTTGGTGAAGTTAATTACCTTTCAGAAATTCTTTATCTGAAATGGGGAGGAAAATATCTGTCTCATTGAGTAGCTAGGAACATTAAATGAGATAAAGCAAGTAAAGAATTTGGCATATTGTTGGCACTTAAATGTTAGTTTTTATTTTAAATTACATTTCTTATTCTTTTAGGATAACACACAACACTTTTGCAACGATTACTGATACTCAGTGAAAAATGAGAATAATACATCATCCATATACTACCTCAACATCTCTTTTACATGTGTTTTGTTTTTTTCTTAGTTCATATTAGTGAGTGCAGGGGATTTCCCCCCACCCAACACATACACACACACACACACACACACACTCAGCAAACATCACTGGGAAATTGAGAAAGGAATGGTTGAGAAGGGGTAACACATAGATGCAAATTCATAGTGAGGCAATAGAATTAAAAGTTCACATATGAATATTTTTTCTTTTTCCTTCAGTTTGACTCCAAAATAGATTAGATTCAGTCACTGAAATGAGACTATCAGGTGGACTACAAGAAGGGTACCCATATTGAGTCAATTATTTTTTCTCAAAGAATATATGAATATCTTTTAATAGAAAGCTGCTTTATAATTGGTGTTTTATTTTTATTTGCATTTTATTGTTCTTCTTTTTTTTCTAAAAAGAAATGAGGGAGCAAGTCTCACATAGTGCCTTGTGGGAAGACCAAAACTAAGAATCAAAAGCCTTATTTACTCAGATATTAATTATCTTATTGGCTTTGGAAAATTACCTGTTTGAGCCTTAGTTTTCTCATCTATAAAATAAAGATGCTGTCCATACCTGGTAACCTTTTCCTGCTCTAAAATTCCAAATTTTGTGAGTATATGGCAACTCATTTAGCCTTATGATCACCTGATGGTTGATAGTCCAGTCCCTCTCAGAGTAAGAATGTCAATCTTGGGAGGATGGTAGGAGAACAACTTGAGCTCTGCAACAGTCTACTAACTTGGAGTCCAGGTTAAGATGTAGCAGCCCACTTCATCAACCATTGGTATCACTTCCACTCATGCAGTACTTTCATACAGATGTCTGAACATTCTTTCTAAAATGCTTTCTTAATATAAGTTCCCCAGAAAGTGTATGTGAGACAAAGCTTCCATGAAAGGTGCAAACCAAGGGCAGCAAAAGTGAGGGGAAAGGGGGAAGAAGGGAGAAGCTCTTCCAGAATGAGAGCATGAGAAGCACCATAGACTCTCTTCCTAGTGAAACAACTATAACCGGTGAGATCATTAAAAACCAAAAACAACCATCTAGTCTCTGGAAATTGCCCTAAGAACAGATGGAAATTGAAACAAATCTTCTGAACATTGGAAAGATCTGAAGTCATGGCCTGTTTTCTCTACCCACCCCTCAGCTCAATGTGAGAAAAACTCTATTCTGTATGAACATAGCCAAGAGGATGGGGCTGCCTCTAATCCCAGATCCCAGTTTAGGACTACAGTTTCTACCCAGAAAAGTCAGGTTGTCAGCATATGTAACCAAACTCTGCCCTACTCCAATCCCAGCAATATGTTGAACAGACTCTATTGCAGGCAAGTGTAACTGAATCTACCCCAGAAGCAGCAAACTAGGAATACTGGACCCTGATAACTCTCAACTTGCTCATAAGGCTGAGTTTTCACAACAGGGGAAATAAACCAAGATGACCAGTGGCTACTGCCCTAGTCCAGCATCCCACTGACACACCAGGGGTATCACTCCAAGAGAAGTAGGTTACTCTCTCTGTCCCCATCTCCAGAGTAGTGGAACAGAGGTTCTGCCAAGGAGAGGAGACAGGCTATAGAACAGAGAACTCTATAGCTAACTCTAAGTAGACTAACTTTAGTTGGAACAAAATATAGAGACGTTCAAGCCTAAGGGCACTGTCAAAAACAATGAAGATTTAGGTTGTGAGCAAGGAAGCAAAGCTAGTAGCCCCATGATTGCAATAAGTTAAAGAGTAGGCCAACTGGAAGTTTAACAGAAGAACCAGAAGAAGAGATGGATGAAAAGAGCTCTCCTGAGGTTATAACATGTCTCAAAGACTGCTCTCAAAGATTACCCTGCAAAGGGGCCTGACTTTAAATGGATCATACTGTGGAGTAATTTAAGACTCAAGGCATTGTTGAAAATAATAGGCCATATCAGCCAGCAGTTACTGGAGGCTAACAGTTGAGGGTGATATCAATAGATACAACAGATCAGCTAGAAACTTAACAGATCAGTGAAAGAAAGTCAGAGAAGCCTGCTAAAACCGTTGTTATTCTAGGAGAAGGGAGAAAGGGTTTAGGGGTATTATAACCATGTCCCAGGCTTCACTGGTTGAGGAGTAATATAAAAAGCTGCACAGGGAAATAGACTTTGCTGATATAGTCCAGCCAAGTCACCAAACAAACAGCAAACAAGCAACAAAAAGTCCTGCAGTTGGGGGAGGGAGAGAAAGCAGCATCAAGAATTGCTACAAGATATCATCTAAAATATCTGGGTTTTAGGCAGAAAAAAATTTAGTTCCAAAGATACCAGTAGGTTGAAAGTTTAAAAAAAAAGGGAAAAGATATATCACACAAACAGTATGCTAAGAGAGCTTGAGTGGCTTTACACTGACAAAATAGGGTTTAAAATAATAAATGTTACTAGAGCTAAAGAGGGACATTTAAGAAAAAGAAAAGTGTCAATCTATCAAGAAGACGTAAGAATTCAAACTTATGTATACAAAGTGGGATTTATCTCAGGAAGGCAAGGTTGGTTTAATATTTAAAAATTATTTCATGTAGCATGCATATCAGTAGAATTAAGGCAAAACCACATGACCATTTCAACAGACTGAGAAAAGCATTTGACAAAATCAACAACCTTTTATTTTGAAAACACTCTACAGGTCAGGAATGGAAGGGAACTTCTTCAACGTGATAATGCACAGCCAACATCATACTTAATGGGGAAAGACTAAATACATTCCCCTGAAAGAACAGGAACAAGACAAGGAGATACACTCTTGCCGCTTCCATTCAGTATTCTACTAGAGCTGCTTTTAGTCAGGGCATTTAGACAATGAAAAGAAATAAAAGACATTCAGATTGGAAGGAAAAAAATAAAACTATTTCCATTTGTATGATCTTTTAAATAGGTTATTCTAAAATATTTAAATAAAATATCCTGAATAATTGACTAAAAAACTATTAGATATAATAAATGAGTTCAACAAGCTTGTAGGATATAAGACCAATATGCAAAAACAAATTGTGTTTTATAGCAACAATGAATAAAACAAAACAGAATTAAGAAAACAATGCCATTTATAATCACATCAAAAAATACAATTTTTAGGAATAAGTTTATGAAAAAAGTGTCACACTTGTACTCTAAAAAAAATTGTTGAACATAAAGATGATCTAAATAAATGGAAAGATATCTCTGTTCCTGCATCAGAAGACTTAATATTGTTATGTAGTCCACTGTCTCAAAAATGAACTATCTACAAAAAACTTAAATTTACAAGAAAAAAACAAACGACCCCATCAAAAAGTGGGCCAAAGATATGAACAAACACTTCTCAAAAGAAGACATTTATGCAGCCAACAGACATAAGAAAAATGCTCATCCTCACTGGTAATTAAAGAAATGCAAACCAAACAAGATACCATCTCATGCCAGTTAGAATGGCAATCATGAAAAAGTCAGGAAACAACAGATGCTGGAGAAGATGTGGAGAAATAGGAATGCTTTTACACTGTTTGTGGGAGTGTAAATTAGTTCAACTGTTGTGGAAGACAGTGTGGTGTTTCCTGAAAGATCTATAACTAGAAATACCATTTGACCCTGTAATGCCATTACTGGGTATATACCCAAAGGATTATAAATCATTCTACTATAAAGACACATGCACACATATGTTTATTGTGGCATTATTCACAATAGCAAAGACTTGGAACCAACCCAAATGTCCATCAATAATATACTGGATAAAGAAAATGTGGCATATATACACCATGGAATACTATGCAGCCATAAAAAAGGATGAGTTCATGTCCTTTGCAGGGACATGGATGAAGCTGGAAACCATCATTCTCAGCAAACTATCACAAGAACAGAAAACCACACACTGCATGTTCTCATTCATAAGTGGGAGTTGAACAATGAGAACACATGGACATAGGGAGGGGAGCATCACACACCGGGGCCTGTCACGGGGTTGGGAGCTAGGGGAGGGATAACAGGAGAAATACCTAATGTAGGAGACAAGTTGATGGGTGCAGCAAGCCACCATGGCACGTGTATACCTATGTAACAAACCTGCACGTTCTGCACATGTACCCCAGAACTTGAAGTATAATACTAATAAAAAGAACTACAGATTCAACACAGTCTCTACCAAAATTGTGTCTTTTTTCCTTTTTCAGAAACTAACAAGCTGGTCCTGAAATTCATAAGGAATATGCCCAACAAATCTTATTAAAAGAAGATCAAATTTGGAAAATGGATACTTCCCAAATTCAAAACTTATTACAAAACTAGAGTAATCAAAATAATGAGATGCTGGCATAAGAATAGACATACAGAGCAATAGAACATGATGAATAGTCCAGAAATCCTTTTCCCTTATGACCCATTGATTTCTGACAACTGTATCAGAACAATTCAATATATAAAGAATACCCTTTTCAACAAATGGCGCTGGAAAACCTGATGTCCACTTACAAAATAATGAAGATCAAATTAATAAAAATTACTACAATTAATTAAATGAGTTAATATTCATAGGGTGCTTACAACAGTGTGGCGCATAGGAAACACTAAGTAATAAAAAGCAGGGAGAGGATGAAACAGAAATGAGCAGGACTTGCGTTCATTCAAATGATGTGCAGAATGTGCCGTCATCTATCCTGGGAATAACAGGAAAGAAAAAGATGCCTCAGGAAGAGGGTGTGATGTTAAAATAAGACACTTGTGTTGTGCAGGTTTCTCTGACTAGAAAGAGGATGCAGACATTTAGTAAGGGTCAGGGCAATTGATAAGGGGGAGCCTTATAGTTGGAGCCTCATAGTTAATTGAAACCAAATTCGTCTTGATGTGTCTACATGGTAATATGATCCAAATAATAATTATCAGTTAACTTAATTTCTTGGAAAAGATCCATTCACAGGTGCATCGGACTATCGCAGGGTGCTGGGCACTTTTCTGTTTATACTTGTGATGGTGAAGGGAAAATACAAAGAGTTTTCACTTGCAAGGCAGAGAGTTAAAAGAATCATCCTGGAATTTTAGGTCAGCAGCAAGCTATTGGATATCTGACAGTTTTGATCTAATTATTCAGATAACTGTATTGGTTGTAGAAACTTGACCTTCTCTGACCTGCCTTCCTGACCCCTTTTTGGTGCCAGTCCCAAGAATCCCTGTGGTTCTTGTCATCTGTTCATAGAAACCCACTCACATATAGAGCCCAGTGGCAGGGAAGGAATGGACAGACATCCTCTCCCCAGTGGATGCCTTGTAATTTAGGTTGCCATATCCTGTCTTCCCTCATGGGACTAATTGAGGGTGGTACACATGGCAAGAGAATCTCCCATCCCCCAGGGTTTCAACTGTGCATAGCCAGAAGAGGAGCTTAGGGAACATTCTTCTCTTTTTACCCTCGGTTTTTTCTAGAGGCAACTTTTGTTTTAGAGAAACTCCAAAGGGAAAAAAAAAAGCTGAACTGATACCATATTTTACACATGATGAATTAGAAAGTCGTTTCTCTCCAAGAATAGTTTTCAACAAAATAATCAGCACACCTTTTCTTCCTTCCCATAATGTGTGGTCATAGTTGACTTTACCAGAAAGTATTTGTGTAGCACTCTGAGACTAAAGTGTCTGTTGCTTGCCCCTGAATTCTTGATACTTTGTCAGGGCTCAAATTTACATTCTTTTTTAGGAAGACAAATGAAAAAGAGTAGTGATAGAGAATTGGTCAATGCTGTCCAGAAAGATGATTTGCTTTCCAAGACCATAGCTAGCAATTAAGCTGGATGGCCTTGGATCAAGTTCTGGTATATCATACCCCTAAATTGAAAGCCTGTATCTTAAGCTGGAGAGAAGTCAAAAGCTATGACCCTGCTTTCAGGACAGAAAGTTGAGCTCTCTCTCTGCTCCCCAAAGTCAAACTTCCACTGCTCAGTGTGAAACAGAGGGGCCTGGTAAAGGTAAAATCAAGTCCAGGAGACCCCCCAATATGGAAGGAGAGGGGAAATATCACAGTGTAGTGTGGGTGGATGGGGTGGGCATGAATGTAAGCTTTGTAATAAGACAGATCTTCACACCAGAGTTAATGTCAGATTCTTACAGTTCTACTATGATAGCTTCCCTAAGGTAATACAAACTTTGCAAGGGGGAACAATTTGCAGCTATGCGAACTTGGGCACATCTTAAACCTCTTTCAGTCTCAGCTACTTTATCCACGATGATGATGATTATGATGAGGATGCCTATTCTAAAGATGTTTGAGGATTAGGTGACATGACACATAACGGAAAGAAAAATGCTTAATACAGAATTCATACTAGAAAAGTATTAGATTCATTTTATTTCAAAGCGATTATAAACTCCATATAGGTAGAAGTCTAATATCCTTTAGAATCCGATAATACTTCCTAATAAGTTACTTGACCACAAAACATCCTAAATTTATTGGATGGTTGAAATAAGACAGCCAGGTAGTTAAAAATGAAATGTGTCATCCTTCTCTATTTACCCACATTGTCACCAGTCACCACTGTTTAGACAATGAGTCACAGGGCTAGTTGAACCCAGTCTAAAACAGCTGAGCCAGCAATTGTATCTTCCCTAATCTTTCCTCTTCGTTCCAAGGGCTGATCCCCTCCCACTTCCACCCCACTCAACCCATCACCCATCACCACCAACACCTATGTTAGGAATGTCTGGTAGGTCTGTTTTCCCTCTTTTATTTCTTTCCTCAACTAAATTCCTATTCCCTTAGGGGGACCATGACACTGGATTTCGAGGAACACTGATTCTCATTAAGGTAGGTGGATAACATGTTCTGACGTTGGGAAGAGGCTGCTTTTGTTAGCAGAAGGATTGCTGATAGATATTCAGGCAGTTTAGATAAATGGACATGGAAAACATAAGCCAATGAGATGTGCATAATTCCGTGGACCAGAGGAGACTGCAGTTTTCTCCTTTACTCAGTCTTCGAGTACATGCACGAATGTGGAGGAAGTCAGCTGAACTTTATTCACAATTCATCTTTAAAGAACCAACTCGCATGCCAGTGACCACTGCCACCTCCCATTTTCTATGATTAGTCCAGGTAAATCTATTCCTCCTTCAAGGCTTCTGCCTGCTTTGTATCATCTCCAGCATCACACATCCGGGTAAGCTTGGCAACTGTATTACTTTGCTCAGGCTGTTATAACAAATTACCACAGACTGGGTGGCTTAAACAACAAAAATTTATTTTCTCATGATTCTGGAGGCTGGGAAGTCCAAGATCAAGGTGGCAGCTAATTAGGTTTCTGGTGAGGCCCCTCTTCCTCACTTGTGGACAGCTGCCTTCTTGCTGTATCCTCATGTGGCCTTTTTTCTGTGCAAGCTAGTGCGAGAAAGAGAGAATTTCTGGTGTTTCTTCCTGCAAGGGCAATAATCCTTTTGGTCCAGGGTACTACCCTTGTTACTTCATTAATTTTACCTCCTAAAGAGCATATCACCAAAATCAGTCACACTGGAGGTTAGGGGGTAGGGCTTCGACATGTGCATTTTAGGGGTACACAATTCAGTCCATAGAAGAAGTATTTAGGAGAGCTTTCCACAGCCTGGCTCTGGTTCCCTGTGATGAAGCCAGCTGTGACCTGTAAAAGAATTTGTTCTCTTTGTTGTCTCAATTGGCAGAACCTGAGTTTTCTTTGGTACTCCATTAAAACAGAAGAGTATATCTGCCGATATCCCTGGTACGGGACGCTTCCACAGCTAGCTTTTAACTTCTGAAATCTGTTCTTTGTTACAAGACAGTGTTTACATTCCCTAACGATATAACAGTCATGATTATCAGCCTTTAGCAAAGGGAGGGTTTTTGATAAAGCACTAGAGAGACCCTCCAAACATCCATCTGTATTAAATCATTGAAATGAACTGCTTATCCCAGAAAGCTCTGCTGCAGAACTGATCCTGTAGCTACCAGCTGGGTGACCACGGAAGCAGAGGCCAGGAAGCATTTTTATACCTAATCTGCCAAGGGTGAAGAGTGCCTCAGAAGGTGAGAGCAAGATTCTAAACCTCCACATTTAGTTTCCCCCAGTGCTTTACGTTGAGGCCCAGATAAATATCCCCACCTCTTTAACATGGGCTAGCAATACCACGCTGTCCCCAGATATTTCCTTGCTAGCCTGAACTTCCATAACTGATAAGACATCCTTCCCTTTGCTTGAATACTTCACTTCTCCATCACCTTCATGACACATAGATGAAAGCATGATCCTGAACAAAAAAATAAAAACAAAAACAAACAAACCCTAACATTGATAAGAGACAATTAGCAAAGAGTGGGCAAAGAACGCCTGGGAAACACAATACATGTGTTTCCAGAAATTTATGAGGTTAGAAGTGGGGGGGAGGGTGGGTAATAGGCTCTTGTCAACCAGTAGGCAGCACCTGTCCATGGGGTGTTTACCAGGTGTTCAGATGTAAAGGAAGCTGAAAGCTTCTTGGATCAGGTGGGAGTGGTTGCTCTTGCCTATAATCTAAGCACTTTGCCTATAATCTAAGCACTGAGCCAAAATGAGAGGACTCTTTGAGCCCAGGAGTTTGACACCAGTGCTAGTAACATAGCAAGACTTCATCTCTACAAAAACTAACAATAATAATTTTAAAAAGCAGGGCATGGTGGTATATGCCTGTAGTCCCAGCTAGTCCCAGCTCCTCGGAGGGCTGAGTCGGGGAATTGCTTGAGCCCAGGAGGTTGGGGCTACAGTGAGCTGTGGTTGAGCTGCTACACTCCAACCTGGATAACAGAGTGAGACACTGTACCAAAAAAAAAAAAAAAAAAGCCTTTTACAATGAGGTCATGTTTTGATGATTGAACCAGCTTGGGTCAGATTATGCCATTTTGTAGGCAAATGAATTTGTGCACATGGTTCTTGGTCCAAAGTCATTACTGGAATTGCTCAGGTAAGAGGGTTTCTAATCAGAGTCAGGATGTTTTCTGTGTGAAAAACAATAATGGGCTTCTGAGGCAAAGGACAGCAGGGGCAGGGGCAAAATTCAGGGCCCAGACATTGGCTCTGCCTCCTCCAGACTCAAGGGAGTGGCCTAACCAGTGCTGAGTTTGGTTCGACAACCGAGAGCACCCAGGGTTTGTAAGGCCCTCATACAAAAGTCACAGACTGTTCACAATTTTATATGAAATAGTGATATAAGCCGTGAGGATCAAGACTGGTAGGATACCCAAAATGAGGCTATTTTGGCAACTTTGATAGGAATCTCATGGCATGGAGAAAGTGATGGAGCTGTAGGAAATCAAATGACCAAGAACATCTTTGCAAGCTACACTGCATGTGCTCCTCCCACAGCAGCCAGCCCTATTCCACTGAGTTTAGTGTCTGTGTATGTTGTTAGATGAGGACCAGTGATGTTGGATGGGTACATGGGATTGTAATTGATCATACCAATTAAACCCACCTGCAATAAGGTACCCACCCTTGTGCACTCACAGTGAATCATATTTTACTGAGAAATATGCTAAATGATGGCATTGCAGTGTATTCTGTTTCCTTTGAGAAATGTCTATACTATACCTACCTGGCAAAAGGGAAGAGACATTTAGTTAATTTTAAGAGAGAAAATCAGAAAGACTTGGAAAAGCATTGGAGGCGGCCTGCCACAGTGGCTCACGCCTGTAATTCCAGCCCTTTGGGAGGCCGAGGCAGGTGGATCACAAGGTCAGGAGTTCGAGAGCAGCCTGACCAACATGGTGAAACCCCATCTCTACTAAAAATACAAAAATTAGCTGGGTGTGGTGGCACGTGTCTGTAATCCCAGCTACTCAGGAGGCTGAGGCAGGAGAATCTCTTGAATCCGAGAGGCAGAGGTTGCAGTGAGCCAAGATCATGCCACTGCACTTCAGCCTGGGCGATAGAACGAGACTCTATCTCCAAAAAAAAAAGAAAAAAAAGAAAAGAAAAGAAAAGAAAACTGTTGGAAACAGCACCTACTGTAATAAGTTGTCAATACCTGTTGTGCAAGTCTAGAAGTGGGGTGGGAAGGATTCTTCATTAGTATCTTCCCTTGTGTGGTGGTACACAAAGAGCTCAGTTCAGTTCATCGATGATCACCTGAACTGCCTTGTCACAGGCGCGTGGCGCAGAATCAGAAGGCAAGAAGGAGGAATTACGTGGGAAAATGAGACAGAACAACACAGAGGGAAATCAGGATGCTGTCCACCAAAAGAGAACTGTTTCAGTGTGAATTTCTTAACTCTGAAAACCTGGACGGTTTCAGATGAGAGAACCCTCACTCTGAGACATTAAGGAAGAGAACAGAAAAGACTCTACGTTTTCCTGTCAGTTAGGACACTTTAAATGCCGCAGCAATAATAAATCATCTAGAAACTTTGGCGGCTGAACACAGGTAGTTTACTTTGTGCCACATTAGAGTTCAAATGTGGGTAAGGAAGACCTTTATCATGTGGCCATGCCAGCTCAAGCATGTAGCCTCTAAGGTCACGATGGGCAAGACAAAGTGTGCAAAAGTTATATCTGCATTGCCTCAGTCTAGAAATCACCCTGTCACATCCACTCTCCTTCTAGAAAATATTAATCACATGACCCAAACCAACTACAAAGAAGGCTGGAAAAAGTGGCTGGGTGTTCAGGAAAACAAAACGATTTTGGTGAACACGTAACGTTTTCTCTGTCACATAGCTGCAATTAGCTTTAGTTGGACTTAAAGTACAATTGCATACACAATCATCCATCTGTAATTGAATGGTTGATTTGCAAATAGCTTCTTACGGGATCTGATCAGTAGAAGCAAATGAGACCTTAAAAAATGTAGTGAGGCAATGATGGGAGAAGAGCAACGCCATTTTCTGTAGATATCTTAGTAAATTCAGCCTGTTCAATAATCCAGTTACAGTTGTGGAGCTTATGAAAAACTCCTAGATGTGAAATGAACCAGAGTACAAAGGGAAGAAGAGCCAGTAAGTGATAGTTAATTGTGCCAAGTTCTGGTCAGAGACTTGCTTGTATATAGTCGGTTTTTTAAAGGGCACAGAAACTTACCTGGGGGTGAGTGCAATCAGAGGTTAAATGGGGCCTTTTTCAGTTGACCTTGAATTTTGGCAAACGTGACAAATTTAAGGACTTAGAGTGACAAGTGCCCTCTCAGTTCAAACAGAGATGCTGGACAAAACCCCTGCAGGACTTGCTAAGGGCAACCCAACTGGTCCAGCAATCACATCCCCGGAGACCTATGTAAAAGTCACTACGGCCCCCCAGTTAGAGAGCTCCAAGGTCACAACTCACAGACACGAGGCTTGTCTGCCAGCGGGGAAGACTGACATTTCACCCCTGCTGAAGGTGTACAGAGCTGAGTTCTCATCCCCACAGAATCTATGTCATTGGAAAGTAGACAAGTAAAAAAAGTCTTCAAAGAGTTTATCATCTTTTCCTTGGGTTTCAAAAATCAGACTGGTGCCTGATCCTCAGCAGGATATCACTGACAGTGTCAGATCAGCAGGAACAAATGCAGCTGGAGAGTGAGGAAGGAGAGGGAAGCCTGGGAGCAATGGTGGGGAAAGTGGGCATCCAGTTCCCCATGAACCAGGTGAACGCTGTGCAGAATAACCAGGTTAGAGTCACGTTGGAAGAATGGAGCATTAGGGGCTTTACTGCATGAGGCACAAGATGAGGTGCACCAGGGGCAGTGGGCATCTTGGTAGGGTTAGGGAGAATGGGTTTACATTTTTTATTTTTAAATTAACATACAATAAAATTAGCTTATTTGATTTACAGTTGTGTGCATTTAAATACGGATGTAAATTCACGTAATCACCAAGACCATCAGGTTACATGCTCTTTCTTTGAGACCCGCCCTCCCCCTTCCCTAATTCCTGGAAACCACAAATCTGTTTTGTCACCGTTTTGACTTTTTGAAAATGTCATAGAAATGGAATCATGTAACCTTTAGAGATTAGCTTTTTCTACCCAGCATACTGCACTGAGATTCATCCAAGCTGGTGCATGT
Source organism: Papio anubis (assembly GCF_008728515.1). Taxonomy (NCBI): domain Eukaryota; kingdom Metazoa; phylum Chordata; class Mammalia; order Primates; family Cercopithecidae; genus Papio; species Papio anubis. The sequence goes on from NC_044989.1 coordinate 100,379,393, forward strand.
CTCAGTGGTGAATTCTTTCGTATTGCTGACAAGTATTTCATGGTTTGCTTGTACAACTATATTTGTTAATTAATTCACCCTGTACCAGTTATCAGTGTATCACCAGTTATCAGTGTATTACCTCACAGCTCTGAATTCACCATTCAGTACCTGCTCTGTGTAATGGATTGGATTTTTGAAGCATTCATCCTGTACAGTGAGCATAATATTCACTTCTTTGGTACAGGGAGTCGAACAAGCATTACAGGAGGGTTTGTCTGGTTCCAGCTGCTGTGCTCTGTTTTTTCTCACTTGTGCTGCACCATCAGGCAGCAGTGTGTGTGTGTGTGTGTGTGTGTGTGTGTGTGTAGACATCTGTTGGTGCCCTGCGCTAGCTGTATCCAGAGGAAGCTGTCGCTCAGTGACCTGGCAGTACTAGCTTAAGCCAGGTGACCTCCCAACATCTTCCTGATGTGGACACTGTGCACTCCAGGCCACATGCCCACAGTGGCATTCCAAATGCCCTGTGTACCCCCATATCAACTGCAGCTCTCCTGCACCCTAAAGCAGTCATGACTGGCCATGCTGCATGTCTGCCCATCAGCCATGCTTGACTGCACCCCACAGGTTTGCTTCCAGCTTTCCCAGCAACTGTGAACTAGCTCCAACCCAGGCAAGTAGGAGACCTTCCTTGCCATTCAGTGGGCTACATCACACCTCTTCTAGCGATGTTTGAACCCCAGCCTTGAGGAGGGGACCACTTCCAACCTTGTCTTTCTGCTATCTCTCAGCCCTGAGGTACTCTTTGGAGTTCTATTCATGTCTTTATAATCAGTCTCTCATCATAGGCAAATAATTATTTACATCACAATATCCCTTTTTAAATTACTAGGTGATTTCTGTCTTTTGATTGGACTTTAGTTGACACATACTGGTTGAAGGTCCTTGAGTTTTTCTAGGTGTTAGTGGTTATGAGTAGAACCACAATAAACATTTGTGTATTGGATTTTGTGTGAACACAAGTTTTTATTTCTCCGGGGTAAATATCTATGAGTGGGATTTCTGCGGCATCTAGTAAGGAAGTCACATTATAAGGACTTGTTAAATTGTTTTGTAGAGTGGCTGCACTATTTTGCACTCTCACCAGTAGTATATGAGAGTTCTAGTTTCTCTACATCATCACCATTTCATGTTGTTGTTTCTTTTCTTTTTCTCTATGTGCCTCATGGTGTGTGTGTGTGTGTGATTTCTCGTTTGGCTTTAATTTCCATTTTCCTAGTGGATGGTGATGTTGCACATCTCTTCATGTGTCTACATGTGTCTATTTGCCATCTGTCTATCCTCTTTAGCAAGATGTCTATTCAAGTTTTTGCTCCTTTTTTAATTGATAGCTACTTGTATTATTGCGTTTAGAGAGATCTTTATAAATTCTCAGCACAAGTCCTTTGTTGGATTTGTGACTTTGAAATCATTTTTTTCAGTTTAAAGCTTGTTTTTTTTTTTTTTTTCATCCTTTTAGTAGTGGTTTTCTCAGAAAAAGGGGTTTTAATTTTGTTAAACTCCAACTTTTTTTTTTTTTTCTCTACGGATCATGTTTTTTGTGTTACATCTAAGAATTCTTTTTCTAATCCCAGGTCATGTTTTCTTCTAACAGTTTTATAGATTTAGGTTTCACATTGAGATCTATGGCCTCTTGTTAGTTAATTTTGTATAAGCTGTGAGCTTCATCTTATTGCACAATTGATGCAACACCATTTGTTTAAAACTCTATTCTTTATTGAATTTCCTTTGAAAATTTGTCAAAATCAATAGGCCATATTTGTGTGGATGTATTTCTAGACTTTCTACTCAGTTCCATCGATCTATTACTTTGTTAATATCACACCATTTTGGTTACTGTAACTTTTTCTTGATTCATAAAATCATGTAGCATGACTCCTCTAACTTTATTTTATTTTCCAAATACCTTTGGGTTTTCTAGTTTATTCGCTTTCCCACATATATTTAGTTTGCCTATAACTACAAAAAATTCTGCTGGAATATTGGTTGGAATTGTGTTAATCCTCTTAATCAATGTAAAGGGGATTGTTGATTTGACAATATGTTGAATCTTTATATCACCAAACATGCTATGCTTCTCTCTTTAATTGTTCTTTAATTTTGTTCATAAGTATTTCATAGTTTTCAGCTTACAGAACATCCACACATTCTGTTGATTTATACCTAAGTGTCTCTCTTTCTTTCTTGCTTTCTTTTTCTCCTTCCTTCCTTCCTTCCTTCTTTCTTTTTTGAATTATTATAAATGGTAATGTCTGTAACATTTGGTTTTCAATTGTTTCTTAATAGAGATAGAAATATATTTGATTTTTACATTGTTAATCTTGTATCCTGAGAACTTGCTAAACTCACTTATCAGTTCTAGGAATCTTTTTGTAGCATTCTTGGATATTCTACATAGAAAATTACTTTTCAGAAAAAAAGGAGAGATTTATTTCTTTCTTTCCAAACTGCATGCATGTTATTTCTTTTCCTTGTTTTATTATACTGATGAAAACTTTCATACAAGGTTGTACAGGATTCTGCGAGTAAGTATCCTTGCCTTGCTTCCCATCTTATAGAGAAAACACACATACAGTCTTTCACCATTTAGTATGATTTTTTCAGCGATAGTTTGTTTTTTGTTGTTGTTGTTTTTGGAGCACTTTACCATGACGAGAAAATTCCTGTCTATGCCTAGTTTGCTGAAAGGTTTTATGATGAGTGGATGGTGAATTTTGCCAAAATTGGTTGATACGATCATGTGTTTGTTATTCCTTAGTCTGTTAATATAGAGAATTACACTGAAATATTTTAAAATATTAAGCCAGCCTTGAATACCCAGGGTAAGCTCCACTTGGTTATGGTGCATTATTATATTTATATGTTGCAAGGTTCAATTTGCTAACATTTTCTTGAATATTTTTGTGTCAATGTTCATGAAGAATGTTGGTCTATAGTTTTCTTATAATTTTTGGTTTGGTTTTGGTATTAGAAAAATTCCGGACTCATAATAACTTGAATAACTTAGGAAATGTTCCTTCTTCTGTTTTCTGAAAAAAAAATTGTGTAAGATTCACATTTTTTTTTTCCTTTAAATGTTTGATAGAATTAGGCAGTGAAACCATTGGGGTCTGAAGATTTTATTTTTGGAAACTTAATAATATGAACTCAATTTCTTTAATAGTTATGACCAATTAGGTTATTTATTTCATGTTGGATGAGTATTTTTAGCTTGTGGTTTTTGAGCATTTATCCATTTCATTTAGGTTGTCAAATATGTATTTATATAGTATCCATAACATTTCCTTATTCTTTTAAGATGTGCAGGATCGATCTGTATTGATATTTCTTATCTCACTACTAATATTGGTAATTTGCGTCTTCCTTCTTCTTCTTCTTTTTTTTTTTTTTTGGTCAGTCTTGCTAGGAGTTTTTCAATTTTACTGATGCTCTCAAAGAACCAGGTTCCTGTACTATTGATTTTCTTTATTGTTTTATGTTATTCAATGATAGTGATTTCTGCTCTTAAATTTATTATTTGTTTCTGCTTCCTAAGGTGGAAGTTTAGATTATTAATTTATATATTTTCCTTTTCTAATGTAAGCACTTAATATTATATACTTGCCCTTAAGTATGGCTTTAGTCTCATCTTGCAAATTTTGATATGTTGCATTTTCATTTCTATTCATTTGAAAATATCATTTCATTTGCTTTGAGACTTCCACTTTTATCCATAGATTGAGAAATGCGTCACTTAATTTCCAAATGTTTTGAGATTTTTCCCACCATCTTTCTGTTAATAATCTCTAGTCTGAATTCATTATAAATCCATTATAAAAACAGAACATAACTTTGTATAATTTCAGTTTTTAAATTTTTGTTATTGTTTGTTTTACAATCTAGGATATGGTCTATCTTAGCAGATGGTTGGTGTGTACATCAAAAGATTCTGTATTCTGCAGTCATTGGGTGGAGCATTCTATAAATGTCAAGTAGATCTAGAAAACAACAATGAAGAGACGTTGTTCTATATTCTTCTTCTTTTTTTTTTCTTTTGAGATGGAATCTCACTGTCACCCAGGCTGGAGTGCAGTGGTGTGATATCGGCTCACTGCAACCTCTGTCTCCCGGGTTCAAGCGATTCTCCTGCCTCAGCCTCCTGAGTAGCTGGGATTACAACCACATGCCACCATGCCTTGCTAATTTTTTTGTATTTTTAGTAGAGACGGGTTTCACCATGTTGGTCAGACTGATCTCAAACTCCTGACCTCAGGAGAACTGCCCACCTCAGCCTCCCATAGTGCTGGGATTACAGGCATGAGCCACTATGCATGGCCTCTTTCTTGATAAATTTCTGTTTACTAGTTTTATCACTACTTGAGAATAATATTCAAGTCTCCAACTACAGTTGTGGATTTGTCTATTTCTTCTTTTAGTTCTGTCAGTTTTGCGTCATGTATTTTGAAGCACTGCTGTTAGGCGCATACACATTTAAGATTGTTATGTTCTCTTGGTAAATTTATCCTTTTATCATAATGTAATATCTGTTTTTCTCTCTGGTAATTTTCCTTGCTCCAAAGTCTCCTTTAGCTGATATAGGCACTCCAGGGCCTGGCGTCGTGGCTCACACCTATAATCCCAGCACTTTGGGAAGCAAAGGCAGGCAGGTCATTTGAGTTCAGGAGTTCAAGACCAGCCTGGGCAACATGGTGAAACCCCATCTCTACAAAAAAAATATGAAAAAATTAGCCAGATGTGGCGCTGCACGTCTGTGGTCCCAGCTACTTGGGGGGCTGAGGTGAAAAGATTGCTTGAACCTGGGAGGTCAAGGTTGCAGTGAGCCATGATCACACCACTGTACTCCAGCCCGGGCAATGGAGGGAGACCTTGTCTCAAAAAAATGTGTGCACATATATGTTTATTTATTTAGAAACAAATAGAATGTATTAATATATTTTTATCATATACTGTATATAAAATAAATAATAAACATATTTATCATATAAATATATATTTATTAATATATTATTCATTTCTAAAGAATATATAAATAACATTTATATATATGCACTCTAACTTTCTTTTAATTAATGTTCATGTAATTATATCTTATTAACCTACCTATACCATTATACTCAAAGCATTTTTATTATAAGAGGATTAAATTTCTTGTTCAGATAAGCTTGCAAAAGACAATGTGCTGAGAATGCAAGACAATGACCAAGATTTCACTAACTTTGAATACAGCAAATTAGCTGAATCTGATTTTGATCAAGTCAGATCTGATAAAGGGCTTACTGAAGATGATTTTAAATAAATTTATAAAAGTTTATTCTAATAATCTCTGTCTTTTAATTATTGTGTTTAGATATTTTACACTTAATGTAATTATTATGATGTTTGCATTTACGCCTACCTTTTTGTTATTTGATTTCTATTTATTTTCTTAGTTTTTGTTCCTCTGTTTTTCTTTTCCCTCCTTTTGGATTATTTAAACATTTTGATTATTCCATCAAAACATTTTTATTATGGAAAGAACACTCAACATAAGGCCTATCACCTTAATTTTACATGTACAATACATTATTATTGACTATAGGCATAATGTGGTGCAGCAGACATCTACTGCTTACTCATTTCACGTATCTGATATTTTGTGTCTATTTATTAAGTGCTTCCTATTTTCCCCAGCCTCCAGCCACCATTTTAGTCTTTGATTTTATGCATTTGACTATTTTAGGTACCTCAGATAAAGGAAATGATGCAGTATTTGTCTTCCATATCCAGCTTATTTCACATAGCATACTGTCCTCAAGGTCTGTCCATACTGTGACCCATTGTAGAAATTCCTTCTTTTTACAGGCTGAATAGTATTTCTATGTCCATCATGTTTTCACGATATTTGATGTTCTGTTTGTTCATGTTAATGGTTACTCAATGGAATAAAATATTACACACAATTTTCACATTCTACTCAGAATCAATAGTGTGCCACTTCAAGTGGGAAATAGACACCTTACCATCATCTAGGCCCGTTACCCGCCCTCCTTCATGTTGCATTACCTCTACCTGTATTGAAAATCCTATCAGAAAATGTCATAAATTTGCTTTTAACAAATTACATCCTGGATGTTTTAAATATTATGTTATACAATTCTAGATCTTGTTGAAATCTTATGTATTATGTTATTTGTGCTTCAACAGGCAATTCACCTACTGGGATGACGGCTCCAAACTAAGCCTGTGGTTTCAATTTCAGTTTTGTTTCACTGCCTTTCAGTTCTATTTGGACCTGCTTCATATTTCTACCTTTCGGTGGCCAGTCTGGAACTCAGAAAGAGATCTCTGCTATAGCTCAGTTCTCAAAGTTTATGGTATTCCCTTTAGGATCAGATTCATACATGCACAGCTTGGGAATGAGTCCAGACGTTTATAAACCATTTTATGGGTTCAGTTTTCCAAGCTCCTTTCTGCCTGTACTTTCCTCCTCTGTGCAGTTCTCTGGCCAAAGCATTGAGGCTTTATTTACCTCATTCTGCAGTGCACTTCCTACAACTGCTTACATCCACCTAACGAAAAGGTAAGAGGATAAAGAAAGAATAAAACATCAACAGAGGTTTGCCACACCGTATTGGGACTACAGGTCCTCATATCAAGGTGGACAATTCCCCTTCCTCAGAGATTTAGGCTCCCGAGGGCCGCTAATGCCACTGTTTTTGGTGGTGTCACTGCTGCTACCACAGGATTGCTTAGAGAGTGGGTAGTGAAAGAATATGAAAGGGAAAATATGGGAGGGCTAGAAAACTCTTTCTCAGTCTTCACGCCAGAACTAGAGTGCTTCTTCTGAAGCTCTTTCTGTCACCACTGATGTCTACTTCTGAGTTTCAGACTATACTGAGTCCAAGCCAGAAGAGACTGGAGACAAATTATGAGACCTTGAGTTATTGTCTTCCCCAAACTGTCTGCTTCTATTTACTTTTCAGAATACTCCAATTGAGTTTTGATGCATTTTTATCCAGACTTTACAGCTGCACTAGGAAGAAGAGACAGAATGGTGTTGTTTACTCCATCTCACCTAGAATTTTAACCTAGAAATGATATAGATGTTAAATGTAGGTATTAAAACCCAAAAGGGACCCGGAAAGCTATGAGAACTACTCAGGCTATCATAGAAAGGTCAGTGAGGAGTACTCTATGATGAGTGTTAGAGGGAGGGTGACCATCATCCAAGGTAGGACACTTTTTCAGAGTGAAAGAGAGTACTATAATAATCATACTTGGACAATAGGTACACCAGGAACTAGAACATATGGGCACCTCAGAAGATGCGATAGGGAAGCAATACTCTTTTCTAATTATATTCCACTGAGTCCAATTGTTCTATTGCAATCAGTGTCCTGTACATAGAAAATTTGTTTGGGTTGTCTGCTTTGTTGTGGTTAACTGACATGTAAGAAATATAAATAGACCCCTGTCTCGAATGCTTCTTTGTTACGTTCGTTGTACCTAGCAGCCTGGAAAGAGTGTATTCTGTAAATATTAGAGCTGGCTATTTCTCCCTTTGTGTACGTGCTAACCTGAACCTCGATTTGATTTTCCATGAAGCTAAGGTCAAAACGCTGGACCTCTGGATAGCTTGGTTCTAGCATTATCTATCTTAGGATAAACTGAACAAACTGGCCAAAAGAAGTCTGAGTCTTAAATCTCAGAGCATGGCTGGCAGGAAGGCCAGGGATCCTGGCCATCAGCAAGGCACAATGGCACAGTGACAGTGTGGGCTTCTCCTCCCTGAGGCCCTGCAATGATCCTTCCCACAAGAAACTTCCTCCAAGAATAATTCATACCCTTTAACTCATCGTTAACTTTATCACTGAAATTTCCAACAAGGATGTTGCTTGGTGCCAAAGCCACAGTGGTTTTTATGATGTGGGTGCCTCTGTGAAAAAGAGCAGAAGAGTGTTTCACACAGGCCCCAAGGCGACCGTGACTTTTAGCCACTCTGAACTTGGATCACATCCAGACCGGTGGGTGTGACACATTGCATGTGAATGAGTCCAGACATGGCTTTTATTTATTGTTCAGATGATAAATCATTTTATTCCTGCAGAGAAGACAGAGTATAAGAGTTTGATATTCATATGTGAGTGGAACACTATTTTAACTATAGGTTAAATTCTGGTAAAGGAAACACACTTACGAGGAGGAAATTGGCCTTGTCTATTAGAAACAGTTTCATGGCCCTGCAGCCCATCACTTCATTACTTAGGAGGACTTAAAGGGAGACCCCCAAATCGGAAGCACACAGGATCGCCAGCCTCAGCAGAAGGTTCAGGCTACAGCTCTGTTCACATTCCATTCTTGCTGCCGTTTAACCAGTGTGTATCCTTATTCCCCAGACTTAGCTGCTCTGCTGACTCTGGCCACTGCCTCTCTGCTTCGTGTGTCCCTGCAAGTCCATTCCTTGTCTCTTCATTGGCCTGATCGTTTTGGTCCAGTTGGTCTGTGCTTCCAGGGGCCCAGGGTAAGGATTTACACTTTCATACCTAACACAAAGATCTCTGGCCGACATCACACGGAGGAACTGAAATTAACTCTACTCTTCTTTCCAAGCCTATATCTTGGCACAGGCTGCAGCTGCCCCCCAAAAAAGGGATTCTTCCTCCAGTTCATCCACCCAGTGTGGGCACTTCGCATAAGGACACAGTAGAAACCAACCCTAGCCCTGTCTATTCTGGGTCCTGTTAGTCTTTACCTTTTATGCTTTCTGTGCTCCAGAGTTGGTGGCTGACCATGGAGTAAGAATTGTCTTCTTTACAGAAATTCTTTGTTTCTAAGGCCAGATGTGATGGCTGACGCCTGTAATCCCAGCACTTCAGGAGGCTGAGGCGGGTGGTTCTCCTGAGGTCAGGAGTTCGAGACCAGCCTGGCCAACATGGTGGAACCCCGTCTCTACTAAAAATACAAAAATTAGCAGGGCATGGTAGTGCATGCCTGTAATCCCAGTTACAAGGGAGGCTGAGGCTGGAGAATTGCTTGAACCCAGGGGGCGGAGGTTGCAGTGAGCCAAGAACATGCATTCCAGCCTGGGTGACAGAATGAGACTCTGTCTCCAAAAAAAAAAAAAAAAAAAAAAAAAAAAAAATCACTCTTTCTAATAAAATAATATTTATTTGATTGCAAGTATACATAAAGTCATATGTACAATACATAGCAGACATGAAAGTCCCTAGCCATAAGGCAGAAGTAGCTGTATTTTCTGATTCTGCTCGGACCACTGGGAAATCTTAGGGGTGTTGTGTATCGAAAGTACCCAAGGTCTAGCGAATTCACTCGCCCTCTGTCCAGTCCAGGAGATCAAAGGCTCTAAACCACAGTCTCAGTCCCTTTCCATTGTCCATCAAGCTTGCCCGCTGCTGGCAGCAGACTCTGAATTTCCTATCAGCGTGAACATTCACACACACAGATGTGAGTTCTGTCCAGCAAAATCTCTATCCCAGGGACTGGCCGGGAGGGGGCGCCAGCGCTCATTTCATCATTCCTTAGGCTGGGAGCTCCTCCCAGTGGTTTCTCTTGCACTGAGTCCTTTCCACTGAAAAATCCTAGAGGTAATTCTGAGCTGGTTCCACGTGAATCCCTGAGAGTTTTTCACAGGCATGTGATAGCGCATTTTGGTCCAGAATCTAGAATTGGGAGGAACTGATTTTAAGCCTCTCCAAGTAACTGTGGGCAAAACCCTGAGAGCTTTTTTCACAAGGTGAGGTAGAGACTCTGGCTCTTGGAAGTAACAGAACTTAATTAAAATGAGTTTCAGTGTTTGATCATCCAAGGCAAGATTCACTGCTGCTTGCAGTTCAAAGATACTGGGTCCGTTGACGTAGTTGGGGCTCAAGATAAATATTCCTCTTCTGCTTCTCTTAATAACGCTCACAATGTCTTCTGCATACACTGGAAATAAAACATTTGATGATTTGCAATTGATATTGTTAAACCTTGAGTCAGAGAGGTCCTTGCAATGGATTCTCTTACATAAGGAGGAAGGGAGACATGTTTACTCTACCACTTACACTGTATCAGCTCTATTGCCAGTTGGAGATACGCTGCAGTGTCTAGTGACCCTCACCTTTACATTCCCTGCTTTGTGTTCAGTCTCCCCCAGTTGGCAATTCCTCTAGGAATAAAGCCAACTGGAACTAGGTAAGCTGGGATAATGGGAGCCATGGAACATCCCAGGTTCCTTGGTGGGGATATCTGAGGAGGAGGCGGCCAGCAGGACAGGCTGAGATCTGAACCTCTCAGAGTGTCCAGGGCTTGGCCCAGGCCTGAGAAGTCTGCTTGACCGGTGCTGAGTGAGCTTTGTGGGAGGCAGAGTCACAGAAATCAGAGGGGCCACTAAATTGGGGTGACCGAGACAACCTTCAGCTGTGAAGCCAGGAGAGGTATCTTTGTCCTAGAAGGCCTGCCTAGGGCCCCATATCATTGTTTTCTCCTGCAGATGGATCTGTTTGATAATGGAGCACATCTCTGGAACATATAGTTTCTGTATTGTTGCCCAAGATGTTCTAACCTCATGTAATCTCCCAGATCTATATTCCAAAAGAAAGAATGACAAAAAAGACTTGGAGATTGCATTGCACTGCCCTTTTTGCATTGTAGTTTTTCTTGACATGTTGGACTTACCTCCTCCTGGAGCCACATCTCTTTCAAGCAAACACAAGGTATATCCATATTTGTTTTCTAAAACATCAGGAAATAGGCTCAGGGCCAAGTGTTCTTCAGTCAAAGATGAAGTGGCCTCACTTGGAAAAGAGCTCCATTTTGCATAGGATACGAAAGCATCGAAATCCTTTTTATCTGAAGAATAGGAAAAATTATAAAAACATAAGTCATTTACTTTTTATTTTTTACTATCATGGTACACATACATATGCTTGAAACGTATGGTAAATGAATAAGAAAAAAGATTTGGGATACTTACTAAACTGATTTTAAAAATTCATTGCAAAATCATACCACTGAGTGCTATTGATTGTTCACCCCAAATTGAATTCTGATTTATGAAGCACTTTTGCATTTTCACTGAGGTTAGATCAAACGGCTGAGGCATTCTTTGATTAAATCACATGAACTCAGGAGTTTCTCTGAGCCTTCTTTGCACCTGCAGTGTTTCTGTCTCATTAGTCACACATCAAACAGGAGTCTGCCCCATCCAACATGATGATATCCAGTAAGCAAAGTGCTGCTAACACCCAGCACATTGTATCTAAGGAGAAATAGTACTTCCTCGGAGAGTTGATGGCACATACGCCGATATGTGAATCCCCATATGTAAAATAGAGACAATCATAACTCCTGGGCAGGCTGTTTTAAGGGTTTCATGAGATAATGTACATGAATTTCTTGGTGCCTGACTCACAGGAGGTTCAAGATAAATGTCCATTCCCCTCTATTCTAGATGGAAAGCTGTATGTATAGAACTTGTTACAGGATATTTTCAAGGTCTCATATGCCTCTGTTGACTGTATTATAAAATAATGATTTATATAATGTGTAAAATAATACAGTCAACAGAGACATATGAGACCTTGAAAATATCCTATATTTTCATATGCATGCTTTATAAATGCATACGATTACTGAGACTACGGAACTAACTGGAAGAAGTAGAAAATCCCAACACTTAATTCACAGGCTTTGGAATGGGATACATCAGATTCGTATTCCAGCAATTCCCACAATCCCTGTCAGAGTATTGTTACAAAATGGCAAACAATAGCACTGATTGCTGGTACTGTTTAGTAGTACACCATGTTCAAAGTGAACCTAAAAAGATGCCTCAGTGGATGGAAGTACCGGGTACCAAAAAGGAAGGTCCCAGAATCAATACAGGAGGATGCCAAAGAGCTGAGTTTGGGAAACTAACCTATGAAGCACCTCATTGCTCATGTAGGAAGGACAAGACTTGTGGAACATGCCTGGCAGGTAGGTGCTGTGCTGTTTAAATGTGTAACACACCATAGTTGCCTCCATTCCTTCCGTATCATGTGAAATCCCAGCAAACTAAAATTTTTCTATAACCTGGAAACTACATTTATTTAGTTATGAAATTAGAGAGTGGAGTATTAGATGATCTCTGACATCTTCCAGAATTCTAACATTCTACATCTCTAAAATTTTGGTTCCTCAGCACTAACTTCAAAGCAGTCATTTTGCTAAAAAATGTTAGGATGGCCAACAGAGGGCGCTGCATCCCTGTGCTTGAAAACTGGATTCTGCCTCCAGATCTGATCACTAAAACATTGTCTTCGCAAAGTAGAAAGAGAAAGGACACAAGTAAATGTTTCCCCATTGACTGACTCTTCTACACAAGTTCCAGAATCTTAAGGTAAGTAGCATTTTAAGACATTGATTACATAATGTGCTTCATTCAAAAAAGCTATTAAAATAAATCTTAAAAGCATTTGGTGTAAGGATTTCTAGTGTGTATTCTCAATAGCTAGTCTAAAGAAAGATGTGACTGATGCATTTCTTTCTTTTTTTCTTTTTTTTTTTTTTTTTTTTTTTTTGAGACGGAGTCATGTTCTGTCACCCAGGCTGGAGTGCAGTGGCGTGATCTCAGCTCACTGCAACCTCCCCCTCCCAGGTTCAAGTGATTCTCCTGCCTCAGCCCCCTGAGTATCTGGGATTACAGGTGCCACCAAGCCTGGCTACATGTTGTATTTTTAGTAAGGATGGGGTTGCACCATGTTGGCCACGTTGATCTCAAACTCCTGACTTCAAGTGATCCACCTGCCTGGGCCTTCCAAAGTGCTGGGATTATAGATGTGAGCCACTGCTCCCGGCCCCCCGCCGCCCTTTTTTTTTTTTTTTTTTTTTTTGAGATAGGGTCTCGCTCTGTCATCCAGGCTGGAGTGCAGTGATGTAATCATAGTTCACTGCAGCCTTGACTTCCTGGGCTCAGGTGATTCTCCCACCTCAGCCTCCTAAGTAGCTGGAACTACAGGGGGTGCACCACCACGCCCAGCTAACTTTGAAAAATTTCTTGTAGAGGCAGGTTTCACCATGTTGCCCAGACAGGTCTCAAACTCCTGAGCTCAAGCATTCCTCCCACTTTGGCCTCCCAAAGTGCTGGGATTACAGGTGTGAGCCACCACACCCAGCCTCCCATGCTGGTCTTTATTCACCCTTTCTTCCACTAGGGATCTGACAACTCCTCACTGAATTCCTAGTTTGGGAAAGCACTGGAGTTTGGAGGGCCCTCTCAGTAAGGTAGATAATTATCCCTGAAATCCAGCAGAAAGGGATTCTGCTTTTATTAAGCAACAGAGTCATTTACTAAAACTGCAAACCTTCTAACCTTAGAGATTTCCAGGACTAGAAAAAAAAAAAACAGAAGCAACGCTTCTATTCCAAAGAAGCAAACATCAATGAACATGATTATCCTGCCTCAAATATTGACAGGCACGTCATTGATAGTGATAGTGCTTGCATTTTACAGGACTTCTCACTTCTGGGGGCATTCCCACCATCTTCAAAGCCCTCATTTTACAGATGAGGCTAACTGAGGTAACAGCTAATGAGATCTCTTAAGCCAGACAACCTGTGCCCAAATCCCAAGCTCTAGTGCCTTCCAGTGGTTCAATTTTAGGCACATGACTTCCTGTCTCTGCCGGGCTGGTAGGATTGCTGTAACCATTAAAGTAACTAACGCGCATGGCAGGCATACACTCTAGTCCTCAAGAAACAGCCATAGCCTGGCATGTGCTGAGCATTTACCATGTGCTGGGCGCCATTCTAAATATTTAATGTGGCTGGGCATGGTGGCTCATGCCTGTAATCCCAGCACTTTGGGAGGCCAAGGCGGACGGATCACTTGAGGTCAGGAGTTCAAGACCAGCCTGGCCAACAGGGTGAAACCCAGCAGTCTCTACTGAAAACACAAACAATAGCTGGGCATGGTAGCGCATGCCTGTAATCCCAGCTACTCAGGAGGCTGAGGTAGGAGCATTGCTTGCACCTGGGAAGCGGAGATTGCAGTGAGCTGAGATGGCGCCACTGCACTCCAGCCTGGGAGACAGAACAAGGCTCCATCTCAAAATAAATAAATAAATAAATACAGACTTAATGTGTCTTAAGAATATACATCAATGAGCCCTCACAGCATCCTTTGGAATTGGTGCTATGACAATCCTGTTCTATAGATGAGGAAACAAAGGCACAGAGATGTTCAGTCATTTGCCCTATGACTTTAGGTTGGTTATATAGGGATTGTTTTTTAAGTTCACCATGTTTCACAATAGCATTGCCTACAAGATTCCTGGCAACTGGAATGAAAAAAATAATTGTTTCTCCAGCCTTCCTCAGTGTGAGGTCACTAGACTTGGAGGAAGGCCTCAAAACCTCAGGGGCATGACTTTATCCAGTGGGGACATTTCTTTCTTCAGCTCCTTCTTTATCCTCTGCCCTGGCTGGCAGGGGACATTTGAAATTCTTTTATAAGGTAACTCTGAGGAAACAAAGCCAAGAGGTAGTGATGGTATTTTCTGTTGTCCTGCTCCAAGTCAATTCCGAGAGGAAAAGTCAGAGGGCCACACACGGAGGTAACCTTACCCCCCAGCGTCTCGTCCTTGCTCTGGTAGGTCCGGTACAGCAGCACTATTTCAATCCAGTGCCTGTAGAGGAGGGCACTCGCCACCAGCACGGCCACCAGCGTCCCGATGGTGCCAAGCAGGATGTACAGGAGCACCACTGTGGAGACAGGGCTGGTATGAAGAGACACAGAGGCAGTGGGATTGGACCACGACCATGTTCAGGCCGGCGCTATGGCCCACCCAGCACCTTTTCCAGCTCTATTATTTTGTCAAAATCATTGCCACTAGCAGCAGTTTTTGTGAATCTGGAAACCTCATAAATCACACCATGGACTACTACTCAGCCTTAAAAAGGAACAAAATAATGGCATGTGCAGCAACCTGAACGGAGTTGGAGACTTTTTTTTTTTTTTTTTTTTTTTTTTTTTTGAGACGTAGTCTTGCTCTGTCGCCCAGGCTGGAGTGCAGTGGTGCGATCTTGGCTCACTGCAAGCTCCGCCTCCCAGATTTATGCCATTCTCCTGTCTCAGCCTCCCGAGTAGCTGGGACTACAGGTGCCGCCACCACACCTGGCTAATTTTTTTTTTGTATTTTTAGTAGAGATGAGGTTTCACCTTGTTAGCCAAGATGGTGGATACCATTATTCTAAGTGAAGTAACTCAGGAATAGAAAACAAAACATCGTGTATTTTCACTTATAAGTGGGAGCTAAGCTTTGAGGACACAAAGGCCTAAGAATAATACAATGGACTTTGGAGACGGAGGGAGAAGGGTGGGAGGGGAGTGAGGGAAAAAAGACTACACATTGGGTACAGTGTACACTGCTCGGGTGACGGGTATGCCAAAATCTCAAAAATCTAAAGATTTTAGATAAAGAACTTATCCATGTAACCAAAAACCACCTGTACCCCCAAAACCTATTAAAATAAAATTTTTAAAAATCACATTTTGAGTACTGTCTTACAATAAACACTAGATACCCCAGGGGAATGGGCAGTTCCTGATCAGGATGGCCTAGGAAACTTATCATATTCATTTTACTTTTTTACCCTCGTAAACTTCCACACAATCCATTTATATCTCTCTCATTGCATATTGTAAGTTATTTTCCTATATTATCATTCCTACTGCAGCCTACATTTCCTGAGACCAGGAGTCCCATCTGGCTTACCTGACACAAGGGATCTCCTGCGTACTCCCATAGGGGAAAACCTACGGGCCAGAACACACTTTGTCTTGTTTAAGCCTCGGAAACATTCAAACCTGCTTATAACTATAGTTATCTATTAATTAAAGGAATAAATGATATCAATTTCATCTCTGGGCATCTTTTTAAAGAAATTTAAATGCTATTCCTTACCTAGAATTTCTACTCCAGCTTTAAAAAAAAAAAAAATCCATGATATAGACACACCATTTTGAACAATGAACAAGATTACTCCTTCTCTCTTCCATTCTCCATTCATCAGAACATGAACCCATCATGTTCTCTGGATTTGGAAGCCAGGAAAGAAAAATTGGAAAGGGAGCTAGGTCTTAGCACAATGCCTGCCACTCTGGGCACACCCTGTAGCTATTGTAGAATGAATGCATGAATGAATGAGTGCATGAAAGAGTTGCTTTTCCAACACAGCCTCCCAAACGCAGAGTATTACTTAAGAGAACTAGCTCTAAACCAATCATATGCAGTTTACTAGTTGTGTGGCTTTGGTCAAGGTATTAAGTGGGTTGACACAAGGAAAGTGCTTAGAACAATGTCTGTCGTCTAGAAAATGTAATCGCTGTCATCATTATTATTATTCTCTAGGAAAACTCCTCCCCTCTCAAGTGAAGGCAGTTTCCTGCCTCCTGGGCAGCCTCCTGGGCTTACCTCCTCTCTTTTCCTTCAGTTGGACAGACTGGGTTGTGTTTCCAATGGAGTTTTGGACAAAGCAAACAAACTTCCTGCGAAGATCACGCTGAGTGACTTTTTCCAAGATGATATTACGCTCAATGATTTCATCCTTTAAAGTGGATTTAATACTGACAAAGGAGAAAAAAATACCGCTCCATTCAGTAACATATTTTAGCACCCATTTGCAGCATTTGGAATGCGTATAAGCAGCCAACAGTTTGGCTTTTAGAGAACTGTGAGATCAATAGTACAAGAAGATACCACGAGAATGTAAGATGGTCAAAAAGGGCTCATTCTTGACTCAATTATTGACTCTTCTAAGCATTCAAGCTAAGACATTATTTACTTGTGAGACTCGTCTGACCTTCCTTACTCTAAGAATTCCCCTTGAGAATAGATAATAACAATACCTTAAGAAAAATATTTAAAATGATCAACTCCTACTGAAGGTTTACTATGTGTACCAAATATGGACTTCTGTGCACCAAATATTGACTTTAATGCCCTCCATTCCTCACCTCCCAGGAGCCCTAGAGTATAATAGGATCATAATGGCCTTGGCCAGTGACAAGGACACGGCAGAGAAGGTGGGTGAGCAGCCCCAGACCACACCGCAGGGAATGGGCAGCCTGATTCCTGGGCTTGTGCCACGCTGCGCCACCCAGGAAGTTGGGAGTCTTGGCATTTATTCACAATTTGAGTTCTCTGAAGTTGCCGATCTACAATCCATCTTTGTGTTAAGAAATTTTGTGTATGTGGATGATGTTTTAGGCTGTGTTGCTCTGAGACCACGATGCCAGCTCCTATTCACTGAGTGCTTCCTACCTGTCACACATTGTGATAGGCATAACACCTCTGCTGTGACCAGCCCTCCCAGTGAGCTTGCAAAGTGCCATAGATTATCAATGGGGTGATGGAGGCTCACAGGGGCTAAGGTTCATGTTGCCACTAGATAGAAAATGGGTTTAAACCCAAGGGTGGGTGATGTCAAAGCATACGCTCTTGACTACACTCTCCTACTGTGAACTCTAATACAATGTCAGCTTAAGATGGGCCCCAATGACCTTCCTGATCTTAGAAATTCTTGCTAAATTTTATTGTTGTGACCAAAATCTATTCTGTACTTTTGTTGTAATAATATATGCTTTTCAAAATGATATTGCATTTGCTTATTGATATCTATTAAGTATCAAAAGAAGGTGCTTAATGCATGGACTCTTACTCTGGGTCACATCTTGGAAAAATCAGGGAATGCATCCTTTAGAGATATGTCTGATTGGACATCATTGGATCCAGGCCCTTTGATCCTTCCGAGGACTGGAGGTCAACTTTTCTTGTGATTGGATGGCTCCAAATAGCTAGGGTTTTCTACTGGCCAAAATATCTCACCAGTAAATTCTAACCACTGATCTGGGTTCTGTGCCCCAGAGGGCAAGAAACCAAGTCAAATTTCTCAAACAATATAACAGCTCCCAAGGATTTCAAGACAGAGAGCCCTCCTCTGATCCTCTTTTTCAGGGTTAAGTTGCTTCAGGTATTCATTCAATGGCCCTTTGCACTTTGCAATTCTGTACTTTTATTTTCACCACTAGTCGGTGCTCGTGGTTACACCATCGACTGTTTATTTTAGACGTTTCTAAAGGTAAAAGTAGCTCTTCTGAATTGCAGAGAACAGAATCCGTGAGGTTTTTTCTTACCTTTTTGCCTCAGGTACTGAGACTTCCCACTCTAGGTCAGCATCTTTGATGTACCATTTCATGACAGGGTTAAAGACCCTTTCAAAGCCAAATCGTGCTTTGCAGCTAATAGTTAAAGGCTTTCCTGAAAATGAAGAGACCAGAGAAAACAAGAAGGAAGCTGGTGAGAACACTTTGTCCTGTTTGGGAGGAAGCTGTCGCCAGGAGCTGTTTCCTGATGCAGTCAGATTTGCAGGTAGAATATGTGTGCCAGAAATAATGAAACGTCTACACATCTCTCATTCAGAAATGCATAAAACCAGGTACATTTGTTCTAATGGGCAATCCTTCTATCTCAACCATATGACCGTATGTTCTTAAAATGAAAATAAGCATGATTATATCACTAAGGGTTCTTATGTGGATTGAGGAAGACACTAAGAAAATCTAAGAAAATGAGGAATTTCTGAGATCAGCCCGGTCTTCTGCACCTACTATTGAAGCACAAGGTGTGTCCATAAAGACAATTTTACTATCCAATATTTGTTTATTAAGTAAAAATCATAATGTTATTGTAGCACGTGGTTTAAATAAAAAAATTATTTTGATATTAAGCAACTTTTCTGAACAATTCACTATGGATGGACATGCATATTATGAGACTAACTTTTTTCTACCCGTTTTTTTTTCCACGAGGAATATTCAGATATGCTGTGCCTCAAACTTCATATTTAACCGTGAAATGATTAGGAGCTCCATTTGAAAACTCATCTTTGCACCTTAACGTTTTTCCACTGGTAATACCTTATAATTCACTAATACATATGTAACTTGACTATTTGAATTAATCTAATTTTTTCCTCCTTCTTTCCTCCTTCCTTCCACTCCTGTGATGTTTGAGCATATAGCCAGTGCTATTTCTAGAGTCAGAACACACCACTCCTGCCACCTAGTGATCTTATATCATAATATGTAGTTTTACATTTCTTTCTAAAATAATAAATCTTTTAGTAGCATTTTAGAAAATATTTATATTATTAAAAGAAAAACAGCATTTTATTTTAAATACAACAATTCTTATTTGTCTGTGTAGAAAGACAGAGATGTTATTGAAGTTGACAAAATAAAATGAGACCACAGGGAAGTCGATTTCTCCTCAACCCCAAAGAGGACACTACTTTGGAATACAAATTGTTTGAGCAGGGGTTGTAGAATTCTACTACAATTCTCTTAAAGGCCAGACTAAATGTCATATTCGTAAGAGTTAATGTTACTCAGGTTGGCGAATTTGTAGTCATAACTGATGGACCTACCCAACACATACAAAACCACCTGTTCCTGGGGGAAGTTAAGAAAGGATAAAAATCTATTGATCATGTTTTATGCTCCAGCCACTTAACATACATTGTCTCATTATTTCTGAATATATTTTTTTTCTTTGAGATGGAATCTCGCTCTGTCACCCAGGATGGAGTGCAATGGTGCAATCTCGACTCACTGTAACCTCCGCCTCCCAGGTTCAGGTGATTCTCCTGCCTCATCATCCTGAGTAGCTGGGATTACAGGCACCCACCCCCACATCCGGCTAATTTTTGTAGTTTTAGTAGAGATGGGGTTTCACCATGTTGGCCAGGCTGGTCTCAAACTCCTCACCTCAAGTGATCTACCCACCTCAGCCTCCCAAAGTGCTGGGATTACAGGCATGAGCCACCACGCCCAGCCTGCAATATAATCTTTTAGGGTCAGTTTTATGATAGCTCTTTGCAGATTTAAGTACTGAGGCTTAAAGGATGAAGTAACTGTGCAAGGTCACAAAACTAGTCAATGGCTGAGTTAAAATTCACACCCAATTCTGTTTGACTGGAAATCCCAATGCTGTTTTCCTTCTATCACACTTAGACCTGCTCCCAGCAGCACAATGTCATTCAATGGCGATGAGGCTCAGCTTACCAAGTTCTACTTCCAGTGTGCTCTCGACAGGATCCAGAATATCTGGTTTGAGTTTAGTGTCTCCCACTGAAAGATGAAAACAAAGATTATTATTTGCATTGAGAAGTCTGAAGGCCTGCTTGATGAAGACTTGGGTGCACAGCCACACTTTGATCTAAATGTCTTAGGGCTCTGTCTTCAAATTTTACCCATTATCTGTAAGTTTAGGAATTCCGGTTTCCATGTAAAAAGCTTGCCCCCTAAAATGACTGCCACATCAGGTTGTGGGTGCTGGTAGAACATTAGTTGTTAATTGATCCATCTCCTCCTGCATGTATTTTCTTTCACACTAATCCTGCCCCTTGCAGACTTGAGCTCCTATGCCTGTCTTTTCCTACAAGATTTCTTTGTGGTGCCATCTGGCTGAGTAATCAAACCAAAAGGAGAATCTGCCCGAGAAACTGTGCAAGTCAAGCATATCTGAGTCCACCTCTCCATCCTTTAACTCATGGTTTATTTCAAAATAAAGAAGAGTCCAGTCCTTAATGAACAATTTTATCAATCAACTTCTTGCCACAAACTTTCAAATATGCCTCCACTGTCAAACTTCCTCCTGAAGCTGTGTCTTTTTCTGGATAAAGAAAAATTCAGGGTCTTTGCTGTTGACATCATCTACTTTTACTTCTCAGAGTCCTCCTTCTCCCCTTTGCACCATCTCAGTCCTGTATTTTTAACTTGTCTCTCTTTCCTTCTCTCTCTCTTTCTCTGGGCTTCTTCTCATCACCATTTATTCATGCTCAGTCTCATCATCCTAAAAAAGAAAAAACACTCCCTGCCTTATGTCTCCAGCTTCACTTATTCTCTTTCCTTCCCAGCCAAATTCTTGAAAGGCAGTTCTCTGTGCTAATTCCCTCCACCCGCTCACCTCCTATGGAACCTGATTTCCGCCACCATCATTCCACTGAAACTGCTTTAGCCAAACTCACCAGTGCCACCCATGCGCCTAAATCCATTGGGCATAATCAAATTTCATCTACTTTACCTCTTAGCAGCATTGGACACTGTTGGCCATGCTCTCTTTGAAACCCTCTCTTCTTTTGGTTCCATGTGCCTGTACTCTACTGCTTACCTTCAACCGCTATATTCGCTTCTCTGTGCCTGTCCCTTCCTCTGTGTCTCTTTTAACTATTAGTCCTCTCCTAGTGTTCTTTCACTCCTCCTGATACCCCTGGGTATTAAGTTTACCCTCTAGGCCTCTTCCCTATGAAAGGTCTTGGTGCCTGAGGTTATGTCTTTTCTACCTCATCAATTTCACTTTCTTTGTTGCTCTTCTCGCCACCCTTCCACTGATATTCACTTGCTGATGTATGCTCCCATCCCCTTTAAGGATTGTCTTCCTCTTTTCCACCTCTTCAAGCATTCCCGGGTTCAGCTCTAGGCCCTTCTGTCTCTATACTCACTTCCTAGGTGATCTCATTCAGTTCTTTGGCTTCAGATATTATGTAAAAATTGACCATCTTCACATTCATATCTCCAGCCCTAACTTCTCCAGACTGGCTTGTCCGAATACCTACTTGTCATCATACCTTGGATGACTAAAAGTCCTTTTAAGCCTAATACTTAATCTCCTCTTCAAATGCTCTTTCCCTTCAGCTTTTTCAGTCTCATTAAATGGTGCCACCATTCCCTAACTTATCCAGGGCAGAAAACAAAAACATCCTTGATTCTTCTCTTTCTCCTACCTTTTACGTAAAAACCATCATCATGCTCTGTTGACTTATGAGTCCAGCCACTTCTCATCACCTCTACTAGGTCTATTCACGGCACAAGCAGAGGCATGGTTTAACCATGAGTCAAGTCTGCTGCTCCATGACTGTGCCTGCTCTCATCCTCTGTATTGATGTGCTCTGTCAGCAGATTCCCTCCTTGACCAGCTCAAAGGCTGGCTTGTATCCATGACACCTGCTTTCCTTCTTCCTTGCTCCCGAACACCAAATCATTTAGATGTACCTCCTAAACATTTCCAAAGTCATCCACTTCTCTCCATTCCCTCTACCACTCCCTAGTTCAGATCCCCATCAGCAACTGCCTGCTTGACCGCAGAACTTCCTAACTCTTCTCCCTGCCTCCATTCTTGCTTTTAAAAACCCACTTCCAACCCAGCAAACAAGGTGATCTATCTTGAATACAAGTTCAGTCATGACATTCTCCCACTTAAAACCCTCAATGCCTCCCCATTGTTCCTTCATAACACCTCACACGTATTAGAAGAGTGTGATGTCAGTCCTGTTCCCAGATGCTCTCCTTTATCTCCTGGACATCAGCTCTGCTGCTGCCTCAGTCTGGAATGGAAGCTCCCCTACCCTTACTGAACTGGTGTGTCCTCATCCGTCAGTTCTCACTTGGAGCGGGCTTCCCCAGGTTAGGTCTGGTGGGCCTCCATGTGCCCATAGTGCTCCTTTCTTTCACTGCACTGTATTGTAATAACTTGCCTCACCTTTGTCTTCTTCCCAAAATGGAAAGCTCTTGGAGGCCAGATAAAGCATCTGGACACTCATTCTTGCAGCCTTAGCTCCAAGCCTGACGCATATTAGGTGTTCAGTAAATATTTGTGTGGAAATGAATAAATGCGAGAATGAATGACTAAATGAGGAAGACAGGGATGATGACAGAGAGGGCTTGACTGAAATAGCTGCAACAGATATTGCAAGGTGTCCCTCGGGTGAGAGGAAAGCAGATTATGCCATGAAGAATTTGAGGAGCTGAGTGATGGCTGAATAAAAGTACAATTACACATCACTTGGAGGGGAAAAGTGGTGTGAGTGGGGTATTCACATTCTAACTTGTCTTTCAAGGAGCAACCTAATAATATAAAATGAAATCTTATCTATAGAAGATCTAATCTAAAGTAATATAAAATAATTCTGAATGCTAGAGGGTGCAAGGAGCAGGAGAGTTTCACTCGGTCTTGGGGTGCTCCGTGTGGTTTGTATCTTGTAATAAAAGAAGATTAATATCTTAACTAAGAGCTACGTCAACCACCCTGTAGCTCTTTGATATAAACTATGAGTGACTGGCTCTTTTATGTTTTGACTTCTTAGACCACATTTAAATTAATTCTATCACATAGTTGATTCAAGCTGATACTTGCGGATCTAGTAAGAATGACCCAAGGGAAAGGTTAGGGCAAAAATAGACAAGTTGCAGAAGAAAGTCAATGAATCACAAAACATGTAACAAGATGCTCAACCTCATATTAGCCAGGGAAGTACACTATGGAGTAGAAAACAACAAACAAAAAAGAACCTCCACTTAACACCAGTCATAAAGTCTGATAACACCAAATATTATTTGGGAATAAAGGGCATTTTCTGCTAATGGGTGTGTAAATTGACAGACCAATAATTTAATATAATACCAAGTGTTTATGACACAAAACACATTTCATAACTGAAAACAATATTCTATTTTATTAATAGATGCATACCTACATAGAAAAAGTATAAAAACATAAATGGAAATGATATACATGACAAGACGTGACTATACTGCAGAAACAAAGGCCTGGAAGAGAATGGGATCATAGACGTCAAGTTGTCTTTGCAATGTTTTGTTTCTTTAAAGAAAACAAAATTATGATTTTAAGCATGTGGGAAAATTGTAACATGGTTAAAACTGGTGATAGGTACCTGGATGTCACAATATTTCTGTGTGTGAAATGTTTAATACATTTTTTAAATTTATTACAAAAGCAAATCAGGGACGTATTCATGGACAACCCAACTTGTGAGAATTTGAACCTGTTTCAGAACTTAGTCTTCCTTGGGGGATGGTAACTTTGATGTTTGCCCACATGAAAGGTTTTACGTGATTACAAGTGTATGACTATCCTTTTTTTTCCCTAAGAGGAAAAACTAAGTCAAAAGAAGATAATTTTAATCTGGCTCTCAGATCTCAATCTTGAGATAAAAATCTCACTTACCAATGGTTCTCACTTGAACAACAGCTCTGACCGTCCACGAACTTGCAGTATCCGACTGAGTGTAATCACATACGTATGTGCCCTGGTGATAGATGTAAACTTCATCCACTGCGATTCGGTTGCTCCTTGTCGTAGAGAGGAGTTTTCCATTCTAATCCAAAAGATATTTTAAGCAGATAATTTTTGCCATAGAAAAACTGTATGAAATACATACCTAAAGGAAAATCTTACAAATTTGAACAGGGAGGAAGAAGGTCAATCCAAGATAAGGGTATCCCATAAGCCAGGAAGACATTGTGTTCAAAAACTGTACTTGTATATTTGAAACAAGAGGCGTTTTCTAATACAATTGCATATGTGTAAAAATGAGAGAGTCGAACCTCCAAACCTGATCAGCCCCTAAAGAGCTTCCCAGAGCATGCGTGACTTGGAGCCCTGAGAGTATTCTAGAAGACATGTAGTGTTCTAAGGGCTGACACCAAAATGAATTTTTTAATGTGTGTGTGTACACATACACATATATAGATACACACACACACACATATACACACACATATATATAACATATATTGTATATATTTACACATATAAACAGATACATACTTATAAATAAATAGATATATTATACAAACAGAGCTTCTGGAACGTGAGTGGCTTTTTTCTCTCTCTGACAAAGCTGGTAAGTGAGAGCACTGAGAATCAGTCTCATTTTTTTCTGGTTCTGAGTTTCATTTTCTGATTGAAGAATTTCCCTTCCACTTTGCCTGCCTACTGGTAGAAGCTGGGATTCCCCCACGCCACATCCCTAGTGTATTTCCTGTGGTCCAAGAAGGAATTTCCAGCAGGCTGGAAAGGAGACTAAGGGTGGGGACAGACCGGCCAGAGAAGGACAGCTGTGGACAGGAAGCAAAACAAGGCCAAGAGGTGGTGGTATACAAGGCTAAATATACACCAGATGATCTCAAGAATCAGGAATTTTTCCAAAGGAAGTTTTAAAACACAGGGGGAAATTCAAAGATAAAGCTTCAGAGGACGCAGTGATAACATACAAAGATCAGAATTTGGGAAAGAGGCATGTCATAAATCGCATGAGAACGTGATGCAGGGAGGACACAGAGCCATCCCTAAGACCTTACCTAAGCCACGGGGGAGGATGGGGAATGAATAATACATCGTTTTACCCACAAAAAGGTAAGTGAGGCTTAGTGTGTATCATTAAGACTTTATGAAATGGAACTTAGAGGAAACATCAAAGAAAAGAAATTAGGGAGAAGCAATTTATGCCAAGGATGATGGGAAACCCATTCTGATAATACAATTACAGATCATCCTCATAGGACAAAGAGAGGCTAATGCAGCTGCACAGGGAACTCTTGGTTTTGCTCATATGTGAAGCAGTCATGAACCGAATATGGAAACAGGCACATCCACCACTGTGAATCTGGATGAATAGTGTCCGTAAGTCTTCAAACAAATGGAGGCATTAAAAAAAAAAAAAAAAGCTGAAGACACTGCAAAGGGCTTTTAAAGGCATGTGTAAAGCAGGGAGAAGAACACAGTTATTATACTGCAATATTATCGATTTCTTATACTACCCGTCAGTACAGCTACCGAGCATCATGCACACTGTGTTATTCTATGGGAATGGTACTTCCTGGATTTGGGCAACACAGTGGGGCTCCTAGCTGGGCTTCCACTACCTAGTCTGGGAAGACTCCAAAGACCTGCATTAATTTCACTCTCCTCCCTGGCCCATTCTCCCTGGTGCCTTTCAGGTTTTCCATGTCCATTTTAATGTTCCTTATCATAGACTCATTGTGTCCAGGTCTGTATTCATCACATCTTTCCTGCCCCTAATTGAATTTACTACTACTATCTCTAACTTGATAAATACTGTGAACATATGTTGAGCCACAAAGACTCCAAATATTCTACTCATCTGTTTTACACACACTCCCAGTCAAAGCTTTTAATCTTTCATTTTATTACATGAAAATATCACTAGCATCTGCCACCTTCTTCCTTTTTCCACTTCCTTCTGTCCTGTCCTGGATCAGGACTCACACTCGTAAAGTTCAAACACATCAACGAGGTCCCCGTAACCATCATAAGCAACCGACAACCTTTATTTCCATTCTAGTCCTAATTAAACCACTCAAGAACTCTCAGCTGCCATCACAGTGAGCCATTCAGTGTGACCATTCACTAAATATCCCCTTTGCTTTTATGTTTCTGTTGTCTATGCTGCTCTTTCCTGTTAAGTGTAGTTGCAGTCTCTTGCCCCAGTTATCAACTAACAACATTCTATTGATAGATTTTTTAAAACAAATATTTATCTTCTAAGGGGAATGGAGTATATTATGGAAATTATTGATAATGGGCTAGATATCAATTTCTAGTGAAAGTCTTGAATTAATTATTTAACAGATGGTTTATGAACCCTTAGAAAAGGAAGTGATGGTTAATATCAGCCAGCTTGCATTTGCTAACAACATTCATATCAAGGTAATCTCATTGTTGCCCACAATTGAATAGACTAGAGGTTCAGAGAAGCACAGCGGACACAGAGTATCTTTGCTATAGTGAATCATTTGAAAAATATTCCCATGATCTCTCTGTTAAACCAAAGGTACATTGTGAACTGAATGATCAGATACACAGCATTTGAGTGCCCTTTTAGTTAATTAAGCAGAACCTTGCATTGCGGATGAATGAATCATATGCAACTAGAAGGATCAAACTGGAGTCAACAGCAGAGCACTCTCTCCCTGGTGCTAGCCTGGTCAGTGGTTTTAGCAGGGGCTTGAGTGAGAACATATCATGCTGATCTCATCTACATGACTCATAAACCTGCGTGCGTTGGCTAATATGTCAGCATTCAAAATCAGAATTCCAACCTCTTGACACGTAGAGTGAACTAAAAACAATAAATTATCATTTAACAGAAGTAAATATAATATCATGAACATAAGTTACAAATTCTACTCCACAAACAAAAATAGAGAGAACTGGCTTGATATCAGTTTTGGTGAAAAGACTTGCCTGCCAACTCAGAATAAATCAATCATATCATGGGGCTGTCCCAAAGCTAAAACAACCATGAACTGTGGCAATATTCTGTTCTGAACAAGGAAGGCAATGCTTCCTCTGTTTCAGTGTTGGTTAGACAGCGTATAGATGATTGTTTTGAACACGTGTTAGAAAGCTGTCCAGACCTTCAGAGTTCTGAAATGTTCATCGTGAGAATAATCAAACAGGCCAATGTTTCAACCCTGGAAACAGTTTTGAGAAATATAATCTAAATTATCTTCTTCCTATTTAGAAACTCATTAAATTACCTTCTTCTTTATTTAGAAACACATTCATCTTTGTATCTAGCCAGTCTCACCATGCTCACCAGTTCTCCACAGCACTAGGCCCACAGGATGCCAACAGGTGCCAGTTACAAGAACCAGGAAATGAGAAGAAGTATCAGGTATAGGTACAAAACTTCTTTGTGGTTGGCATGATGGCTCACACCTGTAATCCCAGCACTTTGAGAGGCCGAGGCAGGTGGATCACCTGAGGTCAGGAGTTCAAGACCAGCCTGGCCAACATGGTGAAACCCCATCTCTGCTAAAAATACAAAAATTCGCTGGGTGTGATGGCCCACACCTGTAATCTCAGCTACTCGGGAGGCTGAGGCACAAAAATAGCTTGAACCCGGGAGGTGGAGGTTGCAGTGAGCCAAGATTGTGCCAGTGCACTCCAGCCTAGGCGACAAAGAGAGAGATTCCATCTCAAAAAACAAACTTCTTTGTGGTTGGCATGATGGCTCGCACCTGTAATACCAGCACTTTGGAAGGCCAAGGCGGGAAGATTGGTTGAAACCATGAGTTCGAAACCAGCCTAGCAACATAGTGAAACCCTTTCTCTACCAAAAAATTTTAAAATTAGCTGGATGCAGTGGTGTTTGCCTGTAATCCTAACTACTTGAGATGCTGAGGCTGGAGGATCACTTGAGCCCAGAAGTTCAAGACTGCAGTGAGCTGTGATTACACCACTGCATTCCAACCTAGGCAGCAGAATGAGATCCTATCTCTAAAACAAACAAACAAACAAACAAACAAATGCTTCCATGCCACATAGGGCTTAAAATCAACCCAGCAGCCATGTCAGAAGTGTGGCAAGAGAATGTGGCATGAGTGAGATTGTCTTAAACCACCAATGGAAATGTTATTCAAGGCGCAAGTCCTACTAACAGGAGGTCACAGCAATGTCGTCAAAACTCATATCTCGGTGCCCTAGGCCAATACAGAAGAGATTTTCCTACTGCCCTTCATTATAATTTTGACTTGTGTCAAGGATTTGCTTAGCTGAAGGTCATAAAATGCTGTTACATTAAATGTAACTATTATTTATTTAAGATGAAGTCTGTTTACGCCAAGGCTGTTTTTTCATTACATTTTTAGAAATTAGAAAAATACATAGAAAAAGTTAGTAGAATAAATAATAAATAACTCACTTTAATTCTGACTTTCTCAGTCATTAAATATTTTAATTAATAATCTCCAAGCATGGTGACCCAGCCGGGCCCCAGCACTTTCCTGCAGCCTTCCCCGGGCCAGGAGGCAAGCACAGGTCAGCAATTATCGGCAGAGGGAGCAGCTGGCCCCACCCAGACCCAGAAGGTGAGTAGCAACCCAATCAAGCCTCAATGCTCTGCTTAAGGCTATCCCCGGCCCAGAGGTAAGATCAAGCCCACACACATCTGTGTAGCCTAGCTTCTGCCCCTGCCCATCCCAAATTGCTAAGCAGCAATCCCAGAGAACTCACTTTGCCTCAGAGCCTGGCATGTTGTCCTGCCGAACTACACAATCTAACAACAGTATTTCTCAGCCAGATGTAGGGCATTTGGGTGCCCTTTTAGTTAATTAAGCAATTCCTTCATGTTGTGGGTGAATGGAAGACAGAAGGGTATTGCTCTGTGACTGCCTCTGATCAGGCAAAGTTGTAGACTATCTGGGAAGACAGTCTGCAGCTTTGCTTGATCAGAGGCAATCACAGAGCCCAGCCAGCCACTCAACCTTACAATAGAGTTCAGGAAGTGGTCTCACTGGAACGTGAAGCACAGAAAGCAATTCCACTTGACCTCAGTGCCCAGAAAACAGCCAAGCCCATCTAGAAAACTCAACACCAAAGTCTGCTTATCTGGGATTGCTACCAAGTAGCCCACCTGGAATCCCAGACCAGACTAAACAGTGAAGGTCTGCTACCACCAAAGATTGTCTACAAACACCAAAAGAGGTGGCTGTTTCCTCAACTGCATAGGCACCAATGCAAGGACCAATGATTATGAAAAATCAAGGAAATATGACACCACTAAAAGAAACTAATAAAGCTCTCATAATGAAATCGGAAGTAAAGATCTAAGAAATGACTGAAAAAACTTCAGAATAATCTTCTTAAAGTAGTTTAGGAAACCACAAGAAAATATGTATAAAAAAAATAAAATAAGCGTTGAAAACAATTCCCAAACAAAATGAAAAGTTTAATAGGGAAACAGAAAAAAAAAATTTTTAATAGAAATCCTTCTCCTTGAAGGGTGGTTATTTGAAAAATAAAGAAATCCTACAGATAAAGAATATAATACCTGAACTATAATATCAACAGCAGATTTGATTAAGCAGAAGAAAGCATCAGTGATATCAAAGATGACATTTGAAATTATCTAGTCAGAGGGGCAAAAAGAAAAAGAATGAAAAAGACTTCTAGTTATGGAACACCTTCAAGAGAACTCAAAATCACATAATAGGAAGTTTAGAAGATGGAAGAAAAAAGAAATCAGAAAGCGTATTTAAGGGAATACTGGCTGAAAATTTCCCAAATCTAGGGAAAGACAATATTCATGCATAGGACACTCAGATGTTGCCAATCAAATTCAACCCAAAAGGGGTTTACCAAGATACAGCATAATCAAATTGTCAAAAATTCAAAGACAAAGAAAGAATACTGAAAGTAGCAAGAGATGAGAAACTTACCATGTTCAAGAAAGTCTCAATATTGCTATCAGTGGATTTCTCGGCAGAAACTCTATCAGCCAGGAGAGAGTGGGATGATATATTCAGTGATGAAGGAAAAAACCCAAAGAAACTGCCAACCAAGCAAAGCTGTCCTTCAGAAATGAGAGGGAAATTAAAACTTTCCCAGACAAACAAAAGCTAAGGGAGTTCATCCCCACGTGGTCTACTTTTAAGAATTGTTCAAGGGAATTATTTAAACTGAAATGAATGCCTGCTAATTAATAACAAAAAATATGAAAGTAAAAAATTCAATGGTAGTAGGTAATACATAGTCATATTCATAATTCTCTAATAATGTAAGGGTGGTATATAAAGCCATTTATCATTACTATGAAAGTTAATAGACAAAACTAATAAAAACAACCCTAGCTGTAATAAATCATTAACAAATAGAAACTACAACAAATGTAAAATTTGACATCAAAACCATAAAAGGTAGGGGAGAGGAAATGGAAGTGTAGTTTTGGTATATAAAGTTAAGTTGTTATTAGCTTAAATAGCCTGTTACAAGTGTTTTATGGAAGCCTCGTAGTAACCACAAAACAAAAACGTCTAGTGGTTGCACAAAACATAAATAGAAAAGATTCAAAGCGTAGCACCAAAGAAAGCCATCAAAACACAAAGGAAGATACCAACAGAGAAAAAGTAACAAAAAAACCTACAAAACACACAGAAAATAAGTTACAAAATGGCAACAGCATGTGCTTATCTACTAATAATTACCTTGAATGTAAATGAATTAATCAAACCATTTACAATATGTCTCCAATCAAAAGACATTTAAAGGTTAAATGGGTTTTTAAAAATTCAGCTATATGCTGCCCTCAAGAGA
Source organism: Papio anubis (assembly GCF_008728515.1). Taxonomy (NCBI): domain Eukaryota; kingdom Metazoa; phylum Chordata; class Mammalia; order Primates; family Cercopithecidae; genus Papio; species Papio anubis. The sequence goes on from NC_044989.1 coordinate 100,410,373, forward strand.
TTTACTAATAAGGACACATATAGACTAGAAGGGAAAGGATGAACAAAGATATTCCATACAAACGAAAACCAACAGAGAGCAGGGATAGCTCTACTTATATCAGACAAAATAGACTTTCAGTCAAAAACTATAAAAAGAGACAAGAAAGATCATTGTATAATGATGAAGAGTCCATTCACTAAGAGGGTATAACAATTGTAGATACATAGGCACCCAATATTAGAGCACTTAAATACGTAAGGCAATTATTAAATGAAGAAAGAGAAAGACTGCAATACAATAATAGTAAGAAACTCAGTACCTTAATTTCAACCATGGACAACTCATTTAAGCAGAAAATAAACTTCAAAAATTGGCCTTGAATTATGCTTTTGACCAAATGGACCTGACAGACATATACAGAACATTCTATCCAACAGCAGCAGAATACACATCCTTCTCAAGTACACATAGAACATTTTCCAGGAAGGATATGTTCAGCTACAAGATAAGTCTTAACAACTTTAAGAAAATTGAAATCATATCAAGTGTCTTTTTGGGTTACAAAGGCATAAAGGTAGAAATCTAAAAGCAGAAAATATCTTGGAAAATATGCACACATGCAGAAATGAAACAAAATGCGCCTAAACAACCAATGGGATAAAGAAGAAATAAAAAGTAAGTTAAAAAATAACTTCAGACAAACAAAAGTCAAAACACAATGTACTAAAACATGTGGGATGCAGCAAAAGCAGTCCTGAGGGAAATTTATAGCAATGAATGTCTGTATCAAAACACAGGAAAGATTTCAAATAAAAAATCTAATGATACACCAAAAGATGTTAGAAAAAGGGTAATAAATTAAGCCCAAAGTTTGCAGAAGAAAGGAAATAACAAAGATAAAAGCAGAAATAAATGAAATAGAGATTAGAAAAACAATAGGAAAAATGAATGAAACTAAGAGTTGGTTTATTGAAAAAACTAAAAACAAAATCAACAAACTCTTAGCTAGACTAAGAAAAAAGAGAAAACTCAAATAGATAAAATCAGAAATGAAAGAGGAGACATTACAATCAATATCACAAAAATACAAAGGATTATAAGAAGCTACTATGAACAATTATATGCCAATAAAATGAATAACTTAAAAGAAACAGCTATATTCCTAGACACATACAACCTACCAAGATCATAAAGAAATAGAAAATCTAAACAGACCAATAATGAATCAGGAGTCTGAATCAGTAATAAAACTTCAAGCTAATTTTATGAAGCAAGCATCACACTGATACCAAAGCCAGAAAAGGGTATTACAAGAAAATTACAGGTCAGTATCCCTGAAAAATACAGATGCAAAAATCCACAACAAAATATTCATCCCCAAATTCAACCATACATTAAAAGAATCATTCACCATGATCAAGTGGGATTTATCCCTGGGATGCAATTCAGTACACACAAATCAATAAATATGATAGACTACATTAATAAAATGAAAGATAAAAACCATATCTCAATAGATGCAGAAAAATCATTTGACAAAATTTAACATCCTTCATGTAAAAACCCTCAACCAATTAAGCATAGAGGGAATGTACCTCAATACAACAAAGGCCATATATGACAAACCCATAGCTAATGTCATACTCAATTGTGAAAAGTTGAAATCTTTTCCTCTAAGATCGGATTAACAAAACAAGAATGTGCATTCTTACCACCTCTTTTCATCATAGTACTGGAAGTCCTAGCCAGAGCAATTAGGCAAGAGAAAGAAATAAAAAGCATTTTAGTAGAAAAACAAGTAAAATTGTCTTTATTTGTTGATGGCACGATTTCATCTGTAGAAAACTCTAAAGACTCCACCAAAAAACTGTTAGAAGTGATAAATGAATTCATTAAAATCGCAGGACATAAAATCAACATATAAAAATCAGTAGTGTTTCCCTGTACTGATAATGAACTGTCTGCAGAAAAGGAAATTAAGTAAACAAGCCCACTTACCATATGAACCAAAATAGTAAAATAGTTGGATATAAATTTAACCAAGAAGGTAAAGGACCTATATACTGAAAATGATTTTAAAAACCAACAAAAGGAATGGAAGAAAACACAAATAAATATAAAGGTATCCTGTGTCCATAGATCGGAAGAATTAATATTGAGAAAATGTCCTTACTACTCAAAGTGATCTATGCATTCAAAACCAACTCCTTTGTTATTTTTTACAGAAATACAAAAAACTATCCCTAAATTCATATGGAACTACAAAAGACCCCAAATAACCAAAACAATCTTGAGCAAAAAGAACAAAGCTAGATGTTTCACACTCCCTGATTCCAAAATATATTGCAAAGCCATTTAAATCAAAACAGCATGGTACTGGCATAAAAACAGACACATCAACAAATGGAATATGATAGCCCAGAAAGACACCTACACATTTGCAGTCAATATATTTAAAAAAAAAAAAAAAGAAAGAAAACAACACCATGCCAAGAACACACAACAGGGAAAGGATTATCTCTCCAATAAATGATGTTAGGAAAACTGATTGTCTACAGGGAGAAGAATGAAATTGTATCTCATAGCACCTATGATCCATCAATTCAAAATGGATTAAAGAATTAAATATAAGATCTAAAGTTGTAAAACTTCTAAAAGAAAACATAGGCGGAAAGCTCTACAGCATCGTTATGGGCAAATGTTTTTTTGAATATGAACTTGAAAGCACAGGCAACAAAAACAAAAATAGACAAATGATATAGCATAAAACTAAAAAGCTTCCGTGTAGCAAAGGAAACAATCAATGGAGTAAAGAGACAACCCACCAAATGGGGAAAATATTTACAAGCCATATATCTGATAAGGAGTTAATATCAAGAATATATAAGGAAATCAAACACTGCATTAGCAAGAAAACAAATAGCCCATTTTAAAAATAGGCAAGAGATCTAAAAAGGTAGTTCTCAAAAGAAAGGATGCAAATGACCAACAACTATATGAAAAAATGCTGAGTATCACTAATAATCAGAGAAATACAAATTGAAACCACAACAACATATGACCTCACACTTTGTTAGAGTGGCTTTTATAAAAAAAAAAAAAAAAAAAAATCTGTTACACACTGTTGGTACAAATGTAAATTAGTACAGCCATTATGAGAAACTCTATGAAGACTCATTAATAAAAACTAAAAATAGAACTACCATATGATTCAGCAATCCCACTTTTGGGTACATATCCAAAGAGATTGAAATCAATACAGCAAAGGGTTAACTATGCTCCTGTGCTTACTGCAGCACTATTCCCAATAGCCAAGATATGGCATCAACCTCAGTGTCCATCAACAGAGGAATGAACAAAGAAAATGTGGTACACGTACACAATGAAATACTATTCAGCCTTTACAAAAGGAAATTCCATCATGTGGGACAAACACGAATAAACTTGGAAAACTATGCAAAGCTAAATAAGCCAGGCACAGAAAGAGAAAAGCTGCAATATCTCACTCATATATAGAACTTTAAAAAGTTGAACTCATAGAAGTGGAGAGTAGAATGATGATTAGTGGGGCCTTGGTTGGTGGGGAGAAGAGGGTGAGCAGGGAAATACTGGTCAAAGAGTACAAAGTTTCAGAGATAGGAGGAATAAGTTTTCAGACATATTTCACAGCAGGATAACTATAGCCAATAATATTGTATTGCACATTTCAAAATAACTAAGAGAGTAAGTTTCAAATGCCCGTCCACAAAAAATAAGTAAGCAAGGTGATGTATGTGTTAATTAGCTTAAATTAATCACTCCACATTGTATACGTATATCAAAACATCACATTGTATCCTGTAAATGTATACAGTTATGATTTGTGAATTAAAAATAATTTTAAAATAAAGAAGTTGGAAAATATTTTCAAAACAGTCTGCAAGCCTGTTTTTAATTTGCCAATTAAAAATATTGTGGAATGCTCCAGAGGCTCCAAGCCCAGGGATTTATTTCAGTTGTATACTCTGCATATCTGGTGGGTAATCCCTGGTCAGCAGTTTCATTTGAATTCAATAAAGCCATGTTTTCATTCTCTCAGCCAGTGTCAGCTTCATCTATTCAGAGATGGGTCATAGGTATGACCCACCCACCACCTGAGAATCTGGGGGTTAGCATGAAGGAAAAAGGTAGTAGATGTTTTTTCCTGCCTAATGCCATCATTTTTAGTGATGTACTACTGCCATAAGGTCTGTGATTTCCAGGTTACTATGTGCTTGTGTGTGCATGTGCGTGTGTGAGTGCACATGCACATATGTGTAATTCACACAACCAGGACCTGTTCCAATCTGTATCTGAGGTACAATTTTAATAACAGCCATTGTTCACCTATCCTTAGGGTAGCTGCCTGTCCACCATTAAACACCTGTTGACATTTGCAGTCAAAGCCCCAGGGAAGTGAAACAGAGCTTCCTTTTGTGAATGTCATGCAGTTTTAGGGTTTAGTTTATAAAAGTAATATTTGCAGATAGCTGGAAACTATTATGCAACTTGTGCTCGCCTGAAAACTAAAAATTTATAACTTTCACTTCAGGTGTATGATCATTGAAAAGCCAAGCACATTTTCATCTGAAATAATGGGGACAGGACTGCTTTACTGGCCTGAGAACAGCCCACCAAGACAAGACAGCTGCCATCCTGGGTGACAGATACTTTGAACCAAAGGAAGTTTTGTTCTTGAGAGAGAAGTGAAAATAATGAACAAAACTATTGGCTCTTCTTACTAACCTCATTTTAGAGGTTATGAAATGAATGTTTCTGAAATTAGGGTTTTATTGAGACCAGCATTCTTTCAGTGTCATATAAAAACACAAACGTGAGACCATACCTCATGCCATTCGTCTTCCCTGTATATTTATTTCTGTAAAGGATGTGATAACATCTGTCCTCCTATTAGCATGGAGTCTCAGGAATCAAGTAGGGAAATGTCTCCTCATACCATGGTAACTGTATCCCCAGGAGACTCTCATTGTTAAAATTTGGGATGCATTAAACCATTAGATAAACATAACTCATCTTTCTGACTTTAATCAGTAGCAATTTAGAATGATATTTTTATATTAACAAACACATATATTATGAGGTTGAATACAAAATTGTGCATAATTTTGAAGACAAATTATTGGACTTCAAATAGTTATTGCAATTGTAGGAAGCGATTTAGATTCTACTCCTGGATTCCACCACCCAAGAGTCAACTGACAGGGGGCCCTGTTGGAGGAGATGGTTAGGCAGCATTTCGTCATCTGGTAGCACTTGGAAACGCTATAAAACCCGACGGAAATATGAAGTTCTTCTGTTATGGGAGTTCACGTACATGTGGTTCATAGCTCAAAGTCATTGTGAAACTTGCTCTTGTTCCCTTTTTCTCTTAGCACTGTACTCCTTTCCATCATCTCACCTGCGCAAGACATCTGTCACTGAGGTCCACCTTGGATTTGTCCTAACTGTCCTCCAAGAGCTGTCCTTTTGGGAATGTATTTCAGGCTCCCATATCTTTCACAAACCCTTCAAGACTTACGTGTTGGATGCTCTCTTCCCCTTTGCAATGCCTGTTGCTTTCCGAAGACAGTGAAAATGAGTGAACCTATCTTCCTACATTAGCAGGTGTTAGTAGGTTTATGTCTTAACCTCATGTGTAGTACACTTGCATTTTAGAAGTTTTTCTAGTGTTGATCAAAAGGATGCCTCTAATAATTAGAATATCAAGTTCTGTGGCTTCCCAGGGGACACGATTATTTTAGAAAGTCAGATCTCCTGCAGTGGCATAGGACCAGTTTTTGAGAAGCTGTAGACCCCAGATTCTCAAACACGGTTTTCCATGAAAAAAACCCATGAAGATGATAACGTAAAAACAACACTCTTACATTAATTTTAGAGAATTCACTCTTACCTTGTACCAGGTTACCTCTGGACTTTGTGCATCATCACGTTGGCAGCTGAGACTGGGGCAAGAAATAGAGCCGGTGCTCCCGAGAAGTAGGTCTTGCTTATGTGATGCAGAATTCTCACAGGATGCATTTGACTGGGGCTTAACTTCTAAAATCATCTTGACACAACAGGCTACATCGTAGGGGCTCCTAGGAAATTAACAAGATCCTGTGAACATAGATATTTTGTCTAGATAATAGAGGATTTGGAAACATTTTCAGATAGAAATACATTTGGAACGTACTTAATCATCTTGGGTCTACAAATATATGACCCAGTATTATTCACCCCTGGGGTCAAAAAACGAAGAGTGCATTTGTCCTGAATGATGTGAGGATAGCTTTTCCTAATGTCCTCTAATGGGTCTCCATTCGAAGGTTGTCGGTACCATTGGACATCAGGTAGGTCCTTACTATCCGTGAAGGGCAGGTGGTCAGGGACTTGTGTTGGTGAGAGTCGACTTCTGTGGCAGAAATGTGATTTCTGTGGCTCTGGTAAATCACAAAATAAGACAAATTCCTCTTCACTTCTTGTAGAATATGTCCAAAGGAGTTTTTTTGTGGAACAACCTGAAAATCATAATAAACAGAACAACACGGAAACACATTAGAAAATGGAATTCTAGCTTACATTTACATCTAGTACTTGATCTAACAAGAGATTAAGCTTCCTTGTGTGTCTTTCTTCTTCACTGTCCATTTTGTAGGGGAAAGGAAGTGCCTGTTCTAATTCCCTCCCAGTGGACTCCAGCATCACCAGCAGCAGCCCTGGTTTCCTGGAAAAGACGGTAGAACCCTGGCTTATCCCTCTTCAGCTGCTCTCACTGAACACTCAACTACAGTAACAGGGTACCTGCTCAATGCTTGGTATCAGCTGAAAGCTGTTCACCCCAATAATTCTCCTCTCAGTCCCTTTTTAGCAGTAGGATGGAAAGGTTGTGTATTAATATGTCATGCTGCTGATATATCAGGTTATCCATCACTTTACGTTTGACCACAGACCCACAGTGCTAACATGAAAAGTGAAAATTCCTACCTGAAATATTAAATCCTTTAATTCTCTCTCCTGAGACAAGCCAAAGAAACATCCAGCCCAAATAGAGCATTGTTCTCCCATGTTCCTGTCATCACTCCAATAATTTCATTCCATTGCTAGAGTAGAGTGTTTTGAGATTCAGAACTCTGCCCTGCGTATCCCCTTCATTTCTGTAAATCAAGAAATGGGAAATGAAGAAATCAGAACCGGTGACCGAAGTGCAACTTACACAGGAAGCTTTGAAAGGGCAGGTCCTACCCAAACCGGCCTTCACATGCCTCTAACTTACGTGGGTATTTCCAATTGTGTGGAACAACCTTTTCAATTGTGTCATTTCTTACAAATCATCTTAAGCTCCCGATATCCCTAGGCTCTATGTAGTGTGTTCTTTTAATGCCATTTTCCCCTCATTAATCTTTTTTGTCTCATGTGCTCACCTAGCATGTATATTTCCATGAGTAATTTGGAAAGAGTTATGTTTAACTTTTCCTGAAAAAAATGACGCACATTGAATAAAAATGCCAGATTGTTCACGGTTAGGAAATCTAGAGATATAGCTCCTACTGATAAAATTTGAGAATGTTTGCACATACTACTCTGTATATATGGTCTCCCCACTTGCCTTTCCCTTGTCCACAAAGTCCCTGGAAGAACAATCCTCCAGCTCCATCACCAGACACATCTTCCTAAGAAGCAAGCCTGAGCATCTCATTTCCATGCCCAAGACGCCACCAGCTCCCACCACCCATGTGATGAAGCACAGATTCCAGAGCACCATGGACAAACCCTGTAGCGTTTGGCTCTCTCATGTCTTATCTCTGATTTTTTCCTTGGAGAGTCGTTCCCTGACCACCTGGATAAAGAAGCTCCTCCCTCCCTTCTTGCCAACAACCCTCTCTCTTGCTTCTCATTTTAGATGACTTCTGTCTTAGCACACATTATTGCCTGAAAATATCTTATTCCTAAAACTTCTCCCCAACTAGAATATAAGTTCCATCCCAGCAGGAACTGAGTTTGTCTTTCTGAGTCCTGCGGCCTCCCTCCAGGAATGGTGCCTAGCTAATAACAAGAGCTCAGTAACGACTTGTTCAGGATTTAACCGTGCTGCCGTAGATGGGTTGTTCCTTACACCTTGTCCTCCCAGTAGATTGGGAGATCCTGAAGAGCAGAGATTATTCCTCTGGCACTCGCCTAGGGTCAGGAGATATGATTTCTGAAACACGATCTCTGCTTACTTTTTCAGAAATGATAAACACTTCCAGAGTCGTCAGAGCAAACACATTGCAATCTACTATGGCAATTCACTTACTGTGTGACTCCAGTTAAATCACGTGGTCTCTTTCTGGACTTCAGCTTTCTTGCCTGCAAGATAAAATGTCTGTACTGTATCAGTACTTCCTCCACCTTAGAATGAGGGAATCAGAATTTCTGATGTTTAAGTCAGGATATTTGTAATTTTTTAAAAAGCGCCCTGACTTGTAAATCATAAGGCCAGATGATTGCTAAGATCATTCCAGCTCTACCATCTTGCAATTTATGTCCAAATGTCCAAGCCTATAGCAAATTAGTCACCACGACGCCCAGCGGTCTCCAGCCCTCAGGAATTTCTGCCAACCTTGAGATGAGAGATACTGCCTAGGATGCAGCCACCCACCCACCGGCCTCAGACCTCCGGCTGCCTGGGGCTGATTTCAGACTTCAGCTTTCACTCTGGGACAGTGTTTCTCAAATCATCTTGATTATAATAATCACATGAAACACTTATTACAAATGCAGATTTTTGGGCTTCCCGAGGACTTATTAAATCAGATTCTCAAGGAGAAGAACAACGGAACCTACATTATAAACAAGCGTCAGAGCCACCATGCTCATCCAGGAGACATCTTTGAGAAGCCCTGCTCAGGGATAAGCATAGAGCTTGCGGAGGTGGGTCAGTGCTGAGTCACAGTAGCTGTTGCCAGCATTGTGGGCAACTGACCGATGTGAGCCCAAGCCCATTCTGGAAGTCTCATTTATGTGGGACAATGCGCCCACACTGTGTGGCTTGCTTGTTAATATCTACCTTTTGAAGGCCGTCTAATATCTAAGTGATGTCTTCCATGCTGCCGTCACTAACATGCTTCACTGAATCGGAAGGAGCCACACAAATGCAGAGGACATCATTTATTGAGCACTGGACAACTTAAGCCAAAGCAAGCCTCAGACTCTGCTTATGGGAATAAAATAATGTGGCCCTCATTTACTTTCTGTAAAGTGAAGCGGAGCACTGTCCTTCTCGTATTACAGATGGACAACCAAGGCTCGCATTGCTTGGAATGGCAGTGCCCATTCTCAGTGATAATCACATACCTGGTAAGTATTAGCAGGGGGATTCATATCTAGGTATAGAGGGTCTCAAAGCTTCTGATTTCCCCATCACCATACGCTGTCCTTCACAGAAGGAACTGAGAGTCTAACAGCACTGGGAGAATCTACAGAATCTCTTCAGTTATTTTCCAGATGCGTTTTTGGAGAATCACGTATCTTTTGTCAGAGGATGAAGATTTCCCTTTCAGTTGTCAAGTCCACACCTTCAGCTGTCTCTGGGAGAAATAATGAGCTAAACTTTCCCCACAAAACTTTGTGGTGGGAAACGGGGAAGAGAGAGAAAAGTGCTGGAGAAAGCAGTGTCAACAGGGATCTGAGGCCCAGGGAGAGAAATATCACCATCAAAGGCAGACTTAAACCACTTTACACAGAGAACACCTGCAGACAGAGATTTGGTCTCGTGTAATAGTGACAGTATTTAATTCAACTAGTATCATTATGATTCTCAGATGGTCCGTGGTGGCTTTAGACCCCATTGTCTAGGGATAACAGAAAATGAAGCCATAGTGCCTGCCATCAAAGATGTCACAGTTAAGTTTAAATGGGCATTCAAATTTGGCAAACATCTTGAATTTCTCTGCTCTTAGCCCTTCCTGTAAAATGCTCAAAGCACTATAAACAGGTTTATTTTATAACCACCTCTTTTTTTAGTGAAGACTCCATATATATGGAGATGAAAATTCTGTTAGTAAATAACCCATTTGTTATTCTAAAATAGTTCTTGAAAAGTAATTGTGTTAGCAATTCATTTTTAAAATTATTTAAACTCTTTTCCCAACTTATATTTTCTGGTTAGGAAATCTAGTGGGGGGAAAAAAAAAAGTACCACTCTCTTACCTTTATTTCCTGCTCTTAAGACATAAAAAAAAGAGGAAGGAACTTCAAGTCCTTATTTCAGTGACTGCCGGCTTTTGTATCTGAAGGAAAATATGTGAGAATATCCGTTTTCAAAGGGTTCTGCTATATTTCTTCCTATCCAGAGAGATACCTGGAGAAGACACAGTAGCCATGTAACTCGCATCAGCTCAAAAATAATGGGTTATAACTGGATGAAAAAGGAAAACCTTATTTTGTAAATGACCATTGACACTGTGAAATGGATGGTCACACAGAGGAAAATCAAATAAACTACCTCTTTCCTAGGAAATGCTCTGAAGAAGAAGCATCTAAAACTCTTCTCTGACCAACCTCCTTGACGAGATAAAGTTTGTGGTTGGGTTTAGTTGAAAGAGTGAGTAAGCTGGTTTCCTTTACAGGAATTTCCTGTGAAGAATATTAACTCTCAACTCAATTTCTCAACTGTGGGTTTTGTTTTTCTTCTTGTAAAACCAACCTCCAAAAGTGTGACCTTTGAGATTAACACTAAAGCCTATTTTGTGATTAACTTTCTAATTTTGAAAAAGAAAAATTACCTCTCCAACACCAATTTTATAAAGAAATAATTTATTGATGCACAAAGGAAAATACATTTAATGTCTAAATTACTGGGGTTTTTTTGTTCCTATTGAAAGACAGTTTCAGAATATAACATATAATTGAAAACTCCATTGTTCCTTTGCTACAGCAACTGAAACCATTCAATACTTCAAACACTCTGAGACCACAATAGTCATAACGAGTTTTGTCTAGAAACCATCTTGGTTAAGTCTAGATAACATCCTCCGTCAAGAGTCCAGTATTCGAATAAAGGTAAGGCTGGCACAGCTGAGCACATCAAAGCTCCAGGCTGCTTCTACATATATATAGAGAGAGTAACATGAAATACAAATGAAAACTAAATTTACTTTGGCGTGAAAGCAAAATAAGTGTTTACCTGAGGTGAGGGTAGGAGGATACAAGAAGAATTAGTAACTGTAGACAGAAAGAAGCCCCCAAAAGGTATCTACTACTGGTCATGAGTCTACCTAGGATTCCGAGAGGATGAGGGTTTGTGCCACACCTATTCCAAGAGTGGTAACAAGGAGCAGTGAAACAGACGCTCCAGGTACGTGATGCTTCAGGCTTACAATGTCATGTGGGAACAGGCCCAGTAATAAGAACAAGGGCAGGAGACCTGGGAACTTTTGGAGAAATGAGGTTGAACGAATCAAAAAGGCTAATAATAAGGTGTTGTTTTTGGTAAGTGTTCAATAACCATTGAATGGAACTATATTCAAGTGAATGGGGGTTTGGAAGCTGTCCTTGTGAAGTTTCAGAGATCTTGATGCAGACCTCGAAACTGCATCTAAAGTTATTGTATTAGGCCATGCTTGCATTGCTATAAAGAAATACCCAAGACTGGGTAATTTCTAAGAAAAGTGGTTTAATTGGCTCATGGTTCCACAGGCCGTACAGAAAGCAGAGTGGCATCTGTTCCTGGGGAAGCCTTAGGAAGCTTTCAATCTTGGCAGAAGGCAAAAAGAGAGCAGTCACATCACATAGTGAAAGCAAGTGCAAGACAGGGGTGGATGCAACCCACTTTTAAACTACCAGATCTCACTCACTGTCGTGTGGACAACACCAAGGGGATGGTGCTAAACCATCATAAGAAACCTGACCCCAGTGATCAGATCACCTCCCACCATGCCCTACCTCCAACGTCAGAAATTACAATCTAATGTGAGATTTGTGCAGGAACTAATATACAAACTATTTCAGTTATTTAGTTGTCTCCTAAAGTGAATTTGATCACTTTAATAGTTTGAACAGGGCTTACAGGAAATGGAAAGTCTAGCTGTAGACATTGTGGAGCTAGTCTCCAAGCTGCCATCAATTCTTCCACCACCTCCTCACAAAGCCATTTACTTCCATGTGCATTTTGTTTCTCACATCAACAGATAAAATGTAGTTTCTCTGTCCTTGAATGTAGGCTGACTTTGTGATTTGCTGTTGATGAAAAGAACACAGTGGAAGTGACACTGTTGCCAGTTGCAGACCGGTTCTTAAAAGATCTTCAGCTTCCAATTCCTCTTTTGGGAGCCAGACACCAGGTAACAAGCCCAAATATCCTGAGATCACCTTACTGTAAAGAAGTCTAAGCTAGGCAGGTTGTGAGAACAGGAGAGAAAGAGATGCTTGGCCAGGCCCCAGATGTTCTAACCAACCCAGCTTCAAGCATGTGAGTGAACAGCTGCAGCAGATGTGACATAGAGAAGAACAGCTCAGCTGAGCCCAACCTAGATTGCAGCATTGTGAAAAATAATACATTGTTAAGTTTAAGTCACTATGTTATGTTTAAGTCACTAAATTTTGGGGTAGTTTGTTAGACAGCAATAGATGATGGAAAAATATGTTATCCTGTTACTGTTGGCCAAATGAATTCTATTTCACTTGAGATGAATTCCTGGATGAAATGCAAATGAGTCCATTTGGTGAATTTATGTTTCAAATCATGTTGTGCGTACCTATTATTTTCTCAGAAATATGGTTCAAGGAGAAATAAAACACTTTTTTGACTTCCAACGATTCATATTTTTGAGAGAGAAATAATTATAGTGCGTAGTCGTGAATCTAATCCAAGAAACATATACTGTCCGTCTTCTACCTGCAAGATCTTTTGCTGGTTGACCTAAAAACGTGCTGAGTCATAATTAATATAAGTAAATACTTTATTTGGGCAGCGTTTGAGGATCACATTGTGGGACCATAGATTCAAGTTGTTCTGAATATATACTCCGATTAGCAGCAGTTGTATGTAGATTTTTAAAAGACAATAGGAGGCAGTTTCTAAGTTGTTTAGCAAGAATTACATTAAAATAACGTAAGCTATTGATTGGCTATCCATGGTATCTGTCTCATAATGTTCGAGAACCTGAAGATAACGAGTGAGGTAGCTAGTCAGAAACAAAATGACTTTAAACAATTGCCCTAGGCATGAGTGCAGTTGGGGGTGGGAGGTGGGGAGCATGGCTGAAGTCACATACTCATATCTCTCTAGGCCTAATAAAGTTTGCATACCTCAGAGAGCTCACACTACTCTGAGCTATTTTTCTTCTCTCTTTTCTCCCCTCTTTGATCAAAAATCTTCCCATGGAAGCATTGTTGATCAAACTCTGCTTAGGTTAGAATAATAGGCATCCTTCATCCCTTGGCTTCCCAAGGAAGGCTCATTCCTAGATAGATCTCAGTCAAGTCACTGATTTGTATAACTTCCATTGCTTGTTGAATTATCTCTAGTTTTTGAAGCTGTATGCTTTTGTTTTTCTTGGAAGAAATAAAGATATGAGAGATACATGGTGAAAACTATTTCACTGGGGATTCAATCCAAATTTTAGGAAAATAATAAAAACTCAAAAACAATTAATGGTCAGGGTTGTGATCTAATAACACGTATGCTACAATCTTCCTTGGAAACATAATTTTTCTCTCTCCAGCTTGCCATTTCTACCAAAGATAGAAGTAGTGTTTATCCCAGAACTGCATTATGTTAACCCTTCAAGGCTTAACAGTTGAGTTGAGGGAGCAGAACCTCTAAAGATTGTGTCACTGCACTCTAGCCTGGGTGACAGAGCAAGACTCTGTTTCAAAAATAAAAAAAAAAGATGAGTTGAGGGAGCAGAACCTCTAAACGTCACTTCTTATATGGTAATGCTAGACAAAGATATGCACAGCAGACCACAGGACAGGAGCTCTTAGCCAACCTGAGGACTGAAGGATGGCTTCTCGAGAGAATTCACTGAATTTTCATTATTTTTTTTTTAAACCTTAGGTATAGATGGTGAAGGCGATGAGCTCTAATATTTTCGTACTTTTCCCTAGACTTTCAATCCTCTGTCCCCACCGCCTGCTGCTCAACTCTCCCCTTGGGACATAGTTTCTCTAACAGCTCACTTACACGGTGGTTGTTTTCCCTCCCCGACTCCAGGCACCATTGGTTTCCAACCATTGCACCGCCCTCCTCCCTAAGAACCCCCAGCTTCAAATATCATGTCCTCGGGCTATCCCTCCCAGTATCCCTCCTTGCTGCAGTCATCCACAAAGCCCTGGGTCACTCTGCTTTATTCCCTGAAGAGTTTAGTTCTGGGTTAACTCTTACTCTTGCCAGAACTCTTCCTGTTTTGATTCTTGGTATTAGTATTGATATAGATGATCCGTTTAACGTCCCTTCTCTCAGTTCTTTGACTTCCTCTCCTCCAAAGCTCTTGTATTCCATCCTTACGTCACTATTTATTCCTGTAATCATAACCTAGACTTGTCATTGCTAATAATTGCTATGCCTCCATATTCCCAATTGAAAGCATCCTACTCCCTTGGCAATTACCTCCTATCATCCAACTTACTTTCCAAAATACTCAAATTCCAACATTCATTTCGTCACAAAAGAACCTTACATCGATCCTAACAAATTTTCAATGATCCCCTTCACGCTTGCATTTTCCAAATTAAATTCTATTGTTATTCATTATCAGTCCGTGAATAGTACAAAAAACAATTATTTGTATTCATTTAGTTAAATTTCTTTATGTCGTTCATTAATATGTTTTTAAATTCTCCACCAGAAATACATTTCTAGTGGACAATTAATGCATTCTCACATTAATGCATTTTCAATGCATTCAACATATTAGGAAATCTCCTTCCTAAAGACTGTCTGCCTGGAACTTGCTCTTCTGCTTAAATATGGCAAATGCACAATTTCCAGCATTGGATTTCCATTTATCATCAGTCTGGAGATCTGGAGATGCCTTCCACCATTTTCCTTAGCTGGATTCTGTTTCTCTAAAGCACAAAGTACTATATGTTCTCTTTATGGAGGACCACTTCTTCCAGGAGATCTCAGACAAAGTGACATTGAGGAAATACCTTGAGGCCTTACATGTCTGAAAATATCTATTTTATCCTCATAGTTGAATAACTGTTTGACTCAGTAGAGAAATTTAGGAGATAATGCCATTGTCTCCCAAATGTTAAGGCATTTCTGTCTCCATTTTGCTGAGTAATTAATTGGTGGGCCCTTTCAATCTGGAACTTCATATCATTCTATTTTCAGATACTTTCTTATTTCCAAAAATATTATTTTTGTTTTTTATTCTCATTTTAAAGAGTGTCTGTTTATTGTCATTTTGTAGATATTCTATTACTTTAATTTAGACTAATTTGCAAATTCTTCTATTTTTTTTTTCTATTTTTATTTATTTAGCTCCTTGTTTTACATTCCGGGTAACACTTCATCATTTTCCAACCCTGATATTGTCTTTTCCACTTTAGTTAATTCATTTTTAATTTCCAAGTTATTTTTATTATGCTCTGAAGTAATATATTTTCTTGTCTCTCTGAAAATATTAAAGTTTGTTCTTTAAATATGGTTTTCCTTTGGCTTATCTCCATTTCCTCCAAGTTCCGTTTTGTTATTTGTTAATCTTGGCCTTTCATAGTAAAGAATTTTCTTAAATATGTAAGGATTTTTAACTGTCTACTAATATTTAATAATGACAAAGATTTTGCACACATACACACAACTGCAGACCAATCTTGCTTAGAAGCATATACACAAAGTCCTAAATAAAATACTATCACACAAAATACATATTTTTAAAATTCATTAGTATGAAGTGGTGTTTATCCCAGAACTGCAAAGTTGGTTTGATATTATGAAAACATTAATATTCTCTATGGAAAAAAACTATATGATCACCTCCAAAGTTGCAGAAAATTTGAACAAAAATAAACATTCATTTATGTTTTTTTTAAAAAAAACACTAAACATGTTGTTTAGTTTCCATGTGTTTGTAAAGTTTTTGAAAATTCTCTTATATTGATTTCTAGTTTTATACCATTGTACTCAGAAAAGATATTTGAAATGATTTTAATTTTCTTAAATTTTGTAAGACTTGTTTTGTGACTTACTGTATGATCTATCCTAGAGAATGTCCCATGTGCAGTTGAGAAGAATCTATATTCTGCAGCTGTTGAGTGGAATGTTCTGGAAATGTCTGTTACATCTATTTAGTCAGACTAAGAAAAAAAGTAGAGAAAACCAGAATAAATAAAATCAGAGACAAAAAAGGAAATGCCACAACCGATACCACAGAAATATAAAGGATCCTAAAAGGCTATTGTGAACAATTATACGCCAACAAATTGGATAAACTAGAAAAAATGGACACATTTCTGGACACATATAACCTACCATGAAGAAACAGAAAACCTGAAGAGATCAGTAACAAATAATAATATTAAATCAGTAAAAAGTCTTCCATCAAAGAAAAGCCCAGGAACTGATAGCTTCATTACTGAATTCTATGAAACATTTAAAGAATAACTAACACCAATTCCACTAAAACTGTTCTTTAAAAATTGAAGAGAAGGGAATACATTCAAACTCATTCTACAAGGCAAGCATTACCTTTATACCAAAATCAGACAAGGACACAATGAAAAAGGAAAACTACAGCCAATATTCCTGATACAATAAATGCAAAAATCCTCAACAAAATACTAGCAATCTGAGTTCAACGGCACATTAAAAAGATTTTTCACCATCATCAAGTGGGATTTAATCCAGGAATGTGAGGATGTTTCAACATATGCAAATCAATAAACATGATGTATCACATTGACGGAATGAAGGACAGAAACTGTATGATCATTCCAATAGATGCTGAAAAAGCATTTGACAAAATTTAACATTCCTTCATAGTAAAGCTCTCAACAAATTGGGAACAGAAGGTGTAGGTATGTCAATGCAATAAAAGCCATATATAAAACCCACATCAATGCAATAAAAACCATATATAAAAACCCACAACTAATATCATACTAGATGGGAAAAAATTGAAAACTTTTCCTCTAAGATCTGGAATGAGATAAGGATGTCCACTTTCACCACTTCTATGCAATATAGTACTGGAAGTCCTAGCCAGTGTAAACAAGCAAGAGAAATAAGTAAAAGGCATGAAAACTCAAAAGGAAGAAATGAAATTATCCCTGTTTCTAGACTGCGTGATAATGTGTATAGAAAACCCCAAAGAATCCACTAAAACATGGTGAGAACTAATCAATTCAGTAGAGTTGCAGGACATGAAATCAACATACAAAAATCAGTAACATTTTTATATCCAAATAGCAAACTGTTTGATAAAGGAATCAAGAAAACAATCCCATTTACAACAGCTACAAAAGAAATAAAATTCTTAGCAATAATTTAGCCAAGCAGGTGAAAAATCTCCACACTTAAAACTATAAAACATTGATTTAAAAAATTGAAGACCACAAAAAATATTGGAAAGGTGTTCCATGTTCATGGATTAGAATTAATACTGGTAAAGTGGAGAAAATATCTGAATAGCTATGTCTCAAAAGAAGACATACGAATGGTCAACAGACATATAAAAAAAATGTTCAATATCACTAATTATTAGGAAAATGCAGGTCAAAACTACAAAGAGATATAAACTCACCTCAATTCAAATGGCATATTGTCAAAGAGATAAAAAAATAACAAATGCTGGTACAAAAGTGGAGAAAGGGAAACTCTTATTTACTATTGGTAGGAATGTAAATTAATACAGCCATTATGGAAAGCAGTATTAAGATTCCTCAAATAATTGAAAAATAGAACTACCGTATAATTCAGCAATCCCACTGCTGAGTATATATCCCCCCAGTGAAATGAAATCAGTGTGTTAAACAGATATCTGCACTCTCATGTTTATTGCAACAGTATTTGCAACGGCCAAGATATGGAATCAATCTAAGTGTCTATCAGTGAATGAATGCATAAAGTAAATGAAGTATGTATATACAATAAAATATTATTTATCCAATTAACAAAAAGAAATCCTGTCATTTGCCACATGTATAAACCTGGAGGACATTATGTTAAGTGAAATAAGCCAGGCACAGAAAGGTGAATACCACATTAACTCAGTCATACATGGAATCTAAAGAAGTTGATCACATAGAAGTAGAGAGTTAGGATAGTGGTTACCACAGGCTGGGAAGCAGAGGGATAGGGAGAAATTGGTTAATAGATACAAAAGTACAGTTAGGAGGGGTAAATTTTGGGGTTCCATTGCACATAGGATGACTATGGTTAACATGATGGTATTATATATTTTAAAATAGCTAGAACAGAGGGTTTTAAATGTCCTGATCACAAAGACATGATAAATGTATGACGTGATGGATATGCTAAATACCCTGATTTCAGTTTTAATAATGTATACATGTATGAAAATATCACAGTGTACCCCATAAATATGTACAATTATTATGTGTCAATTTAAAACACATTGACCAATGGAACGGAATAGATGGTCCAGAACTAGGTCTAATAGGATATGGAAATTGAATAGACATTAAATGGGTATCTTATATTAGTGGATTAAAAAATGACCATTTTAAGAGGTGATGTTGTGATAAGTACACAGACATATGAAAACAATGCAATGGATCAATTTCTCAGACTAAACACCATAATAAATTCCAAATGGATTGAAGATTTAAAGTGAAAACTGAGTCCATATCAGTATTGAAAGAATGGATTAATTCTTTTAAAATCTGGGAATGAATAAATACCAAAAGCAAAAAACAAACAAACAAACAAACAAAAAAAAAAACAAAAAAAAAAACTGGAAGACAATTGCAATTTACATCATAAAGTCTTAATGTGTCTAACATGTAAAAACCTTCCCACAATGGCAATGAAAGAGATCAAAATCTCTATAGAGAAATGGGCCAAAGCTAAGGGACAAGCACTCCTAGACATTGATGGTAAGAATACAAAATGTTACAACCCCTAAAAGATGAATTGGGCAATATGGAGCAAAAGTACATATGTATTACCCTTTGACCCAGCAATCCTATGTCTAATATCCCAAAAATATTCTAGGGAAAAAGCACGAAATATGCATGCATAAGACTTCTTTGTAACATAAATTGTAAGAGCAGAAGACTGGAAATATTTGGGACTGGTTGAATAAAGCATGGTACAGCCACACAATGGTATACCATGTATCTGTATAAAAAAGTATTTCTCAGAAATAGTTCCATGTACAATTATGGAGTGATCTGTAGAATATATTATCAAGTGGTAAAATCAAGAGGAGACATTTGTATATAATATCTGCCATTTATCTGTAAGAGGTGACAAGAAAAAAATGCATGAATATTTACTTACATAAAAATATAGAAGGATAAATCAATATCATTTTGAAAAACGTTTTTGCCCTATTATAAAATGAAATAAAATTTTAAAAATCAATTCCTAAAAATCAAAACAAAACAAATAAATATGTTTAACTGACAAAAACACAATAAGAGGAATAATTTCAAATAACTTTAGAATACAATGATGACTATATTATAGTGAAATATTCTCAAGGGATAAAATGGTTCAAAAATGTTTTCAACTGTTTTTAGGAAACAAAATATTAATGGATGTGTTGGTATTATAATTCTTTGAAATATATGCATATTGGATGTATGTACATTGTGGGATAAAGCAAATTAACAATTATGTTGATGCCACTGGGAACTGGAATTTTCTGCATGGCAGTGTTTCCAATGTAAAATTGATGAGGCTAAGTAAAACCTGTGGTCCTAAATTTAAATTGGACTTTTCAGTATTAATTTAGAATTCATTTAATGGATGTATATGTATTTCCTTGTTGTATCTACTTAGAAAGCCTAGAAACATTGACTTAAGAGTGTGCAACTGTTAGACCCAAATTGTGGTCTCTAAAAACAATTTCTCACTGAAAGGAACCATGGCTCCTTAGAGAAATGGCTTTGTCTGGGACTAAGAACAGAACAAGTGTGGAACACCATCCCGTATCAGAAAATCACAACAACAAAATTAGGAAATGATCATACTACAGTAGAGTCAAAAGAACTTAGGAATCAACTTGAAGATGGCCAAAGACAGACAATTTTAGTGTTAGAAAATGATTGTTAATTTTGTTAAATGTTGGCAATTGTGATTTTGAAGATAGGCATCTATTTACTGGAGGTGCACGCACAAGTATTCAAGAGTAATATCATCATGATGCAAGAAACCTATAACAAAAACATCCAGTATGAAAAAAAGATAGGGATAAATTAAATATGGGAAAATATTAACAGTCTTTGAGTATGGAGTGTAGATATATGAATATTTGTTGCATATTTCCTTCTACTTCGTATGTTTCAAATGTTTCATAATAAACATTTTAAAATGTAAAGTTAAAGCAGCCAAGTGCTCTCTTTTTGCCTCTTTGCTTAATATAAGCTTGAATTCCCTCTTGGCCATACTTTTTCTAAGTTTCACAATTTGAATATAATAATATGATAACACTGAAAATCAAGAGAAACAACTTGAAAAGTCAGTAACTGGTTTGCAACTCACTGCAGAAAACAAATGTAACTTTAACATCACATCTTGCTTTTGATTTAAAAAAAAATCAACTTGGTTATCACCATTACTCATCAGGCTTAGCTCAAGTGACTTTGGTAATTTCAAAAATACATGACTAAAAAATGAAAATGTAAGGGTATTGGCTATTTTCTACCTTGGTTTGTGAGTTTCTAAAGATGAATTTTAAAAGTGGTTTGATTCAAAAAAATCATTATAGAAAGTGTGTGATCTACTTACATGCTTACTTCCAAGAGGACAGCCCTCAAATAAATGCTTAATTTCATGTATATTTGTTAAAAAGTGCCAGTTATGGGTCGTATCTTAGTAAAACCTTCATTTATCTTTTAACTTCATTCTGTACACAGTGCACATGATCATTGAAGAGAAATAAACAATGTAACAGAATCTTGAAAGTTTTAAAGTTAATTCTTGTGCTACACATACTTCTAAAGAGCCGTTTGTCCATTCATTCATTTTCACAGGCTGTTTGAGATAATTATTCTAAAGTCAATTTCGTTATACAGGGCATTGTTTCTAAGGCATGTTTTGGAGTTTATATTTGTCTATATTAAGTCTGGTTGTAAGTGGTATAAAACCCAGTATAAGTGGCCTTAGCCTATTTCTTTCCAAGGTCACCGTATGACCAAGATGGCTTCTACTCAGGCCCATGTGCAAGTAACCAGAGCCAAATGTTCTTCTAGAGAAAACTCTAAGCCTAAGGCATTGACTTACTGACCTCTGTGCTCTGCTATTGTCTCATCTCTCATCTTAATAGTGTTCACTTGGAGAACATCTAAAGCAAACGGCTTGGATCAGAAGGTGGCACCCGCAGTGCCATTTCTGCTGATGTTTGAACGGCAGTGCCCAGCCTCACCTCCTGCTAAGACTACTACTCAAAGCTGTTGCTCCTGGCGTTTGCAGTTAGGTGCACAGAAGCAACTGGCCTTCTCAACCAACAATTCCACATTAGAGAGCTTTTAGTCAACTTAGACTTCAGCCTGTCCGGTTCTGGAGCTGGCAGCTGCAGCAAGAGCTTCCTGGTTGCACAGATTTCTTTCTGGTTGTGGCAAGATCAACAGCTCTATTTGGCAGCCCAGGTTTTTTGTATGACTTTGGAAGACAACCCTGGAAGAGGAGCCTAGAGTCCGTTTCTTCATCTCTCTAAATAATTCTGTAATGATTTCTGTTTAAACTGGCTAGAGAAAATTATATTCATTGTATCTAAACCATGACCTCCTGAGAGGTATTCTGTTTTGTTAAGTAAAATATTACGTAAGGCCTCAACATACAACATGGATAAAAGCAGTGTGGCTCTAGTTGTGGTATGTGGAGGGTGTGGGAGCAGTGAGGTGAAGGGGAAGATCCAGGAGCCCAGCTCCCATGTTCCCCAATTTTCCATTCCACCATCTAGGATGGTCCCTGGGTCACAACCCCAAGACTCCCAAGCCACTATTTGAAAGTCAGTTAACACGTTCACTATTAATGATCAAGCACACACATCAAATTGTAGCAATCATGTAAATGAGGTATGGCATTCTCCGGGTGTGTCTGTGCACCCGCGAGTTATAGGCTAGAAGGAGATAAACATTTTCAAAAGCCTCACACAGAAATCTAGGTGTTGGTCTTAAGCTCCCAGCCTGGACTGTGATCACTATCAGCATGGCATGCAGGTGGGGCTGGAAGGCCCTGAGGCCTGCCCATGAGTTTCCTGTTAGGTCTGTGGCTTGGTCACTCTTTGAAGATTGTATTGCTTACGGTCGCACTGCTCAGAGCAGCATCTGCTCAGACATATGGCTTCTGCTAACCCTGAGTCCTCTCCCTCACAGCTGAACTTCAGACCAAGGTGACAGGTTAATTCCTCTGAGCATTTCCAGCTATGATTCACCTTGGTTTGAGGAAATGATTTTGCTAATGTCCTCTCTTTGGACAACTGCCTCCTTTCTGCGCCTCGCTGAGAGCCCCAGCAAACCCAACTGGCCTGTCATTTGCCTCAACACAGGCTGGGCTCCTAGTAGATGCCGGGGGTTCCAACTCTCTGTATCTCAGCAGAGGCCGCAGTGGGCGGATGTCCTCCATCGCCTGTGCTCTTTCACTCTGCACTGAACTTGAATGCCTATTTTTTAATGGCTTATAAGGAATCCTGAACATCCCTCTCATTCTCTTTTCCTCCTCGGAGCCAGTCCTAGGCAGCCTGCTTCTTCTCCACAGGCCCCTGCCCTAGGCCCGCTTAGTTTAAATTGTTGGCCCCAGAAAAGTGCCTGCAGCCTCCAAGATGCTCACCTCCAAGAGGAGGCCGTACGCCGTCCTGTGCCAACCTGGTCAGGCCGCTCGTGTGTGACTGTGGCCAAGTCTCCAGAGTTACCATGCCTCAAGTTTCTGGGTTTGGAATATGTGGGGCCTAAGGCTTCTCTCTGCTTTGAGAGGATAGAGCTCTAATGAGTAAATCCTTCTAGGACATGACAGACATGTAGGAGGTGCTTCTTCACATGCCCCAGAGAGGTAGTTGTGCTGTTTCTCTGAAATAGATTTCACAGTTTAAGGGCATCTGAACCATGGAAAAGAAAGCTGTTTTATTCCTGAAAAGTTATTTGTTGGTCCTGGTTGGGGATGTTTAAACCAGAATTTTAAAATATGCCCATTAATTATCTGACATGTGAAGACCCTGTGTTTAGTATTGAGTGGCTTGTGAGAAACAGAAGGGAATTATTTCGCTCCCGGATGGAAGGTGTGAAACAAGAATGTAGGTGCAAGGCAATTTGACATTTAAAAAGAGAGAGGTGCACGAGTACCTTTTGAATGGCCCATATTCTATTTAAACAGGTAGGAGTCCACATTGAGAACGAGGAATTGGAATCTTAAAGTAAGTGAAAAAGACGTCATGACATTTCAAAAATAAAGGCATTAGACTAATGGTTCATTAATGTATTTCAACATATTGTATGCATTTTAAAGCACACATCTAATGTATACATTTAACACATTTAACTTGAAATGCATTTAATACAAAATCTATTTCAAGTATTTTAAAGCGAGTATAATAAAAGAGAAAAGCAAAATCATTCTATGTATCAGAGACTATGCAATAGCAATGAAATCTATTTTGATTATATATGTTCACTAATATGTTTTCACACATAAAATATGAGCTATTAAATTATTTTACCCTTTTTAGCCATCCAGTTGGTGCACAAAATTGTAAGCACTACAAACATGAAATCACATTCTTACACAATCTCACTCTCCTTTGGTTTTCAGTAGTATCTGCTACATCTGTTTGAAACAGTCTCTGCTTTAAAGTTTTGTAGAACATTCATGTTGCTCCCATGTGTTCTCATCAGCCTTCCAAACTCCCGGTTTCAGTGACTTGGTGATTTTCTTGAATAGCTATTACTTTTGAGATCATCAAGAAGGCTCCCAGTGCTGGGGTCCGTTTAGGGAGTAAGACATGCGTCTTCCAACATCAAAAGAGGCAGATGTTCAATGGAGAGATATCTTTTGCTCTGGATAAGCTTCTCCAATATGCTTCTCTATGTGTGCAAACCTCCTCAAATCAAAACTGCCTTCCTCCCCAGGTCTGCTTCCCTTCCCTGCTCTGTAGCTTCCATTAGTCCACCGCTAAATAATTGATCTAAGTAATCATTACTAATGATAATAAAAATAGTCATGGCAACACTGAGAGAGTGCTGAGTTTGTGCCAGGAACCACTGCAAGTTCTTTACTTATATTTATTCACTTAGTTACCCCTGGGAGGTAGGTACAATTATTATAAATTCTAATTTCGCAGATGAGGAAACTGAGGCACCGAGAGGTTGGATGAGGTTCCAGAGGCCACAGAAGTAAGTAGCAAACTCAGAACTGGAGCTCAGGATGGGCTGCACAACCCATCTCTTAACTGCCACACCATGCTGCCTTCATGCTAAGGGCATTTTTAATATGTAATTTTTAAAAACCAAGCGAGTAACTATCAGTTTTTTTGCTATTCAATGGCTAATGCAACCTGGCAAACATTTTGATACAAACATTCACACAAAATCAACCAGTGTTTTCTGTTCTTGTGATAGTTTGCTAAGAATGATGGTTTCCAGCTGCATCCATGTCCCTACAAAGGACACAAACTCATCCTTTTTATGGCTGCATCGTATTCCATGAAGATAAGAATTATTAAAGATGCTTTGCCAGAATCAATGTAAGCCAGGAGACATTGGAAGAACATTTTTAAAGTACTGAATGAAAAATATGTGCCAACCTGAAATTCTATGTCCAGTTAAAATGTTTTTCAAAATAAAGGTTAATAAAGGCTTGTTTCCACACACACACACACACAAATCAACCAATGTTTCAGTCCATCAAAAGTGAAAGGCCCAGATAATTAACTAAATTAGAATTTGTGTGTCTTGTGAAAGATAAAAATCTATTCTGGGGTCCTTTTAAGAAGTTCCCATAAATAGATGCACACGAGCTTTCGAGAACTGTTGGCTGCAACTGTGGCCGTGATAAATTAAATACATCCTGAGGCTGAGGCCCTGCAGGCTCTGAAGGCAGCCCTGCCAGCTCCTCCTCCCACATCCCATGCACAACCCGATCCATGATGTTAGGGAGTGAAAGCAGCATTTCAGTTACTCCTCACCCACTGGTGCCTAGAAAATGCCTCTTCATGAACTTAAAATCCCCTCATTCAAATTAAGTACTGGCATTAAAACTCTTCAAGATGCGCCCTTTTTGTAGGGCACAGGTTATTTTGCATCACGCCCGGCTTCACACTTGCTGAATATGGGATTGAGTAAGAGCAGCTGCATCCAGTTATGAAAGAGGGAGAAAAAGAAGAACTCCATTTCTTTTGAATTCCAGGTCTTCTGAGAGCACGTGACCACAGCCAACCTAATGTCTTATTCCCACCAACCTAATGACTAGTTCATCTTCAAATTGTGAACAGGATTTTTACAGAGTTAAATATTTTGAGTCACAGCCTTTGTTATGAACAGGTTCATACGCTCAGTCCCCAGAGTATCTTGAGTTCTATTTGCCATTCAGTGTTTCTGAAGATTAAGACTCTGAAAGAACAGGCAAGACTTCCGATTCGTCTCTACCTGGCTTGGCTGTTTTTGCAGGCATTAAGTAAAGAAGATTCTTCCAGAACCTTGAGTTATAAGAAAGAGACTTATCAGCCTTCCATTTCAGAACTCTGTGAGATTTCAAAAGCTTTAGTGATTGGGGCAAGAATGTGAAGTCAGTAACAGGTGTAAATTCAATTAAGATTATTTTAATTTTTCTTTCCACCAATGCTTCATGAAGTCCACTTTCAAGTTCATACCTGACCTCATTAGACATATAACTTTTACTTAGGACAATGATTAGTCTTCGGCTTTTCTCTATCAGTGAGTGGATTTCATCAACAACAGCTGAAAAATGCAAGATAACCCATATTAATTTAAGATAACTGAAAGGGGAAACATGAGATAAAAGTCATTTTGCACAGTCCTATTTTATATGAACTCCTAACCTCACTAATAAGTTTGTCTTTAAGACAAACCATTTGTTCTCAATTTTATATGCTTATTAAAAACTCTCTAGGTAACAATAATAATGAATATCTACTTAGCACTTATTCTGTACCATACCTTATTTTAAATGATTTTTTTGTATATTAACTAATGTAATCATCATAATAGCCTACAGAGAAGATATTGTTATCACCGCCATTTAACGGACAAGGAAGCCAGAGCACAGAGTGGTTGAGTAACCTGCCCAGAGTCACACAGCTAATAAGTGGCAGACTCACAATCTGAACCCAAGTGGAATACATTTTCCTATTATACTATCCTGCTTCTCCTCAAGCATAAAAGAGCATGCTAAAATCAGAATTTAAAGATTAAAAGACAAAAAGGCACAACAAAACAAAACCATCCATTATTTTAGACCAGGGGTTGGCAAACTTTTTCTGCAAAGGGCTAGGTAGTAAACACGTTAGGCTTTGCAGGTCATGCTGCCTTTGTCACAACTGCTCAATTCTGTTGTCACTCAAATGCAGACTCAGGTAACAGGTAAACCAATGTGTGTGGCTGTGTTTCAATAAGCGTTGCAGGTGTGATGGAACCTGTGGCTGGTAAATTGTCAACCCTTGTTCTAGATCTCTCACTGTTCTCAAATAGAGGTTTAACCAAACCTAATTACAACTGAATATTTGATCATTATTTTTATTTATGAATTAAGAATAAACCTATTTTCAAAAAAGACCTCTAGAAAACAACAAAAATATAGTAAAATTAATACATGGCCCAGAATAAATGCTTTCTAAGTAACAATATGCCTTCTTAGATGCAAAGAACTGTTACCCAAAGATACCACAATGTATGCATCTGATAATCTGGCATATTTTTTTGACAAGTTGTTTATTACTAAACAGTAGTGTAAGTTGGCAATATTTTCCTTTATAAATTGGAATATGGGGGCGGGGAAACGTAACTATTTCTTTCTCACGGCTACATCTTTGATGCCCAGTTCAGAACTTGGCACAGGAATAGCATCCAATAAATATTAGATTAATAAATTAATGATGGTAATAATAAAACATTTGTTGTTTTTTAAGCATCAGTTGTTTTTTAAGCATAATTTGACACCAGATTTTAAATGTTTGTTCTGGAAGACTTCAGAGAAAACCTAAAAATGTTACTCATTTAAAAAAAAATTTAACCGTAATTTGCTTCAATATATGCACTATGGCCATTTGTATTCCTATGTTAATAAAGAAAACATTGAATTTCATAGCTATGATCTGACGGGAATCACTGCTTTCCTTTTATTTTTTTTCCTTTACAGTTTTCACATTTTCTACTTAAATTTCGTCACCAATGTCAACACAATAAAAACCGTGCATTTTCTAGTAATAATTAACCTGTGTTTATTTCTAGTAAGAGTTACTAGTGAGGATTAACTAGTCCACACATCACATGTGAAATTTGGAACTGCTACTGTGGTACAGTCTCACCGTGGATCATTTCTAAATAAATGCTTCATGATAACGCCAGCTCTGGACCCGGTTCTGAAAAGGAAATGCCCTCTCCCTTTCCCCAACGTTTCAGAGAACCATGAAGCACAAAGAACACAACCCAAGAGAAGAGACTATTGGAAGCTCAGTAGTTTGTTTTCTCACTATCAATTGTTGACTCACCTGGTTATTTCTGGCTTAAAGGACCTTATTCATTTGTTTTTAAGGAAATGGGATAGCCATCTGGGAGCTAGCTCAATCCTTTTTAAAAAAGAAACTATCTTGAATATTTTTCTGTCTGGCATTCCCTCTTACCTCCTCCAGGCACTACATCCCTTTCAAATATGCATAACTTATACCCAAAATGTTTCTCCAACACCCTGGGCAAAATCTCCACAGCAAAGGTGTGCTCCTCTCCATTTTCAGGTCGGCATTCTTTTAAGTAAGACACAAAAGCATCATATGTTTTTCCATCTAGGAGGTAAGATTGACTCTTTTAATTCATGCGTAAATTAAATGTTGTTTAAGTACAAATTTAAGTAACTGTCATAAGTAATTAGTATAGATTCATTGAAAAAGAAAAATTACATATAAAGTTGTTTATATTTAAACCTCCCATGCTAACCAAGCAACCCATTAGTCAATGCATTTTTAAGCATCTACTTTAAGATCCCACTGCTTAACACCATAGAAGAATAGAGAGACATATGAGCCATAGATGTGGGCATTAAAGGAACTTAAGTCTTTAAGTTCCTTAGAAGGCCAAGAGCCCAAAGGTGCCCTCATTCCAGGAGTGGAAAAAAAATCTCACCCTGGTTTACTCATATCACTTAATTCTACCACCATCACAATTTCTACGCTCAAAGAGACTCCCAAGAAGGTGAAGAGAGAAGCAGAGCAGTTTACACCAGAATGTGGGGAAAAACAATATAGGAAAATGAAATAATATGCTATTGGAAAACATGCTATTATATTTTTAAATATTATAGAATATAGATGTCAAAAGGAAAACTTCTGATCTATTGATGATTTTCACTGATGATAACATCTGCCCCTATTTAATTTCTGACAATGGAGTAGTACTCAGATGGCTAACAGAACAAATTCAGGAGAAAATGTCTCCTAAATAACAAAGACCATGCTTCTAACTGGGTAATTAAAACATGATACCACTCTCTCTTCTAGCTTCATCCAATCTACTTTAAAAGCAAAGCAGATGCATGCAACAACTTGGAAAAAGTTACAAACAACAGATTAGCAGAAGAAAAATAGCATAACAACAACAACAACAACAACAAAAAACTAACAAAACTCACAGACAAAATAACCTGGTCAGAGAATACAGAGTGATCCTGATGGACATGCTTTCTGAAAGGAGGAAATTTTGAGTCGGGTCCTAAAAAATGCAATGGATTCTAACTGAGATCTGTAGAGAAAAAAGGAAAACAGTGGGGGAATGGTCTACCTTTATCCCATGACAATTGTTTTGATGGCAGACAGGTAAGATTTATGCATGGTATATTATTGGGATTAATGAATTTGCTACTGAGTTAAATGCTACATATGATTGCATCCCTTATTGAAATCTAATAGGATAAAACCATTCTAGATCTATGTCTCTTATGGTGCCATCATTTATGCTCAACAGCCCAGCCTGACATCCTCCATAGCACTCATGGTCACCAATCAACACTTTCTGCTTCTGGCAAAAGATTCTTCAGTTCTACCTACAGCATTCTGTTCAGCAGTTTGGGTTAGAACCTATTGTTCATTTAAAGCAATTGCTTTGCAGAATTGCATGCATTGAAAGAGGAAAAATGTTGGTAAAAATTTCAGGCTTACATAAATATCAAAGGTATGAAATGTTGGTAAAAATAAAACCAGTTATTAATCAGTAAGTAGGTCCCCCACATACTTTTCTTAAACTGCTATCAAATATAACTACCTACTAGTTAAGTAAGAGGTAGTGCTTCCACTAGGATTATCACCGTGTCAGTGACAAAACAGACACCAACGTGTAAGACAATTAAATAAGCACACTTTTTTAAA
Organism: Papio anubis; assembly: GCF_008728515.1. NCBI lineage: Eukaryota > Metazoa > Chordata > Mammalia > Primates > Cercopithecidae > Papio > Papio anubis. The sequence continues at coordinate 100,440,072 of NC_044989.1, forward strand.
AGGCATAATTTTCTTATGATGTAATGGATTGCAATAAACTGGGAAGACAATTTCATCAAATGTGGGTTTATATTACATGCAATATAGCTTTGTTCTTACCTATGAAAAATTAGCTTTTCAAATGTTAATTGCTTTCAAATTCCTTATTTTAAGCAATTCTTGTAATATAAATCTGCTAATTTTATTAAAATTTATTTTAAATCCAGGTAGTAAAAGGTTTAGTGGATTTGAGAATTGACAAAGTGTACAAAAAAAAGGAATTTGAAAGCTAATGGTAATTTTTTTATTCTCTATGTTCAAACATAAATGAAAATTATAAAGGAAATTATAATTCAAATGGATATTTGGGACTTCAAGGAGTAAGTTAAACAAATGTTCCTCAAACTATGCTTGGTGAATGACCATGTTTTAATTTAAATCTGCCTTCTTTTGTTGTTGTTGATTGATTAGTTTCATTTCCAATCCTTCACAAACCAATACTGAACACTTTCTTAGATATTGCAGCAGTATTAAATTGTGAAAAAAGTTTTTATTTTCACACTTATATCTCCATTTCTGTCTTTTTCATGGACTGCATTTGTTCATGGACTATAATTTAATGGAAGTTATTTAGAGAATGTCTCTAAATGTCTCTGTGCACTGCCATATTGACAGTTAAGAAGTGTGAATTAAACAAATTACCTGAAAATCATGTCAAACACAACTGGAGAAGAAAAAAAGAAATCTTAGCTCCAGAAAGTCAGAAAGAGAGGAGCTAGTTAATGTCTGTTTGAAGACAAATACTGGTCTATGCAAACAGAGACCGTTCAGAAAATATCAAATACAGATTTTCCCCATTTGTTGTGGCACCATCTCTCCCCATAGCAAAATCATACGTGCACAGGCAGGCTCAAAGCTAAATTCACTAACCTTGCTAACTTTATATTGTTCAACTTAAAGTTCTAAATGTAAAAACTAAACCTATAAAAATCTCAGAGGAACTATATAATTTCTGTATAACTTGAGGTTAGGAAGGCTGTTTTACTTATGACCCCAAATTCAGAAAGCATAAAAGATATTTGAGTATGTTTTCCAAAAAGTCTTTTATATAGCACACCACTGTAAGCAAAGTCAAAAGACAAATTACAACCTGGAAATATTTGCATTTCATATTATAGATAATAGGCTAAACTCCCTAAAATATAAATAGCTCCTAGAAATAAATATGCAAAATAAGGCCATCGCCTCATGGAACAATAGTCAAAAGATATGAATGGGTGTGTTCAGAAAGGAAATACAACTGAGCCTTATGCAAATGAAAAGCTGCTGATACTATTGCATAGTAAGGGAAATGCAAATTAAAATGTCACTTAGATACAACTTTTCACCTATCAGATTGGCACAACTCCAAATGGTTGTGGGTAAGGTTATGGGAAAAAAGTTGCTGTCATCCTTTGAAGGCAGTAGGGAGAGTGAATTGACAGTATCTAGCAAAATAATGGCCATGTCTCCTTCTTGTATTCTAGAAACTATTTTGGAAAATTTTTCTTTCAGACATACTGCATACATGTGAAACGATGAATGTATAAAGCTGTCCATTGTGGCATTTTTGTAATAACAAAAGATTGGAAACAAGCCAAATGTCCATCAAAAGGAGACTAAATAAACAGTGGTAGCTCTACACAAATAAAATACTGTGAGGCCCTAAAAAATGAGGGACTTCTGTATAAAGTAACATGCAAGTGTGTCTAAGGTATAAGAGAGCAAAGTTGAAAAGAGTGTGCATATCAAGCCAAGATTTGTTCTCTTTAAAAGGAGGAGTGTAATAAGAATCTATATTTATATTTGATCAGATGTGCTATCAATGAGGGTTGGGAATCATAGATCCAGGACTAGGCTGGAAGGGGGGCTTCTCAAGTATAATTTAATAGACATTTTGGGTTTTGAACTGTGTGAAGGTTTTTTTCCTGCAAACACGCATACGCAGAAACAAAATCAAGTGCAATGAATTAGACTGACTTCCTTTAAATTAGTAATTATCTGGAAACTTGAGGACTTCCAGTCACCTTTACATATAAGGAAACTGAGGGATGGAGCCAGCAGGTCGACATAGTCGCAGATAAAAACTGGCAGATCTAGGAGATCAGAACCCAGATCATTTGGCTTCTAGCTTGGGGTTCTTTTAATTTTAATTTTTATTTTTTTTGAGACAAGAGTCTTGCTTTGTCGACCACGCTGGAGTGCAGTGGCACCACCTTGGCTCACTCCAAACTCCACCTCCCAGGTTCACACCATTCTCCTGCCTCAGCCTCCCGAGTAGCTGGGACTACAGGTGCCTGCCACCACGTCTGGCTAATGTTTTTGTATTTTTAGTAGAGATGGGGTTTCACTGAGATAGCCAGGATGGTCTCGATCTCCTGACCTTGTGATCTGCCCACCTCGGCCTCTCAAAGTGCTGGGATTACAGGCTTGAGCCACTGCACCTGGCCAGCTCAGGGTTCTTACACATCCATTATGTAAGCCTCCTTTGCCAGGCTGAAATAATAAGCGATAGGACAATTCAATCCAACTTAAAGCAACTTTATTGAGTGTATGTACTGTAAAGATACCTAGGTGATGCATGCATAAGGACACACAGATATACAGTTCCTGGGCCCGAGCATCTCCCAGGGCATTTAGGAGGCTATGACATACATACACAAGACAATCAGAACAATTTTGGGCAACACATAAGTGAGCACAAGAAAAGAAGACACAAACAACATTCATAATGGATGGTACAGGCAGAACAATATTTCCCACAGGAAACCTCTCCCACAGATTAATTCTACAGTCTCATCACAATAAGATGAAGATTAACGTCTATTTATTTGATTTCTTAATGAAGACATAAGGTAAGAAAGCCCAGCATTATATGTGTTACCTGTTAATGTTTCATCTCTTCTCATTAAATGTCTATAAAATAGAACCAGGTCGACTCTATAAATGACGCACACAGTCACTAGGCACACTACTGCCACCAAGATCAAAACAGCTATGATCATTCCTCTTGTGAAGACGTGGCCTGGGATATCAGCCATGTCTGCTAGAAAAGAAAGAGAAAAAGGAAAAGGAAATAATCAAGAAATCTTACCAGTGTTGTGCATCATCACATGCTTGTCCATTTTTACTGTTAACACTAATGCAGTAGTTACCAACCCAAGTGCTGACACATTCACTGAGTGACTCCACATTCCTGCCTTTAGTCTGGCGTAGTGATATTTCTACTCAAATTTTTAAAGAATAAAAATGTGTACAAGGATATTTAGAGACCTGAAGTGAAAACATTACACAGTGATGTACCCTATCCATACCTGTGGAAATCAGATTTCTGGCGTGAAGAGATACTAGGCTGAAGTACATAGGGACTCACAGAAACCTTAGCAAGCGGGTGGAGGTGCATAGTTTTGAGGAAGAGAGAGAGGGCTGGATTGACATTTGTCTGGGTTAGAAGCCGGGCTCCATCAATTATTTTGTTTTGTAGGAAAAATCAAGAATGCCCCTAAACCTTGGTACCTTTATCTGAAAAAAGGAGAATCTAACAGTTTCTTCTTCCCTTACAAGGCTTCTCCGTTGGGGAAGATTACATGAAATATTACACACAAAGCAGTTAATACAGCACACAGCTCTTGGAATTTTAGCAAATTCTTTATATAAAAGTGCCATTTGGAAAAAAAATACATTTTCTAGATTGATTCCGTTTATGCTTATTATGGACAATCTAAGATAACACAGAGGAATAAAAGAATAAAGTAATTTTTAACAACCAACCACAATGTGGTGAAGGCTGTGTTGACATGGTAGAATATTTCCTTCTGGGTTTTCTTTTTTGTCTCTTAAAGTTTTTACTTAACTGAGATCATATGGTAATCACTCGTTATTTCCAAATATTATATTATGAGCATTTCAGTAGGTCATTAAAATTATAATTCATAATAACCTAATGTTTAGATTGCAATTTTTAGTAAGTAGACATAAAGTTGCAGTACATTTTGTATGTATACATGAATATAAATGTATACATGTATATTTATATAAATGTATATGCATGTACGTGTGTGCATATACATTTACATGTATGTGTATATATACATGCATATATGTATATACATATACACAAATGCATATACATTTATCCATATTTCTAATTCTTTTATTAAAATACATTGTAATGGTGGGGGCATCTCTAGGTCAACAAGTATAAACATACTTAAAACTTTTGCCATCTTGATGCAATTTTTAGAAATTATCTTTCCGTATCTTTCCACTATCTTTAGGATTCAGGTAAGCAGCTAATGTTGCTTAATAGTGAACTCTGAATGATCTGGGTCTCCTGTACCTTTGAAAGAACTGCATAGTTATAACAGTTCCACACATTTTCACAGACACGCACACACTGGCACACAATTCCTCTTGGGATAATGGGGGGTTGTGAGCCCCAGTTCCTAAGCCTACATTTGTGAGAGCAGCAGCAGGAGAATTGGCTGGGCAGAAGCGTCTAGGGCAGGGATAGGACAGTCCTGCCCTGTTCTAAGAGGGGAGAGGCGACTGGTGGTGAGCAGGCCCCAGGAAAGCCTGGCCAGGCAACGGTCCAACAAAACAAGATTTGAGCCCCGCTCCCACGCAAGTGCGTGGACCACAGCGCAGGCAATCACACAGGGGCGGAAAACCACAGACGACAAGCCCTGCGGAAGGTAAGAACACAGATTTCAGATTTAATCAGGTCTGAGTTTCAATGCCTTCACCTGCCGTGTGACCCTGGGCAAGTTTCTTCACCTCTATAAAGCTTGTCGTTAAGACTGGATGAGATCATGGGAGGAGCTTCACCCAGATGCTGTCATGTAATTAACATGTATGGAATGTGAGCTGTTGTTATGAGTGCACATGGTAGAGGCAGCTCTAAAACGTGTGTGCTGGGGGAGCTGCCCCTGGGCACCAGGATAGCCCAGCTGGAGGGGGTTTCCAGCCTTTGTGCTCTTCCTGTCCTACTCCTTCCGTTTCTCACAAAGCCAAGGCCCAGTCTGTGTGTGTGGCTCTCTCTGCATGTTTGTGTGTGTCTGTGTGTATCTCTCCCTTACTCTGTCTCTTTCTGCTTTGCTCTCATTTCTCTGTCTTTGCATCCCTTCGTGTCTCTGCCTCTCTATCTCCCTTTTCTCTGTTCCTCTGTCTCTGTGTCTCTCCCTGTCTCTCTCATTTCTCTGTCTCTCTGAGTCTCTGTCTCTCTTTCTCTCTCTATTTCTGTCTTCATCTCTCTAGAGTTGTCTGTCTCTGTCCCTCCATCTCATGTATCTCTCTTTCTCTTCTCTTGGTATCCGTCTCTCCCTCTCTCTGTCTGTCTCTGGGTGTGTTAGTCTCTGTCTCTCTCCCTTTCTCTGTCTCTTACAGATCTTGACCTTTCCCTACATATCCAGGGAGTTGATGGTGGAGCCTGGGAATGAACAGTGAATGAGTAGTGACAACTGGAAATCACAGCTTTCTGGCTTCAGTCACCACCATTTCTGAGCAGCTACTGGGCTGAAGGCCCTGGGCTGTGCTACTTTGGTGGAGGAGAGGGATGGCGACCCTGGGGCCCTCCATCAGGTGAGCACTGAATAACTCTAAGAGCCGGCGGATCAGGGCTGTCAATGGCCTGCTTGCCAAGTCCACGGGGCAACGAATGAATGAGCACACACAAGGCCCCTGAGCCTGGTGCCCTACTGAGGCAGACTGGAGCAGCAGTCACACCAAGTATGCACCGGCCTCACCCCACACGGATCTGCAAACTCCCCTCTGGCTGCTCTGGGTGCATGCTGGGTGCAGGGGTTGTCCTGATGGCCTCTCCATGAGCCTCGCTCTCAGCATCTGTATCTCCAAGCCTCAGGCCCCCTGATTTCCACTGGGGTGGAATATGACTGTGAGAGCAAGTGAAAGAGTTCTGTTTTCATTCTCTGCTTGGCACCATGAGACAGAGGGGCCCGGCACAGCGGAACACCAGCTCCGCTACTGAATGCCTGTGACATGAGCTGGGTTCTGGTGTGGAAAATGAGAAAGTGGCCATCTTTGAGATGTCTCTCAGTAGCAGTGCGCTAAGTTTCAAAACTTCCAAAAATAAATCTTTCTCACCTTTTCTCACCAAGATGAAGCTTTTGGTGTCTGTGCCTCCCGTGCTGGCCACAGTGCAATTGTATAAAACGTTTAGATTGTTTTCACCAATATTTTCAATTCTCAATACTTTTGAAGCATGCCATTTGCCCTCTGAAGTCCTGTAAGAGGGGAAAATAGTTTAGCAGTAGGCTTTGTTCATTACCCATAAGAGGAGAATGTATGTGTTTAAAATGCTTGAAGGCAGCTGTGATGCTGCCTGCATTATTTCTTCCCTTTCTGGTCAGTACTTTTAAAGCATGGACTACAGTAAACTTCCCCTCCTCTGTGGGGCATCAGAATGGACAGAAACAGCCCTCCTAAGGCTATTTGGGAATGGTGCTGTCAACTACCCAGAGTTTAAATGGCTGCAAGATCATGATGCTAAGTTGAAAATATGAGAAAATATTCTGTCTCTCAATTATTTTTCTCTACGTCTCTCTTCCTAACAGCTTCAGTTCTTTGCACAGAGTGGTTCCCACTAATTATGACAAGGCTGTAAGTTGTTTAGCATAGATACAGATTTGTATTACATTTGTCCGTGGAATCTAATAAACTGATTTAATTTGTTCAGCATTAAAAAACATAACACTGTTCTCAGGCACCCCCAGGCACATGAGAAGTGCCAGTTAAGCTGTTCCATGAGTGTCAGAAAATGACTTGAGACAGCCACTGGCAGCACGCTCTCTTTCTCTTCCTTAAAGGATTCAAGTTGTCCTGTGGTCGACGCCAGGTAAACACTCATGACATCCACTTCCCTCACCAATGACAGGCTGTGATAGCTACGCCAGTCAACACAGCCAGACATGGGCCCCACATACCCACATTCCTAGCAACAGGTATCTCTAGGACCTGACACACAGAGCCCCACTGTACCCTCCAACTGCCTTAAGTACATTTTGGAAGGTAATTCTGTTCCTAAGTCACCCATCCAGAAATAACAACCATCTAAAACCAATGATATCCAGAAGTAAAACACAGGAGGCCACTGAGAGGACAAAACAGATGACATCAAAGGTGTGTGCAGCCAACTACAAAGGAAGACCTCCCTGCTTTTGTAGCTTAAGCTGCATTTCTAAGAAATTCATTGTGGTTTTCTATCCCTCTAAAAATTAGGAAGAGAGCATCCAAAGGGAGAAATACAAAACTCAAATGGAGGTCAGTGGCTGAGGATGAGATATGATGGCAGGAGATCCACAAAGTTCAACTGAATTCAACATGTAGCAGGCATGAATCACATGCCTGCTCCTGGGCAAGAATTCAGACTTTATGGTATAAAGAGCTTGTAGACAAGTGTCAGCAAGAATGTAGAGCTGCCAGCATGGTAACAAAGAATATACCAAAAAAATGTGTAAAAAGCAGAAGAAAAAACTCAACAAGTGCTGCTAAGGTGCTAGACAACTCAGGCTCAGCACTCACTAGACCCTGAGTGGTGTATCAGTATAATAGTGAATAATTACAGTATGACTCAAAGTCATTCAGAAAAGCTTAACTGACTATATGTTTAGTCTTTTTATAAGTCTGACCATTCCTTAATGGAAGAATATAGGCTTCTTTAAGCATCAATATGCATGCCATTTGGAACCCTTTTGGCACATTAGAAAAATAAACAACTTAATAAATTTTTCAAAATTAAAAAAAGCTTGGCCTAGGCAACTGCCTTTTTCTAAGAAGCTAGGTAAAATCCCCATCCGCATCAGATCCTGACCGATCAAGTGCCACTTTATCAGGTGATGCTAAATACCCTCAATGGCCTTCTTGTGGACCTTCTTTTCCAGCTTAGATCTTGGCAATACATTTCTGCATAATCCATCCACCTAGGGTATGGCCATTATAATCATAAAATATGTCCATTATAATTATAATATATAATTATATATATTACAATATTATAATTATATATAATTATAATATAATAATATATAATATATATAATATAATATATATAATTATAATTATAATTTAAACTAGCCCAAAATACACATCAGCCACCCAGTGTTTTTAATATGAAGTTATATATAATATATATGATTGTTATATGGTATATATACATACATACATAATTCTTATTTCTTTCTCTTCATGTATATTAGGATCCGATCCATTTTCTTCCCCGAACATCCAATAAACTACATCCTCTTCATTCAGCAAAGCAGAGCAGTTGAGCCTTACATCTTTTCCTGGTAAAAGTTGGCAACTAAAGTTCTGATTTTTGAAACTTGGTTTCTCAAAAGTTTCAAAACAATATAATGAACGTATGTTCACCTAAAGCAAGACATGGTGCTCCATCCCAGAAACAGAATAAATATGCCTTGTTTTAAATTTAAAAAATATAAAGCTGAAGAAATAGGTAGCAATTACAAGTCATCACCAAAACATGATTTGGCTTCTTTTTAAACATTTATTTTTTAATCAACTATTAAAACTTAGGGTGGTCAGTGTACTTTCTTTTCAGTACACAATTTAGTAGGTAGCATCAGGACGATACTCTCACTGAGACTTCTAGATAAACCAAATGGATAAACCACAAAAAATTAAATTAAGCAAACATTAAAGACATCAAAGTGCAGAGAAAATAAAGAGAGATTTTTGAACTAAAAGTGTACTTAGGAAGGATCCTTTTTGCTTTGGTTTGGAATAAACAGAAAGTGTCTCATAGAGACAAGAAAATCCAGTGAAGCTCTCAGCAGCTGCACAGGCTTGCAGAATTACTGCTAAGCGCTCGGACAGCATAAGAGGATGTAAAGGCTGCATGATATCACTTGCAGTCTCATGGTAATCAGGACAGCAAGTCTCATTAGAGAAAAGGCCTGCAACAAACACATGACTGCAGCACCCCCTCCCTAACCAGCTATCAGAGATGAAGACAGATAGGATCTAACATACCTACATCTCAGTTACCCCAGCTCAATTCTGAGTCAACTGAGATACTCATCTCTCAGGCTACCTACTTGTAAGAAAAAAATTACACAAATTGTGTTCACTTTAATTGATACACAAAGATCAACAACAATAAAAAGTTAAGAGACATACAAAGACACAGAAAATGTGCACGATAATCAATAGAAAAGACAGATAATAGAAGCAGACCTACAGATGCTGAATTTAGCAGATAAAAACTCTAAATAACTGTTTGAAAGAAAATAGAGGAAACGATAAGCAAGTAGATGGAAATGTGGTCATTTTCAACAAAGTGTAATTTATTTTAAAAAGAATAAATTGAATATTTTTATATCATGCATATATGATATACCAACTGTAACAGTAATTTTAAATATACAAATGGACTAAACACCATATTGACCAGATTTCAAAAAAGATCCAAATACGTGCAGTTTATGAGAGACACTTATGTATACAGCAAAAAAAAAAAAAAATGTTAGTAGTAAAGGGATGTAAAAAAAAGACAAATATGCCAATTCTAAGCAAAAGAAAACTTGTGTGACTATTTCATATGGCAGAGCTACACATTGAGAGAGGAAGTGTTATGATAGATAAAGAGAGATATTTCATAATGGTAAATGTGTTAATTCAACAGGCATAAATCTGTGTATGCATATAAGATAGCTCCAAACTATATAAAACAAAAATTGACAGAACTAAAGGAGACAGAGACATATTGACCATAATAGTTGGAGATATTCACGTCTCTTGCAGCAACACATAGAACAAGCAGATAAAAGACTAGTAAGGATATAAATGTTTTGAACAGCACCATTAACGAACTCAACCAAATTGACATTTAAAGAATAGTAAAACCAAAACCTATAGAATATACCTTTATTTCAAATGCATTTGGAACATTCAGCAAGATATACCATACTGTGGGCCTTAAGTAAGTCACTACAAATTCCAAAAGGTTGAAATGACACTGTGTCAGATTAAAAGTGGCAAGATTCAAAAAATGGCACCCTTTTTTTAGTTTTGTGATGTTAGTCAGCAAATATGAAATGTGTATCTGGTGTCATTCAATAATGTATTGTATTTACCCTTGGAAGACTCTATTATGTCCCCTACTTATAAATGCAGAATATACATATATTGAAATATACCTAATTCCACTGCAACATGGTTAAGCTTTGGTCCAAGAAGAACAGGCACTATATTACTGTGATCTAGAAGTGACAAAAGAAAAGACAAATGTATTAGTGTTGCCTTGAGCTTCTCTAAGAGAAGCATCTATGATAATATGCTCATTTCATGTAACAAAGATTCCAATAGTTACTGGTTTACATTCACTTGACTCCTATTTGCATTAACTAAAGGTCACAGATCATATTGTTTATTGTTTCATTCTCCATCAACTCCATGCTGACGGAGATGTTGAAAGCACCTTGCATCTGCTTTTCTCTCACTCAAATCTGCAGCTTCTGCTCATTTTAACTAAAAGGCAGAGGAAGATGCCCATCCACTGCTGCCTGACTCCCAGACAATCAAACATGCAAGAGTTGGACCATGCAATATCACCGGGAAGAGCCTTTCTGCCCTGTCTCGATTCCCTCCATCTGTCTTCCTCAGCTGGCCAGTGATGGATTTACAGGGTGCAGAGACAAGACAGGTTGAGAAAAGCAAATTCCTCATTCTAGGTGCCCACCGTTCCCTGGCAAGATGCTAAGAGCAGTGTCCCTTCAATATTGTGCCTGGGAGCCTCACCTGGGCCCTGGCCCTGCTGGTAAGTTCACACCTATAGGCCAAGGTCTGCTTCTGCTCCTGAGTGGCTTCTGACCCTGACTGGAAGTACCACACATAAATTCTGCCCCCTCAGTCCCCATCTGGTGATGCTTGGGAAGTAAGTCATCACCCAGCAGGCTCTTGCCTAAGGCAGCTGGCAACTGCAAACCCTAAGAGCAGCTGTGGTCATAGATTTAAACTGGTGCATAGTTAAGTTATCGTTAGCCCTGATATCCGCATTGGTAACCTTCCTCATGACCAGGACTGTTCCCTGCTAGTAGCCCCGCTGCTTTGGGGCATTCCCAAGCAAGGTCCAGAACATCCCTCTGGGACTTGCAGGTGCTCGGCAAGCAGAATGCCTGGTTGAGTGGGGTACAGTGAGACTCAGGAGCCCTCCTGAAACTCCCACACCTCCCTGAGCCCTTTCAGAAAGTGCAGTGCCAGAGTGAGCAGTGGAGAATGCAGTGGGCAGATATGTGAGCAAGAACAGGAGAATGAAACCAGCACAGTGGACCCCGGGGTTGAGAGTCAGGACTGGGTTCTCCTGGGATTCGGAGTCTCTGGGCAAGCCTGGAATGCTGGCAGACAGGCAGGAGGAGCTGAGATGTATCCAGGGAAAGAACCAACTCTCGGGTCTGACAATAAGAAGCAACATGGGCTTGAATTCAAAGACAAAGGGGCAGGAGGCAACTTCTTCTTTTTTTTTTTTTGAGACGGAGTCTCGCTCTGCCACCCAGGCTGGAGTGCAGTGGCTGGATCTCAGCTCACTGCAAGCTCCGCCTCCCGGGTTCTCGCCATTCTCCTGCCTCAGCCTCCCGAGTAGCTGGGACTACAGGCGCCGCCACCTCGCCCGGCTAGTTTTTTGTATTTTTTTTTAGTAGAGACGGGGTTTCACCGTGTCAGCCAGGATGGTCTCGATCTCCTGACCTCGTGATCCGCCCGTCTCGGCCTCCCAAAGTGCTGGGATTACAGGTTTGAGCCACCGCGCCCGGCCGCAGGAGGCAACTTCTGTGTGAGGGGGAAAACTGCTACTGACTACCTTTCTCTGGATCCATTTTTTCCCCCAGAAACTTACATGGGAGACTTGAGAAGGGGCAGCGTGAAGGACATCTTTAGCAAAGGATGCTGTCTACTAACACTCAAATTATATCATTGGAAACCTACATCAGCCCTGAGTTTGCACAACTGGTATAAAGTGAAGGGGGCAGTCCCATGTAGGTCATAGAAGGAAACAACATCGTAGTTCATGCCCTTGACATGACCAGTCTACCTAGGAGGCTATCAGAGTCAACACGGCATAGAGGTCATCAGCAGTAGGAGGAGACACCACCTGATCAGCCAGAGCGTGAGACCAGGAAAGTGGCAGATGCCCGGTGGGAATTCAGGTGACTGTGATTCACGAGCACGAGCTGAAGGCAGTGGTACTCCTGGGCTCCAAAAACAGTGCCCAAAGTATGGCATTTTGGCAGGCTGAGTACTTTAAACTAAAGCACATTTGAAGACCTCAAAGCAGCCTCAAAACCAAGATCTCTCTGACCTTCTCCTGCCCTCCTGCTTCATGCCCCCATTCTCCCCAAAGCGAGTCCTAGAAACCAGACTCCCTCTTCCCAAAGGCAGATCATAAAAACTAGAATCCTTTTCCCCAAAGTAAGCCGTAGAACCTAGGAGCATGACTCTAACCTTCTCCTGCCTTTCTGTCTAGGAGCTGGCTATAAATTCTCTGGCCTCCTTTGGTCTGACAGTAAGTATTGAGACCCTCTGCTCTCTACCCAGGAAAAAGAAATACCACAGAGAGGCCAAGAAGAATCTGGACAGGTCTTGCTGAGTTTCCCCACTCAGTCTATTAGCATTAGGTCATCCCCTCTTGTCCAATCACATTTCTACATGACTGTCCATGTTTCTAGAACCTAAGCATTTAAAAAGAAAAAAAGTGGTTTTCCTGAGTCTTGGGGTATTCATTTCTTTCCTTTTTTTTTTTTTCTTTTGCGACCGAGTCTCGCTCTGTCACCCAGGCTGGAGTGCATCTGGCACAATCTCGGCTCACTGCAACCTCCACCTCCTGGGTTCAAGCAATTCTCCCTGCCTCAGCCTCCCAAGTAGCTGGGATTACAGGTGCCCGCCACCAAGCCCAGCTAATTTTTGTATTTTTAGTAGAGATGGGGTTTTGCCATGTTGGCCAGGCCTGTCTTGAACTCCTGTCCTCAGGTGATCCGCCCCCCTCGGCCTCCAAAAGTTCTAGGATTACAGGCGTGAGCCACCACGCCCGGTCCTGGGGTCTTCCTTTCTGAAGACCCCTATGTCACATAAAACTTTGATTAAATAAATCTGTTTTGCTTGCCCCTTGTTAATCTGTTTTTTGTTATGGGAGCATTGTCATGGGACTTAAGATGGGGAGGAAAGGTGTCACACCTTTCCATCACTATGGCAGTCACTACGTAGCAGCTGAGAGATCTCCATCTGCGAAGGCAAGGGGACTGTAATAAAGACACAACATGGAGAAGGTGGGAGCTCAGAGCCACCCCCGTCCTCAACACAGGTCAGAACACCTCCTGGCTGTCCTCTCCAACTCCAAGCTCTAATTTCTGTAGACTCGTGGCAAACTTCGCCAAATCCAAATAAAAATAGCCAGGATGGTGAAGTGTCTAGACTTCTTGCTGCATGTGGCATCAAAGGAGTTGTTGCTGTCTCAATGATGCACACAACAGGCATGTAATGAGCACCTTTATGTGCCAAGTGTCAATCGTAGGTATTCAAGATGCAAAGATGAGGAACAGAACTCAGTGCAAACCTTTCCAGAAACTTTTCAAGTTATTGACAGAGGCACACATGTAATGCAATTCTGACAGCAATCAGAAAAGCAAACAAGAGACCATGGGGGCATGGAGGAGGAGGGACATTTGAGTGGAGTCCTGAGAGACTCAGTTGACATTCTCCAAGAAGACAAGGAAAATAAGATGGACAATTATGGGAGAAGAATAGCTTGTGCTGCAGGTGAGGTTTGGGAACCCAGCAATGGGAGATGGTCATTACAGCGGAACTCTTGCTGTCCCTGGAGCCAACCTAGAGCTGAACACACACTCACTCAGTCATCTTCAGCCAACCCTATGAGGGATGAACCATTACTGTCCCATTTCACAGTGAGGAGTCTGAGGCAGAGAGGAACTAAGAAATGAACTCACCCAAGGCCACAGCCTCACAGAGCTGTTGTGAGGATTATATGACATGATTCAACTCCAGTACTTGGCACAATCCCTGGCCCATAGCAAGTACCCTTTTAATAATGGATATTCCTACAGCTTCATCAAAGAAGGAAGGAAAGAGCTGCTGATGGGCGGAAAGCAAAGATGGTGGGAGAGAGGGTGCAGGTTCTGAAAGTATCAAAGGGACAGAGATTTATACGATATTAAAAATACATACAGGAAAGAAAATTTGGAGAGTTTAGGGTAGATGATTATACATAGAATTTAAGTTTTTGAGTTTAAAAATTCAGTTATGGGTTTCCCCGGTTCTGGACTGTGGCAGGCAGAATAATAGACCCCAAAGTTTCCCACATCCTACTCCCGAGTTCCTGTGAATATGATATGTTACATGGCAAAAGGAACCTCTAGATGTGATTAAATTAAGGATCTTGAGATAGGGGGATCACCCTGGATTATCTAGGTGGGCACAATGTCATCTCAAGGTCCTCGTCAGAGGGAGACAGAAAGGTCAGAGTCAAAAAGGAGATGGGGTGAGGGAAGCGAATGTGTTTGGCTCTGAAATGAAGTGGCACAAGCCAAGAAATGCAGGTGGCTTCTAGAAGTTGGAGAAAGCAAAGGCAAAGAAATGCATTTTCCAGTTGGGCGTGGTGGCTCACCCCTATAATCTCAGCACTTTGGGAGGCTGAGGCAGGCAGATCATGAGGTCAGGAGATTGAGATCATCCTGGCTAACACGGTGAAACCTCGCCTCTACTAAAAAAACACAAAAATTAGCTGGGCATGGTGGCAGGTGCCTGTAGTCCCAGCTACTCAGGAGGCTGAGGCAGGAGAATGGCGTGAACCCAGGAGGCGGAGCTTGCAGTGAGCAGAAATTGCACCACTGCACTCCAGCCTGGGCAACAGAGCTAGACTCCATCTCAAAAAAAAAAAAAAAGAAGAAAAAGAAAAAAAAGAAACACGTTTTCCCCTACAGCCTCTGGAAGTAAAGTGATTCATTCTGCCAAAACCTTGATTTTACTGGAGACGCTAAACTTGGGGTAATTTGTTACTGTGGCAATACATGGGTGTGTATAGCTATATGCTTGTAGTGAAGAGGAAAGACGTTGCTAAAGCAAAGGCTGCAGCAAATGTGAGCCCACAGATCTTGTTGAACTAGCCACCCACACAAGTGTTACAGTTTCCAGTTTCTCAAGATGATGGGGGGAAAAAGTCTAGACTGGATAAGTCACCTGTCTTCAAATCAGGAAAGGAGCTGTCATTTTAAGAAGGCGCCAGATTTAATCTGTGAAATTCTTGAAGGCAAATCAAAATCAGTGGTTGGAAGCTACGAGAAGGGATATTTGGACTCAATGGAAAAAAGAGACTTCAACAATCAGATATTAAAATCTGGACTATACTGCTGTGTGATTTGGTCATTTCCTTGGTAGTTCCCAAGAAGGGACTGGATGATCAATTAACAGCTGTGCCTTATGACAAATATCTTCACTGGGTGAGGTTTAATTAAATACCTTTAATGTCCCATGATACTGTTCTTCCATCACACACAGCCTGGGTCCAGCATCCCTCCTCTCCCACCAACACATCAATGTTCCTTAACTTTCCCAGTCAAGATCCCTTTCCCCAGCAGGTCACTGCTTCATGAGGCTCCCCCTCCAAGACGCAGGTCAAAGGGAGCCTCCTGCATCTGTCCTTCCTCCAACTTCCCCCTGTACTCTTGCAGCCTCACAGATAATGCTGTTTCATATGGTGGCATTAGGTTATTACTTCTCCTGATTATAATCAAATCCCTTGAGAATAGCACAGTGCTCACTTCATCTCATATTTCCTTGCTTCCCAGCCTCCCTGTGCTAAGTACAGTTTATTGAGTATAGATATCGTCAATAAATACTTGTGGAGTGAAAATGTAAATTCAACAACAAAAGATTCCACAATTTACTCAAATTCCATATATAAGAGACAGCTGACTCATGTGAGGTTTATTCATATAGATTTTCATTTCCTGCCAAAAAGAAAGGTTTATTTAGCCAAGTAGAGGAGCATCAAAAGGAAGATTTTGACCCTTATATTTGAACTAGTGGTGTGGTCACAACCCCAACTAAGTGGACTCTCAATTCCTACACAGTTTTGAAGAATGGAAAAATTCCATTTTACTAAAATACATCTGTTTCTTCCCAATTCTAAGATTTCCCTTACCTTCCACAACTGTTATATTGAAGGTTTTGGTGATGTTAAATAGTTTTCCATTATGATGAAGGAAATGCACACAGGAGTAATACCCCTGGTCTTCCAACTCAGCGTTCTTCTTTATCGTTGGGTTGTTATTGTTCTCCAGTAGCTTTTTACAGTTCTGTTTTTAAGAAAGCAAGTTAAAATACTTTAAGTAAAAACCGAATTGAATTACAATGATCCAAATTTTTGAGTTAAATAACTTTAGAGCAAAAGGAAAACAGAATGGAAAGTAGCAATTCCTGGATACATGTCCCAATGACTTGGTACTGCTTTTACTGAAACAATTAAATGCAGTCCCATTGCTGTTGGTATGATTATCATTATTAATACATGCTGGGAAGCAGCGCATGGGGCAGTATGAGCACTGTAGCTGCTTTCATCAATATTCTTTCATCTCTCTTTCACATACCTGCAGAGACAGAAACAGGGAGAGAGAGACAGAGAGAGAGAGAACACTACAACACAAATCCTTGCTTGAGTCACAACTCTTTCATACATGTTCAGTCCAATTTTGTGTATTCTGGACTATGCATCCCAGCGATGGGTAGTGGGGTGGGTGGAGAATTACTCAGAGAACCAAGTAGCTAGCAGACCACCCACACCTTTGACACTCTCCACCAGAAGCCAGCGAGCTGATTAGAAATGCATCAACAATATTCAAATCCATAGGTATACTCAAACATCTCTCTCTCACACACACATTTCCATACATGTCACAGGAATTAATACTAACTGTAATAAAGCCACTTTCTTCAATCCAGCACATCTGACACCCAGAGGTAGGTCCCAGAGCCATGCAGGGACCACATGGGAAGGCTGGGGGCTGAATGGCCATCCTTGATGATTGGACACTGTTTCTGCAAACACCAAGCAAGAAGAACCTACTGCCCGCAGACTTCTCCCTCACAGCTGGCAGCCACTAGGGTTAGACCCATTTTGCACAGAATGTGCCCGTGAAGCACCCACATGTGTACCTCACATCAGTAAATTATTTATGTATAAGTCAAAATTTTATAAAGCCAAACTAATTTTTTCAAGCTATAGAAAAGATCAGAGACTCTTCATTTTTCCTTTCCAATCAATTGTCTACTAAATTGTCTACTCAATTGTCTACTGATTTAGACTCCTTGCTCTCGGGTGAAGTCATGATCAGTCAACAGGCTTAGAATACTCAGCCCTGCGGTCAATTGTTTAGCTAAACATCCTTGGTGCATCAATGCTCTTAATTTAAATATCTGCATTTTGGAATTTCTTTTTTTTTTTTTTTGAGACGGAGTCTCACTCTGTCTCCAAGGCTGGAGTGCAGTGGCTTGATCTCGGTTCACTGCAACCTCTGCCTTCTGGGTTAAAATGATTCTCCTTCCTCAGCCTCCTGAGTAGCTGGGACTACAGGCACCCACCACCACGCCCGGCTATTTTTTTCTATTTTTAGTAGAGACAGGGTTTCACCATATTAGCCAGGATGGTCTCAATCTCCTGACCTCGTGATCTGCCTGCCTCGGCCTCCCAAAGTGCTAGGATTACAGGCGTGAGCCACCACGCCCGGTCAGAATATCTTAAAACTCAGCACACCATGCCTCACTAATTTACATGTACTGTAACACATTTGTACATTGATGGGAAATAGAGTGAAGTCAACTCAGGACTGACTCAAATGTTTAGAAAACATTTCAGATAAGAGCTGTCTTTGGAAATCACAAGTAAACAGTGTTCAAGCATAAGGCACAAACAAAAGTTTCAAGGATGTCATCATCACTCGCTTTAGCTTTCCCAAGTTCTGTTCAGACCACTCTCTCTTATAGGTCTTTAAAGTTTCCATGACAGAGTCACATTATTCAGATTTGTTATTCCATATAAACTGCATCAGCTGTCCCCAACCGTTTTGACACAGAGACTGATTTCATGAATGACAATTTTTCCATGGACCACGGTGGGTAGGGGTTGAGTGGGGAATGGTTCGTTTGGGGATGATTCAAGTGCATTATATTTATTGTGCACTTTATTTCTATTATTATTACACTGTAATATATAACGAAATAATTATACAACTCACCATAATGTAGAATCAGTGGAGCCCTGAGCTTGTTTTCCTGCAACTAGGTGGTCCTATCTGGGGGTGATGGGAGACAGTGACAGATCATCAGGCATTAGATTCTCATAAGGAGCGTGCAACCTAGATTCCTCGCATGTGCCGTTCACAATAGGGTTCTTGCTCCTATGAGAGTCTGATGCCGCTGCTGATCTCACAGGAGGTGGTAATGTGAGTGAGGGGGAGTGGCCCGGGGATTGGGGACCCCTAAACTACACAATTTGTGTTTGTGTGTGGATGGGAGTGTGTACGTTTTTTATGCATACACATACTCTATACTCACACACACTATGTATGTGTATACTTAATTCCTATAGCATGGTCTAAAAGAGTTTTTTTTTTTTTTTTTTTAATTATACTTTAAGTTCTGGGTTACGTGTGCAGAATGTGCAGGTTTGTTACGTAGGTATACACGTGCCATGGTGGTTTGCTGAACCCATCAATCTGTCATCTACCTTAGGTATTTCTCCTAATGCTATCCATCCCCTACCTGCCACCCCGCAACAGGACCTGGTGTGTGATGTTCGCCTCCCACTTATGAGTGAGAACATGCAGTGTTTGGTTTTCTATTCCTGTGTTAGTTTTCTGAGAATGATGGTTTCCAGCTTCATCCATGCCCCTACAAAGGACATGAACTCATCCTTTTTTATGGCAGCATAGTATTCCATGGTGTATAAGAGCTTTTAAAATTCAACAAGTAAAAGGTATGCCAACTGAAGAAGACAGGGAAAATAAACAGGCAACCCACAAAATTGCCTGATTGCAGTAAGATGCAATAAATAGACACAAAAGTTTAATTTATTACTAAGAAAAGTGAAAAAACCACTAGGAGTTTTAGAAATTTTTCACATCCAATTTGAACCATTCTAGGAGCATTATTTCCCAGTGTTGTGGAGGTGACAGAAAATTGGGATTCTTTTTTCAAGTGTGGGGTAAAATTGGCAGAGCTCCCTGGAGACGAGTTTGATAGTGTGAAGAAAAAGACATAAACATGCTCACAGCCTTTGATTCGGTAATTCTACATTTAGGGATTTGGTTGAAGGACAAATTATATAAACACCCAAGGATCTGTGGAAGTGGTATTCATTTCAACCTTTAAATAATAGTGAAAAATAGGCAATTCACAAATGTCCAATAACAATGGGATTAGTTAGATGAAATCAGGCACATAAAAACTGAAAGCCCATGTTTAGAAGATCATTTAAAGATGTGAAGGGATAGTCACAACATAATTCTTAGAGGAAAAAACACAATAAAATAAAATATACCACTTTTAAAAAGCAAATGCTTCACAGAAAAAAAAAAGGCACGAAGTCTCTAATTGATGGATTTATGAGTGCTTTTTGCTTTCTTCATTTTTCAGTTTCAAAGTTAAAATATTATAAAAGCATTACCATTTTCAATATTATAAAATGAACTAATGTATTCAGAAAAACATATACAATTGAGTTTTACATGTTAAGTACATGTGACGGGAGAAAAGGGAAATCCTTGAACTAGCATTCCTAAAAAGTAACTTATTGAAAGAGAAGGAAAATGAAGGAAGAGTGTGAGAGAGGCAGCTGTGATCATTTATTGAACACCAAATCCAGGGAAACTACTGTGGAATATATTTTAATACTATGTATCAGCTGTTGACAACAAGCCAGTGAGGATACTCGGCTCAAACAGGGCAAGTGAGTCATGTGGGATCAGGCAGCTTGCTATGAGACCAAATGGTAGCCCTCAATCCCTCTTTTGGGAATTTTATCTTTTCCATTAAGTCTTAAAGTTAAAATAACATAAAAGCATTACCTTATACAATGATGTGCTGTTGACCAGTGTTTGATAGTAACTGTTTTCACAGGTTATCTGCAAAGATTTTTTAACTTCCACAGTTTTACTAGTTACTTGTCTTTCAGTGAAACAGCTGTGTTTATTTCTTCTGATGACATTTAATTTCCATTTCTGAGTATAATTTCTATGGAACAAAAGTGTAAAGGTATTTTATAATGCTACCGAAACTTTGCAAATATCACCCATCTTCCCTTTAGTAACCAATGTTATGATATTTTTCCTTTATTTTTATTAAAGAGATTGATTCATTGATGTGCAAATCCTGCTCTGCCTCCTCTTGATTCAAAGGAGCAAGAACTTTATCAACTGTCATGGGAGCAGGGGGTAAAAAATGAAAATCTGAGCAGTCTACACACACAGAGACACACACATGCACATATCCTACTGCAGACAATATATTATGGATGTCAGAAAAGCAGATCTTTACGACGTCAGTGATCTTCGCTGATGGATAAGTTTAGAGAGTCTTGGTCCAGGATGGGAGGGTGGCTTTGGTTTCAAAAGGTCTATAAATTCCTGATGTTGTTTTCTAAATGTGTGTGTATATGCATTAGGTTTTATGTTTCTCAAGGCAATTTGTTCCCGTCCCATTCTCTTACTGTTGAATAAAGCAAAGTCTGGAGTTGTTGCCCTCAGTGTAATTGAATTAGCTCTTTAAATGCCTTACTGACCAAAGGTGAGTATGAATAGATTTTATAGTAGTTGTTACTCCTCATCAGAAATTAATGATCAGGAGTATCACTAGACCAGGTGCAGTGGCTCACACCTGTAATCCCAGCACTTTGGGAGGCCAAGGCAGGTGGATCACCTGAGTCAGGAGTTTGAGACCAGCCTGGCCAACGTGTAGCCCGTCTCTACTAAAAATACAAAAATTAGCTGGGTGTGGTGGCGGGTGCCTGTAATCCCAGCTACTTGGGAGGCTGAGGCAGGAGGTGGAGGTTGCAGTGAGTGGAGATCACGCCATTGCACTCCAGCCGGAGTAACAAGAGTGAAATTCCATCTCAAAAAAAAAAAAAAAATGGTGATCTAGAATTGGAAAAAAATACAGTATTTTTTAAATGAAGTTTTTAAAGAGAAAATGTTTCAAATTTGATGTTTCTTCCACTGCACCTGTGATGTATAGATTCATTTGCTAAATACAGCAGACACGTGTTGTTAAGTTATCTTCTATGCCTGACACATTTGTGCCCACCTTAGGCTCTTCCAGTTCCCCTTTAGGTCTACAATAGGATAGAAGGAAGAAAAGACTAGCACTTACTGAGTTCCAGGTATCAGACTATGTATGTGCAAGGGAGATGACTGTTTTCCTTAGGCTCAGATGAGAATGCTAAATCTCAGACAGGTTAAACAACTCACGTCACACACTTGCTACAAGATGGGGCCAGGATGCAAATGCATATCTATTTGACCCCAAAGGCCAGAAGTGCTTTGCACAATTCTACGCTTTCACAATCCAATGAATCTGGCCCCTTCACTTTGGGCATGAATTTATAAAAGATTGGCCATGACTAGAGAATGTGGTAGGCTGTTGTCATGGTTACAGGCAGTGCGTCCGTGGCCATGGGACATGATAGAGCTACCTGGCCCTTGAAATGGATTCAGAATCCCATTGGCAGCACCTTTTCTCAAGTGTGTTTTTGTAACGTCTCCCCAGCTTCGGCCTCAATGAACTGGAGAGATAGAGATTTCTAGATCTCTCTGACTTGTTGCTTAAAAGGAATATCCCCATTTGTTCAGAATACATTGTTCTCTACCTCTGTAATCCTCAATTCCTAACACTCAACAAATGTGAGAGGACTGATGACACTCCATGTGCAGGACGCTGCGCTGCGAACACAATCACCAACACACTGCACCTGCCATCAGGAGCTCCAAGGCTGGTGTTAACACGGAGGCCCACTGACCCAAAGCTGTGACCACACTTTCCTGCTACAGGCCCAGCCCATCCTGGTTATGAAAACCACTCATTTTTGTCCACACACACCAGGGGATAAGCACCAGTCCCCACTTCTGAGGCTGCTCACCAAGCTGAACTCACTGTCTGTCAGTCTAGGATTGGTTTATTAGATTTCCATGTGTACATTTCTCTCTACCTTCATTTCTTCATCTCTATCACTGAAAAACGCTCCCTTTTGTATCCCCTTCCTTCTTAGTTGATTTCTTTCTTAAAATTTGGTGGGATAAAGTGATTTTCACTGCAGGATTAAATGATCAGTCCTCAGTGGCATTTGATTATTAGCAATGGACTCCTAAAAATTAAAGAATTACTGTTCTAATGGGAAAATTTCAGGTGTAAAGTCTGTTCACTGATAGATCCCACATCAAACTACAAAGGGTTACACACCTAAGTTAGAACACATATGTGTGTGCACACACACACAATCTGCAGTAAATACTGCTTACTAATTACGCTATATTTGAAGATGTCTGTATCTTTCATGCTCCTGGGTGTCTAAAACAACTTGCTTCCATGTGGAATCCCATTTATTTTCAAGGCCATTGTCAAAGCTGCTTCTCTCCTCATCACTTTACTCTCATAGTGATCAGTCTCCAATATCCACTCTGGGACACTTCGTTTTTCTTAGCATCTCCTGTCTGCTACCCTGTCTCTCCACATGTCTCTGATGTCCTGCCTCGATCTTTTGCTTCCATTGTTGCTTCCTAAGCCAGGCTGTATTCTCTACTCCCCATATCAGAAAGATGGCCAATGCCATTTGCTTCTGTTATCTCCAACTGATGATCATGGATGCCTGGCTGTTCCTCTCAACATGTTCTCTCAGCCCCGTCCAGAATACTTTATTCCTTTAAATCATGCCTTCATTCAATCAGGAGTCAGAAGTTTGTGGGGGGCAGTGTTTGTTAATCTGTTTCCTTTACCCCATTTGTGAGTATTCATTCTTCCTTAGCTTGTTATGAAAAATCTCAGTTGTGACCCATTTCTGTAATTATCCCTCTTTAAAGGTCACCTAAAGATGTATTGGTTTTTATCAAAAGAGTTACTTAATTTTTTTCTGATGCCTGGGAGTTCCTATGTATAAAAACAAACAAAAGTGACCTAATTTGGTGCAAAACCACAGGAGCACTACCAAAGTTTCACAGTGATAGCTCACTCTGCTCTCAACGGCACGGTTGATAATGATCAGGACTCACTCTAGAAGTGCCTCCAAAAGAAATCTGCTACATATGAAATCTGCACACCATCACCTTCAGCTGGCCCTGAGCTATTTCCTACAGGTCAGTCTCAAGTCTCTATAAAAATACCTACACATGTAGGTAGGTAAGTAAGTACATCTAAAAAGAAACATGTTCAGTAACTGTGGGTGATGCTTCCAGTTGGCTATGCTCATTTAATGGAAGTTATCCAACATAATTATGAGTATCCTGGCACAATCCAGGGCCACCGCATGAGTAAAATGCAAAGCCCTTCTGTGTTGCCCTTTCTCACTGCCCCCAGCTGTGGGTTGCAATTGGCTGCTGGAAACACACATCCTCCACTAGCACTGCCACCTGGTTCCCCATGAGCCCCTGCAGACTGGACTAGTGTGTGTCTGCATCAACCCCATCCCTGTTCCCCACCAAGGATGCCACCCAGGAAGCTGACACTGCCCCCTTCACAACACATTAATATTATCGTGAAGTCCGAACCGCTGATTTCATTTGATTGGGGGCATGTAGGCAACAGGAGTGGCTGAATTTTAAAACTGACTTTCATGCAATCATTACTTACCATTGGTAAGAATCCCCTAAAAGGAAACCCTATTAAGGTAATCTCCTTTCTTTAAGGTCACTAAGAAAATAAGCAGAGAGAAATAAATGTATTTTGTTCTGTAATGAACAACGTATTTCATGTTGTAGGAAGAGTAGAAAAGAAAAAGATGTGCTGATTATCTGACCTTTAAGATTAGTGCATATTTGAGTTGCTGAACAAAGGACAAGAGGGCTATAAAATACATTTTAAAAAGAAAGGGTTACTCACTCCATTTGGAAAGAGTAAGATCCTGTGTCATTCAACTCAACTGGCCAAAACTCCAAAACACAACCATGCAAAGCAATTCTCGATGAACTCCTTGGATTCAGCTCCACACGTTCCTGTGATCCACTGCTTTTGTACCAGCTTTTGGTGATTGTTTCAATCTCATGTGCAGGTGAACACGAACAATATTTCAGATAGAAAGGTTCCCCTTCAACCACAGTAATGTGGGGACGTGAAGTACAAGATTCTTCAAAAGATTAGTAAAGTAAAAGAAATAAAAACAAAAACCAAAATGACAAAGGTAACTTTTTTGTCTTCTCATGCATTAGGTGAAAAAGCAAGATTAGTAAGAAAGTCCTGAGAAATCTCAGTGTCACTTTCCTGTGGGTTCCTTTATTTTTGCAACAATCTTTTCAACACTAGAAAGGATGAGGCACTTTCAGAATATAGATGAAAACACAACTTCTGACAGTTTCTCCCCAACAGGAAGGTATCAGAACTTAGCCAACCGTAGCTAGAAGACTGATAATTGTGTCATCTCTTAGAAGAAAATATTACACATTACAACTTCTTCAAAGGAAAGCCACAGAAGTCACAGTGCTGCCATACCTACCCCAAAACATACCCAGCTGAGGAGTCTCAGTGGAAAAGAAACAAAAACTTAGCAACCTTGGCGTTCTTCCTCTGCACCATCAGAAATCTCACTCACTGTGCATTCACCCTGCCTATCTAACATTCCCTGGCAAGTGTGGAGATGGTTAAAGATGTGCCTATGTAACTTACAGTGTGTGTACATTTATTATTGCTGTAGGTCACCATGTGGATAATCAAGAATTCATTAATATAATATCAATCCAAATTTGCATATCTGTCACATTCCCTCCTCCTCAATTGACCCAGATTCTCTGGCTTTGGAAATATATCTGACCCTCATCTACACAGGATAGGTGTTCCTTTCCCTCTTTCTGCACTTCTCGTACTTCAAGGTCAGCATTAATTGGTCTTTCTCATAATCTATCCTCCCGTGACTCTTGGATGCACTTTTACCACATTTTGAGGATGAGAATATTTAAATTGAATGAAACATTTCCCTTAGGACATGGACAGAGTGCCCTCTCTATATGCCCTGACTATAGGGTTTGTTTCTCAAAGCAGCAGTCTGGTTTTAACTCAAAATTGTTAACTACAACATAAAGAGGAAGTGATGTGATAGAAGTGTTCTGATATGGTTTGGCTGTGTCCCCACCCAAACCTCATCTTGAATTTAATCATGGGGGCAGTCTCCTGCATGCCGTGCTCATGATAGTGACGGAGTTCTCATGAGATCTGATGGCTTTACAAGGGGCTTTTCCCGCTTTTGTAAGTCTTCTGAGGCCTCCCCAGACCTGCAAAACTGAGTCCATTAAAGCTCTCTCCTTTATAAATCACCCGGTCTCAGGTATGCCTTTATTAGCAGTGTGAGAATGGACTCATATAGTATATTGGTACCAGGAGTGGGGTGCCGCTGTAAAGATACCCAAAATGTGGAAGTGACTTTGGAACTGCATATAGACAGAGGTTGGAACAGTTTCAAGGGTTCAGAAGAAGATGAAAATATGGAAAAGTTTGGAACTTCCTAGAGACTTGTTAAATGGCTTTGACCAAAATGTTGATAATGTTATGGACAATAAAATCCAGGCTGAGGTGGTCACAGATGGAGATGAGGAACTTTTGGGGAGCTGGAGCAAAGGTGACTCTTGTTATGTTTTAGCAAAGAGATTAGTTGCATTTTGCCCTTGTCCTGGAGATATGTGGAACCTTGAACTTGAGAGATGATGACCTGGGAGAAGAAATTTCTAAAGAGCAAAGCATTCACGATGTGACAGAGCATAAGAGTTTGGAAAATTCACAGCCTGAGGATGTAGTAGGAGAGAAAAACCCATGTTCTGGGGAGCAATTAAAGCCGGTTGCAGAAATTTGCATAAGAAGTTAGGACCCAAATGTTAATTGCCAAGACAATGGGGAAAATGCCTCTAGGGCATGTCAGAGATCTTCATGGCAGCCCCTCCCATCACAGGCCCAGAGGCCTAATAGGAAAAAATGGTTTCCTGGGATGGGCCCAGGGCCCTCTTCTGTGTGCAGACTATGTACTTGGTGCCCTGCATCCTAGCCTTCCAGCCATTGCTAAAATAGGCCAAGATACCAGGTCAGGCTGTGGCTCCAGTGGATGCAAACCCCAAACCTTGGCAGCTTCCACATGGTGTTGAGCCTGCAGGTGCACAGAAGTCAAGAATTGAGGTTTGAGAACCTACACCTAGATATCAGAGGACGTATGGAAGCGCTGGATGTCCAGGCAAAAGTTTGCTGCAGGGGTGGAACCTTGATGGAGAACCTTTGCCATGGTAGTGTGGAAGGGAAATGTGGTGTTGGGGCTCCCATACAGAGTCCCCATTGGGGTGCTCTACAGCTAGTAGAGTTAAGAGAAGAGGGCCACCATCCTCCAGGTCCCAGGATGACAGATTCACTGACAGCTTGCACCATGCACTTGAAAAAGCCCAGAAACTCAACACCAGCCCATGAAAGAAGCCAGGAGGGGAGATGTACCCTGCAAAGTCACAGGAGCAAAGCTGCCAAAAGCCATGGGATCCTACCTCTTGCAGCAGAATGACCTGGATGTGAGACATGGAGTTGAAGGAGATTATTTTGGAACGTTAAGATTTAATGACTGCCCTATTAAATTTAGAACTTGCATGGGGCTAGTAGCCCCTTTGTTTTAGTCAATTTCTCCCATTTGGAAGGGGTGTATTTACTCAATGCCTGTACTCCCATTGTATCTAGGAAGCAACTAAATTGCTCTTGATTTTACTGACTCATAGGAGGAAGGGACTTGCCTTGACTCAGATGAGACTTTGGACTTGGATTTTTGAGTTAATGCTGGAATGAGTGAAGACTTTGGGGGACTGTTGGAAGGGCATGATTTTGTTTTGAAATGTGAGGACATAAGATTTGGGAGAGGCCAGGGGTAGAATGATGTGATTTGGCTGTATTCCCATCCAGATCATCCTGAGTTGTAGTTCCCATAAGCCCCATGTGTCATAGGAGGGACCTGGTGGAAGGTAATTTAATCATGGGGGTGACTACCCTCATGTTGTTCTCCTGGGAGTGAGTTCTCATAAGATCTGATGTTATTATAAGGGGCTTTTCCCCTTTTTGCTCAGCCTTCTCCTTGATGCCACTATGTGAAGAAGGACATGCTTTCTTTCCCTTCCACTATGATTGTAAGTTTCCTGAGGCCTCCCCAGCCATACAGAACGGTGAATCAATAAAACCTCTTTCCTTTATAAATTACCCAGTCTCAGGTATGCCTTTATCAGCAGCATGAGAATGGACTAATACACATTCTTTGAAAACATGGATGTAAAATCTACCTCAAAACACAAGAGTTAAGGAGCCCCAACTTCATGTTTTCCGGTTGTAATACAATCTCTATTTTATACTAATACTTCAACATAGAAGGTGTGATACATGTGTATATATGGGTGTCAGCTTCAATTTACATGCAAAACCCCGGTGAGTCATTAACAGTTCATTTATTTTCCTGTTTTAGAGTTAATATAATAAAGTGCATAGACCATACAATATGTGCTCCTTTACGCCTGGGTTATTTTGACATGATTATGTTACAAATGCATTCATGCTATAACAGTGATGTGTTCTTTTCTCATTGTAATGTAGTATCTAATTGTGTTACCATTTGGCAATTTATCCATTTTATAAAGGGATACATATTGGGGATTTGGTTTATTAAACAAATGTCTGTTGGATATTGGGTTATTTCCAGGTTTCCAGGTTTTCGCTTGTCTTAAAAAGCTTCTATAAACACATCATATGACTGTGTTTGGATGGACATGTGCTCTCTGTAAGTATTATCATTTGAAGAAACTTAATGTGAACTACATACTCTCCAGAGGTGGGAAGTTGACAGCTGAAAGTCCACACCATCCCCCTCCTCAGGCAGCTAGAAGCTTTGGATATCTAATCATGGTTTACCATTAGAGGCTTTGTTGATTACCATAATACTTGTTGGAAATGGTCCTTGATGGGATAAATAAGTGGAGTTCAAGGTGTGTAGAGTTCCAAGTGCCAAAACAGGCACTCCTATTGTTCCATCAACACAGTATAAGAACCCAGCAGGGCCAACAACCAATGCCATTTGGAATAAAGTCTGTGTTTGAAACTGTCTTGGTTTTGGACAATTGTGGGATTTTGTCACTTAAACTCAACTAGGTTCAGTGAATCCTCTATGTAGAACATTGTCATGTCTCCCTAGAGTGAAACATTCATGAGAAGTGCTCTCCAGGGCAGGCAGCTGGGAGCTTGGCAACTTTGCACAACTGGCTGCATGACCGTTTCTGTGCCTGAAACATGCTCTCGTTATAATGAGGAGCAAGGCTATTAGTGTGTGTCCACAGGACATGGGCCTCATGACACATTTTCCTGCACCTTGTTTTTCCTCTGACTTGTTTCTGACACATCATTATATAAAAAAAAACAACAAAGATCTACCTCATTCTTTTACCATCTGGGTAGGGCTGTATTGCAGGGATCGCAATAATAAATGGATCCACATAAGTAAATATACCCTGAGATTGGACCTGTGTTATTTGAAAGTACCAAAAGCTTAATTCTGCTCTCTCTTCAGCAGTAATTATCAAAGCAGAGAATATGGGCCCATGTGTTTCCCTCTCCTAGGTAATAGATCAAGGCAAATTAATATTTGTGCTCCCACTTTCTTCCCCAAAGTCTAAGGAATGCCTTGCTAATCAATCATGGATTGAGTCTCAGAACCCTTCTCAATTAAAACAAAACAAAACAAAAAAACTCTAGGCAATCACTGCTAATCAACTGGAGTCTCAGAACCCTTCTCAATTAAAAAAAAAAAAAAAAAACTCTAGGCAATCACTGCTAATAAATTAAAATTGGTATTTGACATCTACTATGAAGCCTACTTGAGCTCCCTGGTCTAGCCAGTCTCTTTTTGTATATTTCGTCTCACTCTAATTTTTGAAACCTGTCTAATGTATTTGTCATTTACTTTTCTCATTATTACCTAAATAATGAGATGAATCTTTGCCTCCCTCTCACGAAGGAGACAGTGTGTTTCAAACTTCCTAAAACCCAATAATAAAGATGGCTGCCACCTCCTCAGTTTCAAACAACATGAAATAAATTTCCACCTCAGACAAACGTAATTTATTTCAAGATGTAAGTTGTTCACTCTGCTCTCACTACATAAACTCAGACTGCAGAATATTTTCTTTTCTGAATAAATTCAGCATCTTCAGTAGCCACCATATAAAAAAAAAACTTTGACATTCTTCCTCGATTACTAATGAAATACGTTTGTGAATATGTATAATCACTTACCTGCAGTGCTTACAAATATAAGCACCCAAAGAGTCAAGGGTAATTCTCTACAATTCATGGTTTGGATTCTGCTTCAAACGGTTTCTCTGGAAAACAGAATAAAACAGATCCAGTCAAAGCTTTCAAACAAAAGCATACCTATCTTATGAAGGTTTAAAAATCTTCTGGCACACAGATTTTCTAAAAACCAACCTAGAAGATTTTTATATTCCTTAATCTAGTAACCAATTCTCAGAACTTTCAGCCATATAAAATTAATAAAATTAGGCTAGGCATGGGGGCCCACACCTGTAATCCCAGCACTTTGGGAGGCCGAGGCAGGCGGATCACGAGGTCAGGAGATCGAGACCATCCTGGCTAACATGGTGAAACCCCGTCTCCAGTGAAAAATACAAAAAATTAGCCGGGCGTGGTGGCGGGTGCCTGTAGTCTCAACTACTCAGGAGGCTGAGGCAGGAGAATGGGGTGAACCTGGGAGGCGGAGCTTGCAGTGAGCCGAGATGGCACCACTGCACTCCAACCTGAGAGACAGAGCAAGACTCCATCTCGAAAATAATAATAATAAAATTTCAAGGCAATGAAGTTTTGCTTCTGGAAAAAGGCCTGGTCTACTAAATCCTGCTTCCAAGGTCAAAGTTGAAAACAATAGTACTGCTACAAATATTACCATTCTGTGAATAAACAATCTGTGACATGCTGAGCTATGTATGACAGTTCTGCCTATGTAAGAGAGTGTGTGTGTGTCAGGCCTCTGAGCCCAAGCCAAGCCATCGCATCCTGTGTGACTTGCAGGTATATGCCCAGATGGCCTGAAGTAACTGAAGAATCACAAAAGAAGTGAAAATGCCCTGCCCTGCCTTAACCGATGACATTGCACCACAAAAGAAGTGAAAATGGCCGGTCCTTGCCTTAAGCGATGACATTACTTTGTGAAAGTCCTTTTCTGGGCTCATCCTGGCTCAAAAAGCTCCCCCACTGAGCACCTTGTGACTCCCACTCCTGCCCGCCAGAGAACAACCCCCTTTGACTGGAATTTTCCTTTATCTACCCGAATCCTATAAAACGGCCCCACCCTTATCTCCCTTCGTTGACTCTCTTTTCGGACTCAGCCCACCTGCACCCAGGTGATTAAAAAGCTTTATTGCTCACACAAAGCCTGTTTGGTGGTCTCTTCACACAGACACACATGACAGTGTGTGTTTTCACATCAGAATGCTCCTGAATGGTAATGAGATCTTCATTTAGGGGTTGAACTTTTAAAAATCCATCTTCCTCCTTCAGAACGTAGGTTCCATAGTTCTAGGCACTAAGTCTGTTTTGCTCTTTTGCTCTTCACTGTATCACTAAAACCCAGCACGAAGCCTAGCACACGGCCAGCACTCACTAACATGTGTCACTGAGGCATAGGTGTGTGTATGTGTTTGCGTGTGTCTGTGGCTGCCCATATGACTTGACTTTAGGGAAATGGAGAGATGAAGTGACAGTCTCCTAACTCCAGACCCCTCCTTTACATTGACCGTGACCCAGTGGAACTAAGATCTGCATTGAACTTTGATCCTACTACAACCTAGCATTCACACTTCTGATTACAACTTTAAGTGCCCAGTGGAGGAAGAATCGCCCCACAGTGGAGACCATTCAGAGTCTAAATACTGCATAAATAACACCATGTCCCTTGTTTACCATCCTGAGTGCAGGAAGGACAGGCTGATGGCAGAGTCTGGTTTCAGAAACACACCAACCTGGGTTGCCACTCCAGTTTGAATACTGACAAGCTGTGCAAAACTTGAGCAAGTCTTAGAGCCTGTTTTCTCATTACCAAATGGAAATGTAAGAAGGCCTGCCTCTGGAATTATTGAGTGATTAAACCTTCTAAGGCTTAGTAGCAGCTTCTCGGCCCAGAATAATTCCCCTCTCACCAACAACTACTCATCCTCCATCCTAAAAATAGGGTTGTCAATGCCTGAATCCAAGACAAAGCTTAATGGCTAAGCTGCCAAACCATTCACATCCATCCTTATGGAAAAATCACCAAATATTTGGTGGAATTTCCAAGAGATAATAATCAATAATGTAAAGGCCAAAGAAACAAGTATGAATGGAAAGTACCAACTATGCATAATCAAATTAGACCAGTTCTATGGTTAGAAACCTCCCCCGATACCTCCACACACATTTCGTCATTAACTCTGCCTATTCTTTCATCTTAGAAAGAATAAAAAATGTTATTTCCTTTATGTCACTACTCTGATTAAGGCTGACATAACCTTATAAAAAGCATCACTTTTGTAAAAAATATTCAATATCTACCAAGAGACAAAGTTACTAGGAGATGATTCAGCAAACTGACAAGTTAACTCTGAGTTTCAATATGAAACATATTAAGATCTTAGTATACAAAAATTAGTTGGTATTTGCACAGCATTCTGCAAATCTGGATGTGTGTACGTAAAATTTTTAACGTACTTTAGTTTTACGTGTGAATTTAAGAGATTAAGGTTATATTAAATAATGAATTCATTTCCAGAAAAAGAGCTATTCTGATAAATGTAACAGATACTCTAGCAAGTGTTAATAAAATAGGTGAAGAATATAAATATTAAGTCTTACATGTAAGAATTTTAAGATTTTTTAATTGTAATGTTTAATACCAATATTTTTGCTTTTCTATCACTCTTAAGTTTCTTTCTTTTTAAAAAGTTTTTCTGATTTCTAAAGCAATTTACACTCAATGTAGGACATTTACAAAAGGAAGACTGAAAGAAGAAAATAATCTCAACAAGTATAATTTTTAGCATGTTTTCCTGTACTTTTTATAAATGTTGTCACATAATTAAGATGTTTGGCCAGGCATGGTGGCTCATGCCTGTAATCCCAGCCCTTTGGGAGGCAAAGACAGGAGGATCATGAGGTCAGGAGATCGAGACCATCCTGGCTAACATGGTGAAACCTCGTCTCTACTAAAAATACAAATTAGCCAGGTGTGTTGGTGAGCACCTGTAGTCCCAGCTGCTCGGGAGGCTGAGGCAGGAGAACGGCGTGAACCTGGGAGGCGGAGCTTGTAGTGAGCGGAGATCGTGCCACTGCACTCCAGCCTGGGTGACAGAGGGAGACTCCGTCTCAAAAAAAAAAAAAAAAAAGATGTTTAAATGATTGCATATCCTGCATTTTCACTTAATATTACATAATGAGCATTTTTCCTATGTCACAAAACTCTTTGTTAAAACCATTCTAACTGCTACCTAATATTACTTCATGTGGCTATATTATCATTTACCAGATGTATTATGCGATAATCACATGACCATCTTCATGGGTAAGGCAGGACGGCTCCGTTTTTTTGCAGCATGGGCTCAGGTGCCAGCCTGGGTAGATTTGAATCTCCATTCTACCCTCTACCAGCTAACCGACTGTGGGCAACTGACTTACCTGTTCTGTGCCTCAATTTTCTTATCCATAGAAGGGGATAATCATACCATCTCCCAGAGCTAATGTGAAGGTTAAATGAGTTACTATTCCAAGTGTCTGGTGAATGGTAATACCACTTAAATGTTAGTTATTATTATTTGTCTACATTTCTTGTTATTTCCTAGATGTTACTCCATGGCAGTACAGTGATTGAGTTGAAGACTACATTTAAACCTGACAGATGCATGCTGCCAAACTGCATTCCAGAAATGTTGCAATAATTCATATTCTCTCACTCAATAGCACAAGACAGTATCTATGGACCACACCCAGGAGAGCACTGAGCAGCTTTACTTTTAAAATGTAATTAGACAGCCAAAATGGAAAAATGATATCTCATTGTTTTCTGAATTCGCATTTCTTTGGGTATAAATGAGGCAAATATTAATCACATATTATCAGCCATTTTATTTTCATGTTTATGAACCATCTCTTTACGTCTTTTGTCCAGTTCTCAGATGTTTGTCTAACTTGTTGTTTACTTTCTGTCTTTTGCTATGCTAATATATGACAAATTTTAGATTGATGTAGTCACACGGATCACTCTTTTGCTTTGTGATGTTTTCATTACTTTTGAGTGTAGGATATCCTTTCCTGTCGGGGGTCACACAGATGCTTAGGTAGTGTCTTCATTTTTATGACTCGGTATTGTGTTGTTTTGTTTTTATGTTTAGCTTTTCTCATCCACCAACAATTAACTTTCTTGTTTGACATGAAGATAGGGAGTAACTAAACCTACTTGCCTCAAATAGCTACTAATTACTTCTCTACTGTTAATTAAATAATTCCGTATTTCCCCTACGGTTTGCCAACACTACGTTGTCATGTATAAGTCCTCCCTGAGCACTCTACTGAAAGTCTAACACAGCATGCTTGCCCAAGTGCAAACACACACATGCACACACACGCTCACACACACCAATGTGCCTCTACCCTCCCACCTTTAGTTTTTCTATTCATAGCACTTATCACTGTCATATTTTCACTTTATGTCTGCTTGTTTGTTATTTGCTGAATTATTGAATGACTTAAATCCATAAACTATACATAATTTTGAATCTAGGTGATCATCTGATCCACTGGCACATCTGCATCATCTACTTTTAAAATGCTTTTTAAAGCATGATATCTTGGAAAGTATGTTTTAGCAACTAACGTGAAGTCTAGGCCACCAGCTCTCACTCAAGTTCGGAAAAAAATCATGATGGCTGGGCTCCACCCAGCGGTCTGGAGGACAGACTGGGCATCCTGATTCCTCAGAACTCCGCAGGTGACTCTAATGTACAGTCAGGTGGAGAGCTGCCGACCTAGGGCATTTATTTGTATTCTTAGGAAAGTAAATTTAATACACCTTAAATGCATATATTTGATGTGTCTAAGACATATTAAATATTTGTACACGTACATATGTACGTATGTGTGTGTACACACACATAACGAATAGTCACAAACTTATCTAAATCACCCAAAGGCGTGAAGTTTTCTCTAAACGAAGAAAAAAAACAGTTTCCTTCCAAAAATGGGGTGACCTAGGCTTAAGGTCAGATCCAAGCTGACCACTCTGTCTCCCAAGGCAGCACAGTAAAAAGCCCTTCCAGAGGGTCCAAACAGTCACCTGAACCCCTGGCTCTGCCCAGTTGCCCTTGTTTATGGGCCCCACCCTGAGAAACTGACCTTTCTCTAAATGTAATTCACAGAAACACATAATGCACAGGGAAAGAGCCGCTTCAAACTCTTTCTAATGAGGAACCTGAGATTTGAGGAAGTGAATTGGTGAGCCTCAGATTACAGCTTTTCACAAGGACACACATGAATCAATGTAGATGCCATAATATAAATCGCTTATTAGCAACACATACAATCGAGCACCTCCCGAGACAAAGTGCCTGGATGAAAATCTTAACACCAGCTTTCTAAAAATGTAATTTTTCTTCTACAGCGTTCCATGCATAGTCGTTTTACTCAGCCTGCAAGATGATAAAACAACCAAACGCAAAGAGGAGAAAACGACATTGGGGCATAACATACACACGCTTAAACTCTAACAAACAAAAGAATTTGTGTGGAATTTGGCTTCTCATCTGTAAGGCCAAGGAAATCAATGCCACCTCATAGTCCTTGTCACACAAGTGTCTGTTGTTAGCCTTATCCTTCCCCCAACCTAGTGTCGGCAAATCGTGGGCAAATCTGCCTATGCCTGTGCCACCTGGGCTACCCTCCCCACTTCTCCCAGCTGCCAGGTCCCTAGAGTCCTTGCAACTTGGCTCAATATTTGCCTTCTCAAGGAAGCTCTCCAACTGCAACAGCCCCAAATGGTGCATGCCTTTGTCCAAGCCTGTCTCCATCATTCCGCAGGTGTCTCCATCACTCCTGGACTAGCTCCCACTCTCTGGTGAGGTCCATGAGGGCGGAGACCCTGCGTTTTCTTTTCTTTTCTTTTTTCTTTTTCTTTTTTCTTTTTTTTTTTTGAGATTGGGTCTCGCTCTGTCGCCCAGGCTGGAGTGCAGTGGCGCAATCTCTGCTCACTGCAACCTCCGCCTCCCAGGTTCAAGCTATTCTCCTGCCTCAGCCTCCCGAGTAGCTGGGATTACAGATCCCACCACCACGCCTGGCTAATTTTCTGTATTTTTAGTAGAGACGGGCTTTCACCTTGTTAGCCGGGATGGTCTCGATCTCCTGACTTCATGATCCGCCCACCTCAGCCTCCCAAAGTGCTGGGATTATAGACCCTGACTTTTCAATCCACATTCCTAGACTTTAGCCTTAGTTCTTAGCCTTTGGATGTGTATTTGTGCAGGGAGAGGGAACACACTGTCCCCAAACCCAATTCCCCAAATTTACCCCTCCTAACCCATCCAAGGCCCTGAAGTTGAGAGGTGTTCTCCCAATAGCAGCACTGTGTATGACACAAAATCGGTATTTGCAAAGGATCTTGAGAATGAAGCAAGGGAGTCAGTGAAATAAACACAATAATCTTGAACCTCTATATCTGGCTGCAATTGACACCTCATTAGTTTGTCTGATAACTGCAATGCAACCTGCTGGGCTTTTTAACTTCCCAAGGCTGGGCAGAAAAAAGACAAAGGCTCTGGAATCAGAAAAGCAGTAAGTGTGAGTCTGGGATCTACTACTTAGTAGCTGGGTACTCTTGGATAAATGACGGAATTCCTCCTCCCTTTTATTAATAAAAGCATAATGATAGTTCCTATTTCATGTGGCCCTTAGGAGGATTAAGTGAAAATAAGATATCTAAAAATTTTCTACAGTGTCAGGCATGTGGTAAGCACTTAAAAAATGACAACTATTGTTATCATTTATTTCAGTTGTTCTCACCTCTCCAGAAAACAATTGGGAACGTCTTAATGTCTAAAACTGTACTTTCAGAGAAAGACGGCATGCTGTCTCATCAATTATTTACACATATTCACACACACACAATCTCTCTCTCTCTCTCTTAATTGACCTTGTTTTGAGAATCCCTCCCCGGATGGTGGTCTTCCCTTCCCCTGGGGGAGTGGGGAGGGGGTGTAGGTGGCAACAGGGCCCACCCTTACCTTCAGAGGGGCGTCCCCGAGGCTGGGGCGGGGGCGGCAGCTCCTCCTTCACACCAGGTCGTGACTGCGGAGGCCAAGTTCGGAAAGTAGGTGAGAAGCAGCGATCCCCGCCTCCTGACTACCGTGGAAAGTGAAAGAGAGGTGTGATTAAAGAGATAAGGCACCCAGAGAGGGTTACAAAAACAAAAACCAAAAAAGAAGAAGAAGGAAAGAAGTAGGAACAGAAAGAAAGAAGAATGTCAGGGGTTTGGCAGCTCCTGGTTGCTAAACCCGGCCAGTGGAGGCTGCAGGTGGGCGATGCCCGCGGTCGGGCAAAGCTCCGGGTCCCGGCGTGTCGTGGTCTGGGGCGCTCTCAGTCTGGGGCGCTCCCGGGCGTAGAGTCCTCCCTGACTTGGGGGTCCCGGTCTGGGGGCCCTCCGGTCGGGGTGCTCCTCGCAGCGATGCTCCAGGACCGCCTCCTCCACCCAGGCGCCCCGCGTGGAGTTACCGGAGCTACTGGATCGCGGGGTCTAAAGGGCGCAGCTGGAAAACCCAGCGCCTCGCCCTTTCCCCTCGGACGACGTGGGCCCCAGACGTCTGGCTCTTCCTCCCCAGCCGCGCGGCGCGGGTCCCGGGAAAATCAGGGCGGCAGCCGGGTGACCTGCAGGGCCGGAAGGTGGCGCGCCCGGGCCGCTCGCACGCACCCTGCAGGCCGCCGTTCACAGCAGAGGATCCGAGGAGGGAGGCCAAAGGGGAATGTGTGTTTCTAGATTTTTACTTTGTGGCAGAGCTGTTATTAAACAAAAGGAAAAGGAAAACCCATAGCCGACAGGCAAATGGTTTAATGAGACAATGATTTTAATTCTTTTTACCCAATCAAGATAATTCACCAAAGAATAAACAAAAATATGTAGTTATCTCAATAAATGCAAATAAAAGCATCTGACAAAATTCAACACCCTTTTTGAATTAATAACGATTAGAAAACCGAGAGTAGAAATGACCTTTCTTAATCTGATAAAGAACATCTATAAGAAACCTACAGGTAACTTCACATAATAGTGAAACATTTTGCGTTTTCCTAAGATTAGTGATGAGATAATGATTTTGGCTCCCACCTGGGACAACTGCTTTGCAACAAGTGGAGAAATAAAGATAAAATTAGAAGGCATAAAGACTGAGAAGAAAGAATTAAAACTACTGGTTTTAACAGAGAGCATAATTATATGCAGACCAACCTTTGAAATTTACAAAAGAAACTACTGGAAATACTGAGTTTATCAAGATCATGGAATATAAAAAAAACATAGTAATTCTATATATTAGAGATGGAAACTTGAAAAGTGAAGTTTGTTAAAAATGCCATTTACCATAACATTTAAAAATCAAAATACCAAAGTATAAATTCATTGGATAACGTATGAGATATCTTCTGTGAAAACTACAAAATATTGCTAACAGAGATGAAACATCTAAGTAATAGAGGGATATGCACGTTTATGGATTGGAAGACTTAAGACATCTATTCTCCACACCGTATATTTTTAGACTCTCTATATTACAGAGTCCATATACTTAATGCAATCCAATCCAAATCCCTGGAAAATTTTTCAAAGAAATTAAGAAGCTCTTTCTAAAATTTATATGAAAATGCAAATAATCTAGGATTGTCTGGACAGAGACAGATTTTCACTCTTGTTGCCCAGGCTGGAGTAAGTGCAATGACACAATCTTGGCTCACTGCAACCTCCACCTCCCGGGTTCAAGTGATTCTCCTGCCTCAGCCTCCCAAGGAGCTGGGATTACAGGCATGCACCACCACGTCCGCTTACTTTCGTATTTTTAGTAGAGACGGGGTTTCTCCATGTTGGTCAGGCTGGTCTTGAACTCCCTACCTCAGGTGATCTGCCCGTCTCGGCCTCCTAAAGTGTTGAAATTACAGGCGTGAGTCATGCGCCCGGCCTGTCCGGATAATCTTGACAAAAGCAAATTGAGAGACTTATACTGACTTGAGGGTTTATAATTAGGCAATAGTAATTACGACAATGTGATAATTGCAGAAACATACAATGCAAAATAGAAAGTAGACTAATAGATCCACACATACCTAGTCAATTGATTTTTTAACAATGCACCATGTCAATTCAATGGGAAAAAACAGTCTTTCACAAATGTTGCTGGAACAGCTGGGTACCTCTACAGAAGAAGCAGCAGCAGAAAAAAGAACCTCATCCTTACCTTGTTCTATATACAAGTATTAATTCACCATAGACCATGAACCTAAACATAAAAGCTAGAACCGTAAATATTTCATAAAAATACAGAGAAGACCCTTGGACAGGCAAAAAAAAATTCTTAGCTAGGACACAAAAAAACAATAGCCATTTGGGACAAATTGATTAATTGGATATCACCAAAATTAAAAATGTCTACTAAGCAATGACATCACTTAAAAATGAATACATAACCCTGGAAATATTCTCACTTTACATCTATCTGGCAAAGAACAATACATAAATAATTCCTACACATCAACAATATAAAAAGAAATACAATTTAAATAAGGCAAAAGATTTTGCCTTCATTAAAAAAGATATACGAATAGCCAATGAAAACATGGAAAGGGCTCATCATCATTAGTCGGGGAACTTCAAGTTAAGACCATGGTGATATTCATCTAACACCTGTGAAAATTATTAAAATATAAAGAAACTTGACAACACCAGTTATTGATGAGACAATGAAGCAACAGAGCTCTCATACACAACTGGTGGGAATGTAAAGTAGTACAATTAGTTTGCAAAACAATGTATAAGTTTCCCTGAAAGTTAAATATGCACCTACCAAATGACCACCCTTAAGGGTCAACCAAAAAGAAATAAAAACATAAGTCCACAAGTATGTCCATAGGAGCCATATTCATAATAGCAATAAACAGGAAACAATTCACATATTCATCAACAGGAAATACAAAGGAACAAACTACTGAATCATGCAAAACATGGATGACTCTTAAAAGTATTGTTGAGTAGAAGTAGCCAGACCCAAAGAAATATGACTTTACTGATACGAATATAAAGATACGACAAAACGAATCCGTGGAGTTAGAAATCAAAACAGTGCTTGCCTGGTAGCACGGTGGAACTTTCTGGGGTGATGGAAATATATCTGGGGTGATAATTACACAGGTATGTTCAACAGTCAGAAATCATCAAACTGAACACTTAGGATCAACGTTTTATTGTATGCTATGCAAACTTGATTCAATTCAAAATAATTGATTTTTTTTCTTACAATCACAGTCATTTTCACCATGATTGTGTGGCAGACATTGAACAAGTTTTGGCTACATTTGTTTTATTCACACTATCTTGTATGGCAGAAGTATGTATTACCGTCACGATACAGAGGAGGAAATAAGAGAGGTCAGTGGTGGTGCTGGTGTGAGAATCCAGGTCTTCTGGCAGTTTCCTGACCTCATTATGAGTGCACACCCTGAATCATGAGCCACCGCCGCTGAGAAAGCCCTTGGGGTTCACCTTCTCCATCCCTCTATTTTTCAGTTGCAGAAACTGAGCCCCAGGGAGCTCAGGTGACTTGGGAAGTGGTGTGTAAGTTCAGGAAAAGGACAGTGGAGAAAAGAACTCAGCAACGTCAGAGTTTTCCCCAGGCCAGCCCTATCTGAGGTCTCTGGAGTGCTTCTCTCTTCCCTGCGCATTTTCACAATTCCTCTACACCCCATCAGGGTTAGCAAGGAGTGTGCCTTCCTGGGCTATATACATGGCTCCCATCACACCTTCCTTCTCATCCCTCCCGGAGAGGCACTCAGCACACATTCAGAAAATGTAAACGTTGAATACTTGCAAAGGACCTTATAATATAGATGGTTAAATCATATTTTAAAATAAGACATATGGGGGCAAACTAAAAACAAAGGTATTAGGGAGCCAAGAAAGAGATCGTTACAAAATCCGTGTAATGACGTCCTATATGCCTGCTGTAGAAAAATCTCAAATTTAACTCTGTGTTTTCAAGTAGCTAATGTGAAGAGGAAAACAAATCAATTCCAAAATTTCCTGGGTCCATAAATCAAAACCACACTTGTCATTCTAGGTGGATGTGAGAGTAAAGACACATCCATTCCCGAGAGAGAGACTGGGGAGAATCTATTCTTTAGTGGTCCTCATTGAGAGAAGTCGGAGAATAGAATTAATATGAAAAGAAATACAGTAAAGTTTTGTGATAATAACTATTGCCATTTATTGAATTCTTACTCTGGCCTACATATTTTTTAAACATTTGATTAGCACAGAAATCCAAAGGGTTTTATATCATCATAGTTATTTTACCTACGGAAACTAAGCTTTGGAGAAGTTCAGTACTTTGCTGAAGATCACACAGCTGCTAGGCCTACAGAGGATGGCTTGTTGATTCCAAATACTATGATAGTTAGCCATACAATACCCTTTTCAGTGACCAATATTTTAGTAATTCAACAAAACCAAATGGTAATCTACAGAAGTAAGGTAGCCAGATTTAGCAAATAAAACTACAAGATCCCCAGCCAAAACTGAGTTTGAGGTCTTCAGATGAAAGTTCATTGTCTGAATTCAACTTCAACAGGTGTCCTGATATTTGTTTTTTTTTTTTTTTTTTTTTTTTGGACGGAGTCTCGCTCTGTCGCCCAGGCTGGAGGGCAATGGCGCAATCTCTGCTTACTGCAAGCTCCGCCTCCCGGGTTCACGCCATTCTCCTGCCTCAGCTCCCAAGTAACTGGGACTACAGGCGCCCCGCCACCACACCCGGCTAATTTTTTTTGTATTTTTAGCAGAGACGGGGTTTCACCCTGTTAGCCAGGATGGTCTCGATCTCCTGACCTCGTGATTCGCCCGCCTCGGCCTCCCAAAGTGCTGGGATTACAGGCGTGTCCTGATATTTTAATACAGATTTCCTGTATTTTATCTGGCAACTCAATCTGGGGATACAGATTAAAGGTATAGGTACCTAGACAAATGAGTAACCATAAGGAATCTTCTAGAGATATGATTTCTCTTTGTACGGATTCTGAAAGGTCTTGAATGACGATGATGTTCTCTGTCAACAGTCCAGAGTTCAGTTTTCTTTTGCCAGTGAAATACAGAATCATATACATTATTAAACAGTTCAACTGAGATAAGCGCTCCATCCACTTACAAAATTTGAAGTACCAATAGGATTCCTATCTGAGGGGACACTCGCAGTAGCTCTGGATCCAGTCCTGCAACCCCCAACAGTGTGTGCTTTCCTTCAGTGCTCTGAGTAAAGTGGCCCTGACTGTAAATTAACTCTATTTTGCCAAAACGGTTTTCTCAAAATGCCCTATTACCTTCGTAGAAATGTTACAACAAAATGGTCTCAAATTTGAAAAACATTTTAAAAATAGGAATGTTGCAGAATTTACCAGGGTAGATATTTAAGTTGCATCTGTGTAGTACAACTGGGAGATGGAACACTATGAATATTTTTAAATGTTTTAAAACGTTTCAGTGACATGCCACGTTTTTATTATGATGTTTGCAAAACTCCACATGGTATCATCTCAGCTATAAAAATGATATGTGTAAAACAAATTTTTGTTTGTTTGTTTGTTTTTGAGAGGGCTGTCACTCTGTTGCCCAGGCTGTAGTGCAGTGGCATGATCTCGGCTCACTGCAACCTCCGCTTCCTGGGTTCAATTGATTCTCCTACCTCGGCCTCCCGAGTAGCTGGGATTGCAGGCACGTGCCACCATACCAGGCTGATTTTTGTATTTTTTAGCAGAGACAGGGTTTCACCATATTGGCCAGGCTAGTCTCAACTCCTGACCTCCGGTGATTCACCTGCCTTGGCCTCCCAAACTGCTGGGATTACAGGCATGACCCACCGCAACCAGCCATAAAGTTTTTTTTAAAAAAAGAAAATTTAAATCTTAAAATGATGGACTTATGAGTGATTCTTATTATTTTCTTCTTTTATATTTTCTTTTCTTCCATAATATCCTTCTATCACTTTTATAGGGAGTAAATATTTCTAAATAGAATAAAAGTATATGAAAGGAATTTTAGAATTGAAAAAAGTTTGATCATAACGGCAATGGGGATAAGGTATTCCAACAAAATTAACAATATTGAGATGATGATACTGAGTATCCACTCAAATAAAATATAATAGGCGGGTGCGGTGGCTCATGCCTGTAATCCCAGCACTTTGGGAGGCCGAGGCGGGTGGATCACTTGAGGTCAGGAGTTAGGAGTTTCGGACCAGCCTGACCAACATTTTGAAGCTCCGTCTCTACTAAAAATAAAAAAAAATTAAAAAAAAGAAATACCCCAAAAATTAGCCGGGAGTGAAAAAGGTAGCATGCACCTTTGAGAGAGAGAGATATATATAAAATAAATTCTGGCATGTTGGGAACAAGATTTATGACTGACATTCAGCCTGAGGGAATCAGAATGTTCTTCAAGATGATGTGAAAATCTACTGTCGAATGATTAGTTTGCTCTTCAGATTATTGACAAAGAATCAGGAGCAACAAAGCAAGACAGAGAGAGAGGAAAAGAGAGTAGTGAAAACATCCCACACCACAGTGAAGAGAGTCAAGCAAAAAGGAAAAGGGAAGGGAATGGTGGCTGGAGAATGGGGGAGGATTGAGGAGAAAAAATTCTGGGCATTTTGCATCCACCCAGAATCAGGGAAATGGAAGCAAAGTTACCAGATAAAACCTGAGGCCGGATCCCTTTGACATTCCTACTCCTCACACTTCAGTGCAGGGGCATGGGCCAGCTAGGAGAAGTTAGGAGAGCTTCAAACTCAGATGCCTTTGCACATCACAGCAGGCACTATTGCTTCTGGGCTGCCAAGGAAGTCAAACTGGAGGCCTTTCTGGGCATTTTGCTTGGCACAGGCATTTGGTACCTCACGTGCTTCCAGAATTTGGAATTCAGGGACCGTTTATTGGCAATGTGGTCCTCCCTCCACTTGATGGTGCCCTGCACTTCCATGAGATGCCTGAGAGAGTCCTGAAGCGCTTCAGCCTGCAGCATGTCCAGCTCGCTCAGAGCCTCCATCTCAATAAGAATCACCTTGGAGTCGTTCTGGATGAGGGCACTATGCAGGGCAACTTCCTGCTCGTAGGCAAACTCTTCGCTGTGCGTGATCTGAGGGGTCAGGATGAAAATGTGCCGCCTGCTCTTTCGTATGTTGGTTTCCACTGCAGTGACTACATCTAGTACAAGAAATAGATAAGACTTCCTATCAGTCTAATGCTTGAAACATAAACATCCTGAACATGTAAAAGTCTTATTGTTATAATCTGGTGTGAGATTCTCTGACATCAATCAAGTCACTTATTCATAGAAGTGGAAATATACGTGGATAGAGAACCCATTTTTTTCTTTGTGCTCCTTTCATTTGAGAGAATATCAGCCCCAATGTCCTCTTTTTATTTCCCAGGTAGCTTAGTCTTAACTAAAACAGAGTCCTTCTAGGTAAATGGGAATGTAAAGATATTTAGTCTACTGTTGCATTAGAGACTTAGAATTCTGATTCATTAGATACATATTATCTTCTTAGAATATTTGTTTATATGT
Source organism: Papio anubis (assembly GCF_008728515.1). NCBI lineage: Eukaryota > Metazoa > Chordata > Mammalia > Primates > Cercopithecidae > Papio > Papio anubis. The sequence continues at coordinate 100,484,221 of NC_044989.1, forward strand.
TTTAAAATGGCTTAAAAATTTAACTCACATATTTAAAAGCACAAACTCAGGAAGCTCTGCCCCTCAAAATTGACCCAAGTCTCTAGGAAAGTAAGTCCTGACTTCACTTCACCCCCCATTAATCTCTGTTGTAGAAATGGATTTGATCCAGACTAGAAAAATCTTAAGGGACAATAGATCCCCTTTCCCTTTTGGTGTTTATAGAGCATAGACTCCATGGTGATTCCAAATCACTCTGGGTAGACTTAGAAAGAACATGAAATACCCAGTCCTCACTGCAACAGAAGAAAGCACAACCATGAATAAAACAACCCATGATATTCTGACAGACTGGTGTCTGAGGAATTGCAGATGCATGAGGCAGGCCAGCTGAGAAGAGGTGCTCCCAGAGGCAGGAGCACAGCTGCTGCGGAAGCCCCACCTGGAGGGGCAGGTACATGACCACCCTCTGACCTCCTCCCATTGGCTAAACCCAGCCTGGAGCAGAGGACAAGGGTGCAATGGCTTCCATGATGATCAGCCACCCAGGGCCACTGGATGGAGTGGTGATGCAGAAAGGATTTTGGTGGGGCAAATGCAAGATAAGTCTCATGAGAATAAAGATAGCACCTTAGTCAGTCATGAACTTTCCTAAGCAAAGAGTGAAGTTTGGTGTTGTTTTATTGGGTTTCATTTTATTTTGGTTGAGGAAAGATCAGAGGACATGCACTGATGGAGGGAAGTAGAAAACCGTTCCAGATTAGTATGTTGTCACACATTGAAGGCAGCACAAGCTTGAGTGTGAGAGAGCTAGCATCTGGGTTTAGCTGGGGAGAAGTGTAACTAGAACTTAGGTGGATGGACTGAGAAAGAAGAGGTGAAGAGCTTGTGGCCAGATGTGGCACACTGTTGAGCTCACAAACAACAGGAGTCCCTGCAGGTCCTTGAGTACATCTGTAATATGAAAAGAGTGAGAGCATTACTCATTACTTCTATCTGCCTGGGTGGCCAGTGGGAAAATGGGAGAGGAAGAGAGCCTCGAGAGAAGAAGTGCATTATATTCTCCTAAACTGTACCTTTCACCAGTCTCTTGAGCCGTTATTGAGGCTATGAGCATTCCCAGATATTCCAGGGTAAACCAAATTCACCTGTTGTTCATACCTTTACATCTATAGGCATGTGAATTCCTCTTCTTAGTAAGATGAGTTTAAAATGTAAAATGGAACGTTTACTTTATTAGGCTTAGGCCCTTGACATCTGAGCCCCATTTATATTCCAAACCCTTCCTGATCTGTGAGAAATTAGAGAAGAGTTCACAAGGAGGGTCCATAGGTACTGGACATAAATGTATGAAGGGAAGGGAAAATAACTACTGAAATCACAGGAGTTGTGATAAAACTGTCAAAAATATATAAAATTGGGTAGGAATATTAAGGAACAGAAGTTACAATTCTATTTGCTCTGGTGAGAATATAAATTTGCAAATGTTTCACCAACATAAAGAAAGTCATGAAGACTCTCTGAGTCCTTTTAAGGTATTTCAGCTAGTGCCTATGGCTACCAGAACAAAATTCTTCAATGTTTAAGTCCTCTTTCAAATCTTATGGACAGAATTAAGAAGTGGCAGAGTTATCCTGGTGGGGGACCAAGGAAATAAAGTAGGGATGATGGTTTACTAAGTCCTTGAAGGACAGGACTTCTAACTCTGAATTCACACCACCGACATTACTGTGAAGATCTCATCACCGGGACAATGATGGGAGAGGGAAGAGTGAAGGATAAGTGTCTGCTCCTGGATAAATATTTAAAGTTTTGGTCTTAAGGTCTGAGGTAGTAAATGCAATTCCTTATCCAATGCAGGGATAAGGCCACCTAGTTCACAGCCTCTAATAAGCATGAATTTCCGTCCCTAATGTATGTCCATAGCTTTACCTTCTCCAGGTAGCATATCTCTCCCATAAATGCATAAGGTATAGCCACATTTATTTTCAAGAACATCGGGCAGAATCTGGTGGACAAAGTACTCTACACGACTGGCCCCATCTGTACTGGATGTGTAGTTCCGTGGGTAGATAACATAAGCATCATAGAGCTTTCCATCTGAAAATGAAAACAAGAAGTACAACTTCTTACTTGATTCTAAAAATTCTTACTGGACTCTTAGAAGACATTGCTCTCCAAGTTTTATGGCTGTTGGTGAATGCGTGTCATCCTCCAAAATGTTCTAGACTCAAGAGATGTTGACGACCAAACCACTGCCACAAAACATGATCAGGAAATAACAGTCTTCATCCCAAAGTATTTCTCCTTTTTACTGTCACAGACTAAATAACAAAAAAGTGGACAAGAGCCTGTCCAGTGCAGTTAAAACCATTTCATCAATGTTGATTAATAATCTATGAACAAGGGGGCCTTCTGTGCTGGATAGACCTTGGTTTCATCTTTGGTTTCCCCATACTCCCCTGGGGAAGTGAAAAAATGTAAAGTTAATAGTAGCAAGGGCATAGAATCTTTTAAGGGGTCTGAATTTTCCACAAATCAAACCGTTAGCTCCTACTTGAGTCAACTGATTGAAAAATGCAACGTGTATCTGCCTCCAAACGAAAGCATGAGGTTTGCATCTAGCAGGCAGAACTGACTCCTTTCATGAGCATGTTTGTGTGCCTAGGTTAGACTTTACAGATCAGGGTTTCAGGTAGAACACACATGCGTTCTGACGGACCTTTCTAACCTGCTCACATCTGGAAAACAGGAACAATTTTGCTACTGTGTTTAACTTCATAATATCTTACCAATACATTATGAAACTTACACCTTTCTGGGCTTGGGGCAGATTCTGTCACTGGTAACTGAGTAAGAATAGCAATCCTATCGGGGAAGAAATGTGAGCTGTTGAGATGAATCTCAGGACCATGAGGAGTTACAGAGCAGGATGGAAAATGGCCTCTAAGAAAATCCAAAAACACAACTCACTGATAACAGATTAGCAAGCAAAATGGAATCTGGGTTTAGCAGCCTAGCTATTGAAAAATTAATAGACAAGTAACCAACAGTTATTATGTGACTTTTTCTTTGGGTGAAAAACTTGGTATTTGCCACTTACCATTCCTGGTCTTGTAAGGTTTAGCTATGTCCCTCCAGAGCAGAGTAGCCTCAATCCAGAACGTTTTTAGGATGATAACCAGGATATTGATTAGCATTAACAATACACTACATACTGCAATTATGCAGTAGGTGCTTTGATGATCAACTATTCAAAAGAAAGAAAAATGATTATTATTACTACTGAAACAAGATATAATAAACAGATACATGGATGCTGGCTTCCCTTGGGAGTATAAGAATTTCATGTAAGATATACCCACTGAGAATTTTCATGGCTGCTTTAAGTACCAGGACATTCACATTTATTGAGCCTCTACCACATATCAGGCTAAGCATTACAGGGAATTCTCAACGGCAAAAGAGGCACAGAGACACTCGTCAACTTAACTAAGATGGGAGGCAAAAGCATGATTTTTGCTGGCAGAGGATTTTAGAAGGAGAACTTGCTTCATGCAGGACTGGGAAAGGGAGCCTTCCTGGAGGAGGGGGAGGCCTCTGAAAGATGAGTAGGATTCAGGGAGACGCAAAAAAGGAAATGCCCACCTGGGCAAAGAGAATACCATAAGCCTAAGTGCAGAGAGGAAGTGTGTTTTCTGAGGAATTGGAATAACCTAGTTTGGGGAATTGGTGGAAGATATGATTAGGAAGGTTGGTCAGGGCCAGGTTCTGTCCAGACTTGAAACCCCAACTAAGGCAGACTGCCTTATTCTGAAGGTCACAGGAGCATTGGAGCCTTGAGTGGTTTTCCCATGAGATTAATCTGATGGTAGTAGAAAGTTTGTTTCTGTGGAAAGAAACTATGGGCACTCAGAAAAGAATGGAGTGTGGTACTTGGGATGCAAGATGCAGAGGGTTGTAACTCATGCAATAATGAGAAAGGAATAGACAAGGTACCGTCAGGGCATTAAGGAGAAGGCATCGATAGGTCTGAGAGACTTGTTACCTCTAAGGGCTTGGTGGTGTGGGAGACAGAAGAAGAAGCAAGAGTCACCTAAGTGGCTAAAGCATCTTTGATAAAGAACTCAAAAGTCAAATTACTAAGTTCTAGGTCCTACTCATAGCCCATACTTCTCTCATGGTGAACATTACTCAGCCAACACTGAACTTTATCCTAGTACTCCTTGCTTCACAAAATGCAGATGCAACACGCATATGCACTGACGAATGTGAGAAGAATCTCAAATGAGATTTGCTGATATGGTTCATTTCCATCTTAAGTCTCCATGCATGGGCTCCCAGTTCTGAGGCAGAAAAAGCACTGGACCATATTCACAAATTCCTCCACAACCTCTAATAGTTTATCAGCTCTCTCAGTGACCAGCAGTATGAAATCAAGAATTATCAAGGTGATATGACTCAAAGTTGGGGGAAAAATGTGAAAATTGACAAAGAGCTTACTGTCATCAGGTTAAATAATGAAAACTCTGTTAAGTAAATTGTTTCAACAGGATTCCTTTCCAGGTCACTCTGTCTAAAAACCCCAGCTGGATGCCCAGAGGAATATGTACTTCCTGTGGGGAATGCTGGGAAGTAACCATGCCAGTGGCTGGATGCTTCCAAGCAAAAGAAAGATGTTGATCCAAGACATCAAAGGGAGTATTGTAAGTGTGAATTATTTTATAAAAGTATAAGTAATTCAGGTATGTGATGACTAAACATTACTTTCTGTATACACATATAAATAGCAAAATGCTGGCTGTGTTTGAATCCTTGCTCCATAACTGTGGTATCTGGCAAGTTATCCAACTTTCTTTGCCTTTTACTTTGAAGTATTGAGAAAATAAACGAGAAAGTTAAATGTAAAATAAGTAGATGAGTCCTGGTACATAGGAAATAATGAATACATGTGTACTATTATTATTATGAGCATCAAATATGTATTTAGTAATAGTTAATAAAATGGGGGCACAGGCCTTTTAAGTTTTTGCTCTCTTAAATTTCAGAAATAAAAAAGAATTCATCATGACAACTCAACAGCAGTAGTAATAATTTGTGTTTAATTTATACAGGTGCTGAAACAGACTGTAACCATGTTGACTTAAAGAAAAACAGGTGACATACAAATAAGCTAGAAGGAGCAAAATCACTGAACACCTGTAACACGAAAACAATTCCAACACATCGGTAAGCAGGGACATTGATCAATGATAATGTAGCAAAGCAGGAAGACACAAGGGCAGCGTGGGTGGGCAGGCTGGATGGATGGCTGCAGGGTCCACTGGGCCCACCACCACCCCAAGCATGGCCGTCACATAGCACCTTGATGGGGTCCACAGCCTTCCTGAGGTGCCACATTTATCACTGGCAGACACCAGAGACCCACAGAACACTATGGCACTTACAGCCATCTGCATGAGTTATGATTCTGTTTATTTTATGAAAAACTTACAAATCGGGGGTTAAAGTCAAAATTAAAACAAGAAGAACCCCACATACCACTTCAGGCAGAGACCTGCCACGATTATACCATATTGGGGGCCTACTGTCCCCACACCCCAATCCTTTCTCCTCCTGTTGTGCCTCTCTGTGTGTATCTGGATGAATCTGGACCACACTGCACATACGGGTGGGAACTCAGGATTTAACACTTTCTTTGGCTATTTGACAAGTACGTTAAACAATTTCTACATGGTTGTACAGCCCCTGAGGAGTGATGAGTGTAAAAAAATATATTTTTCTCTCTCCTTCCTTTTATACGGGATACAATGCTTCGTATAGCGAACAGGATGCCTTTGCCTGGATATGCGAAGAACAAGTGAGGAAACTGACGAGGGCTCAGGAGTGAAATGCTTGGAAAGCTATTTTCCAAGACAACATTGCATTGTCTTGGACACAACGGAGACACACCAAGGGAGAGAGGAGAAGGATCAGTCCACCTCTGTGGGGGAAGAACTTCATCTCTGATGTTTCGCATTATCTGGGCATGGTGATGATAAGAAGCACAATGACTTGTAGACAGCTTTATTACTGTTTTGAAAACTCTGTAGACAACATATCCCCTTCTTGTGTGCACCCAGGAGGGATCTCTCTCTCCACCCTGCTTTGGCTATTTGTGAAGCCACCAATTATTTATATATAAAAAAGAATGTTACATTTTAAAAGATTATATAGCATCTGAAATTAACCCAATAAAGACTCATCAGTTTCATGTTGTCCTTTTATTGTGTCAAATTATGATGATATCATTAAAATCCTGCTAGATTCAGAAAAAAGCTATAGGGAAGCAATAAACAATTTCACTTTCCAAATGATGGAGAAAGTTATTGAATTTACCAAGCATAAATATAAAAATAGTATTTTGTTGTATAATTAAGCCTTATAGCTAGAGAAGTAGAAATGTACACAAAAAAACATTTGGTATCAATAACTTGGTTGTGCATTCGTTTATTCGGTCAAAAAATATTTAACTGAGCACTGGCTAGCTGCCAGGTATTGCGCTAAGGACCCAAAGATGGTTGAGATGATGTCCCTCCCCTCATGGAGCTTGCAGTCATGTTGAGCAGACTGTCAAACAGATTTTGGCAAGGCAATGTGACCCGTGCTACGATACAAACAGGATGCTACAAGAGTACTTAGAAAGCATGTATACCGCAAACTGAGGGCCAAGAAAAGTTCCCCGGAATAGGTGGTACCTGAATTGTACGGTGAATAACAGAGGCAATAAAGAAATGGGCTGAGCTACCAGACTTCCCATGTGTTCCATGTACCTTAAATACTTTATAAAGTTTAACAGTCATAATGTGTGTGATATGGTTTGGGTCTGTGTTCCTGCCCAAATCTCATGCTGAATGGTAATCCCCAGTATTCAAGGTGGAGCCTGATGGGAGGTGATTGGACCATGGGGGTAAGCTCATCATGAATGGTTTAGCACCATCCCCTTGGTGCTGTCCTTGCAATAGTGAGTGACTTCTTATGAGATCTGGCTGTTTAAGTGCGTCACCTCTCTCTCGCGCACGCCTGCTTTCACCGTTTGAAGTGCCTGCCTTTGTTTTGCCTTCTGTCATGAGTAAAGCTCCTGAGGTGTCCCCAGAAGCAGATGCTGCCATGCTTCCTGCACAGCCTGCAGAACCGTGAGCCAATTAAACCTCTTTTCATAGAAATCACCCAGTCTCAGGCATTTCTTTATACCAGTGCAAGAATGGCCTAACAAGTGTCTTACTATAAAGTAGCACCTAGGATTTTCTCACTGAAATGGCAGTAGTTAGATACTTCCCCTTTTTGTTCACTTTACCACCCTCACTAACAAAATGAGTGTTCATTATGACCAGAAAAAGGTGTAGAAGGAACCACGTTTACAACAGGTAACACAAGTTATAAAAGAGCACAAAAGAACACGTTCAGTTTACTGCTGTTGGTGCATTTTCTTTCACATACAGTGAGACAGAGGGAGTTCATAAAGTTAGAAAACAAGGATGACCAAAGAAGCAGCTGAGTGTTGTAGAGAAACCAACCATAGGAGGCAGTGGGGAAGGAGGAGGAACTTAAGCAGCAGAGAAGCTCCCAGCAAACGGGAACAGTCTACAAAGACCAGATAGCAAACAGCATCCCAAAGAAGAGAAGTACATTTTATGGCACAAGCCATTCCCATTGTCTTGATGGATCTCTCGGAACCACACTCCATTCCGCTTACCCTTGCTACAGAAAGTTCAGGTGACCAAAGTCTCAGAAACACTCCTTACTTGGATTTTTCCTGCTTAGTCTTATGGTGTGCCTTCTCAAGCCATGCAAATTCAGGGCCAGACAGTCGTACCGCAGCAATAAATCCTCTTCCTTTACATCAGCTATTCTTAAAACCATGTTTACACAAGCCAGCCCATTGCTGAAACTAAGAAAGCAACCTGTTACTTGTAATGCCTACTTTGCACCTGCAAACGATGTGCAAGGGGAAGAGGATGGTTCTCTTCCATATAAAAATACCTTTGATTTTGCCCTTCCTCTTGTTGAATTCTTGGTTCACCGAAGTGTGTAATTTTGTTTCCATTAAGCTGCCACTGGACGGCAGCCAAGAACTGAGCGCCTTTTCCAAAACAAGCAGAGCAAGTTAGGTTTGTGTTTTCTCCTAGAGGGGAGTAAGGACATTCACCAATAAAATTAACTTCTGCGACTAGCATTTTATCCCATTTAATGTAAAAAAAAAAAAAAAAAACCTTACTGAACACTTAGTATGCACCCCGCCAGGACCTCCCTCCCTCATCTCTAGCACCTTCCTCTTTCTATGTCCTCTCTTACCTCCTCCCTGCTCCCATTACTTTCATTCACCCAGCTGGGTTTCCCATTCACCCACCTGCATGGGAAACTAACAAGGCCAATGATTCTGGCTTCACCAACCCCACTTTATAAAGGATTTCTAGTAAAAGGATTGCCCTTTACTAGAAATTAGAAGAGTTTCTTTCCAACTGCTCTCTTCCACGTCTTTCTACAGTACTCTCTTCATCTCTCCATAAGCTACCTTTGAATATAAATGTGTTTTACCAGACCTGGCTACCATTGCCCAGAATGGACACTCTGCAGGTTTCCATCCCAAGCTCTGGGATAGAGATGAAGATGAAATTAGATGCATACATGAAAGCACCATGAATTACAACATGCAATAAACAAATGTAAACACTGCAATTGCTGTGTCCTGGTTCCCAATATTAGCAAATGCTTGGGGCAGGTGCTTCCAGGGATGTCACCTCACTTACCCCTCAAGGTTCCCTAGGCTAATTGCCTGACCCCTGCTAAGGGAATTCAGAACAGGGGTCATATGGAAGGATTTTCCAGGCAATATTTACAGCATTCTGATACATTTTCTTACCAATTTCCACTTCCTTTGTTTCATTGTGTGCAGGGGCTCTGATTACAGGAAACAGAGAGAAGCCTTGCTCATCTTAAAGACAAAAAGAAATATAAATATTAGGGGAGCAAAGACAAAAAGAAATATAAATATTAGGGGAGCATTGAATGCTACTCAATGTAAGTTTGTATCTTCATGTTTCTATTCTATTTCATAGCAATGTTTTTCAAATTCTTCAGACAATAACCCATAATGAGACACACACACACACACACACACACACACACACGACACAGAAAAGCATTTAAATAAAGCTTTCTTTTATTACCTATGATGCTTTGTAATATCTGTATTCTCTTTGACATCACTAAAACAAATGCAGGTCCAACCCATAAAACTAATTACATGACCTAGTAATTGTTAGAAAACTATACTTCTACAGAATAAGACTACAGGGAAGATTTCAAAAGACCTCTGAAAACAATAAATGGATGAGTCCACAGATTTGCTCGCAGTTCTCCACTAGGGTGGCCCATCCTCAGGGAACTCTTCCCCGTATGGAATTCTGACTCCTGGGACCACCAGGGCTGAAAGACAGGCAGTGCTTGTGGAGCGCTGCTGCAATCCTCCATCCCTTCATGCTCATTTATTTAAGGACAGTGTGATTAAGGACCACTGTAAGGGTTGATATTAAACAGAAAGAGACGCTAATAGGAATGTGGTCTGGTGATGCTTATTTTGCAGCGGTGCAGTGAAGTATTGGAAAACTCCAAAAAATTGTCTCCAATATTGCTTTGCCCTAAAAAAACTGTCATACGTTAAGGGGCTATTTCATCAACGTGTACAAATCAACTTGCGCTAAGGAGACCCCAGTTATTTACAGATTGATAAGCTATGATCGTGAAGTCTTTCCCTTAAATAGGCTTTTATAAAATTTAAGACAACTTAGAAAACACATTTTTAGAATGAAGTAAACTACTCAAGGCCACTGATGATATTGAAAGTATTTTGCAAACATGGATTAAAATCCATGCAATAACATTTATGTGCACCATAGTATCCCATCATAAAGCCTCTCATTAAACTTTGAATCCAGTGAGTATTACTAAAGAGTAAATTCTTCTCTTTTTAATTTGCAGAAACTCTGAAACCAAACTAGGAAAAAAAAAAAAGTTGGTTTTGCTCTCCAAAATTTGAATGGCAAATTTTGTATTGCCATTCAAAAAAAGTAAGTTAAGTTAGAATTCAGACTGCTTTATCTTTGAAAAATTAAGTAACAAAAAAAGAATCAAGAATAGATGTGGCTTTGAATTAGTAATGTAATTCCCCCTGAAATTTCTTAAATCTTGATAGTGCGTTCAGAAAATCTATTTGCGTCATAGTTCAGAATGTATAAGATAAGATGGAGCAGGAGGAAGTAGAGGGAGGAGGGTGAAGCGCAAGAAACCCAACCAGAAGGGCACAACTGTTCCCACTTTGACTTCTTTCCAGTAGTATTCTACCTCATTAATGTTGGTAGCTCACCCTTGACCGTGAAGGGCCTGGTCGCCGTCACACTATAATTGGCTCCATTTTCACTGTGTATAAATTTACAGGTATAATCACCTGCATCATCAGTCATCACATTATCAATGACCAAAAATGACTTGTGCGCCTTGTACCTTGATCCTTGAAGAGCCTGACAATTCTGAAATGAGAAATTTCGTTTCCTTTTCAGTAATTCTTCACTTTTGTTTATTTATTTATTGACAGAATCTTTGTTGCCCAGGCTGGAGTGAGTGGTGCAATCTGGGCTCACTGTAACCTGTGCCCTCTGGGTTCAAGTGATTTTCGTACCTCAGCCTCCCAAGCAGCTGGGATTACAGGTGTGTGCCACCATGCCCAGCTAATTTTTATATTTTTAGTAGAGATGGAGTTTCTTCATGTTGGCCAGGCTGGTCTCGAACTCCTGGCCTCAAGTGATCTGCCTGCCTTGGCCTCCCAAAGTGCTGGGATTGGAGGCGTGAGCCACTGTGCCTGGCCACTTGTGTCTATTTTAATTGTGTAATTTTCATCTATTTCCTTCCAAATTTCCTCTTACCTTAAACCACTCAAGAGGTGCTGTCCAATTGTAGAGGTCAATTGTAGGACAGTAAATTTTGGAATTTTTTTCTGATCCAGATACGGTTGAATACATCAAATAATCCGGAACGTTGCAATCTGGTTGTTTTTTATATATGGTGACATTCGCATATCCAGTCCTATTGAATGTGGGACTATTAAAATAAATCCGAAAATTAAGAGTCACTTAGCATTGTGAAATAACTTAACCTAAATTTAGCCTTTACTTAATATTGCTTTTCTTCTTAAAAACCATCAATATACATAATGGGTATTTTCTTATTTAAAAATAAACATGAAAATCTAGAGTTTAAATACTTTTTTGTTACATTTGAGCTAAAAACATAGCCCCCATAGTAGCCCTAACAATGACTTCTTTGCCATTTATTCATATACTACATCTGCTGTAACGCTGTAATCCCAGTGTAATAAAGATAACCACTATTTATTGAGAGTTTATTATGTACCAGTAACAATGTTGAGCACTTTTCCCCATTACCTTAGTTTATTTTCACAGTAATGCTTTGAGATGAATTCTATTATTACATTATATGCATTTTACAGAGAAGGAAACTAAAGGGCGGAGAAGTAACTTGCTGACATCGCACAGTTAACTAGTGGCAGAGCATGAATTTGACAGTTGTCTGGCCTCAGACCTAGGCCCTTAACTAATACATCCTGCCTTTTGATGTCATTCATTTGACATTTTGTGTGTGCCAAATACAATCACAAAATCGAAACATTTAACAATTTGTGAACAAGAGTAATTTTTAGGCACACAATCTCATCAGCCTTCTGTGGCTTAACTTGGAGGTTCAAAGCATTGGTCATTGCCCCTTTTCACCTACTAGAGGCCCCGTGAGATGGAAAACATCCAGATTACTATTTTCTGCTCTAGTTTGTTCTTAATTCCAGCCAAATGTAAGCAATTGCTCTCAGTTATCTTGGTCACTAGGAAAGCTAGGTTTTTCTCTCAGTCAGCTACAAATTAATCCCTGCAACTGTAAATCCAAATAGCTCAAAATGAGCTAGACCTCAACCTCTTAGTATTCCTAGAAGTTTATCCAAATCACTTTTATTCAAATCACTTTATAAATTTAACTGTTCCAGAAAAGACTAGGGAAGGAATGAAAGCAAGGGCACCTCAGGCAATCAACCATTCAAGAAAGGGGAGCTGGGTGAAAGAAGATGGGAGCTCTCCGCATAATACCTTCTGACAATGCAGGTATAAATACCGGAATCAGCAACTTCAGCTGGTAGAAACTTAAGAAGTTGGCCTGAGGCAAACACACGATTTCTTTCCTGGGTGGGAATACTTTTGTTTGTTTGTGAGTAATACCAATCCACGATGTAACTAGGTTTTCCTTGTCTAGGGCATCTCACAATTAAAGCCTCATTTTCCAGGCCCCACGATTGTTTACCTGCAAATAAAAGATATAAAGACGATCCTGAAATGATCAAATGAGAAGATCGTAATTCCTAGCCTCTCAATATTTGCTTCCAGGATTAAATTTAGAAGCCAGTCATATACTGTGATACTTTGGGAAAGAATAAGTAACTGATTAAGATCTCTTATGAAATGCTAATGAGTTAATTTGGAGCTAAACCCCTCACAGTTCTCCGGTGGAAAAGCAGTCATACCTATCTAAACAAACTTTGTGTCAGTCAATAAACATCTGCAACACTTCCCATGTGCAGGCACCATGTTACATTCTGCTGCATTTGAATATGTGAAGCCAAACTGATGATACATTCATTACAAAGAATTTCTTCTGAGAGATTTGTAATGAATAATGATCATACAAAAACAATATATTTTTCAGTTTACAATTCAACTGGAACAATTGGAAGCACGCTGCTTAAAACAAGGTGAATGTTCTTGAAATTATTTAATTTATAAAAATGTAAATTATAGTTAAAAGGCAATACTTACTAAACTTCGCTGCTGTGGAATACACGAGAATTGTGAGAATTGCTAAGATCCAAAGCCCCATTCTCTGTTTATCAATCAAGAGCAAGTGTTGGTAACTGGCTGTTGAGATTACTCCAGATGAGTCACTGGCATACGACAGTGAAGGTCACCACACGTGAGGCAGTTGATGACGCTCTCCAAGGCTGAGTTGGGAAGAGTAGCCTATATCTTAACTGAAAAATAAATTAGACAAAACCATAAACAGAATTTTTATCAGCCATGATTTTTACTTTCTCAGCACTACCCAGGAGAATGAATCGATCAACACATATTTCATTAAGTGCAAAGAGATATAACAGCAGGTTTCAGATATGCAGTATTGCACTTATTCCTATAGAAGTTTCAGGTCATATAGCTCTCACAATAATCATGCTATTTCACAATTATCATGCTACTTCACAGTTATATTTTACCAGTCTCATGAGAATGTCCCGAAATAAACTTAATTAAGAAGGAAAGAATATGAGTTTCTATTTTTGAAACAAAACAAAACAAAACAAAAAACATAAAATTCAGTAGATTTAGAAAATACATTGTATCTTGTGAAACCACAGACATCCACACAGGCTGGTGGCAGCATGCTCACAAAAATAATTCACAAACAGACACGTGTGCAAGTAGTCATCACAAAGCAACTTAGGAGTAGCAAAGTCAGAACTAGATTAAAGCATTAGCCAAGCAACTGTCCTATGCTCAACCCCAAACCCTCAAACTTTTGTTCCTGACTCAGCTTGTTCCCAGGAGTCAACAAAGGCTTTCTAAGAATAGTTGAAGGTCTGTGAATAATAATAAATACATTTATTTTTTCTTTCAGAAAAATAATCATTTACTTTCTTACTTCTTTTCTTAAAATATAAGGGGAGGAATAGAAGCAACATAGAAATTTACAAACATAAAGATAAACACAATCATGAATGATGAAGACATTTTTATTACAAATTTTAGATAACTAATTGATGCTTACCCAAAATGAAAGACAGAGGGGATGAACTTGGAGTCAGTGACGGAGCTAAGAATAGTTTCCAGTCTATGTAGCTCCCTCCTCCTAGACTACTCACTCTCTTCTATTTTAAAGCAGAGACACTCCACCCATCCTGAAATTTGATTTGTGGTCAAATCTATGACTTGTTCAAAAATGCTGATGCATCATGTCCTAAGAATTCTTGATGTTGACAAATAAATATTTAAACATAAAAACAACATTGAGTAATCCCTTGACAGGAAATAATTGAATGATTTCCTCCTATTTTAGCATCAGTTTCTCAGGCTGAATAATAAATAATGCTTATTGCCTGTGCCCCGATATTAGGACACTTTCAGTTCTAAACGGTCTTGACACGGGGCCTGGAGGCTGCCTTTCCAGATATTCCTTGACACCTCATTTAGCAGACACCACTCAGGAAAGCTCCGTCAGCCTTGGCAGCATTGGTGCCAGGAGTTTCGAAAGCAAAGGTTGGGGAGAGGCAATGCAAAGTAAGCAGCACTTTCTGGAACTTAGAAATTCTCTGTCTAGGGTCCAGAATGTGACGCCATCCCATCCCAAAACAGATTTCAGCTCCTTGGATTTAAGTCCCAGTAGGGCTCTCTGCCTGGATGAAGAAAAACAAAAAAAAGGAAGTTTTTCTAGAGTGCAGAGAAAGAGAAGGAAGCTGTGACTAAGAAGCTTCCCTCAAGTGGAATGACAAAGGAAACCATAACCCTCAACTCTTGGGCTCCAGGTAAAACAAACTTCAAAAGCAAAATTTGATTTTAGCTATGCATAGTTGCGATGACTCTAACATGAGTAAACTCTACCTACGTTTATGAGTCATCACATCTCAGAAGGATTCAGGAACTAATTCCAGACCAATATAATAATATAATGATAATAACTAACCTTTCTTTAGAATGTCCTCTATGCCAGACACAGTCTAAGTGATTTACATGTATTAATTCCTTCATTCTCACACTCACCCAATGAGGCAGGTGCTATTATGATGATGCCCATTTTACAGACAAGGACACTGAGGCACAGAAAAATTAAGCAACTTGCCCACGTCGCTTCACATTAAGAGTTGAAGTCAGAATTTGAACCCAAGAAGGCTGGCTCTGAAGACTAGACTAGTCACAGAATCCAACTGCCGCTGCTTGTGGAAGGTTAAGAAAGGAGGAGCTGCAAAAGGGAGAGTTCTCAGTACATTTTTTGAGCCAGTGTCTTTGCTCCCCACGGGGGCTGGGACCACTCTTGAATCTCTTATCTGTCAGGGGTTTAGTCAGCCTTTTGGCATGTGGAGTGGCTCTGAGAGGAAGAGATACAGAGTCCTTTGACCGCTGGGAGAGGAGATTAACCATGAGATGTTCACCGTAAATTAGAGGAATTAGGTCTGCACATTGTTATTCTTGACCTACTTGTGGAAGTCCATTTCATCAGGATCTTATTGCAATTGGGGCATAAGATCACAGCCAGGAGCCAGCGAGTCTGCAACGGTGCCTGCGATTGCCCAAGTGCTGCGTAGGGTTTGTTCAATAAAATAACACAAACTAGGAATTGTTTTACATTTGATATCCCAAAACATCTTTTTAAAACATGTATTAAGTTTGAGCATTCATTCTTAAACTAGGCCACGTGAGCACTGGTTTCTCAGTTTAGAAAATAAAGCTTCCATCAATTTTAACATCATGATGAAATTCTGCAGGAGTATTTATTAAAGTTGAACTATTCCTGTAAAACAATTCAGTTGTTCATTTGACAATTCAGACTTTTCGTTCAAAGTGCAATCTGTGTGGTACTTGTCATCAACATCACTCAAATTTTATAGATAAAAATAAAAACCCAAGGATAAGACTGGTTAAGTAATTTGACTAAGTTCACCCAGTTGCGGCTGGGGTTGAAACAAGACTTGCTGAACTTCAAAGCCAAGGTTTTCTTTACCCCTAATGTCAACTAAAAAAGAGAACATTCTCTATGCCAGAGATTAGAGTGGTAAAGCTTTTCTTTTTATAATTGGGACTGGGTTATTAAAATAAGCTAGTCTATACTTTCTTCTTTGAAAAGAACTAAATCATTTTGGCTTCTCACTATTCAGGCACCACCCAACATAACAGAGAGTAGTTTATACCAACTTCAGACAAACTGGAAAAAGACAAGCTCTTCTAATAAACGAATAAAGCAAGGCATTTTAAGCACTCATACATTTCTGCCAACTTAATCAGAAACAGTATCTGCTTGTTTCTCTGGCAAATATCCACTTTTTAAAGACTTCTCATAACTACTATCCCTTTTCAGATTAATTTCAAAGAATCTAACCTCATTGAACTAGATTTTTCTTAATTTTGTTAAAGTTTTGAAATCTTATATGTGTCTGTTTATAATCTACTTCACTGACATATCCACAAAAAAAAAAAAACAAAAGAACAAACAAAACTTTATGTTTTGAGGGCAACAACTAGCTGCTGGCTTATGGAATGTGACACTCAAATACTTCCAAACTTAGAAGGCATCTTTCAAGACTTCTTCATTTGACTTAGCAGATATCACACTGAAATGTAACATGCAAATATCCTAACACATTCCAGAGCTGCCCATGTGTGGCCTGCTCTTACTGTAAACCGGTGTCAAAAGACAGAGAACTTGGTTACATTAATCTTGTATGAATTTCAGTGAGTCAGGCTCTCATTGAGTGACTCTCACTATAAGCCAGAAATGGATTTTTCCCCTTCATTTCATTAGAGGACAGCTGGGTACCATTTTTATTCTGTTTTTCTTTTAATTATTTTTTTCTTGATGAAAATGTTTGCAGGACCCGCAGCGGATGGGGCAGAACCAGCATGGCCCTAAACGGCCTGGCCTGGGCCTCTGGAGAATGTGCTGGACCCCCAAGCTTTATTAGCTGCGGTGCCTTGAGTAAAGTGCTTGCCTCTGGGATCCTTCTTGCCCACACTCTAAACTCGAGGCCCACTAAAGCCTCCACTCCTTCCCTCCAAACTCCTTCCTGCTTCACCCAATCCTCCCCTCCAAAAACCAGAAGACCCGTCTGAATGGCTATTATTAAAAACTCAAAAAACAGCAGATGTTGGGATGGATGTGGAGAAAAGGGAATGCTTATACATTGTTGCTGAGAATGTCAGTTAGTTCAATCTCTATGGAAAACTGTATGAAGGTTTCTCAATGAACCAAAAATAAAACTACCATTCACCCCAGAAATCTCACTACTTTTCTAAGGAAAAGAAATCATTATATAAAAAAGACACCTCTCCACCACTACTAGTATATTCACTGCAGCGCTGTTCACAATAGGAAAGTCATGGAACCAACTTAAGTGTCCATCAATGGTTGACTAAAGAAAATGTGGTACCTATGCACCAAGGATTACTGTGCAGCCATAAAAAGAATGAGATTATGTCCTTTGCCACACGGATGGAGCTGGAGACCATTATCTTAAGTGAACCAGTTAAGAAACAGAAAACCAAACACCACATGTTCTTACTCATATATGGCAGCTAAACCATGGGTACACATGGACATAAGGTGGAAATAAGAGACACTGAGGACTCCAAAAGTAGGGAGGGTAGGGAGTGATGAATGAAAAATTACCTCCTGGGTACAATATTCACTAATTGGGTAAGACCAATCCCCAATAGTATGCAATATACCTTTGTAACAAACAAGTACATATACCCTAGAATCTAAAATTTTAAAAAACAAACAAACAACAACAAAAAGAAAAAACCAGAAGAAACCAGCATATATTCAAGGAACAAGTGGAATTTACAAAAGCTTCATGTCTCCAGAACAGAACTTCTGATCTCCTCCAGCCTCCTTGCCTCCCTTGCCCCAAAGAAAAGTCAGTGTCGCCGGGCGCGGTGGCTCAAGCCTGTAATCCCAGCACTTTGGGAGGCCGAGACGGGCGGATCACGAGGTCAGGAGATCGAGACCATCCTGGCGAACACGGTGAAACCCCGTCTCTACTAAAAAATACAAAAAACTAGCCGGGCGAGGCGGCGGGCGCCTGTAGTCCCAGCTACTCGGGAGGCTGAGGCAGGAGAATGGCGTAAACCCGGGAGGCGGAGCTTGCAGTGAGCTGAGATCCAGCCACTGCACTCCAGCCCGGGCGACAGAGCCAGACTCCGTCTCAAAAAAAAAAGGAAAAACAAAACACAAATAAAGAGAAAAGTCAGTGTCTCCCATTGCCTTCTAATTGCAATGATGATAACTCCATGCTGAATGTTGGCTCAGACCAAGACTCCATTTATTATTGACTCTTCTCTTCCTCACATATTGGAAATGCAATCCATCAGGACAACTTATGGTTTCATCTTCAAAGCACATCCTACCTGCAATTACATCTCTCCATTCTCATGGCCACCATCCTTGTCCAATCCACCATGGTCTCTCACTTGGATTTTAATAACTGCTTCTAAATTGCTGTCCCTGCTTCCAGTTAGGAATAGACTCTTAAGTCTATTCCTAAAACAGATACTCTGGAGATTCTGTTAGAACCTAGGTCAAATCAAGGAGGCCTCCAAATTCTTCCACCTCACCCAGAGGAAAAGCCAACGTCTTTACAGAAGTAGGGAGGTCCCACACGATGGAACACCACCAATCACCTCTCTGACCCCTCCCCTCCAACCCCATATCCTCGTTGCTGTTCCTTGAAGGCACTAGGCACACGTTGTTCCTTCTGCCTGGACAGCTTCTTCCCATTACCCACCTCCTCCAAGAGCTAACTTACCTCCTCCAAGTGGGCACTCAGACTGTACATTCTCAATGAGACTTAGCCTGACTACTCAATTTTCTGTTCTTTTTTTTGCTTCTGATTTTTAAAAATTGTGCTGAAATTAACATAACATAAAATTAACTATTTTAAAGTGCACAATTTAGTGACATTTGGTACATTCACAGTGTGGTACAACCACTGACTTTATCTAGTTTCAAAACATTTTCACCATCCCCGAGTATAACCCCACACCCATTAACATGAAGTCCCCATTCTCCCTTTTCTACCACAAACCCATAGCCACCACCAATCTACTTTCTGACTCTATGGATTTATCTATTCTGAATATTTCCTATAAATGGAATCACTCAATAAGTGTCCTTTGTGACTGCCTTATTTCACTTAGCATAATCTTTCCAAGGTTTGTTCATATTGTAGCATGGGTCTGTACTTTATTGCTTCTAATGATTGAATTATATTCCACTGCATGTACCTACCACACTTTGTTTATCCATTCATCCGTTGACGGGCATCTGGGTTGCTTCTAGCTATTGACTATTTTGAATAATGCTGCTATTAGTGTCCAAGTATTTGTTTGAGTTCCTGACCAATCAATTTTTAATTACAATGTCTTCTCTCCCATTCCCCATCTCCTTAATGTCTAACATTCTAATTATGCATCATGTTTATTATTTTCTGTTTTATCCATTGGAATATGACCTCCAGAAGGCAAGATTATTTTTGTGAGTTTTGTCTATTGATATAGCTCACATGCCTGGAAGAGCACAAAGTAGGTGCTCAGAAATGTTTATTTATTATTATTATTTCTGAGGCAAGGTCTCACTCTGTCACCCAGGCTGGAATGCAGTGGTGCGATCATGGCTTACTGCAGCCTCCATCTCCCAGGCTCAGGTGATCCTCCCACCTCAGCCTCCAGAGTAGCTGGGACTACATGCACGCATCACCATGCCCAGCTAATTTTTGTATTTTTCATAGAGACAGGGTTTCACCATATTGCCCAGGTTGGTCTCAAACATCTGGGCTCAAGAGATCCACCCACTCTGACCTCCCAAAGTGTTGGGATTACAGGCCTGAGTCACCATGCCCAATCTCAGAAATATTTATTGAATGAACCAGTGCAGATGACCAGGGGATGTAATTTGGGATCCAAAAAATAAAGCTTTTATATATGGATCTGAACAAGAGCAGTCTAAATTTTACCATGCTCTTACATCTCTACCCTGAATATCCGTCTTATTCCTTTTATCTCATCGGAAGATGAGACCTGAGTCACCCTTGGGAGGTCCCAAGGGAACTCCTGGGCCAAGGAGAGATGGAGCATAGAGAGCCAGAAGAAGCTCTGTGGACTGCAGACACACAGGAAAAAGAAATGGGCTGTGGCCATGTGAAAAACAGCCAACAGTCTTAACAGTTTGCACATATGAAATGACTAAATCATCATTAAGATCCCTTCAAGACTAATATTTTAGACCACTGTGTAATTTCAAATTAATTCCACAGACCTTACTGCTGTGGTCTGCATTTGTCACCCTTTATTTAGTTCATGTGCATCTTCTTTTGTCCTGAGGTCAGGGTAACCTTATTCTCCCAGCAGCAGAATCAGCTTCTAAAGCTTCTATGGAAATCTAAAATCTGCATGGAAAAATTAAAGTACTGGAAATACCCAAGACATGGTTAAAGAATAAGAACAAAGTCAGATAACTTACACAACCTGACCTTAAGACTTAATATAAAAGCTACCATAGGGAAAACAGTGTGGTATGGGCATAAGGGCAGACATATTGATTAAAGAAGAGAGAGTCCAGAAGTAGACTCAAAAATATACAGTAAATTAATGTTTGATTAAAATGCCAACATAAGTTTATGGTGAAAAACACTGCCTTCAATACATAATGATGGAAAAATTGACTGTCTATATGAAAAAGCTCTACCTTACATTATACACAAAAATAAAATAAAAATGGATTGTATTACATAATAGAAAATCTTAAACCTGAAGTAGGAACATATTTTTTAAATGGATACAAAAATCACTAATCATGAAAGAAAAATAAATCATAGCTTGGACTTTATTAAAATTAGAAACTTTTCTTCTTCAAAGACATCATTAGAACTTGAATAGACTAAGCCACAGACTCAGACAAAATACTCATAATTTGCACATCAGATAAAAGACTTGTACCTATACTTCATAAATAACTCTTACAAATTCATATGAAAAAGATAAAATAACCCAATTTTTAAAATAAGGAAAAGACTTGAACTGATATTTCACAAAAGAAAATATATCAATGTTCAATAAGCACAGGACCAAGTGCTCAAAGTTACTAGTTATTAGATAAATGTAAACAATTAAAATCACAATGAGATTCTATTTCATAGCTAATAAAAATGTCTGACAATATCAAATTTTGGCAAGGATGTGGCGCACCTAGAACTCTCATGCATCACTGATAGGAGTGTAAAATGATACAATGGACATAGTTTGGCAGTTTCTGATTATATGCCTGCATTACGCTCCAGAAATTCTCCTCCTGGGGATTCACCTAAGAGAAGTAAAAACTTATGCACACAAAAAGACTTGTACACAAATGTTCATACCAGTTCAATTCATATAGCCAAATACTGGAAATAATGCCAATGACCATCAGCACATATATGGCTAAACTATTCTATATTCATACAATGGAACACTACTCAGCAAAAAACAAACAAACAAACAAACAAACAAAACACTGATTCACAAAATATAAATGAATCTTAGAAACATACTGAATGAAAGAACCCAGTTTTAAAAGAATGCATGCTATATGGTCCCATTTATATAATGTTCCCAAACTGCAAGGCCAGTGAGTGGGTACTTAGAATGGAAGACGAAGGGTGGCAATTACTTACAAAAGAGTATGAGAGAGATGTGTGGAATGTGTCAATTGAGATGATGGTTTCAGAGGTGCCATGTGTGGATATTTGTACCCTCCTCACCTCATGTTGAAACAGATCCCCAATATTGAAGGTGAGGCTTAAGGGGGAGTGTCTGGGTCATGAGAGTGGATCCCTCATGAATAGATTAATTCCCTTCCTCAATCCCCTCCCTTGGTAGTAAGTGAGTACTCACTCTATTAATTTCCATGGGAACTGGCTGTTAAAAAGAACTTGGCACTCCCCTACCCCTTGCTGCTTCTCTCCCATGTGATCTCTGCACATGCCAGCTCCCCTTAACCTTCCACCAGGATTGGAAGCAACCTGAGGTCCTCACCAGATGCAGATGCCCAGCCTTGAACTTTGCAGCCATTAAAACCATGAGCCAAATAAACTTTTTCTTAATAAATTACCCAGCCTCAGGTATTACTTTATAGCAATACAAAACAAAGACAATAGAGTATACATGTATCAAAACTTATTGAACTTTACACTTAAAAATGTGTGTATTTTAGTGTATATAAATTATATACACTATATATATATATATAAAACCTAACAGAAAGTTAAAGAACATCTACAGTATGACTCAATAACTTCCCCCTTTACCCAAGAGAATTAACAAACATATCCACAAAACACTTGTAAAAGAATATTCGTAAATGCCATATTCATAATACCAAAAATTAAAAATAATCCAAATGTCTAACAACAGGAGAATGGATCCTTATTTTTTTAATGTAAACTACTCAGCAATGAAAAGGAAGGAAATAGTGATATAATCACAGGATGACTCTCAAAAACAGCATGTTCTGTAACTCTGAGTTTGTTTCAAAACAAAAAATAATAAAGTCTTGCTCCCGAAAAAGTATGTTAAGCAGAAGAAACTAAACACAGAAGACTACATATTGTATATCATACTATAGGAAGCCCAACAATAGGGAAATTATAATCTATCATGCTGGAAACCAGAGAGTATGTGGAAATTTGATTGGAAAGGGGTGAGGGCAACTCTCTGCGAAGAAGAAATGCTGTTCTGTGCTGTAGGGATAATTATATGGATGATGATACATGGTGGATATGATTGCCGAATCTCATTCAACTGAATATGTAAGACTGATGCTTTTAATTGAATATTAGTTGTTTCTCAAAGTAAAAGAGTAGAAAATCATATTCTCCCATTATGTAATAGGAAGAGCACTGTATTGAAGTCGGGAGACCCAGATTCATTTCTGGGGTCTGTCACAACATGATAAATCTCCACTGGAGGCCTTGCCAATATTTTATCATCAAGCTCCTCATAATAAGCCAGCTGTAGAGGAAATGGTTCCTTTTCAAAAATTATTCATAGGACAAGTTGTCCTGTGAATAATTCTGGTTTTGATCATTTTTCCCTCAAAACCTTTAGCTAAGTTTCCCCTCTCAATTTATTGCCATTTTTTCCATGTAAGATTAAGGGCAATGGGACAGGCAACACAAAAGCATGAAGGACAGCCAGAAGGACAGCACTGTGGAATGTGAGCAGCTGAAGGCCTGAAGAGCAAAGACTGAGGTTTCCCAAAGAAGAAGGAATTCTGCCTCAAGACTACAACACAGAAATCCCGCCTGAAATTCCAACTGGCTACCCTATGGAATTCAGAGTCAAGACTACACAACACCAACTCTTATCTGAATTTCCGGTCTGCCAGCCTGCCTTGTATCCTTTAGATTGCCAAGCCCCACAATCTCATGAGTCAATTCCTTAAAATAGACAGAGTATAGATAGATTAGGTAGATACATAGATAGATAATCTCCTACTAGTTCTGTTTCTCTGGAGAACTCTAAGACAGCACGTACCAATGACAAGACTAATCAGACTAGTTGTTTGACTTTGGACTGTTTTAAATGTAATTATAGTGAACCACACAATAATTTTTTACCTTGACCACTTAAGAATGATTTAATTTTCCTCTTAATCTCCATCATCTCAAATTTACTATGTATTGCTGATATTTCTGTGAAACAATTTCACTTGTGTTTTCTACAATTTCCTTTGCTTGGAAGATTTATGATTCCTTGGTGATTTTGATAGGTTTGAGAGAGAGACTGGGTCATCTACCACCACTGTGCTTCCTCCAGTAAATTCATGTTTGCAGCCTTAAATGTAGATGCATCAAGTAATTATTCAGACCATAAAATATCAGGAGGGTCGGGGGCAGTGGCTATTGACTCATCAGTGGTAAGGATGTCAGTGTTCTAACATCTAACATGGCTGCACATACTGACACTGCATCAACTGGGCTTAGAAAAGCAAATACTGAACCCAAACAACCAGTTGTTCTGCATCAACTGAGCTTAGAAAAGCAGAATACTGAACCTAGACAACCAGTGAGGGTTGTTCTGTTCATGCCAATCACTGCTCCTGTTGCTAGGGATACAGCAATGCACCACACAGAACAAAGGGAAACAAAAAAACACCTGCCCTTGTGGAATTTATGTCCTACAGGAGAAGGACAGCAAGTAACATAAAGAAATAAAAATAGTTATAAAAGATTTTAAAGTGTGATCCACTTAAGGAGAAAAATACAGCAGAAGGAGAGCAATTTTAGGCCAGATGACCTGGGAAGGCCAACTAGGAAGGAGACATTTAATAAACAGCCCAGGTTGAAGGGGCAGGCAGCATTAAAGCCCTGTCATGGAGACAAGCCCAGTGTGTCCAAGGGTCAGCTGGGAAGCCATGTGGCCCAAAGGGCATAAAGAACTCCACAGCAGTGAGAGCTGATTGGAGAGGGGTAGAGACTAGATTGCGAGTGAGTCACCCTGAGCACCCTGGCTTTTATTCAGTGTGATGACGACCACTGGAGTGTTTCAAGCTGAGGAGTGACATGACCTCTAACTCGACGTAGGTATTAAACACTGTGAGTGTGAAAATACTCTTAAGAATGACAAGGGATGAGGTATCCGGGTGAGACAGAGACGGTGGCTACGACCAGGGCAGGGAAGTGCAGGTGGTGAGACGTGGTTGGGATGCAGATAGATTTTGAGGGTAGAACTAGTAGGACTTCTTAAAATATCGGGGGAAACCAGCCCCCGATAATTCAACGTAGCTTCTTTTCTATTTTCCCTAAGTGTCGGCCGGTCTGAGAAATAAAAGGAAAGAGGAGTACAAAGAGAGAAATTTTAAAGCTGCGTGTCCAGGGTAGACATTACATGTCGGCAGGTTCGGTGATGCCCCCTGAGCTGTAAAACCAGCAAGTTTTTATTAGCAATTTTCAAAGCAGAAGGAGTGTACAAATAGGGTGTGGGTCACAGAGATCACATGCTTCACGGGCAATAAAATATCACAAGGCAAGTGGGCAGGGCAAGGTCACAAGGCCAGGGTGAAATTAGAATTACTAATGAGGTTCCCGGTCTCGCTGTGCATGCATTGTCATTGATAAACATCTTAGCAGGGTTCAAGACCAGAGAATTGGTCTGACTAGAATTCGCCAGGCTGGAATTTCCTAATCCCAGCAAGCCTGCGGGGACTGCAGGAGGCCAGGGCGTGTTTCATCCCTTATCTGCAACTGCATAAGGCAGACACCCCCAGAGCAGCCATTTTAGAGGATGCCCTGGGAATGCATTCATTTCCCGGGACTGTTAATTATTAATATTCCTTACTGGGGAAAGAATTCAGCAATATTTCTCTTACCCGTTTTTGGTAATAAGAGAAATATGGCTCTGTTCTGCCCAGCCCACAGGCAGCCAGATTTTAAGGTTATCTCCCTTGTTCCCTGAAAATCACTGTTAACCTATTCTTAAGGTGCCCAGATTTCATATTGTTCAAACACACATGCTTTACAAACAATTTGTGCAGTGAACGCAATCATCACAGGGTCCTGAGGCGACATACATCCTCAGCTTATGAAGATGATGGGATTAAGAGATTAAAGACAGGCATAGGAAATTATAAGAGAAATGATTGAGGAAGCGATAAATGTCCATGAAATCTTCACAATTTATGTTCTTCTTCTGTCACAGTTTCAACAGGTCCCTCCACTTAGGGTCCCTGACTTCCTGCAACATTGATGGACAGGATATGAGAGCAGTCAAGAGAGGTCTGGGGCCCTGAGTAACTGGTCAAATAGGGTTGCTAGTTAATGAATGAGGAAATGGTAGGTGGTGTAGGTTTTAGAGTAGGATTACACTAGTTTTGGCCATATGCAGCTTGACACCGCATTAGACACAAAACTGGAGATGTGAACTCATCGGTAGGATGAATATTTCCTTCTGAAATTTAGGAGACATATTGGGCTAGAGATATAAATTTGGGATATGTCAGTGTATAAATGAAATTAAACCCATGAGACCAGGTGAGATCTTCAAAAGAGTGGAAGTAGCTAGGCCATGAGGGCACAATAGAGCAACTTTTGATTTTCACTGTAAAACATCCCAGAGAATAAGTGTTCATCCTTCCCTGAAGGACGAATTTGGATCTCTACGTCCAACACTGCAGACGTGGTGAGCATCTGGCATGAAGTGACCCTGAGTTCTGACCCAGGTCAGCTGCACTGCTCCCATCAGCTTAAAGATGACACTGGGGTAAACACAAACCAAAGCTGTGTGAGAAGGCATTGTATAGGCACCAAACATGTTTTTGCTTTTTTCCCCACCATGGGGTAAAAGAAAATAATTCAGGACAAAACCTAACCCACAGATATTAAGACATTTTTGTTTTGAAGGTCTTCTTATAGTTTATTAAAAGGTAACAGAAAGAGAATAAAGAAAAGTTTTTTTAAAAAAATGCAAAAGAAAGGGCCGGGCATGATGGTTCACACCAGTAATCCCAGCACTTTGGGAGGCTGAGATGGGAGGACTGCTGGAGCCCAGGAGTTCAAGATTAGCCTGGGCAACATAGTAAGTCCCCATCTCTACAAAAAATTTAAAAATTAGTCTGGCATGGTGGCACATGCCTGTGGTCCCAGCTGCTTGGGAGGCTGAGGCAAGAGGATCACTTGAGCCTGGGAGGTCAAGGATGCAATGAGCCATGATCATGTCACTGCACTCTAGCCTGGATGACAGAGTGAGATCTTGTCTCAAAAAAAAAATAAAAGAAAGATAAAAAAGATACTGATGATGCACCCCAAAATTCTATAAGGGCAGAAATCCAGCCTTATGGCCTGCTGGATCACTGTAAGCACCTAGCATACTAGCTGACACTGAGTTGGTGGTTAATAAATACTTGGTAATTGTTTGAAAAACACAACTCATAAATCCACACCTACATGTACATTTTATCCCCTGATCAAATGTATTTAAGTGTGAAGGCTAATATTTACTTTTCATTTTGTTGCATCCCCCTTTCTTTTCTGTTCCTCTTCTGTGACTGCACTGCATAACAGTTGTTCTCATTGACAATATTTGTATCTAAAAAAAATTGTTCCATCAAAGCATATTTGTTAAGAGAAAGAGTTGAATCTTAGCTAGCAGAGGCAGTTGGTTACTCATCACTAGCAAAGGGGAGGGAGATATATTTGTGATTATACAGCATTTGTGTTTTCAAAATGTGTCCTATGGACAGTCACTTCAGGATATTTTAATTGACTTCTCAGTTAGAAAAAAAAAAAAAAAAAAAAGTGTAAGAAATGTACAGCCAAACACATTGAACTAAGTTCTATTCCCAAAGGACCTTTGAAACCTTTTAATAAGCAGATATTTCTAACCACCAGGAAGATATAGCCTGCTGAGTTTTCTGAGCTGATTTACTTAATTTTTAACTCTTTTATCTTAGAATCTCTTGTTTGTTTTGCTTTGTTTGTTGTTTTGCAATAACATTATAGAATTTGAATCCACTTTGGAAACATTGCATTGTTTCTTTAAATTTCAATTTTGTTAATAATTAGTTTAAATTATGATGTCTTTATGCTGTTGTCAATATCACCAATTACCACCATGTTGCTTAGGAATCCTCAGTCCTGCATCTTCCCCTTACCTTGAGCTATAAGCAGCCTCTGTCAAAGTGGCACAATTCCTCCAACATCTTTCTTCAGGACCCACAAGCTACTGCTTCACATCTCCTCTTCTCTCCACCACCTCAAGTTTCAGTCCTTGAAGCACTTTTCTTTTCTCTCCACACTCACTCCCCACATTATGTCATCCAGTTAACTGGTTTGAAACACCATCTCTATACTGATTACACTCTTGCAGTTACACCTGCCATCCACACTTTTCCTCTGAACTTCAGGTTCACACGTCCACCTGCTGACTCGACGTCTTCACTTGTCTATATTCCAGACATTACAAAATTAACCTAACCAAGAATGACTCCCTTTTCTTCCTCCCAAAATCTGCTCTTCCAACCATCCTTTTCATCTTGGTTGATGGCAACGTCATCTTTTTTCAGCTGCACAGATCAAAATCCTTGGAGGCATCCTTATACCTCTCTTTCTCTGGCACATCACTCTCAAGTCACCAGTAAGTCCCAGTGAACCTACTTTCCAAATACAGCCAGAACTCAGCCATGTGAGCACTTCTCATGGCCATCTCTGCTGATCCAAGCCACCACCATTGCACTGGTCCTTCCCTTGTCCCCTGTAATTGATTTTCAAAACAGAAGCCAGAGTGATCCTTTCAAATTACTCTTCTCCTCAAACCTCTGCTTTACCCAACAAAAGCCAAATTGCTTGCAATGAACAAGAAGACCCTCTAGGGGTCTGCCACCCCTCCCCTCTCTAATTTACATCCTGCTACAACCCAATCTTAACTCCACAACACGTGCACTTTTGTCCTTCCTGTTGCTTGGCCTCCCGAGCCTGCTCCCACCTCAAGGTGTTGCACCAACTGTTTACCCTCTCTTGCATTTTCTTCCTCCAGGTGACTGTGTGATTCACTCGCTCACTTTCTTAATGAGGTCTGTTCTCCCCAACCCTTTGACCAACTAATCCTGTGCTCCCAATCTTCCTAACTCTGCTTGATTGTTTTTCCTCCATGGCATTTATAACTTGCAACACACTGAATACCTGACTTAAACATCATGTATATTTCCCGTTTTGTTCATTTATGTTTCCCCTCGGAGATCCTCAATAAATACATATTGAATTAAAAATAAATGAATGGTCTATGGTTGAGTTTATATGAGGATCAAGTTTCTCTCTAAATGTATGTTTACTGAAATCAAATCCTTTTTTTAATTTTTATAATAGATATGAGAAAATTTTTATAATAAGTTAAAAATCTATGAAGTAATTTACATACTGAGTTTGTTCTCATTTTATGTGAAAAAAATCACAAAATCTTATTTACTCATCAACTACCACTTTGTAAAGCTATACATGGGAGAAAGTCTAATAGGGAACATAGAACATTAATCAGCTTTGTTGTATTAAAGAAGTGAGTTGATGAATTACATTTTTTATTATTCTTAAACTACCTGTAAGAGTGTAATATTGTTTGGGTAATTACAGTGCATTTTAAAATGTATTTTGCTGAAACATTTTAATTTTAAAGAAATTGCTCTGATTTTAAAATATTGACCTTATAAGCAGCTAAGTGTACATGAAAACATCATTCAATGGAAAATAATAAAAGAAGACATGGAAATAATACAAGTACTGAGAGAGTTGTACAATTTCAGAATGCTTTGAATCAATCAAATTTCTAAGTTGATCCATCATTATACTGGAAGTTTGACACTCAATCAGAATCAACTTTGCCAATTACAAAGAACTCTTCTTTGGAATTTTGGTTTCTAAGGGTCACACTTTTTGCAATATAATAGTTTGTCTCTTAAATAGTCTGTATCTACTACTAATAAATAGTAGCTGGGTATCCATATTATGTAACAGAAGGGAAATGAAATTGTACATTTTTTTAGGTAATTCTGGGAAATTTTTACATAATTTTAGATAAATCTCCTGGTAATTCTGAAATACCATTGTGGTTGAAAATGGGCTATATTGAAAGGTTTGATTGCTTTAAAAAAAAATTAAACTCTCACTTCTCTTCCAAGTTGCTGCAAGATGAAATGCTCCTTTCTTTATCTACGCTGTTCTCCCCTTCTCTGAAGAAGGAAATTCTATCATAGGGCCCAGGAACCTGAGCAACTGTGTTACTTATTTTAGATCCTTGGTCATTCTAGATTTTCTCAGGTTCAGCGAGAGAATATCTATGCCCACCAGATTACATAAAAAGTATGAGATGTGGTTTGGGAAATAGGATAAAGACTTATAAACTGGCATTCGGGATGTGGTTTATGGAAAGTCTTAAGGTAAATGAGCATATCTCAACTCAGGGACAGACAAGTCTTAGCAGCTCTCCTTTTATCAAACAAATCTTATTTCCATTTTCTTTCCATTTTTCTGTGCTCAAGACATGTTTAGCTAACTGTAGAGACTGCCAAAGACAATCAAATCCTTTTTAATGTGAATATCAGATGTAAGAATGCTTTCATTATAAGGGTGAAACTAGAAATCAGAGGTGAGTGAATTAGCCCTGGATCTGACCCAGCGACCAGAGGCACAAACCATCACTGGCAGATTGAGATATGGGGAGGATGAAAGTGGCAGCAAACAGCCTGAAGACAAAGAAAATGGAAAAACCAAAAGGAGCCATGTTTACATTAGACCTCTAATTTCCTGAAAATACT
The DNA here is from genome assembly GCF_008728515.1 of Papio anubis. Classification (NCBI taxonomy): domain Eukaryota; kingdom Metazoa; phylum Chordata; class Mammalia; order Primates; family Cercopithecidae; genus Papio; species Papio anubis. The sequence goes on from NC_044989.1 coordinate 100,514,392, forward strand.
CCCTTAATGAAAGCAGGAGCCAAACCCACTTTAAGTAATTCATTTCGTTGCTATGATTGAGGAATGTGTTAGTTTCAAAAATCTTAATGTAGATTATTTTTGAAAAGGTTGTTCACTTTGCATGGGGACTAGTTTTCTAGATAATTCCTCTAAAGGGTGATTTTTCCAGTGTCTTCAGAGTTTGTGTGTACGTTTGTAATCTGGCACAGACTACTCAGGGAGCATAAAGCAGCTCAGATTTCCAGAAACCACTACTCAAGAAAAAAAGGCGAAATGAAAAGAAAGTAATTTTGAACATTACGACCCCAAATCAAACAAGGTTTTGCTCAAGAAGAAAAAAACGATGAGGGAATTCCTCACTAAAGTCTCGGTCTTTACCCATAAGTTCACTGTTCCTAAAGAGTCATGAAATCCAAGAAAACTTGTCCTCAACATGGGCATCAAGAGACTCTGATTTTCTTTATAGTTTGAGGTCTCTGCTCAGATGGTGAATCAAAGACATTCAGCTATAGTGTGGGGTTCTTTCAGCCAAGCTTGCAGCAAAAGGTACATGATATTTTCGGATCGTAACACCCCAGAGTGAAGAGGAATTACAGAAATGCTGACTGGTCCTGTGGGTGGACAGGGAGAGTGGAGATTGGGGAGGATGACCAGCAACCCCAGGGGCATCGACATCATCCCATTCCTTTTCCCCATGGCATACACCCCCATTCAGGGAGCCTCAGTTGGGTGGCAGTGGGGCTGAGAGGGCAGAGGCCCCATTACTCAATGACTCTGACCTCAGACATTCCATCACACTTTGACTGCAAGGCTCCCGAGAGGAAGGCATAGGATGTGTGGAATCCTCATTAGGGGAAAAATGTCAGACTGGCATTACCAAGGGGAAGCAAAGAGAGAAAGCAGGTAAACTGTAAGTCTGCCTTTCTTCATGGCCCAGGACACATAGCTCTTCTGAGCAAATAACTCACAGTCTTCTTGCACCCAACTATCACCAAAAACCTGCAAGTTAGCTCACTACAACCTTGGCATTATCAGTACTGCACATAGCACCCTGGAGCCCAGGAACTATCCTATAAATATCCAGCAAGCCTTTGTTTCTTTGCAGTCAGCTCCTCTCTGGCTGTGCTGCCCGTTGCAACCTTGTAATGTATTTTCATACTTTCTCTAATAAATCTGCCTTTCTTTATCTACAACTGTCTTAGTAAATTATTTTACCCCTGTACCACCAGCCCAGATAGTTGTCGCTCACCTATGACAGGGAAGTATTCATTCCAATCATAGAATGAGCTCAAAATTGGCCCCTCATATCCACACTTAAGTCATGTTTAACTAAGTTGTCACAGACAAAAGTGGTCTTAGATAGGATCTGCAGTTGTTGAAATTAAAGACTACCCACCCACCTGATAGGTTATCAAGTCTTCTCTAAATCTCAGTTACATCTTGGTGGACACCATCTTTATTCTGTGTTTTTCCATTAGGACAGCATCCCCTTCTACCCAGGGCTCAGTCACACCCAACTCCAGAGCCAATCCCACAGACTCAGCCCAGCCACACACATGCCCAGGTTTAGTCTTGCTGTAGGGAGCCTGGGGCCCTCACCAGCGCTGGTTGGAAGTACAGGATTAGAGTCAGCAAGGACTTGGTTTCATCCCTACTTCACAGCACTATCATAAGAATGGCAGGATATGGTGTGTGGAAAGTGCTTGACTCAGGGTCTAGCACATAGTCTCAGTAAATGTTGATTGCTGCTGCTGCTATGTTATTTCAAGTGTACTAAGGACAAATACAACCCAGACAAGTTGGAGCCATCCTACCCTTGGCCCACAATATTTTAAAGATGTTTCTGTCATCACCCCATTTCTCCATTCTCCTCTGTGTCTGAGCCAAGGCCTCAGCCTCTATTCAGAATCCAGATGCCCTGCCTAGCTAGCCCTTTCCCTTTTCTCTTGGAACTGGACTCTTGGTTCCTGTTAGATTTTTGTTCTAGGACCAGAGGGATCTTTTCCACCAACCTGTAGTAGGACCCTACTGCACATGCACGCACATGCGCACACACACACACACTCATGCAGATGCACATGCATACTCCCACAATGGTGGCATCGCCAGTGTTGGAAGACTCTTGCACTGTATCCCCCCAACCAGACTTCATTTGCCCTTAGACATGGATGTCAGCCTGGCTCAAAGTCATCACCGGAATCCCTGGGGGGCTATCCTTTGCAGCTGTCTGCCTCTGCACTCTCAGAAAACCAGGAAGTATGGAGGGATGGGCAGAGAAATATAAACCCTTGTGATTATAGGACAAATATTTTAAAGGACATAGATGAAGAGAGTTCTCCTAGAGGAAAAACAGGTATCTGAAAACCGAAGACATTCCAGATACACTTGAGCTATGCGGCCACATCTCCAAACACAGAGGCACCCAAGTAGAAAAGTAACTTGGAATCAATCTCCTCATCTAAACAATGCATTCAAGAACAGAGAGAACCCCAGGTCCTGCTGGGGATCCTGTAACATTCACATCAGCAGTGCCAGCAGCCTATCTACAGGGCACAGAGATCAAAGTTCCCCAAGCGGGGAAGGAAAAAATTAAGGACAATGATGAGGTCTGACAACATTAAGTGCTGAGTGCTGCCTGAGTAATGCACTAAACCCTTACACCCGGTTAACCTTCAGAAACTCTGATCATGATGTTAGTACGAATATGCTAGTTACCTCTTTGTAAGCAAGGAATTCAAGATTTAAAGACGTAGATGAGTTGCCTAATGTTATGTAACAAGTAAGTGTAAGAGCAGAGATTAAATGCAGATCTGCATTAGTCCAGAGCCTTCTGTCTCCAACACTATGCATGGAATAGCCAAAATGAGATAATCATGTCCATAATGGTATTCAGAAACGATGGCACATGAAGAGTTTGGCCTCAGAATCTGGCAGGAGAATGGTTATAGCTAGACAGAAATATGCCTCCCACTTTCTTATGCCTGGAAGAAATTATAAGGAAAAACTGACATTCAGTGGATAAGGCTTTGGGGGCCAGTTCTGCCATGTCGACCTCTGCAACCCTCTGTTGAGTAGCCTTCAGAGAAAAGAAGAACAGAGCCACCAAGCAGAGGATCAAAGCAGGCAGCCGCAACAAACTTGATCTTACATCAGTCATTCACTCCCCACCCTTCTGGAAACAATGGCCCTCATTCAGGAGGGCCTTCTCATATCTGCATATCCACCCCGCTCATGTCCCTTCTCTATTTCCTTCTTGCAGATGGCTACGATCCTGCTTCCTCACCCCTTTGGTCAGCAACTTCTTGCTTCATTAGTTTCGTTTTTTTCCTTCATCTCCATCTGAGTAGATTACACTGCTGGATTTTGTGGATTTCAGAAAGAATAACTACGGAATACGAGCACTCTATGTGTATACTGCAAAGCCCCCATCCTTTCTTACCCTCAACCAGGTCTTTTCCAACACATGAGACCAAAGTCCCGTATTACACAAATAAGATTTCAAGGGATTTCATCAATCTGTACCATGATTTTCCCATTGGTAATACTACTTTTCTCACAAGCAAAATTGATAACAGTGATTATTATTAACCTCAATTTTGTTCCCTTTGAGATAAAAGTACTTTTGAAAAACACCCCAAAGGCACTTACCCTCATTGGGTTGTACTTGAGTTCTTTCTTCCTCAACTGTCTGCGCACAGTCTCATAACTCGGGAAGCCAATTTCTCTAACAACTTTAGAGCTTTACTAAGTGCAACAGCCGCCCTCTATTTAAAAACCTCCCATTTTCTTTTTCAGTTAAGAGACAGGAACCAGGTTACTGATAAGCTGAACCCGAAGATCACACTGTTAACAAATGTTAACTGCAGTTTTCACCACATTCTCCTCTACTTGAAAGATCTTTGATGAAGTTCTATTTCCAATTTTTACCTTATCTCTGTAGATGGTTACATTTTGTCTTAACTATATTTTGCCTTCCTCGTGAGTGACTTTCTCAGCAAAACCTCCCCAACTCCATGTAGGTGGCAGGTCACTCATTTCCCTTAAAGCGAGCTGTGTAGTTGTAACTTCCCTATGGTCACATTTCTAAGAACAACAATGTCCATTTCTGCTGCAAGTTGTTTATTTGGTGTTTTTTGGTTTGTTTCTGTTTTTTTTTGGCGGGGGGCACAGAGCCTCTCTACGTCACCCAGGCTGGAGTGCAGTGGTGCAATATCAGCTCACTCTGCAGCAAGTTTTATAACTGATGCCTCACTGGCAATGTTTTTGAAAACTTTGACACATGTTGTGTGCTTAAGTGTACACCAGACTCTGTGTGCAGTAATTTGGTACATGCTATCCCATGCAATCCTCAGAAGCTAACAGGAGCCTCAGAGAGGCAAATTACATTACCCAAGGTAGCAGCCAGTACAAGGGAAATCCGGGATCCAAAGTGTCTATACCTGGGCTTTTTCCACGTGCCCCAGATGGCCTATCTCAGGTGGTTGTAATAGAGATTTATGGACACGAGATGCAATTATTAGAATTCCGGATAAACTAACCTTCATTATCTATGCAATTTTTAAAAATATTGGTGACTTTCAAATAATCAGGATGTGCCATCTGCCAGAGTCCTCCCTAATATAGTAGAGCATGAGATTTAGGGAGAGAACAGCCTAGTTTTCCTCTTCGCAGCTGCTTGTCTTTGGGCAAATTCTCTAACCTCTCTGTCTTGTGTGAAGGGTATTGTTGTCAATACTAAATCAATAACCTATGGAGGATGTCACCCATATTAATGAACACTGGTGATTTTCTGCTCTATCATATACCCATCCTATCACACCCAGCACAATTGTGTTTAAAATAAAAACAAACCTTCTGGCCAGGCGTGGTAGCTGACACTGTAATCCCAACAGCCTGGCCAACATGGTGAAACCCTGTCTCTACTAAAATACAAAACATAGCTGGGTGTGATGACGCACGCCTGTAATCCCAGTTACTCAGGAGGCTAAGGCACTAGAATTGCTTGAGCCCGGGAGGCAAAGGTTGCAGTGAGCCAAGATTGCACCACTGCACTCCAGCCTGGATGACAGAGTGAGACTCTGTCTCAAAAGAAAAAAAAAAAAAACCTTCAAAATGTATTTGAAAAGATGGAATGATTCATAATATGTACCATATCTAAAGATCATGTTTATGTCAAGAGACTAACAAAACCTGGGTAGCACCTGACCTTCAATCTTCAGCATCTGAAGCTCATTTTGGTTTGGGTGCAGAGCTAAGATGTCTTCTCTATGTGAATATAACCTCACCCCCCAACCCCCACCTCAACACACAGACAAATGAACAGCTGTGTATACTCTCCAATTTTTGTGGATTTGTGTCAAGACCCTCGTCCCACCAAGTGAGCTAGATCACCTCTTCTCCTTACTTAGGGTTGCCATACATAAAAGATGAAAATCTACATCAAGGAGATAATGGTAGACTTATTTGCATACTATGCAGTCTTTAGGTGGATTATGACTTCATAAGGTCATCAATCATTTATTCTCCACTGCTACAGAACTGGAGAAAATATACCTAAATAATACACAAAACAATACTCATTGATGTCCCCAACATTGTGTCAGGCACTGTGAGAGGTGCAAGAGAAGATGAGACTCATTGCTGACCACAAGGAACTAAAATAAAGACCATGGGAAAAGAGGGGTGGGGACAGGGATGTAGGATTTTACAAATCTGCAAATTTAAGATTCTTTTTTTTTTTTGAGACGGCGTTTCACTCTTGTTGCCCAGGCTGGAGTGCCATGGCACGATCTCAGCTTACCGCAACCTCCGCCTCCGGGGTTCAAGTGATTCTTCTGCGTCAGCCTCCCTAGTACCTGGTATTACAGGCACCTGCCACCATACCTGGCTAATTTTGTATTTTTAGTAGAGATGGAGTTTCTCCATATTGATCAGGTTGGTCTCAAACTCCCGACTTCAGATGATCCCCCCACCTCAGCCTCCCAAAGTGCCGGGATTACAGGCATGAGCCACTGCCCTCAGCCTCAAGATTTAAATTATACAGAAATTTACAGCAGTTAGAATATTTTTAAAATTATGGTGTGTTATCAAGAGACTATAAAGTAGTCTTTACTCAGGAGTATAACTTATTGGCCTGGCACAGTGGCTCCTGTCACTTTGGGAGGCCAAGGCAGGAGGATTTCTTGACGCCAGGAGTTTGAGACCAGCCTGGGCAACACAGTGAGATTTTGTCTCTACACAAAAATTTTTAAACAGAGTGGAACTCAAAAAAATTTTTCTAGCATGGTTGACCTGCAGTTCTATCCTAGTTCTAGATCTCTTAATATCCTTCACATCACATGAGAATCAAGGCAGCAGTATTTAGAAACTTGCACCACATCCGCTGTGGAACTTACCCTTCAGTCTCTATCATTGGCATTTACATACTTGATTGTCATCAAAATGAATAATGCCATTTTCAGTGCTTCCATAAATAGTTATCAAATTCAGGGAGACCAACATCCATCAAGGTCCTCCTGAGTTAGTGATAAAGAAGGCCACATCTGAATGCAGATATGAGGGACTGAGCAGCCGTGGGCAGCTTGAGGAAGTTTCTCTTGAATGATCCCTCTATGCCAGGGCTCTGCAAAATGTGGAATTCGGACTCCTGCTGCTGTACCCACCTGGCAGGGAGAGACTAGGCAAGCCTGTAAGGGGCCAAGTCCTGCCCCGCTGTGAGGATCGCTCCCCAGGGGTGGAGATCTTTAATGGTGCACCCCAAGCATGGTTTGCTCGCAGGCCATGACACCTCTTGGAGGTAACTCTCCTTAATGAAAGTGCCCCAGAACCAACAAAGGCAGCTCTCTAAGGAGAGGCAGAACAACATCTGTGACAATTCATCAATCAGTGACCTGAAAGGAAAGATCAAAGTTGGCCAAACTTATTTGTCTGAAATGAGAATAACATACAGTGCTCCTGGAGAAGCAGAAAAGTGGAGTTTGGGCACACACATGTGTGCTCAAGTGCTTGTTTGTGTGTGCACATGCAGGGTTGTGTCCACATGGAGAGGACATATGAGCTGTGCACCTAAACCAAATGAGTTTTCGGAATGTTGAAAATTGTCCTAAATTGGCAAAAACAAGAGGTTAGCTGGTCTTCCTTGCACTTTGCAGAAACAGGTTCAGATCCAATACCAATTCCACAGCTTATGATAACCCAGAGTCCCCTCATGACATTTGCTGATTTCTGGGGCTCATTTTCTCCGAGATCCTGTGTCTCTAGCTGCAGGAATATCATCTTTGTTCCGCTCAGCATCAGCCCAAAACTCAGTCCCCTCTCCAGTTTGCAAAAGAAATCCATTTACACCAAACATTTCTAAAATATGGTGTACCTAGCTAAAGATTCACATATCACACGGAAGACCTTATGGCCTCCTACCATCCACCAGGTCCTCTTCCTCCTCTCCTCTCCTCTCCTCTCCCCTGCTCATCACCCCTCTTCCCTTCTTTCCAGTGCTTGTCGCTGAATGGGCTCAGCCCAAATTCACCAAGGTACTAGGCAGCTAGAAAGCTTTATCTCTTTTAGAAAGAAGGCAGATTGGCTGGGTGCAGTGGCTTATGCCTGTAATCCCAGCACTTTGGGAAGCTAAGGTGCATGGATCACCTGAGGTCAGGAGTTCAAGACCAGCCTGACCAACATGGTAAAATCCCGTCTTTACTAAAAATACAAAAATGAGCCAGGAGTGGTGGCAAATGCCTGTAATCCCAGCTACTCAGGAGGCTGAGGCAGGAGAATCGCTTGAACCTGGGAGATGAAGGTTGCAATGAGCCAAAATCCTGCCATTGTACTCCAGCCTGGATGACAAGAGCGAAACTCTGTCTCAAAAAAAGTTTAAAAAAAAGAAAGAAAAGAAAAGAAAAAGAAAAAGAAAGAAAGAAAGAAGGAAGATATAGATGGCAAATCCATTTTTCTCTGTCACATTTACCTTTGCTTCACCTTCATGTCTGCATGAGTACCCTTTCCCTCACTTCTAAAACATTCCCTCTTCTTAGTTGGTTGCTTTAACCCATTAAATATGTTGTCTAGTAAAACCTACTCCTTTACTCTCTTGAGGAGTATAGACTTTTTTAAAAAGTAGAAAAGTCATAAATACAAATGTTTGAATGGCTTATACACGAATTCCAGCATCTATGAAAGAAACAAAACTGAAGTAGAATTCGTTTTAACCCAGAAAATTCTAATCAAACCTAATACACAGCCAGAAACGTTACCCTCTCTTAAGATTAGCCCTGTGTGTCTTTACCACACCCCTCACTCAGAATGCTTGTTTTCATGAGATTTAACAGGAAGCAAAAACTCAACCTTATTTTATGGTTACACCATAATATGTGCATTCAGATCTTTCATGATTTGATAATGGGTAAAAAATCTTCCTGTGTTCACAAATTAAATTGGCTGTTTTTTATTTTCCTGAGGCAGTTAGCCTTAATGATTGGCTCCTATTTGTCTGAATATGAACTGTAGGGATCAAAGACTTTGCTGTATTCATTCTCTTTCTTGTCCACTCTTTGAGAAATTAAAAATTACAACAAGGCACAAAAGCTAGTGTGTTTCACTCTTCCCCCTTACTCCTATTCCAAAGTTCAGAAAAAGTCTATGTTTAGTTGAGAGTTAACAGAGGTGCTTGATTTTGGGTTTGTGGAATAGAAGTTATGTTAAAACCACATGTTCACCTGGAAGAAAAAAAATAATTGGTAAAAAATTAGATTTTTATATTCTCTCTCTGTCTCTCTCTCTCTCTCTCTCTCTCTCTCTCCATACACACACACACACACACACACACACACTTGCCCCTTCCTTCCTCATCCGTCTTTTGCTAACTAAGCAAAAAAAAAAAAAAGATTTACTCAACGGTTTCTATAAAACACATTTAGTCACATTTTAACAGGGTTCACGTGTCCCCCACCAGCCTTGAATAGTTTAAGCAAAAGAATGAGCAACTGGGTAGCTAGAAATTGTGAGTTGTCAACAAAAAGTACCTTTAATAGCTGTGGCAGGCAGCCTCCAAGATGGCCCCATGATCTCTGCATCCTGGTGTTTACATCCTTGTGTAGTCTTTTCTCTCACTGTACCAGGTCAGGTCTTTGTCATCAATATAATATGGAACAAGTGATCACGTGCCATTTCCAAGATTAGGTTATAAAAGGCATCCTGTGGTCATCTGGGACGCTCTCTCTTGAATCACCCCCTCTGAGAGAAGCCATCTCAAGGGCAGCCCCAGAGAGTGCTCCACATGGACAGGTCCTGAAGCCTCCTGCCAACAGCCACATGAGTGAGCCTAGCAGCAAGTCCTTCAGTTGCAGTCGAGTCTTCAGAGATGACAAAGTGTAGTCAACAGCTTGACCACAATTTCATGAGCAATCCCAAGGCAGAACCACCAAGCTAGGTCACTGTCAGATTTCTGACCCTCAGGAACCACGTGAGATAATAAAGGTTTACTGTTTAAGCTGCTAAATTTTAGAGTAATTTGTTATGGCACAATAGATCCCTAATAGCTGATAGAAAATGAACTTATACTATATTCTTTGTGGATCTAACAACAAATACGTAGAAGTCAGGGGTACTTGCTAGTAAGAAATGACTTGATCTCCATGGGTTGTTTTTTTTTTGTTTTTTGTTTTTTTTTTTACTGTATTTCCCTTACAAAGTAGTCAAAAATTCAACTGCTACTCCTACTCAGAAGGCCTTTTAGTGTCTGTGATGTCAGGAAGCCATTTTTCTTATAACTCTGGAGTTTCTGTTATCAGAGGAAACGTCCGGTCTTACAGATTGTTCCACAGATATTAAAAGCACCTTTTCCCTAGTCTGATCACATAAAGTCTCTCCCTTCTACATGCTCATTCTATTTATTCAACAGATTTTATTCATGGATCAGAAGGAAACACATTTGTTTTGTCAAGAAAGCAACATTTCACCATAATGCCCTCACAATCGGGGGTCTTCCCCAAGTTACTACTGGTCAGCAGTGGCGTCTGAGAGACCTCAGGGAGACAGATCTCTACGAACCCTGAGGGGACACTCAGCGTCCTTCAGGCAATAGCAGTTGTGATAGCAAAGGCAAGCATTTGTGAGAACAGTGGGTGAAGGACCCCTTGGGCAGCTGCCCATGCTTTGTGCAGACAGTCTTCTCTTTAATCAGAAATGTTCCGATGATGCAATGCCTTCCTGCCGTATTAGCTCTTGTGCCCTGAAATCTCAAACAAGCACTTTGCCTTATGACATGGTAAGAGCATAAAAGGAAAATCTGATCTGTAGGTTACATTCTCAGTATTTTCCCTGTGTCGTGGCTTTCATGCTTTGGTGTCTCAAATACCCTCTCTGCTTCTCCCATTGTAAGAATGTGAGAGGAAAGGCTGATCTGTAGATCGTGTTCTCACTCTTTCCTCCTGTTGAAATGTTGAAATAAATGTCAACATTTTCCTTCATGGCTGTATTTCTTCTAAAACCTAGAACTCTAGAAACTTCTATCTGGGGCTGGCAAAAAATTAAAGATGTCCTTTGTTTTGCTGAAATTACCCAGTCCTGTCAATATGCATCACAGAATACCCTCTGAGGTCAAGTCCAGATATTTTGAAACATTACAAGAAAATTTAGATTTAGGACGGAAAGGAGATTAGGAAAGGGGGAAAAAAGGTGATTTCACAGGGACCACAGGCATGCATTTTCAGGAAGGATTTTAGTCATCCACTTAAAATTGTTTTGCTTCAAAGTTATATACAGTTCTCTAGAAATTGATGACACATTTTTTAAAACAACACCTTATTTGCCAATGTACTTGTGTAATATGTAACACATAACATCTAACAGGCACTGCCCTTTGGTCTGAAGCACACAGCACCAGAGTCATGGGGCACAAAAGTCACTTAAAAATTATTGATTTATATCAGTAATGCACAGTTAATGAGTTTTTAAATGTATAGAATACTACAAATGAAAAAATTCTCAGCCGGGCGCGGTGGCTCAAGCCTGTAATCCCAGCACTTTGGGAGGCCGAGATGGGCGGATCACGAGGTCAGGAGATCGAGACCATGCTGGCTAACACGGTGAAACCCCGTCTCTACTAAAAAATACAAAAAATTAGCCGGGCAAGTGGCGGGCGCCTGTGGTCCCAGCTACTCGGGAGGCTGAGGCGGGAGAATGGCGTGAACCCGGGAGGCGGAGCTTGCAGTGAGCTGAGATCCGGCCACTGTACTCCAGCCTGGGCGACAGAGCGAGACTCCGTCTCCAAAAAAAAAAAAAAAAAAAAAAAAAAAGAAAAAATTCTCATACCCTAATACTCAGAGATAATTATAGTCTAACATACCCACATATTTTCTGCTGGCCTTATTTCTTAGAGAGTATGTGGATACAATTGTGCAACATATATATATATATAACTATGTACAAATATTATATATACACAACAGAAAATGCAAAACTTCCCAAGAGACACAAAAGAAAACAAGTGAATGAAGAGTCATGTCATGCTTCTAGAGAAGACTCAGTAATAAGATTCATAATGAACTTTTTTGGAAGTTGACAAAATAATTCTAAAATTAAAGTGAAGAATAAGGGTAAATGGCAAAGCTAACTTCTCAGTAAGTGCCTGTGTGTGCCACACACGGGTTCCACCCACACAATCATCATAATAAACTTATAATATAGGGACTACTATTACCCTTACTTTACAGATAAGAAAACTGAGCCATGTCGAAGTGAATAAATTTGCTGGGTCACATTGCCAGGCAGCTAAGAAGCTGGGATTTGAACCCAGGCACAATGAAAGTGAAGCCTGCACTATTATCCAAAATCTGCATTGCTTCTCAATTTTCCAGAAATACATAAGATCAGTCAGGAAAATATGAAAAATAGTAAAAGGTTAGGAGAACAGATGATTTCTCCTTAAGCCTACTGTTGTCCTACAGATATTCCTCTGTGGATATTCCTACAGATACTCTCTTTTGAGCCTACTGTTGTCCAATAAAGTTTCAGTAATTAAAAAATATAGAACAGCCACAGGAGGAGACAGACGACTTACAAGAACAGAATAAAAGATCTAGAAACCAATGGAGCATTAATAGGAATTTATCACAAGATTATCAACATGGTGAAAAAATCAGTATATCAAACCTGAGAGAAAGAATAGGTTTTAAATAAATGGTGTTATGACCATTTTATATTTAATTTAAGCATTACAAATGGTTTAATATTATCATTATAAAATATAAACATATAAAAATAATCAGTAAGAAAATTTAATCAGTAAGAAAATTAAATTCCAAGTGGATTAGAGATTTAAAAGGAAAAAGAAAAAAGTTAAATCTGTAAGCAGATAGAATTAAGTATTTATTTGGTAATGAGGTATAAATAATATTGGCCTTCTAAACTCAATGATAGAGATAGGAATCATAATGTGAAAGACCAAATAAATCTGATCACATTTGAAAATACCATAAATAGAGGGCAAGCAAAAAACCGATGAAAATGTTACAAACACACACATATGCATACACGTGTGTGCACATGCGCACACACACTCAATAGAAATATTTTATAAATAGCAGAAAAGACAACAATCTAAACTTTAAAATATGCAAAAGATATAAACTAAATTCAAAAAGAAAGTACAGAGATTTTCAATTAACTAATTAAAATATTATACATCAAAATAAATAAAAATACTAATTAAAACCAATAAATGTGCCATTTTTACTCATGAAGCCTGGAGGTTTAAAAATTTATAATAATGATACCTAGATATTTGGAGAGATAATAAGCATACAAACTGGTGCAACCTTTTTAGATGATAATTTGGAAATCTGCATCAAAATACCCCTGAACTCAGCAATTTCTCTTCTGTTAATACAGTTGAGATAATCATGGATGTTCAAAAACATTTAGCCACTCATTCACCATGTTGTAATAATAGTAGGAAAAAACTAAATATACAAAATAAAGAATTAATTAATCGATGGTACTTTTAAATAGTAAAATACTTTGCAGTCATCAAAAATGATGTAGAGTAATAATATTTAAATAAATAGAAAATGTTTGTGATACACTTTGTTTAGAGGACAAGTTTTGTGATTTCTACTTCCAGCCAAGATAGAGTAACAGGAACAAGATTTACCCTCCTGACTTAAACAACTAAACACTGAACAAAACGTATGAATCTACGGCTCTCAAGATATGAACATCAGGCAATGGACGATAGTGAACCTTGAGAGATGAGAAGCAAAAAAAGAGCCCAGCAATTGCCCTGATTACTGCCTGGAGAGTTTCTGATCCGTAGCAAAGAGAAGAGGAAGACAGATGAAGTCCAGTGGTCTCTCTGAGATAAGGAATCAGAGCTGGGACTCTGGGAAGGCTAAGATAACTTGAGTTCACAGAGTACTGAGAAGGAGATCACTATAGAGATATCTGTAGAGTCCTCTTCAATTACTCAACTCAGTACTGATGAGCTCATGCTTCTGAGGAAGTGATCTGTGGTCAAAGAAAGAACCACCCAAAAAGATTAGAGGGAACAGTCACCACAACTCTTACAGAGTCAGAAATAGTACCTGTGCCCACTATTCAAAATGGAAAATGACATAACTCATGAGTTTTGTCTCAATAGTAGTATAAATTAACCACAGACTAAATGTCACTCTGGGTACACATAAAAAAACTTAAAAGTAAGACCCAAAAAGGTCAGACTTGTTTCAGGGCAACATAACAGTAATTCAGAGCATAGCTCAAATATTTATAGAAATACAAAAATATTCAGCCATCAGTATGTTAAAATTAGCACTGTCTGGCATACAATCAAAAATTTTCAAGCATAAAAAGGAGCAGAAAAATACTACCCTTAATAAAGAGAAGAATCAATCAATCAAAACTAGCAAAGAATTAACATAGATAGTAGAATTAGCAGGAAAGGACATAAAAACAGCTATTATATCTAAATTCTATATGTGAAAAAAAATCTAGATGAAATATTGTATTAAGCAGAGATATGGCAGATTTAAAAAAGACCTAAATAAAACACCTACAGATAAAAGCTACATTTCAGATGAAAAATATATTGTATGGGATAGAAACTACGCAAAATAAAATACAGACAGAAAAAAGATCTGAAAAAAAATACAGCATCTGTGAATTGTGGGGAAATTTCGAGTCATCTAATGTAAGTGTAATTGAAGTTCCAGGAGGAAAGGAGTGAGCAGAAGGACAGAAAAAAAGTTACGTGAAGAAATAATGACCAAAATATTGCAAGTTTGATGAAAAGCATAAATCTCTGAAGTCCCAGAAACTCAAACACTAAAAATAGTGATAAAGAAAAACTCTTGAAAGTGAGAAAAAAAAAAAAACATGTTACTATAGAAGAATTAGGGAGAGAGTGACATCAGATTTCTCATCAGAAACAATGCAAGAGGACAGCAGAATGAAATCTTTAAATAACTGAAAGAAAAAGTCACCTTAGAACTTTTTACTCAATAAAAACACTGCTCAAAAGTAAAGACGAAATAAAGACTTTTTCAGACGTACAACAGCTGAAGTAATTTGTCAGTAACAGACAAGTACTACAAGACATGTTAAAGGAACGTCCTCCAAGTAGAAAGAACTGATACCAGACACAGATCTGATCCACAGGAAGGGATGCAGAGCACCAGAAATGGTAGCTATGGGGTAAATACAAAGATTTTTATTTCTTATTGTTTAAATTATTTAAAAGATAATTGATTGTTTGAAGCGAAAGTAATGACAATGTAATGTGGGTTTTATAATATGTGTAGAAGCAACATGTATGACAGCAACAGCACAAAGGCCAGAGAAGAGAAATAGAAGTTGACTGTCGTAAAGCTCTTAAATTATCAGTGAATTGGTAAATATCACCTGAAGGTGAACTGTGCTATTTAAAGATGTATACTAACTCCGAATCACCCTAGAGAAACCACTACAACAGCATAACAAAGAGCTATAGAGAATGATCTTACAAAGGAGAAAATTAATTTGGAATTATAAAAAAATACAATTAATCCAAAATAAGACACAAAAAGGATAAATGAGGAACAAAGAACAGATGGGACAAATAGAAAACAGATAGCAAGAGAAGAACTTTAAGCCTAAATATATCAACAATCCTATTAACGTAAATGATCTCTGAACACCCCAACTAAAAGGTAGAAATTCTCAGTTTGGATTAAAAAAGGAAAACCCAACAACGTTCTGCCAACAAGAATCTAACTTTAAATACAAAGACACAAAAAGACTCAAAGCAAAAGAAACAAGATTTTCCATATTAATGCCAATCAAAACATAGCTGGAGTGGTTATCATAAGATTAGACAAAAAAATGCATATTATATATTGCTCTAAAATTATATATAACCAGGAATAAAGAGAGTTATTCCATATATTATAGATAACCAGGAATAAAGGGAGTTATTCCATAATGATAAAGGGGTCAATTTATCTAAAGAATATAATAATACTAGCTGTTTATGCTTCTAATAATTGAGCTTCAAAATACATGAGGAAAAAACTGATAAAAATGAAAGGAGAAATGGAGAAATCCTGAGTTACAGTCAGAAATATCAATATTCTTCTTTCAGTAATTGATGGAAGAACCAGAAAAATCTGTGAAGATATAGAAAATATGAAAACCACTGTTAAGCAATTAGACCTAATTGACTTTTGCAGAACTCTCCACCCCACAGCACTGGAATAAGCACTCTTCTTAAGTATACAAGGATCATTTACCATGAGAGAGCATATTCCAGTCCCAAAACCAAGTCTCAATAAGTTAAATGGATCAAGGCATACAAAGTGTATTATCTGACAGCAATGGAATTAGAACACAAAATCAATAAAAGAAACATCTAGAAACTGTGTAAATGTGCGAAAACCAAATAATACACTTTTTAAATAACCCACGGCTCAAACAAAAAATCAAAAGGGGAATTAGAAAGTATTGTGAACTAAATGGAAACAAAACCACTACATATCAAAATTTGGGATATGCCACTAAAGAGGGAAATTTACAACACTAAAGGCGTACATTAGAAAATAATAAAAGTCATAAATCAGTATCATCGGTTACCACCTTAAAAAACTAGAAACAGAAGAGCAAAGAAAGCACAGAAAACAGAAGAAAATGAAATAATACAAATCAATGCATTAAATAGAACAGATAAACAATAAAGAAAAATCAATGATGCCAAAAGTTGCTTTGTTGAGAAGATTAATAATCTTGATAACTCTCTAGCCACACTGACTGAGGAAAAAAGAAAAAAGACACAAATTACTAATATCAAGAAAAAGAGAGGTGACACCACTAAGTTTCTATAGATGTTAAGAGGATAATAAGGGAATATGATAAACAATCAACAAGAATGACATATTGATAAATGCAATAGTATGGATGCACTGATAAATGCAATTGTATGGATGAATTTCAAAATAATTATGCAGCGTGAAAGAAGCCAGAGAGAAACAAGCACATGCTGTATTATTCCATTTATATCAATTTCTAGAAAATGCAAACTAACTTACAGTAACAGAAATCAGGTCAGTGGATGCTTGTGGATTAGGTGGGAGAAGTTGAAAGATGAACTTTGAAAGGGGTGTAGAAGCTTTACACGGGATGGGTATGTTCGTTATCTTGACTGTGGTAAGGGTTTCACTGGTGTGTATACATATGACAAAACTTAGATTGTACAATTTAAGTGTATGCAATTTTTCATATGTCAATTATACCTCAATAAAGCCATAAAAAAAGGAAATTTTAAATGTAATATACGTTACGACTCAATGTATAATAAATAATCAACACACACCTGCAAATACATGTGTAAACACATGCACACATACACATATGCAACATCCCATACATGTGTGCACGCAGACATAGGAAAACATGTCTAGGGAACAAGGACTCCAAAATCTTGTCAATGGTTATTTGCATGCGTAGAATTGCAGATGATTTTTTTCCTTGTTTTTATTTCTCTGGATTTGCTATTTCCTGCAATGAAATATATTATTTTTGAACATGTATCACAACAAATATGTTTCTGACTTTAATTTCTCAACATTTGTCTTATTGCATTTGTATTTCTATATTAGGTCTACATGACAGTGATGATTAAACACTCCAGTCCCTAGTCTGGGAAAACAGACCTCTAATACACTGCAAAGGCAGAACTTTGAACATATAAAAATCCAGAAGTTTGTTCTGTTCAAAAGTCAAGGATAGCATAAGACTTAAAAGGTGATGCAAGACTAAATGCCCTAAACCAAAAGATAAGCTTCAGATATTTCTGCGTTCATCAGAGTGCTCC
The DNA here is from genome assembly GCF_008728515.1 of Papio anubis. Taxonomy (NCBI): domain Eukaryota; kingdom Metazoa; phylum Chordata; class Mammalia; order Primates; family Cercopithecidae; genus Papio; species Papio anubis. Next base: position 100,531,727 of record NC_044989.1, read on the forward strand.
CTCATTCCTATGTACACACACACACACATTTTTAAGACATTCTCAATGAGGGGTCATGGGCAAGGTTCTGAAGGACTCTGACATTTTTAAGCGCACAGAAAGACATGTTCCAGATAAACAAAAGGGGTTATTCAATCTTTCTTCTAATTCCAGGAAAAAAAAAAATGACATCTTAGCCTAATTCAGACAATGAATACTCTTCAAAATATTGAAGGTGCAATAAAAGGAAATTATGAGATATTGTATGTCTCAGTAAAGGCATGTGAGGCCAATTGTCTCTCACTGTAGGAAATTTTTCCTCTGTAATGCAACCTTCTCTAATTATCTGTAACCATTTTCTGAATGGTCTTCAGTTTCCTGGTATAATTTAAACCTAATTACCTATTATCAACCATCCGTATTCCAGGTTGTTCAAGCCCATTTGTGCCAAGCCCAGGGATGAACCTGGATGCTAATTATCCATTTAGTGCTAAGGTGGTGACTCCTATGACAACATGTAAATAGCACATTTCTTTCTCATACACTTTTACTTATTTACTTGAGAAACACTTAATATGCATGTTCTGTATTCCAAGTCATACGTTAAGTAAGTTCTATGTTCATAGAAACAGACACTTAACCTAGTAACCATGATAAAATGCCCCAAAAAAGAAAATATATAGCTCTCATTATACAATATTTTTAAAATTTATATGTCAACAAAACCCTAGGAATAGTAATATTCCCCCAAAATCTGAAAATTTCTGGAACAAAAGATGTAACTATTCTTTATCTATTCTATAGTCTAAGTAAATGACTATAGCCTTAAACAGATTAAAAGGCATATGGAAACAAACAAACAAAAAAACCTCATTATATGCCAGTCTTTAATATTCTTAATATGTCAGGAGACTTTACCAGTTAATACAAAAATGTTTTTGTTTGTGTGTTTTTGTTTTTTTGAGACAGAGTTTCCCTCTTGTTGCCCAGGCTGGAGTGCAGTGGGGCAGTCTTGGCTCACTGCAACCTCTGCCTCCCAGGTTCAAGCTATTCTCCTGCATCAGCCTCTGGAGTAACTGGGATTACAGGCACATGCCACCACGCCCAGATAATTTTTGTATTTTTAGTAGAGATGGGGTTTCATCATGTTGGTCAGGCTGGTCTCGAACTCCTGACCTCAGGTGATTCACCTGTTTCGGCCTCCCAAAGTGCTGGGATTAGAGGAGTGAGCCGCCGCACCCAGCTAAAGAGGTTTTTAAAAATCTACAAGTTACAAAAAATGCAAATGGCCAATAAACACAATGTTCAGTACCCTCATAATAAAAATGTATTTAAGGAAATGACTATATTTCTTATGTGCCAAATTGGTAAGGATGAGAAAAGACTTTTAACGTTTAGCTTCTGAGTAAAGGAGTTACTCCCTGTTTCAGGACCTGCAGTTGGTTGCACGGTTGAATCTGGGAGAAACTTGTTTTCTTCCCCAACGCCCCTCAGCCTAGTGACATCAGCCAGAGGGCCTGAGCCTCTCAGCACGGCTCTGTTTTACACTTGAGGTTCAAGGGCCAACTGTGAAAATAAAACAGGAGATCTTGAACACTTTCCAAAACCCTGCCAAAAAGACAGCATGGCATCTTTAGAAACTTGATGAAAATGTCATCAGATAAACTTCTTGGTAAATGGATTGTATCAGCTAGTGTTTGCCCAAAATTCTAAGTAAAAGTCAGCAATTGAGAGACTTGGGCTGTAGAAAGCTGAATAAAAGATAATTCAAAGAATATCTACAACCAATTCTTTAACTTTACCAAAGGTGACATTGAGGTGATGTGAAGGGGTATGTCCAAAACCACACAACTAGCTGGTGACAAATTCTGGGAATACACAATGACCTGCTCAGCTAGAGGTCTTTACTCAAAGTGGTTGACTTGTCTTTCTGATCTTTCCTTTTCCCCTAGAACCCACCCAAGAGATTTCTAACTGTGTAATCTTGAGGAAAATCCCCTAAACTCTATATAAGTCATAGATGCCTTATCTGTTAAAAAAAAAAAGCGGGCGTGGGGCCAGTAATATTAGATAATAATATCAAACTGTTAGGTAGTATAAATAACATAATAAGTAAGAAGAGTTAGTATGAGGTCCGGCAATAGTAGATCCTTAATAACTGTTGGTTTTCTTTCCAACCCTAAAGACTTATCCCTTTACTAATTGTAGACTAACCATTTTGGAGCATAGATTATGTAATACTAGTAAAGTTAGTAATTAAATGCGTGCAATCCCTCCATGGGAGGAATAAGAAAAACTGAGAGAGCTGAAGAATGGGTAGTTAATGGTGGAAATTTATATAGAGAAGTTATTTTAAGGAAGGAAATCACTTCTTGTTATCTTCTCTAATCATAGCACACAGATAGCTCGCTTCGCCTAAATACAGGATAACTTCTGCTTCTGCAAACTAAGCTTTTATCCTACTGCTAAAACTATAGCAGAATAAAATTTTAAACTAAGTATTTCTATAGAGAGAAGTATTATATTACCTATAAGATAAATGTCAAGGTTCTTGGCTAACCTCTCCATTAAAAGCATCTAGTATCAATAGCACAGTTTTGGCAGAAACAGATTCTATTCCACGTGAACTGCAAGGTGGCATCAATGGTGAGCCAGATGAGGACCACACAGGGCAGAGCAGCAAGATAGGAGGCATTGGGGATTCTGAGTGACTTCATGAAGCAGATCCATCTACCATCCCTAGAACACCTGGCTACCCATGTGTTGTTATATGAGGGAGAGATAAACCTATGTTTTGTTTGAGTTACTCTATTTTTGTTCTCAACTCTGACTAATGCGTGAAGCATCATGTATACACAGTTACTAAGGTATGTCGATCAAGAGTAACAATATTAAGTACAGTTAGCTAAGGGAATGTTTACAATCTCCTCCACAGTTACACGTGCAAGAGTAAAGTAAAGGAGGTGATTCTAACAGGAAATTACAACTTTTGTTTGTTTGTTTGTTTTGTTTTGTTTTGAGAGGGAGTCTCGCTCTGTCACCCGGGCTGGAGTGCAGTGGCGCCATCTCGGCTCACTGCAAGCTCCGCCTCCCGGGTTCACGCCATTCTCCTGCCTCAGCCTCCCGAGTAGCTTGGACTACAGGTGCCGCCACCACGCCTGGCTAATTTTTTGCGAGGTGGGCAGATCACGAGATCAGCAGATCGAGACCATCCTGGCTAACACGGTGAAACTATTTTTGATTCTATCATTTTCTCTTCAGTCTACTCCTTTTCCAAGTAGCTTTTGGGCACTTGTTATTTAACAGAATCTCTGTGAGGGGTCGTTACAGATCATCTCACTTCTTAACTATAAAACCTTGAATGACTTTTCGGCTTGTGATACCCCCAGACCACTCTGCAAAGGATGCTACTTTCCTAATTTGTCTGTCTGAGTACAAGCATCTTGATCCTAAGATCCAGGTGGAATACAGTAGATATGTGACTCTCTGTATGACAGTACTAAGTATCTGTATGTGGCAACTGGGGGCTTCTCTGACTCAGGACACGACGTAGACTTCAAACAGCTTTGTTGAAGTCTGAACACGTGTGCTGTAATGAGAATTGCATGCTATTTGTTTTATAGATTGTATACAAGTAATTTGTCAGTAGAATGACCTTTAATTTGTGACCAAATATCAAGACAAATGTGAGGTTTACCCATAAGCAACTGGGTCACTTTTTAATACCCATTAAGAATTCTGAAGAATTTAGAATGCAAGACTCATATTGAATTCAGTAGTATTTAGACCTGGGTAGAAAGATATGTACACATCTATGTAATAAGAATCAAGACCATGGTATAATTTAAGGAATCTATATATTTGCAATTATGTATTTGTAATGCCTAAAATGTTGACCCATTAGAATAATAGTCCTACAACTCTTTTTTAAATAGGTATAATTGGAAATTGTTTAGATGTGCGATTTTAAGTGAAATCCTTACTAAGTTTATATCCAATATTTAAGCTTGTATGTAACATCAACATTTCTAAGAGAACTTAAATTTATAAGAATTAATTCATTACTTGGGAAGGTTTTAGTCAAAGTTCTTAAGAAAAATCAAGTACAGTAAATATATAAATGCAGTTTAAAATATCTGAAAATATTTAGTTAGCTAAATTTGTAAGTGGAATAACCTAGTGTTGAAGTTTGTTAAAATGTGCTAGACATATAAATGGTGTAATATGATTTCAAGGTGGTCTTCAATTTATAATAAACTAGATTTTTTACATTTCTAACTTTGAAAAATTGAATAGTAATTTTAAAATCAAAATAAATTCACGAAGAGTCTTTTCTGCCCATAAAACTGGCCCCAAAATCACTTTTAAAAAAAAGCTGGATTCCAGTTAGCAAACTATCACAAGAACAGAAAACCAAACACCGCATGTTCTCACTCATAGGTGGGAACTGAACAATGAGATCACTTGGACTCGGGAAGGGGAACATCACACATCGGGGCCTATCATGGGGAGGGGGGAGGGGGGAGGGATTGCATTGGGAGTTATACCTGATGTAAATGACGAGTTGATGGGTGCAGCACACCAACAAGGCACAAGTATACATATGTAACAAACCTGCACGTTATGCACATGTACCCTACAACTTACAGTATAATAATAATAAATAAATTAAAAAAAAAAAAAAAAAAAGCTGGGCACGGTGGCTCACACCTGTAATCCCAGCACTTCAGGAGGCTAAGAGGGGCGGATAACGAGTTCAGGAGTTCAAGACCAGCCTGACCAACATGGTGAAACCCTGTCTCTACTAAAAATACAAAAATTAGCCTGGCGTGGCAGCACGTGCCTGTAATCCCAGCTACTCAGGAGGCTGAAGCAGGAGAATCACTTGAACCAGGGAGGCAGAGGTTGCAGTGAGTTGAGATAACACCATTGCACTCCAGCCTGGGTGACAGAGCGACACACCGTCTCCCAAATTCATCAGACAGAGCTATAAAGGACATGTACAAGGTTTGGTTATCTGCCCCAACTGCCCATCACTAAGAATACACAGATAAACCTAATTTACCGATACTTACCTGGGGCTGTTCTGTTGTGCTCTGTTGCGTCCTGACAGCTCAGCAATGCCCCTTTGTTTTATTAAGGTAATGGCTACTGGTTTCACTGCTGATCTGGGGAAAGTTTGCATGCCACTGTATTTCTAAGTACATGCTGTTTACTTTCAGGCTGCAGGACTCTGCTTTGATAATGCATTCTCCAAGGGTCATTACGTAGAGGGGTTGAAAAGTTCTTTCCACAGTAAGTACCTCTTTCTGATGGTATCACAACTGCAAATGTGCGGCACACATTACACTTCCCATGTAACCACTTCCCCTAAGAATGAATTAAGTTGTTCAAAGTCATTGTGCTGAGAAATGTTGTATCGGCCATCTGGGGATTACACTACTTCACTTCAACTCTGTTTCCTGAAGGAGACCCCTCCACGGTCCAGGCTCCCTTCCTTTCTCTTTGCCTCTTCCCTCTTTCTCTGTGCATCGTTTTCCTCTCTCTCCTCCTGACTTGTCTTTATTCTCCTTCCTCCCCATCCTCCACTGCCAAATGCACTGCTTTGCTTCACTTTTTCAAGTTCAAGTCTCACTCTCTTTTCCTCCATGATGAAAACTGCTGTTATTGCTCCCAGTCATGATCTTTTTCCCTAATGAAAACAAAAATGCTCTTTCTCATTAGGAAACCAGATGTCTGCTACAGAGTTAGCTAAATATTTACAAACATTGACATAGGACCTCCTGTGGAGAGCAAAATACCTGACAGGCCAGACTAGACCATGCTGATCTGGAGAAGGCTTTATGCAGTGAGCTATGAAGTCAGAGGCAGCTATGAAAAGGTTCAGGGCTGAAAGATTCAGGGCTGAAAACCCAACTAAAACTTGGCTTTTGGTCCTAGCTCTACGACTTACTGGAGCAAACCAGGCTTTCAGAACTTGAATATGCAAAATAAAGATAACGATGGTACTTCCAGGATTGCTGAAAGGATTTAGTAAGACACTGTAGGGAAAGCACTTTATAAAATTATACTCATACAGTCATAAGGCATAGCTCTTTAAACATCTGGAAGCTCTTTAAGGGCGGATCACAAGGTCAGGAGATCGAGGCCATCCTGGCTAACACAGTGAAACCCCGTCCTACTAAAAATACAAAAAATTAGCTGGGTGTGGTGGCGGGTGCCTGTAGTCCCAGCTACTCGGAAGGCTGAGGTGGCAGAATGGTGTGAACCCGGGAGGCAGAGCTTGCAGTGAGCCAAGATCGTGCCACTGCACTCCAGCCTGGGAGACAGAGTGAGACTCTGTCTCAAAAAAAAAAAAAAAAAAAAAAAGAAGAGTTCTAAATCAGCAAACGATGTTGTTGTTTTTACTAACGTATATAGCAGAGAGGCTTTTACCAATATAAACTACGTTCAAGAGGACATTTAGTGATCCATTAATTGTAGAACAAATGCTGTTCTTTACCTGCCTCTTTTTATCCCTCCACCATGTGATGTGATTTGAGAGGACCTGGGAAGACATACCACCACCGCCACCACTACCACCACCACTACCACTAAAATGCATTCCTTTGAGCTAAAGGTTTGTCCCTGCTGAAACTTAACTAGACATGAGAGGCTGAAAGGAATCTTTTCCTGTTAGTCATTCACAGTACACTATGAATCATAATGCAATAAACATTTCTTTCCCTGCATGACCTCTAGGTAAGAGAGGTGTTAGCTGAATGAGCTCCTGAACAGTATTTCTCTATGTGTGACTCCCAGACCAAATTCAGACCAAATTAATCAGAGTTGCCTGGGGCTTTCAGTAAAAAATTGATTCCTAGCAAACTTCTACTTCACAACTCTGCTTCAAGCCTGTCCCATACTTTTATTTCCAGCGTGAAGACAGTTCTGTCAGGGACAAAAGGAAATCATGACGCTAGGAGGTTGCACACGCTTTCAAACCACAATATTGTTCTAAAGAAAGCGAGGCTAAACCAACTACCTCTTTTCAAAAATCCTCAGCCTTCTACCCAGCTGACTAATTGGGAAGCAGGTTCTTCTTCCCCTCAAGTGTGGTAGTTAAACAGGGTTTGGAGTCCCTGGATTCTGTAGTCCCAACAGCTTCCTATGTCTCACATGTGTCAGCTTGCACAGTGACTTGGAATCCTGAACCCTCTGGGCAGTTCTCCGTGAGCAGAGTCAAACCAAAAGGGAACACCAGTTCTTCCTTGGCCCTGGGCCAAGGTTTCTGTGGGCCTTCAACAGGCCCTCAAGAGCTGTTCTGCATGCAGAACAAGGGATAGAATAGGTTTCAGGACAGATTTTAGAATAGACTTTGCTGCTAATGGCTCCCACCTGGAGCACTGTAGAAGGTTTCTCTTTTTATTAATGGTGTAGTGGCTCCCTAACTCAACACATTAGAATCTTCTCCTTTGCCCCTCACATTCTACCAGGAGCCAAATATCGTCCCCAATAACACGAGCATCTCCCTCCCATGTCCTCTTCTCTTGTTTCCCACCGCCAGCATGAAGAACTATCTAACTATCACTGTCTAACTCTCCTGATCTAACCAGTGGCAGGAACTATCTAACTATACCCTGGACCATTTCAGTGGTCTCCTCTCCCTTCCTGTATACCCTGCTCAGTTGACACAATTTCCCAAACACATTCATTCTCTGGAATGCCAAAGACAAAGATGAGCTGAGGATTCCCAATCTGAATAAGGCTATTCCCCAAGTTGAATAAGCACAAAGTATACTGATGCTTGAAAAAATATTTAAAATAAGGCAAAAAAATACTAGAACATGTTTCTAGTAAGCAAGTATAAGCATCATTGTTTTCTCTTAAAAAAAATATGGAGTTTTAACTAACAATTCAGGCATAGCTATTTTACAACCCTATAAAGTTAAAGATTATCTTGTAGAAAACTGACAAATGGGAGGTATAGAAAACTGACAAATGGGAGGTATTTTTGCTTCTATCTCGTACAAAACACAACAGAAATTGTTTTATTACACCGTAGGACATTAAGCAGTTTTGTATCCAAGTTATTAGTATTATCTTAACATCTTATGTAAATACCAGTTTCTCAGATCCTTATGGACTCAGTCCTGACATCCTGTTGCTTCCTTCATTAATTAAACTTCCACAGACACTATTTACTTCATGAGAATCATGATGTTAACAATTTGAGGATTATACTTTCACAATAGGTACCTATTTTCAGAAACATTTTCTGGTGTGACTCCCAGACCAAATTAACTAGCCAGAGAATTGAACTGAAGAGTCTGCTCACAAGTGACCAAACATGGGGTGGAACATGAGAATCAATAGTACCTGCCATTCAGGTGCCTGGTACATGCTAAGGTCTTACTTCTCCGGTCCATTTAAGATCGTGTCTTCCTCTACATTAACGGGATCACCCCAGGTGTTGCCTGTTGGATACTTGCATACAAATCTCGCAAATTTTGACTATGCACTCATGCATAATTCTGGGAAATTTCTGAAATATGCCAAACTTTCCACAAATTCATCTCTAAAAACCCAATGCTCACCTTTTCATGAACTTTTCCACTCTATGAAATTTTCCAAATCTAAATATTTTAATATACAGAGTTTATGGTATTGAGTTACAATTTACATACAGTGAAATTCACAGATCTGAAGTGAAATTCACAGATCTATGATTTTTTGACAAAGACATAAACCTGTATAACCAATGCCTCTGTTAAAATATGCAGCATTTCCATTATTCCCAAAAGCTCACCTGTGACTACCTATATTAGTTATATTTTGCTGAATGGCAAAGTATCTTCCAAAACTTAGATATTTGAAACAATGAGCATTTGCTTCATTATCTCACATGGCTCCTGAGGGTCAGGAATCTGAGAGTAGCCAAGGTGGGTGGTTCTGGATCTGGTTGTCTTGTAAGCTGTTAGTCAAGCTGGTGGCCACAGCCACAGTCTCAAAGGACTTGGTTGGAACTGGAGGATACACTCCCAAGCTCATTTGCTTGATGCCCATGTTGGGCTTCAGTATAGATGCTCATGGCATGGCTTCCCCCAAAGTGGGTGATGAGAGAGAGATGGGGGAAGACAGAAGACCTATATGCACTTGAATATGTATTATATGGTTGTTGCGTAAAGTGTTCTGTAAATGTCAATTAGTTTGAGTCAATTATCCATGTCTATTAAGTTTTCTATATTAGGCAGAGTTTTTTGGGCATTATTACTGAAAGAAAATTTAAATGATATCTAATTATAATTGCAATTTGCCTATTTCTCACTTCATGTCTTGCAATTTTTACTTATTGTGTTTTGAAGCTGTTATTAAGTACATGTACTCCACAGAATTGTTCCTGTTTTAACAAATCGTCCTGATTTAACATTATAAAATGTCTTTCTCTTTCTCTGACAGGACAGTACTCCTTGTCCTAAAATCCACACTGTCTGCTACTAATATAGCCTCCCCAGCTTTCTAACAAATAGAGTTTATGTGGTATACATTGTATATTTTTACCATGTTTCTATTTTAATTATGTCTTTTTATTGAATGTGTGTCTCATAAACATTATACAGTTGGAACTTGTTTTTATTATCCAGTCTGGAACTTTCTGCCTTTAATTGGGCTATTTAGTCCATTTACTTGTAATGTAAATATTGATATTGGTGGCTTTTGTCTGCCATCTTGCTGTTGTTTCCCATTTTTCTTCTGTTTTTGTTTTTTTATTCATCAGTTCCTAACTTCTTTTGGATTAATTACTTTTACATTCTGTTTTTCTCCTCTATTGAGCTTATTATCTCAACTCCATTGCTTTATTTGTATTGTTCTGACTGGTTGCTAGGGTTTACAGTATGCATTCGTAAATCATCATATGTTCCTTCACATAGTATTATACCATGTAAGTATTATGCCACATAAATAAACTGAATGAACATTAAAACAATATATTTTATCCTCCTCATTGTGCTATTATCACACATTTTACCTCTACACATGTTAAAATTTCACAGTGTATGGCTGGTTGTTTTTTACTTTAAATAGTCGCTTATGTTTTAAATCAACTATAAACAGAAAATATTTGTTTTATATTTTCTTACTTACTTGACATTTCCTGTACTCTTTATTTCTTCATGGAGGCTTGAATTTTCACTTGGTATCATTTCACTTTACCCTGAAGAAATTCTTTTAACTTCTCTTATCTGAAGCTTAGCTAGTAATAAACTTTCTCATAATTGATTTGCACAAATGTTTTTATTTTACCATAATTTTTAAAATATTTTTTCTCTGGATATAAAATTATATGTTTACTGATGTTTTCGTTTCTTTGTTTTTTAGTATATTAAAGATGTTGTTCCATTGTTTTCTGGCTGGTATCGTTTCTGGCAACAATGCAGTAATCAATCTTATCATTCTTCTGTTGCATGTAATGTACTTTCCTCCTTTCGGGCCTAAATTTTCTGTGTATCACTGGTTTTCAACAATTTGATTATGCTGCAACTTTTTTTGTTTTTAATCTGTGTATGATTGTTGAGCTTCTTGAAACTGTGGAGGATTTTTTAATCAATTTTTTTTTTTTTTTTTTTTTTTTTGAGATGGAGTCTCGCTCTGTTGCCCAGGCTGGAGTGCAGTGGCGTAATCTCAGCTCACTGCAAGCTCCGCCTCCTGGGTTCAAGTGATTCTCCTTCCTCAGCCTCCCAAGTAGCTGTGACTACGGGCATGCACTGCCACGCTCAGCTAACTTTTGTATTTTTAGTAGAGATGGGGTTTTACCATGTTGGCCAAGCTGGTCTGGAACTCCTGACCTCTGGTGATTCACCGGCCTTGGCCTCCCAAGCTGCTGGAATTACAAGCTTGAGCCATCATGTCTAGCCTAAATTTTGAAACTTTTCCTTGATCATTTCTCCAAAAGAAATTGTTTGTGCCTTAATCTTTCGTTATTCCTTCTGAGACTCTCATTGCAGGTGTGTTAAACACCTTAATATTGTCCTACAAGTCCTTGAGTCTCTTTTATTTTGTTTTCCAGCCCTTCCTCCCCCTCTGTACACTACAGTCTCTTATTTTCAATTACCCTATCTTCAAGTCCACTGATTTTCTTTTAATTCTATGTGGTTTATTCTGCTGTTAAGCACATTCAGCAACTTTTTCATTGCAGATATTGTAATTTTTTGGTTATAAAATTTTCATCTGTTTCTTTTACTTTGGTCTTTCCATTTCTCTGTTTAGATGCCTTATGTGATCCCCTACTGTGATCGCATTTTCCTTAAATCTTTGAACATGATTAAAATAACTGTTTTAAAAATCTTTGTCTGCTACTTTCATCACTGCTATTTGTGTCTATTCCTATTTACTGATTTTTCTCTTGGTTTTGGGTTATATTTTCCTGCTTTTTTGAGTGTTTAGTACATTTTAATTGTATGCTGGACATTTTAGATGTTATGTTATTGCATGTTTGAAGTTTGTTGTTTTCCTTGAATTTTGAATCTTATTCTAGTAAGGAGTAATTTACTTGTGGATCAATTTGATCCTTTGAAAGCTTTTTATATAGCTTTACTAGGATGAGTCTGGAGCAAGCTTTACTCATGGTACATTAAGTGTTCTTTTAATGTATGCCCCTTTCAGGGTCTCCTCTGAATACTCAAAATTGCAATAATGTCTCTCCGCTCTGGTTTGCTAGAACTTGAATGTATTCTACCTCTGGGAGAGAGCTAGACTCTATTTTCAGCTCACCGCTTCCTTGTCATTGTTCTTTGCTTGACAGTGGGATTTTGCCTAGCATTGTGGAGTCTCACCCTGTGCATATACAGCTTAATATTTGTCCAAATCCCCAAAAGGACTCGTATGCAGATTTCTAGCACTTACCTGGTACTTTTCTTCGTTTTCTTTTCTCTGGTATCCTGTCCCCAAAATATAAGCTACCTTCATAATCTCAAACTCAGATCGCTGTTCTCTCTGATAAGCATGACCACTGTAATGTTTATGCTCCTTGCCCTGCACAATTCAGAAAGTGCTTCCAGGCAAAGAGCTGGGGTAATGTGGGAGTTACCTACTTCCTTCCTTTCAAGGAATACAGTGCCTGTTGCCCAAAATCTGGTAGATTTTTCATGTGTGCTGTTCAGTTTCCCAGTTGTTTATGGTGAGAAGTCTAGTCTAACACCAGATACTCTATCATGGTGCTGAAGAATCAGTTTCGATTACGACTGTGTCCTGCTCAAAATCATTTAATGGATTACTACTGTTTGCAGAATAAAATCAAAATTCCTTAGCTTGATAATCTGATCCAATCTACTTTATCTCCTACTTCTGCTCTTTCAGATATTCTCTATTAAAAAAGCTAATGTTTTCAGCCCAGTTATTAGAGATTTGGTTTGAATCCTACCTGAGTCACTCACTAGCTACATAACCTTGGACTAGTTATTTAGTCTCTCTGAGCTTTGGTTCTCTAATCTGTAAAATAAGAGTTACATCAATACTTACCTTTTAGCGGTTTTAAAGCATAAATAAAATAGTTTATATAAAGCACCTAGCATAGGCTCTGTTATATAATAGAAGCTTAACCATCAGAGGTATTTATGTACCTTTTCTAATTCTCCAAATGGCCGGCAATTTCCTCAAGAGTGGATTTGTAACTGATTCATCTCTCTGTATTTCCCACAACCTCTATCTATTAAATAGAATTCAATGGTTAAAGATGTTGGCCTTGTAAACAGACCACAAAGGTTTGTTCCTTCATTCTCCAAATACGTATATACTGAGTTTGTGTCACGTGTTATGTATTTAGCTCCATGCAATGCAGCAAGAATATTACTGGAAGCAAAAGCAGACATGATATCTGCCCTAGTAGAGTATGGCAGTTTCGCATGAGAAAGATACACAAACCAAAACAACAACAACAACAACAACAACAAAACCAAAATGTAAAATGTATTCATGCTTCTCATGTCAATTCATTTTAGATTCTGTTGACCTAGACTGTGTGGTGAAGGGAAGTCTCCCCAAAGAAGCCAAATTAATCCATGAGCTGAAGATCAATTTCCATTAATAGCATAAGAGATGAGCAAAGAGCATTGAACGGTGCAAATCACTGAAGGAGTAAGGCAAATTCAGAAAACTCAAAGCACGCCAGTGTGGCTGGAAAACAGTATGTGCTGCAAGATGAGGATGGAGAAGCCTTATGGAGTCCTCTAGGCTAGATTCAGAATTTTGATATTTAGCCTAAGAGCAGTGGGACATAATTGGAGAGTGTTAAGTAGGGAGGTTATTGAGAGGAATAGAAATGTACAAAGATAAATAAGATAACTCAGTGTTTCAGTTACTGTTGTTGCATAACTAATTACTTCAAAATACATCAGCTTAGAGCAACTTTGTTATTATGCAAAGTGACTCTATGCTTCTGGAATTTGGACAGGCCATGAGGGTGGAAAGTAGAAGGAGAAAGTGGATAGCTGCTCTATAATGTCTGGGGCTTTGAGATGGGAAAAATCAAAACTGGGGAGTGATTTGAAGGCCAGGGACTGGAATCATCAAAAAGCTAGCTTACTCACTTGTCTGGGCCTTGGCTAAGATAACACAAAGACTAGAACTGCCAACCAGAATGCCTACACTTGATCTCTCCATATGACTCGGTTTTCTGATGGCATGGTGATCTCAGGGCTCCTAACATGAATGTTCTACCTAGCAAGATAAAGCTGTATTGCTTTTTATGACCAAACTCCAAAGTCACGTGATGTTACTTTAATGATACTCTTTTGATCAGTGCAGTCCCAAGTGCATGTAGATTCATGGGAATAGAGCATAGACTTCACAGATCAATGAGAAATGTATCAAAGAATTTGAGAACAATGTTTGAAATAGCAAAATCAGTAATAAGGTTATTGTAGTAACCATGGTGAGAGATAAGGATAGCTTGAATGAAGGTGGTAGTAGTAGAGGTGGAGAAAAGATAGGTAAGAGATAAAATTAGTGAGACCTCCTGATAAAATTGACATGAGAGAAAAGAAGAGATGGTGAGGATGACTACTGGGTTCTTGGCTTGTGCAACAGAATGGATGCCAGTGCCACTTACTAAGCTACAAGACAGAGGAAGTGGACCAATTTGCTCACTGTGCTTTGTGGAAAAGATAACGTAAATTTGCCTTTGGGAATGTTGAATTGAGAGACACTTTGAAGCATCCAAGCAAAGAGGTAAGTAGGCAGCTGAATGGACTCAGAGAGAAATTAGAACTGGAGATATAAATATAGGAGTAATTACTATTTAAATGGTGATATTAACCCCAGATGCAGATGGTGTCGGAGAGAGAATCTAAGGTGAGAAGAAGGATGCACTGAAAGCTTTGGACAGCTCTAACACAGAACTGCCACGGAGAGGCCAAAGGTGCCTGAAAGAGCAGCCAAGCAGTTAATAGAAAAACAAGGAGATTTTGCAGCTCAGAGGCCAAGAAAGAAAGAAGTTAAAAAGAGTGTCAACAGTGTCAAATGCTGATGAAAGGCTAGATGAGAAGAGGCCTAAGAATCTAATGCAGGGAGGTGATTATTGCCTGCCATGAGAAGGTTTCTATGGAGTTAACAGGTACATCAGGAAAAATGAGAACATGGAGGCAGCTTGTCTGAAAAGAAGATGGAAAGCAACTCAAGTCTTTCATTCTATGACCACCAACAATCTCAACTTGGCCAAATCCACTGACTGGTTTTTCTGATCTCTCTCTTCTGCTGATTTCTCTGATATAGATACTTTTAATAAACAGGAAGGGTTAGCTCTTCCTGTCGAATTGATCCCTTTGCCATTATGTAATGGCCTTCTTTGTCTCTTTTGATCTTTGATGGTTTAAAGTCTGTTTTATCAGAGACTAGGATTGCAACCCCTGCTTCATGCCAACTCTACCTTTTGCAGAATCGCAGATGCTGTACTCTTTATTTTTAAATTAAATGTGTTTTTCCTGAATACAAAATGGTGCATATAATGCATTATTTTTAATGAATAAAAATCATGTTAAAACATGTAATATAATTTATAACACATATATATTTTAATATAAAATAGTATCTGTAATCACTAATATATCATATACACAAATGAAAAATGCAAAGAAGAAATAAAAATCACTTCTCATCCTGCCACGTGTTAATGCATGTCTGAGAAGAGCTTGATCATGGAATCAGTCTATTTGCCCCAGCTCAGCCTCTTCTAAGAGGCAGGAGTTTGTCAATTTACGGAAGAGGAACTGGAATGGTGAGACCCTTGGCTGTGAAGAGGCCCTTTTTCTCTAACAGGGAGAATCTAGAAATTATCTCTGCTCTCATGCACAGTAAGCTGGTTGGAAGCAACTCCTTGGGTGTGCATGTGAGCATCAGGCTGAAGTTCCTACAGCACCGCACCCCTTCACGGCACTTTCCGACCAGGTGCGTGCCTGCCTCAGGTGCCCCCTGCAGATGAAGCCTCATTCTCAACTCACTGCAGGCCACAGTGTCTGAGATGCGCCTCATACCATCTGCCCACTTCTCCAGCATCGGGTCCTAATTCTCAGGTATCACGAAGCACTAAACTAGGTGCCCACTTGAAGAAGATAAAGCAGGAGGCCGGAAGTTTTGAAGCTGCCCCACCTACCCTGCAAGCTGGAGTCTTTGTGAATTAAATTGTGTGCAGATTGAACTTGACTGTCTCCTTTGAGAGAAGAGAGCAGTAGCTGGTTGGCAAAGCCCTGCTCCCACATTTTGAGGCTGTTCCTTTAAAAAGCACCCACTACTCCTCTGTTTGGAAGGGAGAGTCCTGCTTTGGCTCCCAAATAACTCTGCAATGGGTCGCCAAGGGATGTTAAATACATTTCTGCAACTGGGGCAAAAATTCCTGGCCTAATATTCTCATCTCGTTATGCTCAATTACAATATCCAAATAGATCAGCAGAAGTTGAACAATAAGCCCAAATGACAATAGAATAATATCCCAATTCCAGCCTTGTTCCACCTCAGCTGGGGAGTTGCATGTTGATCAAGTAAATTTTTTTTTTTTTTTTGCCATTCTGTGCATGTCCATACATGACCAGAAAACTTTCTCTCGATTGATTTTAGAATTGTAAATAAATTTTACAAATTTGCAGATGGAATCTGTGAATAAAGAGGGTCGAATATATTTTCTCAAGGCCCAGGACACAGCACATTCGAGACCCATGTTGTGTTGCCATCTGAAGATCACAGAAAGAGTCTAATTTGCCTAGAGGAGGGAGCATAGACAGAAAACGCAAAGAAAAGAACATCTCACACTAGCCTTGCCAAGACCCCAACTAGTCTGTGACCCTTGCACAATGTCTTCAGCCTCTGATTGTCACATTTGGATGAAATATTTCCTCTTAGGGGTAATTGTGGTTCTATGCTTGTCATGTCCTGGAGGAAACATATCCCCTTCTATACCCTCTTTCCTACTCAGGGACGTTTTTTAGGGAGGGGGGATGCAAATAACATTTCCAAATGTCCAATACGCACTGCCTCAGCTGGGAGACTGCCAGGCAAGTGACAATAGTGACATCTGAGAGGCAGAGTCCTACAAGGAGAAACCAAACCCCCTGACTCATGCGAGCAGTAGCAGCTGGTCTTCCGTGCTCTCAGCTGAGCGGGATTCCTACTCTCTGGGTTGGTGGTTCACCGGGAATCGTCTCTTAGAGGTTTCACTTCTGAATTTCAGCATGTGCGTCTGCAGGCTTCAAAACACTAGGTTGGCCTTTAAGTGCCTTAAAGGCTGTACTCTTCCACCCCCATTGGAAAACAAGGCTGGGAGTCACTAGTGTGTGAGATTTTAGGCAGAAATTCAACTATTTATCTCCTTATTCTGTGTCTCTTCTAGGAGTGTGAATTGTAAAAGCTGCAGGGCATGTGTGCTTCAGACTTTTTGTTCTAGGATTCCTAAGCTGCAGGGTGGGGCAGGGGTGAGGGCTGGCAACAGGAGGTTAGCTGCCCACATTCTGTTCCTCTTTATAATATGAAGGAGAGTCTGTATTGTTGGAGGAACTCCCTCTTGGGTTCAGGAGGCCTGTACACAATCCCTCCAGCAGAGGCTCATTCTCTGCTTAGTGGTTTTATGTTAATTATGATCACTAATTGCATAACTTCTGATTAAGATTGTGGATCTCAAGTACTCAACCTGTGGGTTCAACCACTAGGGGTGGTTGATTTTTATCACAGAACAGAACAGATAGAGAGAATGGATGACCTTATCACATAGTAAGTCAGCAATTCTTTTGGGTAGAGAACAACAACAACAAAAAACTCAAAAGAAACCTAAAGGAAATGTCAAAAGATATGCACTGTTTTACATTTCTTTTTTTTTTTTTTGAGATGGAGTCTCACTCTTTTGCCCAGTGTGGAGTGCAGTGACACGATCTAAGCTCACTGCAACCTCCACTTCCCGGGTTCAGGAGATTCTCCAGCCTCAGCCTCCCGAGTAGCTGGGACTACAGGCATGCGTCACCATTCCCGGCGAATAGATACACTGTTTCTAAGAATGTTGTTAGATTAGACACTCAAGAAGAAAAGGTGTTCGTTTAAAACAAAAGATAAGAAAAGGTAAAAAGAGAGCGCTAAAAGAAGGCTTGCTCTGCATATGTGAAACAACTACCCTGAGGTTTGTGAAACAGCAGCAGGAGCCTTCTTAGGTGAGCTGGCATCCCTTGCCCTGGAGAAGAATACAACTGAACATTTCGTTTTGATGGGCTTAGTGAAAGCTGCTTGTGTGCTGTACAGCCTAAGGCTTTCTTGGTAGAGAGAGACTGTTCTAACAGGGATTCCAAGTTAGACAGGGCATATTACAAGGCAGGAGGGTGACCCCACCCAAGATCCTCAGTTATGAGTGTGGACTGGTCACCAGAGTCCCCAGCACAGTTGTGGTCCGTTGAAAGATAACGGACACCTCATCTGGAAGTGCAAACCAAAAGGAGAGAACCTCCAAGGCTATGAGTACCTCGTGGCAGCAATGGCCATTTCTCATTACAACCCATGTGGTGGGGAAGCACAGTGGTGACGCTCCTGAGCTCCCTGAGCCGATGAAGCAGGTAGTATCTGTAATAACTGTGAAAGATTTCTTTAACGGAGAAACATGTACTACTATCTAAGGACCTAATTTTGACCTAAAGGCAAAAATCCGTATTTACTTTACAGGGCCATTCAACGGGAATGCCATTGAGGAGAATTCCCTCTTACAGTGGCTCATTGTGCTCCCAGGCTCATTTCATATCTACTGCAGCAATCATAGTCTTGCACCTATTGTCAGATTACTGGAGCAATCCCTGTTGACAGTGGCCCCTCATTTGCATGTAGCATGTGCAGACCAACATTCAACTTCTTACTCTACCTCACCAGCCCCAGAGAGACCCATCCAGCTGAAAGCACTGGGAAAACGACTGCAGCATCCCTGAGTGGACAGCTGCTAGCAAACAGACAACAAGACCGTCCCCACTTCATATGTTTTGACATGAGAGGAAACCCTCGCGTTCAACAAGAGAGGTCAGTTGCAGACTTATTAATGGGTCAGAAATTCAGTTCAACTATATTGATTCAAACTCAGCTGAAAATTTAAAAAGGTAAAAGGTGAGTGCAGTTTTTTGTTTTTGTTTTTGTTTTTTTTTTCTAGACCAATTTTTTAGTCATTACACCCTAGAAAATGGTCTTTCTAGGAATTGGAGAATTGGACCAGTGGTTTCCTGACACCTTCCTTGGGGTGAGAAACCCTGACATAAAAGGACAGGTGTTCAGCTGATGTGCATCGACATTGACAACCATGTTGTGTACCTTACAGGAAAAGTTGAGAAGAACCATAACGACAGGCAGCATCTCCTCTAGAACCAGACAGTATCTCAACAGAGATCCAAAAAACTAACATTTCTTTTATGATCACAGCACCTGCTTAATTCAAGATACTCAACATTTCTACATGTATTAGTGTAACAAAAAGACAGTTCTGCTTTTTTTTTTTTTTTTTGAGACAATTTCTTGTTCTGCCATGCAAGCTGGAATGCAATGACACAAACACCGCTCACTGCAGCCTTCAACCTCCTGGGCTCAAGCAATCCTCCCACCTCAGACTCTGAGTAGCTGGAACCACAGGCGCGCGTCACCATGACTGGCTAATTTTTTTATTTTTTGTAGAGGCAGGGTCTTGCTGTGTTGCCCAGGCTGGACTCGGACTCCTGGGTTCAAGCGATCCTCCTGCCTTGACCTCTCAAAGTGCTGGGATTACATGCATGAGCCACCACATTTGGTGTTCCACCACTTTATATAAAAATAAGTCAGGGCAGTGAAGGAGAATGTTATATTTGACAAGGAGATGTAAAAAAAAAAAAAAATTGAAAGTCTCAAGATCCCCAAACTTATTATGCCAAAGGGAGAGTGAAGCCTGCACAATGAGTCACCAAGCACCTCCATCCTTTTTCCCAGGTTAGTAGCTATTATTGCACAAACTGGCATCAAAACATTGTATATTAGCCAGACCTCCCCTGCATGGAAAGGCAAAAGGCCTCAAGCGTGGCCAGATGGCTGCCCTCATAAATTGTTCTTTGCTGGCCTTGAAACTTTTCAAGATGTATATCCTCTCATAAAACAAGGACATGTCAATTGTAACTTTAGGTCTAAGTCCAGCTCCTGAAACTGAAGTCTGTTAGATTTCACACTGTTAATGTAGATTACAAATTTATCTTCCAGATACCAGAACATCATCTTGTCTTTGTTCTGTTCCAGGTACAGGATTTTCTGTTCCAGGTACAGAACAAAGACAAGATGAGATCAATCATTCCTCCACTACCCTGAGACATCTCCATGATTGAGTCTTTATTTACTCCCTTCTTCTTCAAGCATTCACCTTATCTTATATAAAATGTAGATTTACTGAGCACTAACTGAAGTCTTGCAAAAATGTTACCATTTGCTTCACACTTGCCCTCCCCTCTTCCTATAGCCTTCTCTCCTTTAGGGAAATGTATGAATACTAAGCTCCTGAAAACCTCTTTAGAGAGAGCAAGCCACGGATGTTTTCTGTGACTTGTGTTGATGAAAGGAGTCAAACTCTGTAAAATATTTGAAAATATTTATTCTGAGACAAGCCATGGCCCATAACACAGCCCTCAGGAGACCCTGAGAACATGTACCCAAGGTGGTTGGGGTGGTGGTTGGTTTTATACGTTTTAGGGAGACTTGAGACATCAGTCAAACACATTTAAGATATACGTTGGTTCAGTCCAGAAAGGCGGGACAACTTGAAGTAGGAGGGCTTCCAGGTTATTGGTAGATCTTAAAATTTTCTGATTGGCAATTGGTTGAAAGAGTTATCAATGGAAAGGAATGTCTGGGTGAAGCAGCATCACTGTCTAAGGTAAATACCTGGGGTTTGTTGTCTCATGCCAAGAAAATTAAGGACACAGACACATACAAGGAGTGAGCTTAGGAGTAGAGGGTTAATAGAGAAAAAAAAGAGAAAGGAGAACAGCTCTCTCTCTTGTGAGAGAGAGGGGCTCCCAAATGGGAATTCCAGCCTGGAATGGGAGTGCACTGGATTTTACAGGCAGACTTGAAGAGGTGGTGTCTGATTTACGTAGGGCTCACAGATTGGTTGGACCAGGTATGACATTTACATGATGTGCGGGGAAGGCTGGTCACCCCACCCTAATCTTATTATGCAATAGGCTTTCCACTTGGCCAGCACCATGTTGTCTGCTGCACACGTGGCTGACAAAGAGAAAGGAAGTTGGAGTTTCCATTTTGAACGTGCCTAGTCCCGGGTAACCTTTTCCTGTTAGCACAACTGCTGGTATTCACCCATGCAAACTTCTGGTTTGCTTGTCTATGTTTGTAGCTCAATTTTACAAGCTGCTCTTTGTTAAAAAAAAGAAAATTATTTTTGATTTGAGGGCCACTTTTCATTAAAAGCAAAACCTTTTCAAGGACTTCTGTACCCTGACTATCTGCTTAAATAATCTCTTCTTAACTTTATATCATGGGTGACAATAAGAGGTTGTGGAGACCAAAGTTTTATCATGCAGATAAAGTCTCCAGTTGGCAGGCTTCAGAGAAAATAGACCGTAAATGTTTCTTATCAGACTTGAGGTCTGTGTTGACGTTAATGCTGGTCAGCTTTTCCTGAATTCCAAAAGGGAGGAGGACATAATGAGGCATGTCTGACCACCCTTCTTTCTGTCATGGCCTTAACCAGTCTTTCAGGTTAAATTTGGAGTGCCCTGGCCAAGGAGGGAGTCCATTCAGATGGTTGAGGCTGGGGGGTGAGGGGCTTCCAAATTTTATTTTTGGTTTACACTTGTGTTTTTCCTGGGTGCATCTTAAAGCTCTGGCTCAATAAGTCTCGATTAACTAACACTCTTGCCTCAGTCTCTTATTTTTGGTTAACAGAGTACTGTGGTTCTAATCACAGTAGTTGCCATTTACTGAGATCTTTCTTTGTGTCTGGCCCTGAACTAAGCTCCTATATTAGCCATTTGGATGATATAAACAACCTGAGATTATGGCATTATTATTCTTAGTAGATAGGAAATTGAGGCACAGAGATATGAGGGTCACATGGTAAGTGGGAAAGCCAGGATCCAAAGTCTAATCAAGGCGACTCCAACACCTGCTCTTAGAGTGATAGTGTCTGCCTAATCTCTGTGTTTATTGTCTATTTTGCATCATTCTTTACGTGGATGCCTCTGGTTGTGCATAAGGAAGTAGGTGTAGGTTAGTTCCTAGTAACGAAATGCTATTGCTACACCTTGTCTCCTTGTGCTGTAACTGAGGTCCACTAGTACAGAATACATCATAGACCTAGACATATTACAAGAACAGATCACATGTAAGCTTCCTGCTTTCTAGAACGTCCTGTGCTAACACAGATGTATTGACAGCATTGCAGAGACAGATAAGGCATTTCAAAATAAACACATATTCTTAGAGAAGTATAAATGTCATGTACCCCACAGAACAGACTACTCACGAAATGCTTTTTGAAGCAAAAGGTCCACATGTTTCTGGAAATGACAGAGGTCCTCAGAGGTCTTGAGGTCAGCATTTTCTGAGCCTCGCTGAACACAGAACACTTTAAAATAATAACACATTGACTTAATACTACAAGAGATTATGAGATGTTTTACATTTAGAATCAAGTATAAAGCAAAGATGATCTTACAGATGAATTATTATAAGAAAAATGTTAAAAATTAATGTATAAAGTTTTTCCAGTAAAAGAACATTTTAAAAATAGATGAATTAAATCATAGTTTTGTTAAAAGAACAAAATATCGTACTACATGTTGATCTTATACGACAAAAAGTGTGACACAATCTGTGGATCTTCAAGCAAAGAGCTACATGAAGGAAACAATATGTTGGGGAATGGGATGATGGACATCTGAACATTTGTGCAGGAAGGGATCCCCATTGAAAATCCCAGCAGGTTCAGGTATGGCTCACCATTCTTTAAAGGTAGATTTTCTAAAACGAAGAGAAATATATAAATGAGGTTTAACCTTTTTATTTTCATTTGATCTTAAGTATATTTCACAGAAATCATATCCATGGCATTGTTTCTTGTCTATGGAAGAATTCAGAAGAATATTTGAGGATTAATAGTGATCCAAGGAACTGCGGTTGATAGGAATTTGTATAGAGAAAAGAGATGAAGATGAAGGAAGAGAAATGGAGGCAAGTTTTCCTTTTACCCCATAACCCTATGCAACCCAATCTTCATTCTAATTAAATGCAAGAGTCAGTTTAGGTCCTAGATTCTTATGTTAATAGCATAGATGATCAGAGGTGACCAACAAAAGTTGGGATACCAGTTAGGAGGCTTCCGCAGTAACCCTATCAATAGGTAATAAGGGCTAGAATTTAGAAAACTAATATTAGAATAAGGAAGGAAGGGGCCGGGCACGGTGGCTCACTCCTCTAATCCCAGCACTTTGGGAGGCCAAGGCAGGTGGATCACAAGGTCAGGAGATTGAGACCATCCTGGCTAACACTGTGAAACCCTGTCTCTACTAAAAATACAAAAAATTAGCCAGGTGTGGTGGCGGGCGCCTGTAGTCCCAGCTACTCGGTAGGCTGAGGCAGGAGAATAGCGTGAACCCGAGGCGAAGCTTGCAGTGAGCCGAGATCACGCCACTGCATTCTAGCCTGGGCAACAGAGCGAGACCCCGTCTCAAAAAAGAAAAAAAAAAAGGAAAGAAGAACAAATTGTATTTCTATGCTTAAAAGGAGAATCAGTTGGATGCCTTAACTTATTTTGCATTGGAATGGAAAGAGCAGGAGTTTAGGACAGCTCTGAAATTGGGGTGGTAAAGAATCATTCCCGGCCAGACACGGTGGCTCACGCCTGTAATCCTGTAATCCTAGCATTTTGGGAGGCCGAGGTAGGCGGATTGCCTGAGTTCAGGAGTTCGAGACCAGCCTGGGCAACACAGTGAAACCACGTCTCTACCAAAATACAAAAAATCAGCCTGGCATGGAGGTGTGCACCTGTAGTCCCAGCTACTCGGGAGGCTGAGGCAGGAGAATTGTTAGAGCCTGGGAGGCGAAGGTTGCAGTGAGCCGAGATTGTACCATTGCACTCCTGCCTGGGCAACAGAGTAAGATTCTGTCTTAAAAAAAAAAAAATCATTCCCAGAGATACTATACCAAATATTGGAGGAGAGGAGGAACACCTGGTAGGAAAGGGAAAAGGCATGGTGAGTTCAGCCTTGAATGTGATGATGTTAGGGGGCTGTCTTGACATTATACTCTTAGAAATACATGTCAGCTAAATTCTAGGCTAGACCTATTCATTAGTAATTTGCTAATATATAAATTTTGTCAATATACAAAAACTACAGTTAAAGTTGAGGTCACTCAGGCAGAGAGAACAGAGCAAGAAACACGAGGGACAAGAATGGAGCCCTGGGATCAGAAACTTTTCAGAGGCCAGAGGAGAAAACGTACCCACAAAGGAAAGTAAAAACATTGCCGATGTGACAGGAAGGAGCACAGAGAGAGGGCAGAGACAGCTTGTATAAGAGGCGGTGGTAAGTACAGTAATGGTAATGCCTCCAAGTGGTTAAGGTTGAAAAGGACAAGGAAGTTTCCATCAGCCATAAATACAGTCACTAATGAATTTTCAAAGTTATTTCAGAGATATGGAGGGTGGTGTGGGCAGGACACAAGGATTGGAAATGAATTTTAGAAAAAGTGAAAACAGAAGGTTCCACGCTGTTTGGAAAATGAGAATGAAATGAAAAAGACTGCTGGCCTCTCCAATCATGCCTCAGAGGTATAAAAAAGGGACAGAAGTAGCAACCCCTACAGCAGGCACCAAGTCCTCAGAGGAGATGCAGATCTCAGTGAAGTCAAGAGTGTTCTCTCCGAAGAATGCAGGGGTGAAGGAAGCCCATTAAAAGTGGAATAGTAAGTGTTCCTTCTGCCTAGCCCATCTTCCTATGTACCCCATGCTAGTTAATTCCTACTGATCCTTCAAGGTTCTGCTTAAAGGACTTTCTCAGGAACTCCCTGGGCTCAAAGCATTTCCTTTTTTGTATGTTCCAATAACCCAGGATAGTCTCCTATTGTGCCACTCTTCACGCATATATTTGTCCAGTATCTGTTTTCTTCTAGGCTGTGAGTCCTGTGAGACCAGGAAATGCATTTACTGCATTCATTATTGTACCCCTACATAATGGTAACTCAGTAAATGATTTATGGAATGAATACATGAATCAATCAATCCATAGGGATTCCAGAGAGCAGAGTGCACGTGGTTGGTCCAGAGGGCACCAGTGGGAGAATGAGGGGGTGGGCGGGCAAAACAAGGTATTGCAATGAAAGTAGGACAAAGTAGGTGACTCAGAGGGACGTGGAGTTTAGTTTGGGATGAAGAAGAACATGGATGAGAGACAGAAAAGTATTAACTAGTTTCAGCACTCTACCTGTAATTCCAGTCTGAAGAAAGTTCTGTGTTGATACTTTCAAAGATTTCAAATAGTATCCAGGGTTGGATGATGTTCACTAATCATGGTACAAACGGTGTCACAGGGTCTTTGCCCAGATTTTCAAACAGAATATTGGTAATTAAGTTCAGACCTTGCTAAAGGGTAGCAAGTTAAGGCCCATCTGTCTATCCATCCACCCATCCATCCATGTATCTGTCCATTCATTCATCTGTCCCTTCATCCACCTATCCATCTGTACAGCCACCCTCCTGTCCCTTCATCCACCCATCCATCTGTACATCTACCCTCCTGTCCCTTCATCCACCAATCCATCTGTACAGCCACCCACCTGTCCTTTCATCCACCCATCTATCTGTACATCCACCCACCTGTCCCTTCATCCACCCATCCATCAGTACATGCATCCACTTGTCCATTCATCCACCCATCCATCCATTCATCCAGTCATCTATCTAAGTGTCCATTCTTCAAATCCTATTGAGGGCCAGACATTTTTCTAAGTATTAATGATACTCTAGGGCGCAAAAGAGACAAAACCTCTGCCCTCATGGATTGGTGGACAGGCAATAAATAAGATAAAACGGAATAATGGAAGATGATGAGTGCTGAGATGAGTCAAACAGTGAAGAAGAGTAAGGAGTGTGTGTGTGTTGAACCTGGGGAGGGTGGATGACAAACTTGAGATGAAAGAGCCAGAGAAAAGCTCACTGAGAAGGTGACATTTGAGCAAGACAAAGAATGTAAGGAAGCACACCATAAAAATTGGTTAGAGGTGAGCATGCCAGGCAGAAGGAACGGCTGATGCAGAGGTATTCAATGTTCAAGTCCCTGGCATGTTTAGGATGCAGGCAGGAATCAGGTGAGGCAGGAGCAGAGAGAAGGAGGGAGAGTCAAGTAGGATCTGTGTCAGAAGCTGAAGGGGACACAATGGGAGGGCTTCATTGGTTGTTGTAAGGATTTGATATAGCTTTTCCTCTAGCAGAAAGGGGAGACTTTGGAGGCTTGAGGAGTGTGACCTAAAACCCGAGACACGTCTTTAAAAGGTTCCTCTGGCTGATAAGTTTGGGGAGGGTGTCAAAAATGGAAGTGGGGCATTTGGGAACTACTGCATCATCCGAATGACAGATTGGGACCAGGGTGACAGAGGTACGGTCCTAAGAAGTGGTAACATTCTGAATATAATTTGAAAGTAAAGCTGATGAAATTTGTCATTGAATTGGGTTTGGGTGAGAAAGGAGGAGGAAAGAAAGATCTCAGTCCTGAACACCTGAAAGGATGGAACTGGCATTTACTGAGAAAAGAAAGGTTGTAGGTAGAGGAGATTTGGCATAGGGCTCTATTTGGAATATATTAAGTCTGAGGAGTTTTTAAAATATCCAAGTGGCGGGTTAAATGGGCTATTTAAAGCTCAGGGGACAGGTACGGGCAAGAGATATAAATTTGGACATCACGGCCTGGCGTGGTGGCTCACGCCTGTAATCCCAGCACTTTGAGAGGCCGAGGTGGGTGGATCACCTGAGGTCAGGAGTTTGAGACCAGCCTGGCCAACATAGTGAAACCCCATCTCTACTAAAAATACAAAAATTAGCTGGGCATGGTGGTGTGTGCCTGTAATCCCGACTACCTAGGAGGCTGAGGCAGGGGAATCGCTGGAATCCAGGAGGTGGAGGCTGCAGTGAGCTGAGATCGCACCACTGCACTCCAGCCTGGGTGACAGAGTGAGACTCTGTGTCAAAAAAAAAAAACAAAAACAAACAAACAAACAAACAAAAAAACAAATGGACATCATAAGCATATTGATTTTATTTAAAGTCATGAAACTAGATGAGATCACCAAGGTAGAGAAACAACAACAAATGAGCCCTGGGACCCTCCGACACTTAGAAGTTGGGTAGGAAAAAAAGGAACTAGCAATGGAGACAGAGAGAGATCAGTTAGATAGAAGGAAACCCAGGAGTTTGCAGAATCTGAAAACAAAGTAAGGAATCTTTTAAAGAGGAAGGAATAACCAGTCATGTTCAATGCTATCAGCCAGTAGGACGAGGACTGGGAATAAATCACTGGATTTAGCAACACCATATCACGGGAAACTTGAGAAGCTAATGTTTCTGGAATGGTAAGAATGAAAGCCTGTTTAGAGTGGTTTCAAGAAAATGTAGGGGGAGAGGAATTAAAGATAATGAGTAAATAGAACTATTTCAGGGAATTTTGTTGTAAAGGAGAAGAAAGAAATGAAGGAAAATCTGGAAGGGAATAGGAACAGGAGGCAATGTTTGTTTTTAATGGAAGAAATAGCCATCAATGTGTTCACTCAAGAGGATGGCCCAGAGGCAAGGGAGAAGTGCTGGAGCAGCCTCCTGGGGCAGGTGAACAGGGCCTCGATCTAGTGCATAAGGGAAGAGCTGAGCCTGGGCAGAAATCTCCATCCTTGGTAAGTGATGAGAAGGCAGAGAATGGGCGTGCAGATGCTGGGAGCTGGTGCAGATGCTGGTGGGAGTTTGCAGAAGCGCTTTTCCAGTGGCTTCTGCTTTCTCAGAAGGTCATCGGCTGAGGGTGAGGATGGGAGGAGGTGCTGGCAGTTTGAAAAGAGAGAAAGAATGGTAGTGAAATCATCCTCTAGGATGGTGGGAGCGAGAAAGAACTCAGTCCAATGCAGGAGGTCAGTCAGGCCACAGCAGGGATGCCCTGGAGGTCTGCGGGCATGAACTTGAAGTTACAACCCTCAGCGTGAATGCGTGGTTCCCTCCAGGCCCATTAGCCACAAAGCTGCAGACACAGAAGTGGGAGTTGGGTATCACCAGGTGAGATCCCAGCCAGGGGCAGCAGAAAGCAAGAGACGGGTGAGGGAGTTGGGGTTTATTCAAGGGAGTTTAGGAGGATGGAATTTCTCTTGAAAACATGAAGTGGGGGAGGACAGTGAAGAGATGTGTGGGTCAGAGGATTTTCTGTTGACTGTTGGAGTTGAGGCAGCAGAGGAAAGGGCCAGGAGGGAAAGAGGCAGAGGTAGAAGAGGGCAAGGCTGGAAGCTGAGATGATGGCAGGGGTTGTGGTCATGGATGTTGTGGAGATCCAGGGCCTGCCGGAGACCGGATGGCAAGTGAGATCGCTGGCAGAGAACACAGGACACAGGTCACATGAAGGGGATCATCTATGTAGCTTTCGAAGTCGACAAGCAGGGTGAACGTCAAGTGGAGTGGCCGTGACTCAGGGTCAGAGCCTTTGAGAGCTGAAGAGGAGCGATGCGAGGCAGAGTGGGGCTGGGGTGCTGCTGCCTGATGCCAGGAGACTCATCTGTGACCAGAAGCAGCAGGGACAACACGAGCAGCACCCCAGCCCCCATGATGGGAGAACTGTGGAGAAAAGCCCTTCTGAGAGGGCAGCAGGGCACAGCACCCAGGGAAGATCCAGCAAAAGGGAAACTGCGCAGAAGAGTGCCAGATGCAGGGGATTTTGCCAGGATGCCGGGTGAGTTCTTGAGAAACTGGAGAAGGTTTCTGAGAATAAGAGAGGGAAGGAAGACAGAAATGGAATTGGGTATTTCCAGAGTGTTATGGAGATTTTGAGAGCAGGGTAATGTAGCGAATGGGAGATGAGGGGTGATCTGCGTGGGGGGGATGTGTGTGGCATTCCAGGGATAAAAGGCACCATAAACTTAGACTTGAGGTCTCAAGGAAGACCACGGTGGTGAGCACAGGGGAAGTAGAGTAGGAGTCAGACCCCTCATGGAAGGCTTGGAAGCAGGAGCAACCATCTTACTCCAAGCCCAAGGGACCCTCCGTGCCCCTGTGAATGGAGATCAGCAGGCCTGGGAGGAGGCTTTTCTTCTGACTGTGCTGGGCTCGGTTGCTCTTGAGCCAAGGAGCTCAGGAGGCTGGAGGGCCTATAAAGGTTGCCCCACACATGGTGCAAGGAACTGTCAGGGCCACGGGGGAGGCATTCAGGGATCATTCCCAAATGCAGCCTCCCATGGTGTCCCCAAGGCAGTTGCACCATTAGCAGTCCTGGACTGGTTTCCCACCCAAAAGGCCAATTGGAAAACAGGAGTTGGGTTGTGAAATCAGCAGCATCAGGAAGCCTAAGGAGCTGATATATGAGAGACGGTGAGGTGAGCAAGTGCAGAGGAGAAAAGTGGAGGTTACCCTGGATGGACCAATCTGTAACTGGAGGGCTGGGTGCAGTATACCCCTGGAGACAGGAGGCTGGGGTGACCAGGAACACTGGGGAGTGATGAGTAAGGCTCACTGGAGCTGTGACCTCTGCAAAACTGAGCTGGGCCTGCAGGGATGGGGGTAGGGGAAGGACGCCTGGCCCCAGGGCAGGGACCAGGGCCCACCTGGACTTCTCAGGAGGCATGCCATGGCTGGAGCCCCGGAGGAGCAGTATGGCATTAAAGGGTGGTGCCCACAATAAAGAAGGAACGCCACGGCAATATGTTCTCAGGAACAGCCCAGCCCAGCCCAGCGATCCAGCCCTTCTCCCACCTTGCCTCCCCTAGGATAGTTTCCTCTCAGGATCCACCAAACCCCCTCTATCAGGACCTAAGTATGGGAAGGAGGAAAAAGACCCACAGATGCTTAATTCTGCTCTGCACCAGCGTTTGAAAGCCACTCCTGTAGTATCAAGTGGAAGTTCTGGGTTGCATTCTTATCAAGAACATTTGCATTTCTTAATATGCCAATAAACTCCTTACTGAGTGCATTGTGTCAGGCTCTGGGCTAGCTCTTAGAAACTGTGAGCAAGGTGGCAGTAAGAGGCCATAGCCAAGACCTGGGATGGTGAGGCAGCTCAGGGCTCAGAAGGTGGCCCACCATGGCAAGGGAAGAGGCAACAGGAAGTTGTAGGGAGAGCCAGGACTTTGAAGCTTCCATGGGCTCAGATGTGGGGCCTCAAAACCCACTGTACTGGCATGCAACATGTCGCAGCAGGAGGCCAAGTTCTTCATGTACTGTGGCCTGGCAGGACTGGCCTTGGAGCCAGCAGAGGATCCAGCAGGCAGCTGTGGAAGCCAGAAGCAGAGAGACCAGACTGCAGCTAGAGTGTCATCCGTGACTGGCAAACTCTTCCCTCATCTTCTTGGATTTACTGCCTGCATGATCAAGCAACATACGCTTTTGACGGTGCTGAAAAGCCTCCCCTGAAGCTTTGCTGGAGACTCTCAGTCTTAGACCAGGGGCTACTGACGTGACAAGGAGGCTGATCCTAGTTCTATGAGCCCAGGCAAGGTTCCTGTTTACTTTGACCCCATGAAGAGACAAATCACTCAAAAGCAAATGCCATCATCTGCTTGAACATTATGCGTTTTCTCTTCTTCTATCATTGTTACTCTTATTAGCTATCATCGGCCGAATGCTAGTTATACGACAAAAGACTTTACCAAACACCTTAGCTTCACAATCTCCTTTAGTCCCCAGGGAGGAAACATTCTTCCCATTTTGCAGTTCAAAAACCTCAGGCTTAATAGAGAAAAATAAAGAGTTGTGCATATTCTTGAGGGAGGACAAGGAGCTAAAACTCAGGTCTGATTCCGCAGCTCATAACCCCTTTTAAAATTTGTGAGGACAAATACACATAATATAAAATTGACCCCCTTAACCATTTGTAAGTGTACGGCTCAGTAGCATTAAGTACATTCACACTGTTGTGCAGCCATCACCACCATCCGTGTCCAGAACTTTTTCATTTTCCTAAACTGAAACTCTGCCCCCATTGAACAGTAACTTCCATTCCTTATACATCCCACTGGCGCAGGCACCCACCATTCTATTTCCCATCTCTGAATCTGACTACTCCAGGGACCTCATGCGAGTGGAATCATATGGTATTTGTCTTTTTGTGACCGGCTTATTTCACTTAACAGAATGTCCTCAAGGTACGGCAGAGTCATGGGAGAGGATGTTTTCAACGCCATGACCACTGGGTTGTGGGGCTGGTGTTTTTCCTCTGTGCCACTCTGCTACTTAGACCCACACTCTTGATTCCACTGAGGGCAGTGTGCAGACTGAACTGTGTCTCCCCCCCCCCACAAATTCACATGTTGGAATCCTAACCCCCAGTATATATGGATATGAAAGTATTTGGAAATAGTGCCTTTCAAGATGTAAGTGAGGTAAAACAAGCTTATGTGGATGAATCCTAACCCAATAGGACTTGTGTCCTCATAAGAGGGCAAGACAACTAGGGATGGGAACACACAGAGGAAAGAGCACACGAGGACACAGCAAGGAGGCAGCTGTCTGCAAGCCAAGGAGGGAGGCCTCAGGAGAAACCTAACTGTTATTTACACAGCAAAGCCTGTGGTATTTTGTTATGGCAGCCTGAGTGGATTAATACAGACAGGGGTCTCTGTGTCACAAGATAGGATGAACTGTCACATACAGGCCTCTCCCACTGACAGTAATGCCTCTTCAGTCTTATTTGCGGCAAGGAGGACAGTGGTCACTGGTGGTCTACATTTATGTACCATACAGAGAGAGGTGTGGGTTTTAAGTCCACCATGAGGACAGGCAATGGATGTTCTTTCAACATTTTGAGTTTCCACTAACACAACACTACAACCGGCATGTCTGTGATTTCCTTGGCCAAATTTACCTTTTTTTTTTTTTGAGACAGAGTCTCGCTGTCACCAGACTGGAATGCAGTGGTGTGATCTCGGCTCACTGCAGCGTCCGCCTCCTGGGTTCAAGCGATTGTCCTGCCTCAGCCTTCCAAGTAGCTGGGACTACAGGCACGCGCCACCACACCTGGCTGATTTTTTGTATTTTTAGTAGAGACGGGATTTCACCACGTTAGCCAGGATGGTCTCGATCTCTTGACCTCGTAATCCACCCACCTCAGCCTCCCAAAGTGCTGGGATTACAGGCATGAGCCACCGCATCCGTCCTCACCTTATTCTAACCAAGCTACACAAACTCTTCATACCCAGCAGCACCATAAAAATGTAATGTCTTCACCAACTACACGAATCACTGTTCTCTAGCCTGCTGCTTTATGGAACTAGGAGAGGAAAAAGACTCACAGAGTGAGTGACATGACCCAATAAATGAGCTTCCCCCACCTGGAAGTCACCAGCCTCCTTATTAAAATTGCAAGGCACCCTGACCTCAAATGCAGAGGAATTCTCCCACATGTCTTTGTGTTGAACATTGTCATTACTGGGTGCCATAATCTACATATAACGATTGCTTTTCAGAAAAACAAGTAGAAAAATCAGCCATTTTTTTTCCATTCTAAGACACATCAGAAATTCTAAAATGTAGCCTTCAAGATGGGCCAGAAAAGCTGATGGCCTGAAAGGAGTTCAAAAGGATGCAGAGGGCTGGGGGTGGAGGTGTGAGTCCAGAGAACGCTGGAGAGACATCCAGCCTGACATTATCAAGACAAGGGGCTGGGAGAATCACTCACTTGCTAGAAGAGTATCAGTGGGGCCTCCCAGGAAATTCAGTCAGGAGGATCATGCCCTAAAAGTCATTTTGGAAATGTGTAACTCAGCACAGGAAAACTGAACAAGAATGAGAATACCCATTATGGAAATAAGATTCACACATTTTCATGTAAGATGAGCTCAAGGGAACATCAGCTACCTTGGTGACGCTGTGGGTCCCAGGGGCAAATGTTTTGACCACAAGCCAATGTAGACCCCAGGCAGGGGAAAAGTCTTCATGCTTCAAAGACCAGAAGAGAAATGGGGGTTGAGTGAAGGAGCAGTGATGATGCCAAAGAGAATAGATAAGTATAGAATTACAGGATAGGAATTAAAGGTGAACTGAAAACTAAAAGGGAAAAATCTTATTTGCAAAGAGGATAGTCAAGGGCAAGGAACTGCAGCCCCTAATGAGGAGCAGTCTCAGGACTGGGGCTATGGATGGGCCTCACAGATCTGCGAAGCTGGTGGGAGGTCCCCTGCCCATGCTTCATCCCAGTCCAGGGTAACCTGTGCTGGTCATGCACCCCCACAACCAAGTAACAGAAATTGTCTGTGCATATGATGGATTCCACTGAGCTTGGTGGACAGGTTTGAGAACAGGAAACTGACACAAGGACTAAAGTGGAAAATGTCTTTGAACCCAGAGTGACATATCTACCTCTTTTATCACTTGAAAGTGTCAAGTAGGGAAATTAACCAGCATCAACAGCAAAATGGCCCTGGCTTTGTGGTGGCCCCTGTCTTCTCTTTCCCTAATTTTGTTTTCTCCATTGGCTACTAAATATGTGCTGGTGAAATTTACCTCATTTTACTGATTAGCACAAGTATAGAAGGCATCCATTAAACAAATTATTTACTGAACATCTGCTCTTGCCAGGCACTGTGTTATATATCACAGGAATGGAATGGTGAACAAGATAAACATGGCTTTTCTCCTCACAAATCTAACCACCTCAAGTTATCCAACTACAGTCAGAGTGCCTGCCATACTTCTGATTGACCCTTCTACTCACCCAAAGCTTCTTTCTTTTCCATTCCAACAGCATCTTTTCAGATGTTCTATTTGACTCAGAAGTGAAAATTCATCATCATGTCCATTGCTATAAGCCACTGCTTTCATCTCCTAAACATTGAGAAAAAGGACTCTTGCTAGTGCACCATCACCACCTCTCTTGCACAACTCAACATTTCCCAGGACCTTCACCCATTTCCTCCCTCATCCCCATTCCTCCTCCCTAAGAAAAGCAGGCCTCTTTCCCAAACTCAGCCCCTCCACTTGTGTTCTAGGTTTGATCTCTCAATCCTCCCAGCTCCCAGTACAGTCTCACCTTTCAAAGGGTTCTTCTATGTCTCAGTTCTGACGTCTGCATCTATCAGCTTCAGATAGTGGTGTCTGTATCACTCGCTCTCTAAGCATGTTCTAGACACACATGCCCCTATAACTAAAACGTTCCCTGATTTTCACTTTCCTATGAAACTGCTGCCCTACCTCTCTCCTTCCTTTCTCTGCCCAAATTCTTACAAAAGAGCTCTACTCCAGCCTTCGCCACCCCCACCACACACCTACTACTTGGCACCTTAGGGTTTGAACTGCTCATTGAAGGTAATAGATTGCCTTCTGACCGACTTGCTAATGAAATCTTCTCAGCTCTCATCTGTTCTATACTGGTGCCATTTGACACTTTGACCACTTCCTCTTTGACACTCTACTCTTGACCTCCATGACACCCTACTTTCTTCTTTGTGTCCCTCCCATCACTCTGATTGCTATTTTGGGGTTCATTCACTGATTCCTCTTAAATGTAGCCATTTTCTAAAGATCTGTCTTTCCTTCTCTTTCTACGGACTCTCATAAATTCTCCTAATTTCAACTATCAGCAAATGCTGATGGCTTCAAGATCCATATCAAGCCAGTCTTCCTTCTCACCCCTCCTCACTTCACCTCACCTGCAAATTCACTCATGCTACCTACAAAATATCCATTACACTTCTTCACTTCTTTTGTTACTTACTACCACTGTCCAAATTCAAGCCTCGTCATCTCTCAGCAGGAGTGTTACAATAGCTTCCTATTTATTCTCCATGTGTACCCTAGTCTTAGCACACTCAATTTCATTTCCTCCTCTATAACCAGCCTATGGAATCATGTTGACATTTATTGCTTATGAGTTGCTCAAAATATGGACAAATTATTTACCTTCTTTGAGCTCTGTATCCTTACCTCACAGCATTGTGGTAGGAACCGTTGTTCAGGTTGTACACTGCAGGAGTGTGTCCAACTGATGGAGCAAGTGGCAACTAAAACCCAACCCATCCTCCAATCACTAAGTCAGTTCCACGCCCTGGGCTGAGTTTAAGGCTGCTCAGAGAAGGAGGTACTCTTCTCTGCAAAGGAGGTACCTTTCTTTTCACACAAAGGTACAGTAAGGGCTGGGACTTCCCCAGATTTCTTCTTCAACACATGCATTTTATCCTCATACTTGACACTCAGGCCCAAATCTTCTATTTTCCCCAAATATGCTGTGTGTATTAAGAAATCAGTGTTTATGTTCCCATTATCTCTACAGCACTTTGTCCTCCCATTCTCTGCCGGGGAAACCTTCTCATTCTCCAGTGTCACTTGGTTTGGGAGAGCTCTGTGCATTCCTTCTAGTTTGGGACTTCCCTTTGAGTCCTGCATCCTGGTTACACACTTATACAGCAGTTATGTCACTTCGTCTTGCATTGTACTCTTGATAAGGAATCTGTCTCCTCCATTTGCGTTGAATGGCCTTAGGTCAGGACCCTGAGTGGAGCCCACCCATATTTGCTGGTTTGAACTCAGTACTTCTTGTAAACCCGGGATTGTAGCTAAGCATTATAAGGGTGCAGTTTGGGACACAAAGGTATAGAGAAGAGTTTAAGGCTTAAACACGTATATCTAGAAGGAGCTAGATTAGAGAATGATTTTAAAATAACCCTAATTAAAGCAATAATAGTAGTCACAGAAAATGTAAACTAAAAAAGAGAGAAATCAAAATTACTTATAATCCCACCACTCAAACCATTGTCATCATTTTGCTCTATAAGCTTACAAATGTTATTCTATATATATTATTTACTTTTTTTTTTTTTTTGAGATGGAGTTTCACTCTTGTTGCCCCAGTTGAAGTGCAATGGCATAATCTTGGCTCACTGCAACCTCTGCCTCCCAGGTTCAAGAGATTCTTCCACCTCAGCCTCCCGAGTAGTTGGGATTACAGGCGCCTGCCACCACAGCTGGCTAATTTTTTATATTTTTGGTAGAGATGGGGTCTCGTCATGTTGGCCAAGCTGGTCTCAAACTCTTGACCTCAGGTGATCCGCCCACCTTGGCCTCCTAAAGTGCAGGGATTACAGGCATGAGCCACTGTGCCCGGCCAGATTATTTAATTTTTAAAATAAATTACCAACTTTTTCATGTGTTACACTGTAAATAATTTCCCATGACATAAATACTTTTGATTAACATTATTTTAATGTCTGCATCATATTTTATTGTATGCTTGTACCATAATTTATTTAAATATTCCGTGAATTTCATTTTTTCTCTGTTTTATAAAACACTGGAGTCAACATCATTATAACTAGATATCTGGCACACCATTAATAATCT
This sequence comes from Papio anubis, assembly GCF_008728515.1. NCBI lineage: Eukaryota > Metazoa > Chordata > Mammalia > Primates > Cercopithecidae > Papio > Papio anubis. The sequence goes on from NC_044989.1 coordinate 100,567,728, forward strand.
CTTAAGAATAAATGCCTAGCAGTAGAACTGCAGGGTCAAACATTAGGTGGTGCTTTCTTTTCTTTTCTTTTCTTTTTCTTTCTTTTTTTGGAGACAGGGTGTCACTCTATCACCCAGGTTGGAGTACAATGGTGTAATCATGGCTCACTATAGCCTTGATCCCCCGGGCTCCATCACACCTGGTTAATTTTTAATTTTTAAACTTTTTGTAGAGACAGGGTCCCACTATATTGCCCAGGCTGGTCTCGAACTCCTGGGCTCAAGCAATCCTCCTGCCTTAGCCTCCCGAAGTGCTGGGATTACAGGTGTGAGCCACCATGCCTGGCCCAAAGTTAGGTACTTTTAAAAGATTTTTGATGCCTGTAATGAAACGGGCCCTTGGAACCACCACCATACCAAGCTAACCATTCCATTTGAGATCAATGGCTCGCCGATTTCACCAGTCTCGCCAAAATGGGTATTGTCAGAGCACAGAATTTTAAGGTTGGAAATAATCTAGGAGTTGATCTGTGCCGTGGGTCATACCCAGAATCAATGGGGCGTTATGTGTTTTCTTAAACTCCTCAGTTAATTATTCTGTGCAGCCAGGTTTGAGAACCACTAATGCAGTCAAAACCCCTCACTCTAGATTTGAGGAAACTAAGGGCCAAAGAAAGTACATAACTCTACTAAGTTGACCCATGGAAGGTACACAAATAAAAATGTATCCAAAAGATAAAGGAAAAGAAAACGATGTATTCAGGTAGAAAATTAAGTAGCAATCGTTTCAAGTTAATTATGGATAAGAGAACTAGGCATTTATATTTAAAATCATATTCTAAGCATGCAGACTGTTTAAGAACACGGAGTGAAAAGAACACTTGTCTTTCTTCTATTCCATGAAGAAACCATTCTCAGCCAATCAATTCACAGCCATTTGTTCATTTCAAAACTTACGTATTTTTAAGTCTAACTTTACAAAGAAAAGGGGATAATAACATGGACCCTGATAAATTAACTATGTATGTGTGGGGTGTAAGAGACACAAAAACACAATTTTACACAAAAAACCCTGATGGTACCGAATAGTTTTTTGTGAAAAAGAAATGAAAATACCTCCCAGTAGCCACAAAATACTGTAATCTTGTGGCTTTAAGAACCTTTAGTGAGTAACAGTAAGACATGATTGGATTTTGTGTTTTCAGGTTACATTTTATTTCAGGTTAAAGAAAAGGTGTAGACTTGTGTGATATGTCATTTCTCCAGACTTGAGCACATGGAGAGGAGTGGCTGCATGTGTGTTTGCTGAGAGGAAGGGTACAATAGCCTAGAAACCCTAAGATGACATGTCTTTTAGAGCAGCTGAATTAGCAGTTGTGATCAATGCTTACTTCCAATTACCACTTTACAAGAAAAAGTGATTTTAGCACCTTCTTTTCTGAGAAAGGCAATGTTCTCAGAAAGGAAAGAGAAGCTTTTTACTTTGTTATTTGCTGGTCTCAGGAGATACTTGTGGTTTTGAGAGTGTTACTTGCCTGTTACTGAATCCACCTTACTACTCCTGATGGTGAAATGAAAAGAGATATTACTTTAGTATGAATGGCTCAGTGGGTGACTCTGTAGATGAGTGCATCCCTGCATTGCTGTGAGCTGTATGAGGCATGGCCTCAGATTCCAAAGTGCTTAGACTACAGAAAAAGGAAGGAGAGTAGGCTCCCTTTCATGGAGGATCTCCTGCCTCCGGGTGATGAGGCAGAAGCTCTGCACGCTTCTCACATCACTTAATCTTCCCAAAGGAGACCCTCTGATGGGAAGAGCGTGCATGTAAGAGATAATCAAAGAAAATCGCCATTCCTGGAAACCATTCTACAGTGATATAATTAAGCCAAAGGAAAGAGCACTTAATGGTGTTTGGAGAAATGAGAGTAACTTCATTCAGAAGATGATCTTACCCTGTTCCAGGACAGTTCTGCTAAACCAGGAATGGGGCACATCAGAATCATTTGGTGGGAACCCCCTAAGTGGTTCTCAGGGCATCCCTTTCCCTCATTGCCTAGAGCAGGTTTTCTCAGCCTCAGAAGTATTGACATTGGGGCCTGGCACTTCTTTGTTGTGGGCGGCAGCTGTTCTGCACGTTGTGGGATGTGTAACAGGACCCCCGACCTCATGAAACTGATCTCCAGTTGCCAAATGTCAGCATGTCCCTTGGGGGCATGACTAGCTCAAAAGAACTAATGATAGACAGTAGACTTATGAGCAAGGTAAGGTAGAAGGGTCTTAGATTGCCTTGGATGCTTTTTAATAGGCAATGGGATATTAGCTTTGTGTAGAAATGTAAATTTTAGGAAAAGAGTGCTCAGAGATGGTTAAACACGCACAGACAGTATTAGAGAAGAATATACAAATAGCAAATCAACTAATTAGGGTGTAGTTAGAAGCTTAAAGGCATAAATGTGATTATTTTGTTGTGGACCTAATGTAAGAGAAAATAAAGATGCAGGAAATATTTCTTTATTCTTTTGTAATGAGTGACCCTACCAGAAGGACACCTACCTAGAAACTGAACTTGAGTTTGTGTGTTACCAGCAGTCCTTTAAAATGAGAGAAGTTTCCACTATGACGTAACATAAGTTAGGATAACAAATCACATGGGTTTTCTTGAGAGGCCATCCTCATTTAGAAAGTCACACCACCTCTGGAGCACCGACAGTGTCTTCCTTAGAAGGGCAGGTTTGGGGGAAAAAGGGAAAAAACGTTGATTGCCCTGAGGAAAGAGAGTGACTCCACATAAGGGCATTGCTAATAGCCAGAGAGATCAGGGCAGACAGAGGCATGCACTAGAACAGGTCCTGACCCAGTGCTCATTCCAGACGCCAAGACGGGGACCCCAGCCTCCTCTGTGATATCCTGAGTGTGCCCTCCAGAGGCAGCTTGCTTGTAAAGGTAGCAACTCACCTCCCTGAGGCTCACCCCTCACTGCTACAGTCTCCCCGGGTCTTCCACCAAGGAGATTCAAACCTCAGCCATCCTAGCCAGCTTCTACTTACAACAGAGCCCCAAATCCTTATCCCTATAGCCGAAATCCTCATCATCTCTTGCCCCTGAGGTGACAGTGCCCTTGCCAGTCCCTAAGCAGGGAGAGACAAAGGGTGAGACAGGTTCATGGTGAAGGTCCCTTTCACATTTGCTCTCTGGCAATGGCACATTAACTGCAGTTCTGAATTATGTCCCTGTCATGCTTGGCTCAACATTGTCCTGTACAGTTGAGTGAGTAAAGCAATGTGAGAATGTGAAAATTGGACACTAAAGTTATAATAGGGAAATTATCATCTTGCTTCTAATGCCAGAAGTACAGTAGTTATGCCAAGAGGTTACTTAACATTGTATTATGATTGGTAAAGACTCTGTTTTCTGATCATGATGAAATAAAGCTAGAAATAATGAACAGTTACATGCAAACGAACTGAACCACTAGGAAAAAGAAAAGGCGACAACATTATTTAAAATGAAACTCAAAAATCAAAAATCAAAACTTAAGTGTCTCAATCTTAATAAAATACCCAGAAGAATGCTGCATAGCAAACTTCTAGAATATAGCCAAAGCTGTACTGGGAGGGCAATTCTTTAATTCTTAAAAAAATAAAGTTTTGAATGAAGTTACTAAGTACTTATCCTGAGGATTTAGAAAACAATCATGAGAGTCACAAATAAACTTGAAAAAAACAAAAAGAGGGAGAAGGACTTAAAGATAAAATTAATTGGTTACGAGAAAAATTTTGCATGGATAAATTCAAGTGTAATAGAGAGTGGAAGGTAAAATAGGCATCTCTACATAGTTAAGCCACAGGAGGGAGAAGTGAAAGTGAAAGTAAACAAAGTTAGAGATGAAACAAAGAACAATACTTTATACATTCAGAACATTAACTGCCTTTAGAAAGATTACTTTATATCTCCGTATAGTAATTAATTAGAAAGTTATATGTGCATTATTTCTAGATAAGTGTAAATTACCAAAATAAAGAAATAAAAAATAATCAAATCAATGTGTTAAAAATAACAAATATAATTTAAGAATAATCACCAAAGTAGTACCTGACTCAGATAGTTGCCTTCAAATTTGTAAAGAAGAAATAGTTACCAGCCTATATTAACACTGCCAGAGCTTATTAAAAGATGAAAAGATTCATAATTTGCTTTATAAAGCCAACATAATTTATTTCCTTTTTTTTTTTTTTTCTTTTTTTGAGACAGAGTTTCACTCTTGTCACCCAGGCTGGAGTGCAATGGTGCTTTCTTGGCTCACTGCAACCTCCACCTCCTGGATTCAAGCGATTCTCCTGTCTCAGCCTCCCAAGTAGCTAGGATTTACAGATGCCTGCCACCAAGCATGCCTAGTTTGTTGTTGTTGTTGTTTCTTTGTTGTTTTTGTTTTGTTTTGTTTTGTTTTGTAGAGATGGGGTTTCACCATGTCGGCGAGGCTAGTCTCAAACTCCTGACCCCAAGTGATCCACCCACCTCAGCCTCCCAAAGTGCTGGGATTACAGGTGTGAGTCACCATGCCCAGCAAGCCAGCATAATTTTTACAGGACAGAGTTAGTAAATGTAAAGATTCATTTGTAATTTCACTTGCAAATATAAATGAAAATTCCAAATAAAATTAGATAAACGAAGCACATTAACAAATACAAGTACACTGTATACTCAGGAATTCAAAGATGGCTTAATATCAGGAAATGTATCAATATGCTTCATCATACTAAAAAGTCAAAGAAGAAAAATCATATAATCATTTCAATATATGCCAAAGACTCCTGTGACAAAATTCAATACAAATTTTCAAAACCCTGATTAAAGCTTTTAGTCAACTAAGCCTAGAACATCATTTAATTTAAAACAATTTAAATTTAAAATAATTAAAAATTTCAAAGAAAATAAAAACAGCCAACATTATAGCTAAGAGTAAAACCATAGAGACATGTCCCCTCTCATTCCTATTAAGCAAAATGTTAGACAGTCTAACAATTAGACAGCAAAAAGAAACAAACGCCACAAATAATGGAAAGAAAAAGACAAGCTGATTATTATTCTCAGTTGTGATTGTCTATATAAACAAAATAAATCTGCCAAAAACATAAAATAAATAGCAGTTCACAAGTTAAAATAAAAATAGAAAAACCAGGATCTCATCAGCCAGGAATTAACTATGAGAAGAAAAAAAAAGGAAAACAAATTCCCAATAGCAAGACCAAAACAATTTCTGAGAAGAAACTCCTTAAAAAACTTAAGCCAGGATCTACGTGAAAAAGTACTGTTCTATTAAGAGATATTAGAGAAATACTGTATTAAGAGATATTATCTGCTTCTAGAGAGGCATACAATTGTAAATTAGCATAAGTTCAAAACAATTAAAATCAAAATACCAATAGAAACTTGTTGAAACTTAAGACACTAATGAATGAACAAGAAGAGTCAAGAAAGTGTAGACAAAAGTATAACGACAAAGGTGGCTGGTACTGCCAGATTTTAAAATACATATTATAAAGTAAAAATAGTCTGTGTTTATGCCTATATTCCAGGACTGGGGATGACTTCTTTGTGTTTTTTGCATTTTCAAGCTTTTATTCAAGTATTTATGAGCAGAGAAATCTTTAAAAATGTAATGCCGCTAAGTCTTTCTCCAGCTGTGCCTGTTCAAGGTTCCCACACTCTCCTCCCTCTCTTCATTCTTGAGTTCTTCACCCCAGCCTCTACCTCCTAGTCTCCACTTCATTCCAGACTTCATGCTTTGAGAAATTGAAGTCCTTGTGGGGCTCTGAACATTTCTCATTATTTTATGCTTCTTTCTTTGTGTGAGAGGCCATCGCACAAAGAAAGAAGCACAAAATCATAGGAAATGTTCAGCGCCCCACCAGGTCTTCAGCCACATCCACCTCCACTACATCCACCATTTCCAGCTGACGCTCCCTTATGTGGGGGTCACATTCTCCAGAAAGTTCTCTCTGATCTCCCATGCCCCATTTCCCTTGCCCTTCCTACACAATATGAAAATTAAATGTAAGAAAATTGATTCAAGAAAAAGAAACTTTGGTCGAAGGTGATATTTCACTATGGAAGGGGGGTGTCTTTTATTGTCTTATGTTGAAATCTCTTCTACTTATTTCTTAATTGGGTTATTTTCAAGATTCATGTCTTAGTCATGTTTGAAACCTTAGACTTCAAACCAGTTTATTGATCTCAACTCAAAAATACTTTTAAAACACAAGTTGGATATTTTACTAGGGATGTTTATAATCCTATTCTTCAGTCAGATTTCAATAATTTGTTTGAAAATTGGCATAAAGAAATTTAAAGCCCAGAGATTTAAAAAAGCGTTTATAAGTAGAGCTTCTATTGAGATATCTAGAGCAGAATGGGTGCCCTCAAGTGACTTACACTAAATTTTGTTTTATTTTTCAAAATATTCTAGAATGCCACCCTTTGTGGCCCATCTGTTTTGCTTATATCTATTATAGCATCAGTGATTTAAATATTTTTCTGAGCTTTTAGACCTTCAACGGTTTCTTTTTGAACTCCCACAATGGGTTCTTATGATTCTTTTTTATCTCCTACGATATTTTCTTATTAGTTTTATCCCCCTCCCCCCACTTTATTTGATTTGATTTGATTTGATTTGATTTTTTTGAGATGGAGTCTCGCTCTGTTGCCCAGGCTGGAGTGCAGTGGTGCAATCTCAGCTCACTGCAAGCTCCGCCTCCTGGGTTCACACCATTCTCCTGCCTCAGCCTCCCGAGTAGCTGGGACTACAGGCGCCCGCCACCACACCCAGTCAATTTTTTGTATTTTTAGTAAAGACGGGGTTTCACCATGTTAACCAGGATGGTCTCGATCTCCTGACCTCGTGATCTGCCCGGATCGGCCACCCAAAGTGCTGGAATTACAAGCATGAGCCACCGCGCCCGGCCTATTTTCCCCACTTTTAAAGGGAAGGGTTTATTAGTGAACTCAGCAGTTACAAGCCAAAGGGGTGAAAAAGTCAACTCTCTATTCAAGAGCAACTAGGAGTAAACAAACTTGCCCTTTTACCTGTGAATTCACACCTGGTCATGGTGGTGAGGAGGTGAGCAAATCAGGACTTCCTGGCCATAGAAACAAGTGTGTATTATCAGCAGAATTTCTGTGTGTTTCTGCAGCCTGTACTATATGCCTTATCTTAGGCAGCAATGTCAAACCAAGCAAAAAAGGAAAAAGTCATCATACTCTGATAGTTCTAGCACATGGTTCCAGCTAAAAGAAAAGGCAAAATCTTAGAGCTGTCCCAGGTCATTGCCCTAAGCTCCCCTCCTTAGAACAACCAGAGCAAAACACAACCCACCAAGTCACACCATAGTCAGAAATTGAGTCATAATGGAAAAGGCATTGTTGCATAATGACTTATCTAATTCATCTATGTTGATTATGCAGTCTTTAAATCAGTCCTTTTAAAAAGAGAAAAAGAAAGAGATATCTCTTCACTGGGGCATGTCAGGTTTGAAAAGGAAATTCTCTAAGCATCCCAAACACAAGTGGAACCAGGATGGGCTGTTCTCACAATCTGGGCAATCTTCTTCAGGACAGAGAAAGGTGGAGAGGTCTTTGATGACAATATGCCCACTTAACCCAGAGCATGGCTGTGCTCAGCCCCCTTTTGTGTGGTTGCTTGGCTTGTTCTTGTGTTTTGAAGCACCATCGGAACAACCCAAGTGTACCAGTGACAGCCCCGGTCCCTTGCTGGGTGTGCCCTTCCTCTCTAGCAGCAGCCAGTCCCCCGAAGAGACTTACCTATAGCCCATCTGCTCCACACTGCCTCATTAGGGATCAGCCCTCACTCATTCATTTATTCCTAAAGCTTGTGTGTCTAGGAGTGGGGAAAAGTGACGGAGTAGTAGAGGATTATGACATTTATTGGTTCAAATTTAATTCTGCTTTCACAACTACAGAAAGCATTTGTCTGGCTAGGTTATGCCAAGTATATCCATTAAAAGTTGTTTCTCGGCCAACAAACACATGAAAAAATTGCTCAGCATCACTCACCATCAGAGAAATGCCAATTAAAACCACAATGATATCATCTTACACCAGTCAGAATGGCTGTTAATAAAAAGTCAAAAAAAAAAAAAACAAAAAACAAAAAAAAACCGGTGTTATCAAGGACATAGAGAAAAAGGAACGTTTATACACTGTTGGTGGGAATGTAAATTAGTTCAGCCTCTACGGAAAACAGTGTGGAGATTTCTCAAATAACTAAAAATAGAACTACCATTTGACCCAGCAATCCCACTATTGGGAATTTACCCAAAGGAAATGAAATCATTACATTAAAAAAGACATTTGTACTCGGATGTTTATCGCAGCACCATTCACAATAACAAAATCATGGAACCAACCTAAATGTCCATCCAGTTGATTGGATAAAGAAAATATGGCAAGGAATACTATATAGCCATAAAAAAAGAATGAAATCATGTCCTTTGAAGCAACATGGATGGATCTGGAGGCCATTATACTAAGTAAAATAACTAAGAAACAGAAAGTAGAATACTGCATGTTCTCACTTACAAGTGGGAGCTACACAATGAGTACATATGGACATAAAGATGGAAGTAACAGACATTGGGGACTCCAAAATGGAGGAGGGTGGGATGGTAGTCCTGTTGTGTACAATGTTCATATTTTGGTGATGGGTACACTAGAAGCCAAATCCTCACCGTTATGCAATATATCTATGTAACAAACATGCACATGTACCCACGAATCTAAAATGAAATCAATATTTAAAGATTTTAAAAATATATTTTAAAGAGTAAAGCACCAAACCAAGGAACACGGGGGTCAAGGGTAAGCAAGGAAACGCCCAGGTCTGCTCTGATGCGCCCCCTGCAGGATCTCGTCCAGACATGCAGGAGAGGCAAGGCCGCTGGTGCGCGCTTGGGGCAGTTTTGCGCTCCCTCCTACCTGCCCCCTCCTGCCCCAAGTTCAAGCCCCACCTGCTTTGTCACCCACCACCAGCCTATGGAGGTTCCCACTCTGGTCCTCCATGTCCCATGGGTAAGATGGACGTAGCATGTCTAATTGCGCATGTTCCCGCAGTGATGTGAGGGACTGAAGGGCTTGCGTAAGGGAACGCGCCTGGAGCACTGACTTCGTCCCCTTTTCCCAGTTCCTGCTCAGAGCCGCTCTCCCAGGCCCCCGGCCCCTAACCGTATCCCAGCCCTCCGATCAGCCTTTGCCTACCGAGGGCAAAACTACGGGGTACAAGCACAGGGACTGCTACGTCGCCCCATTGCCTCTGTCTTCCATTTCCCCTGCTTGGTGCTAAACCCGGAGACGGGGCCCTGTGCGGACTGGCGGGGCGCTCCCGGGTTCGGACGCGGCGCGGGTCACAAAGCGCGTTCCGCCCTGGAACGCCCGGAGGAGATAAAAGCCGCGCAGGCCCCGCACTCGCCGCGCACTCCGGCCGTTCCGACGAGAGCGCGCTGCACGCGTGAAAATGACTCGAAAGCTGCCCCGCATCTCCGCCCCCCAGCCCCGGCGCCCGCTCGGCGCCATCCCGCAGCGCCCTGGCCGTCGGCTCTTCTTTCCTCCCATCCGTCCTCCGTTTCTGGACCCGCACACCACGCTCCTGTTCCATCCCACCTACTCGTCCTTCTGCCCCATCTGCTACCCGTCTCTGAACCAGTTCGTGCCCGTCCACTACCCCGTCGTGGGCATCGCCCTGCCGACCTCTTCGTGCGTGAATCTTCAGAAGGGCTGCATCTGCCGCCCGCATGTCCGCTGGGGCCCCAACTTCCACTACATCCCTCCCTATCCCCCCACGCCCCCGCCCAGCCCCTGCTTCTAGAGCCTGCCTGCAGCCCGCCCCCCACCAGCCACCCACGCGGCCCTGACGATCCACGACCCCACGGAGAGGCCCCTGCAGGGACCGTGCTCGGGCAGCGAAGGAGCGGACCCCGGGGTCCCCACGGCCTGGCTGTAGACACGGGGACGCAGGACCAAGGACACCCACCCTCGGCCTCCGCTGCCTGCTCAGCCAGCCGGGCCCGCCTCTGCATTTGGAACTGGCTTCCCCGTGGGCCTTGGTGTGAACCACCGAGCAAACTGCTGGCCCGAGACGGAGAAGGGAGAGCACGAGGAAGCGGCGCCTCTGCTCGCTGCGAGGGAAACGACTGGCCAAGGTGAGGCCTAACCACATGCCCATGACCCCCGGGTCTGTCCCGTGACGGGAAGCCCTTTCCTGGAGGTGTCCACGGGCGTTTGGGGTAAGGGCTGGATCGTAAGAAGCTGGGACTGTGGGAGCGCTGTTGCCTGGAGACCGCGTGGGACGCCGTTGCCTGGAGACGGCAGAAGCCCGGGGCCAGGGAGAGAGGCACCAGGGAGCAGAGAGCGCATGGAGCCCGATGGAGCAACGCCAAGGCCATGGCGGGACACCCCAGGATGAGGTCCGTCAGAACCAGATCTTGCAGGAGCTGTACCTCAAAGAGCTACCAGCCCGGAACGTCTATGTCCGGCATCACGTGAACCCCTCCACGAGGTCCACAGATCACCAGGAAGCCCATGTCTTGGCATGGTAACCTGGAGGAGCCTGGAGACGCCAGATTTCAGAATCTCATTCACCACGCTGCCCAGGGACCAAGGAAGAAGGACCCAGACACAGACTGAAAATTAGGAAACTGCATGGGACTCAGAGCCCTCGCTCAACCCAGAATGCCCGGATCGCAGGCTGAACCACTGCAGGGTCTGCAATGACATCGCTCTGTACAAGGCTCAGATGTGGAACCTGGGAGAAGATGATTGCCACCAGTGACATCCCAGCAGTGGATGGAGGCCCCGAATTTCATGCCCAAAGTGTGCACTGCCCCAAGAAATAAATTTTTTTGAAGTTACTTTTGAGCCATTGTATTATTTATACCAAAACGCACTCATGGTAGGAACCCCAAACCTAGTATGACTTTTTTTCTCTCTTTTCCAAGGAGAAAAACTTACATGATTTCATAGAAAAATTCACGTTGCTATGGGGATATCAATCAGAAAGAAGTCTGCAGGAAAAGACTAACATATTGAGGCTTGTATTTGTTAGGATTCTTTCCATTGTAAAAAACAGAAACCAAATTTAAGCAGAAATGAGAAATATTTAACTCCTGAACTTCAGAGTTCCAAGGAATTCAGGCATGACAGGATCCAGGGACTCAAACATTGTCACAGATCTCTCTTGGTCTCTCTCTTTCCTTCTCTGATTCTGCTTATCTCTGACTCTTCACTTTTGACATGATTCATTCTTAACGCTGACAAATTCTATCCTTGTGGAAGGAAAGACTGCTACCAGCAAAGCTATACCCACATTTCAGAGACAGAGTAGGAGAGGGAGCGAGAGAGACAAATTTTCCCATCTAATCCAGCCATAAAGAATCTCGGAGGATTTAGGTTCATCTATCCTGTGTTACAAAGCTGCCTGTAAACTGTGCAAGCCATACCATGTCAGGGTTGACCAAGCCTGGGCATGGACTCACAGGAGTCAAATGCACACAAGAAGCTTTCTAGTGGAATCAAAGAAAGGGTGAGAAAATGTACTGCTCACACCCGAAGTGTAGTCTATTACAAACTTAGACATTCTCCAGGAATAAACTATAGGGTAAGAGGGAAACTGTCAGCGGCATTATGGCTGATTGAATTTTGGGGTCAGCCAGCCCAGGTTCAAATACTGTGGGGTATTAGGGAAAGCAACCAAAAGTCTCTGAAGCCTGATATATGCATGTGCAAAATGCACCTCAGAAGATTTGTGTAAAGGCTTGTACAGCCAGTGCCTGGCACATACTAAATGCTCAACAAAACATGAATCCCTATAGTGGTCAGCAGCACCATTTCATGATGCCGAGTGTAGTTTGCTGTGACTTGTTTGTATGTTTAGACAAAACACCTGCATTCATTCAACATTGTCCTGCCTTGTCCTTTTGTCCAAAGAACATTGTAACACCATCCCCAGAGTGGTACCCACTTATGCCTTCTCCCCACAGCAGCCTACACTAAATGTCAATTCTGTACTCCTTTCCTATAACAAAGCTTCCATTTTGTCTCCTTTCCATCTCAGCCATCAAACTGAAATGCAATCAAAGAAAGTGTGTGAATGAAGCTGTTGGAGACATTAATAAAACACTCTTGCCGATTGCATATGTTAACTATTTTAAAAATTTAATTCTAGAAATGTATGTAGTAGTAGACTGGCCTCCACCAGAGATGTTTTAGAGCAGCACAGTTTTCCAGCATCTCTAAAATGTTACTGGATAGGTAACTGCCTATACAGAAAGCCAGGTCTAACTGAGACACAGTATCAAGTAATAGGCATCAATCTTATTATTTTTTATCAATAATAAAAGTCTGCTATTGTCATTCAAGCCAATAGCAGGCTTTTATTCGCGACATAGAGTCAATGGCCTTTGGTTTTTCAGACATAAGCTTGAGCCCAGAATAAGGTAACAAAAGCATCCTACATTAAAGCTGGAAGTGAATAAGATTATGATAAACTCATAAGTAACCTTGTGAGACAATCTTAGATTCTGTTTTGTGTGTTATGTTTTGCTATATATAACTAATATAAATATTGTGCATATTATTCTGAAACTTTTTTATCAACATGGCTTTGAAGTTTACCCATGTTCATACATGCAGCTGAAGTTCATTCTTTTTAAGCTGCAGATAATAGTGGATTTGGGGTAGGTACACAGCTTCTCTGTACTCCTGTCCATGGACATATTTAGTCTGCTTCCAAATTTCCACAGTTACAAATAACACATCAATAAACATTCTAATGCACATGCCCTTGTTTGCATGAATGAGAGCTTCTTCAGGCTATGTACCTAGGACAGCTATGAGCTATGGCTAAATGCTCTCCACAGTGATTTTACCAATGTGCTGTAAGTTTAACAGAGAAGCATCCCTACTGCCCCATGACCTCACCAACATTGCCAGGCTCTTTAAATTTTGCTAATCTGCAAGATATAAAGCGGTAACTATTGTGGAATGCCATGTCCCTTATTGTTAGTGAGGATGGGCTCTCCTATGGGTCTTGACTATTTGGTGTCCTGAGGCTTTGAATTTCCTGTTTATATTGTTTGTCCATTTTTCTATTGTCTTTTTTCTTTGGTTTTCAGAAGTTCTTTTAGAAAACATGGTGTCAGATGCCACACAGTATCTTCCTTCTTGTTCAAGATCTTCAGCAGAGGCTGAGGCTGAAGGCAGAACATGCTGAGCACCAGCCACAAGCCCACTGAGAGGGACGTTCCCTAGGAACTGGCCCCACCCGCACCCCCACCCCAGTGAGCAACCACTCCACATATGAGGAGAGCTCATGGGTCGTCCTTGGGCCTTTGTGTTTGGTTCATGAAAAGAGCTCATTTCTTCCTCACTCTACCAGGGTGAGGGGAGATCCCCAAGAGAATTATTCCAAAACTTTGAGTGCCATCAAAAAAGCGGGACTGGATTTTGATTCCTGCTGTGCACCTGATTAGCTGGTAGATTCACTATACTGTCGCTGAGCCCCAGAACTAGAGAAAAGTAGACTTGAGAAGAGGTGGCTTGGTGAGGCCCTGCCCAATGGAGTGGGGCATGAAGGCATGCTCCCCTCAAAGCTGGGCACATGCCATGAGAGATTCTGATTCCTAAGAAGTAGGGAGATGGAGCCCCAGCGCACCTGCAGACCTGAAGGTAGACTGTGGCAGGAAGCTGAGCTAGGAGCTCCAGGCACAAAGCAGCACAGGCCCCACAGGTGTGTGTGTGAGGCCACCCACTGCATGGCAGCCTGAAAGCACAGCTGGGTCCCTCCAAAACCCACCTTTGCCAGGGTCTCTCCTCAGATGTGAGCCCCTTGTAGGACATGAAGGTGTCACCATCCAGCCACTTGATGCCCTTGGGCAATGAGCAGGGATGGCAGTTGCGGCACCCCAGGGAGACCCATCATATGTAGTCAAACACGTAGACATGGTTTTTCCCCATCTCTCACTGCTCCAAATGAGGTGGGAGAGACGGAGGAAGAGGACAGGTGTGTGATAGCAGCCCATCACCACCTTTATCCCACCCATTACAGTCTCAGCTCCCATCTCCCCTGAGCAGAGTAGAGGAAAAGAAAGGCTTTGAATCAAATGATTAAAGTTTTAACATGAACCAGAGTTGAATCTGATAAACCCCAAATGACTCTTCAAAGCACCAGAAGTGACCGCAAAACTGTGAAACCTAGCAGAAATAACTGAAGGGAGCTTCTACCTCATGGAAAAAAAAAAGGGCTTGACATTGGGGGAAAAAATCATGTTTCTACCACGCTGCTTTGAACTCAATTACCTGGCTACACCTGTCTTCCACCTGCCGCAACAGTCTATGGGGCTGTTGTGATGATAAAGTGAGATTTCATTTGACACTCTTCCTACCTTGATTGCACTTCTCTAGAAAAGCTTACCCCAAAATGTTCACCCATCCAATCCTGAAGCCTAGGGCTGAGTGTTGTGTCTTTAATTCATTCATTCCTCTGTGTTTCTGACGCAAGGAGGAGGCATGTAGAATCCGGGCTCCAGTCAGCAATCTGCATGCGTTTTTATTGCTTCCTGTCAAATCAAGGTTGCATGTTCTTTTTAGAATCCCTTTAGGAAGTGGAGGAAAAACCCCAGGGCGCCCCCTGCGGGACGCGTGGAGCAATCGCGGGCGCCCTCACTTGGGTTTGGGACTTAACGCTGCTCACTTGCCTGGGTCTTACGGTCCCTTCTTTGTCACTGAGGTCAGACTACCAGATACCTCCCTGAAACGTCCGCAAGGTTCGTGGTGTGGCGGACAGACCCTCAGGGGCAGACAGAGCGAGGCGAGAATGAGCCCTGAGGACAGGCCCTCCTTCCACCCCGCGCCACCGCCACCGCCACCGCCACCCCTCCCCACGGGCCAGCGGGACCTCCAAGCATGATCTCAGTACTGATTTCAGGCTGGTTTCACCGGATGACAATTTCCCCGAGCACCGAGAGAAAACCACTGTAGGTTATTTATTCTAAATAAGCCAAAACAACGTCCCAAATGGACACGCCTGGTGGAGGGTTTAATTGAAGCCAGACAGCTCGGAGGAGAGCACGGCCCTGTTCCAAGCTCCTAGATGGCTCCTGGCCACAATGCTTTCCCACACTCAGGCCTGATGTGGTGTGCAGCCGGGCCATCACCTGGTCCCTGGGTCAGAAACAGGTGCTGGAGCTGTTGCCTCTTCCTTGGGTTGCAGGCGGGGGTGTCGCAGTCAGGTCAGCCACAACCCCTTGTGACTAGTGTTGCATTTTTAAAAAGAAAAAGACTCTGCCATCAAATAGCTTTCTTCCATGATTTTCTTCCCCTTCTCTCTCTGCACCTCCTCACTCCCCTACCCCCAGCCATCTTCCTGCCCCTTCCTTGTGACTGTCTCCCCCATCCATTAGGTCATACACGCCATCAGGGCAGAGACATGCCTCTGTGCTCACCTCTGTATCCATGTAGGAGGCCCATGTGTTCAATGAATGGCAGAAGTCGACAATAAAACTTCAAAAAGCCCGTTTGGAACTTTGGTCATAGCATGGCTAAATGACCACCCGAGTTCTCTCATTTCCCCCTAAAGTGGCTACCATGCACCTTTGGCTTGGAAGCTAGACAGGTGGGGTGGAGGGAAGTACAAGATTGGTCCTTTGAGATCCCTGAATGCTCTTTCACAGAGGTGAGGTTTCCAAGAACCCAAGCAAAGCCCACCTTTTGGTCTCACACCATAGAGAGGTGGGACAGGCACCCTCCTAACACTAGGTTGCCCACCGGACTCTTGGGAGCTGCCTTGAACAAGGCCTGAAGGGAGACCCGGTGCTCAACCCTGAAATGGAAATCCGCCACCATTTGATATTTGTCTTTCAAACCCCCAGGTCGGATTACAGATACAAATAAAATTAGGCCAGATGGTCCTTACCTTGCTTGGAAGCTGTACTACAGATATGCAAATTAACTTGGGCAGGAGAGACCCAAGCAAATCTCACCATTGCTCTTGCGTCCAAGTTCCCATCATTCATTCATTGGGCCAAGCTCTGTGGAAGGTCTAGGGTACCAGCAGCGTGCTGGGGGTCCATAACTCCAGAGAAGGCTATGGCTGTACCTTCCAAAGCATTTATTGGCCGTTGTAAGAGCTGAGAGAAAAAGATCCTTAATTTTCACACAGAATAAAACAGAGCCTACCTATTACTCATTCAATCAGAAAAGCTTTGTGGGCATTCTGACACCTGACTGATGTTGCTTGAAACAGAAAAACTGGAAAACTGGAAAGGGAATTGATTTTCAAGCATGGGGGCTGGGAGTAAATGTCCTACCATCGCCCACCCACCTGCCCCCAATCAAGTACTTGGCTTTCTTATTTCAATGAACAAATAATTGAGTGCCTACAAAAAGATTCTCAAGACTCCAAGAGTACCCATTAGAAATGTCTCTAGAGCCGGGCATGGTGGCTCATGCCTATAATCGTAGCACTTTGGGAGGCCGAGGTGGGCAGACCACCTGAGGTCAGGAGTTTGAGACCAGCCTGGCAAACATGGTGAAACCCCTGTCTCTACTAAAAATACAAAGATTAGCCGGGTGTGGTGGCACGCACCTGTAGTCACAGCTACTTGGGAGGCTGAGGCAGGAGAATCACTTGAACCCAGGAGGTGGAGGTTGCAGCGAGCCAAGATTATGCCACGGCACTCCAGCCTAAGTGACAAAGTGAGACTCTTGTCTCAAAAAAAAAGAAAAGAAAAGAAATGTCTCCAGAGTATCTGTGCCCTGTCAACTGCGATATGTGAAATGAAATCAGAGAGAGTGACATGACAGCAGGGTCGGGAATAGCCCAACATCCCAAACTTTCTCTTCGTTTTAGGGGACTTCAGCCTCCTCACAGGAGAGCAGCTCTCTACTGTAACCTGCTGACCTCAAGCCCCTGCCTCCTCCATCCTCTTTCTCTCTGGGACCACACACATGGGAATCACAAACACAAAAGACCCTGAGACTCAGTATGGGCTTTTGTTTGTTTGTTTTGCCTTGGTTGGGGCTGGGAAAAGAGATAACACCAGTCAGGTTTTAGGGTTGCTACTGTTTTTAAGTAACCTACTCTACCAGACTGGTTACTGGGAAAGGCCAGATCGTTCTCTCCTTTTGTTTGGAGCTCTGAACTTACTCCACCCCTGTGTTATGGCCTCTTAAGTTTTTAGGATCCACCCAACTGGATGGAAGCAAAGACAGACCCTGACTCTGCAGGAGTGCCTGTGCCACCCCTGGGGAGGCCTGCTTGAGAATGTGCCCTACTGAGAATCACCAGCAGCAGAGCAGGTGCGATGGATAAACATACAGGGCAGGGGACTAGTGGGGCTGGGAATTGCACAGCCACACCCTGAAACAGAGAAGTGTATTACTAGGTCCTTCAAGACCAAAAACATCCCATCACAGCTTGTTGATCATTTCTTTTGAAACGCACAAAAAATATATATAAAACAAGAAGTTCCCCAGTGTCATTACCAAACTAGGAACTCAGGCTTGAGCCTGGGACACCTTAGAATACGTTTGGCTTTCTGACGTCTTCAGCCAACACTGGTGGAAGCCACAACTGGTACAAGCTTTCTGGAGGGAAATTGGGAAGAATGCATCAGATGATCAGCTATGAATCTATCTATTTAATAGATAAATTCTTCTATTTCCAATAATTTGTCTAAGGCAAATGGTCAGATGAATGGACTTTGTTTGTAAAAGTAACAATTGGAACACATCTAAACACCCATGTGACGGTTCATGTTATATGGCAACTTGACTGGGCCGAAAGATGCCCAGATTAAACATTATTTATGGATGTGTCTGTAAGGGTGTTTCCAGGGGAGATTAGCACTGGAATCAGTGGACTCAGTAAGACAGAGAGCCTTCCCCAGAGCAGGTCGGCATCATCCAAATCCCTTGAAGGCCTGAATAGAACAAAAAGCAGAAGAAGGAGGAATCCTTCCCCACCCCTTTTTAAAATCTGCCTCACTCACTGCTTGAACTGAACTGAACCATCTCATCTTCTGCCTTCAGACTGGGATTTACATCATCAGCGCCACTGGTTCTCAGGGTGTTGGACTCCAACTGAAGAAATACTTCCCTGGCCTTCCTGGGTCTCCAGCCCGTAGACAGCGGATTGTGGGTCTTTTCAGCCTCCATGATCATGGAGATAGTTCTTAATTTTGTATGTATATAAAAGTCATATTGGTTCTGTTTCTCTAGAAAACCCTGAATAATGCAATTCATAAATCTAAGATTGGTACTGCAATATCAAATCTATGTGAATATTCATATATACACCAAAAGGATAATGAATAGTTTTATAACTTCCTGTTTTTATCAATTTACCCAATAAGCAAATAATCAGGGAGGAAAAAGCTGTTTATATTTTGAAAGCAAAATAAAGTATCTCCGTCCTTAGTTTCATCCGGCTCTTCAGAATAGCCAGGATGTCTTATTTCACAGCAGACTTGCGTAAGTGCCAGAGGGTTGAGAGTTAGTTTGTTTTTTAAGATCTTTTTAACTGCTCTATTTTTTACTGAATGAACTTCACTCATGGCTAGTCTTGTTCACAAACTCATGTCTTCCACCACTCCCTGCACTGGATTATTTTGAAGTAAATCTGAGACATCATAGTATTTCATTCACAAATGTTTCAGGATGTCACCTCTAAAACATAAGATGCTTTTAGAAACATAACAATGCAACCATTATCATACCTAACAACTTAACAGGAATGCTGTAACATCGTGAAATACCCAGCCAGTGATATATTTCTCTGGGGCCACGTGTAACAACTGTGTTACCCCTGGGTGGGTTACCTAATCTCTTACACATTTACTTTCTTCATTTTTAAATGGAAAGGATATAGGATAATTGACTGTTAATGAGATACGGTACTTAAAGAGCTTAGCTTAGGGTCTGGCACATGGTGGCATCAGATCATTTGCAATGTTACACACATTTTCCGTTCACTAGGTTTTGTATGAATTAACCCTTACTTTGTAAATGTCCTGTTCATAGTCTCTGGCCCTTTTTGGAGTGGGCAGTAAGGATACCAACATTGTATTATCCCTTTTTTACAGAGGAAGAAACTGGGGCACAGGGTTTGTGACTTGCACGAGGGACTGAGCTAGCATACTCCATTAGCAAGTGGTGGAGCTGTGATTGGAGTCCAGGCAGCCCGACGCCACGGCCACCTGTCTGAAATCCCTACCACTGTAGTCCCCTCTTGCGGGTACATAGCAAGTAGAGCCTGCTGGTCCCCACTCACCACCCTTGGACAGACTGCGGCAGTCTCAGAAGCCCAAGAGTTAGGAACACATTCGAAAAATGGCACTATCTCCACCTTCTCCACAGCCGAAAAAGAAGAAAGATATCCTTGGCCTTAAATTGGAGAGCCCCGAGAGGCAAATGTGTGCACCCCGGGATGTCTGTCCACTCCATTCTGGCCGCCTAGGTAGGTTGCGACAGCCTGAGTGGGGCTCTGTGAGCTTCAGGCTGGACAGCGGTTCCTCAGCAGCCACTAGAGGGCGCAATGGCGCCGTGGGCAGGCACTGAAGTCCTTGTTTGCCCAGCTCAGGCGTGAACTTGTTTGTCCTGTGTCTCGAGAGAGGAAATATTCGTCTCTTTCTCAAGGTTCTTCACCCAATGGGCTGTTTTCTTTTCCTCTTGATGTCATCCTTTTACACAGGCAGGAAATTATGTTCACTTCTACTACCCTGTGGTCATTTAAAACCACAAACAAAGCTGATTGACCAGGAAGTCAGATAATTAAAAGAGCCTTAAGTTCTTGATAAAGCTTTGTTGACTGAGGAAAGCAAAGTAGCCAAAGTATCGTGATTGAGGGGGGGACCAGCAGCCAGAGAGGCTGAGCTCTCCAGATTGCAGTGGAAAGGCATAAGTTGGTTATTAAAACAAGTTGGTGAGCTGTGACCAGTATTTTGAAAAACTGAACTAGACTTGAACAAAATAGAACAGAACAAATAACCTAGAACAGAGCTTTTTCCATTCCGTGTGTGCATACTGAGTTGCTTACTGAATTATGTTTCTCATTGTACTTCAAAGTTTTAAAAATATGAAAGCCTTGGCTGGGCTCTGTGGCTCATGCTTATAATCCCAGCCTCGGTGACAAGAGCGAAACCCTGTCTCAGAAAGAAAAAAAAAAAAAAACAGGAGATAAGAAGAAGAAATTTGGAGAAATGAGGCCATCAGAGAGGATAAGAGGATGAAAATACTCATCAGAACATAAAGCTTTGGTCTCCAGGCTTCCCCAGGCCAAAGGTGGGGGATATCAATTAATCCACCACTGTCTTGGTGGCCATCAGACTGAGAAACAGTTCATCTACTAAGTGTGGGGGAAAAAAGCTATTGCACATGATCCTCATGTTTCTCTACAGCCACAATCACAGTTTCGGTTGATTTAAGGTGAAAAATATTTGAATGCTGACAAGCTAACTGTCAGATGATTACAGCAGAAATTGGTTTTCATTTTTTAAACTGATAAGAACATGTTTGTGATTTTGACAAGCGTGGTAAACAAAATGGTGATTTATGTTGCTCAAATGAGAATAAAATTTATTTCACAAATTACTGATATTTCTAACATATACAGTTTAATTGTTCATTCTGGAAAAACAGGGGAAAGGGCATACGCTATCCAAGCACAGGCTTCCATGTAAAGCTTAGCCCACCATGACACGGGGATCCCCCCAGCTCTCACCCACCATGACACGGTGATGCGCCCCAGCTCTCACCCACCATGACATGGGGATAACCTCCCCAGCTCTCACCCACTATGACATGGGGATACCCCCCTGTTCTCATCCACCATGACATGGGGATACCCCCCAGCTCTCACCCACTATGACACGGAGATACACCCCCCAGTTCTCATCCACCATGACATGGAGATACCCCTCAGCTCTCACCCACCATGACACAGGGATACCCCCCAGCCCTCACCCACCATGACATGGGGATACCCCCCAGCTCTCACCCACCATGACATGGGGATACCCCCCCCAGCTCTCACCCACTATGACATGGGGATGGCCCCCAGCTCTCAGCTACCATGACACGGGGATACCCTCCACGACCACGGGGATGGCCCCCAGCTCTCACCCACCATGACCATGTTGATGCCCCAGCTCTTATCCCATCCTCCTCTTCTCTAAGCCTGAGCTCAACCGGGTGTGTAGAATGCCAACCCTAGCCTCATCCTGCAGCAGAAAATAGGTGTAGGAATGAGGAGGTGTGGAGCAAAACATGTCATCTTCCAGCCATAGGTGTCAGTCCAGCAAGTCTTAGCCAGTCTTGAGAGTCCACTTCTTTCTTCTTGAGCCTAGTTTTGGGCTTGAAATCAGGAAAGATCTATTTCCCCCTTTTCTGATGTGGTGGGAGATGGGGGCCGAGGAGGAAACCTGCCATGGGAATGCGAAAATCTCTACCTTGCAGTCAGTTCATCTGGTGGTATATCCCTGAGGCGTCCATTTCTCTTGGGTTATCTTTGCAAGGTGGTTATGCCAGAGCATCACAGGTGAGCAGTGGCAACTGTCGCCTTTCCTATGAGAGCCCCAGAGGAAAGGTGAATTTGGATGACAAGAGCCAGGGCTCCGAGGTCCTTCTCAAGTGGAGAGCCCCTCTCCAGGGACAGCCTGGGAGATGCGGGTGGAGTTATATTGTGAACAGCAGCGTTTCTCAGAAGTCCCTGGGTGTATGGGCGGGGACATCCACACACAGAGTTCCCATCTCCCAGAGTAATATTACTGGAGATGTGTGGCCTCTAACATTCAGACTCAGCAGCCACCGCTCCTAGAGCCAGCGTCACCCTCTGTAGCTCACTCCAGACCTCATCTGGAACAGCCTCTGTTCTTCAAGGAAACTAGGAAGGAATTTTCCACTTTACACAGCCCCAGATCAATAACCAAACAAGCATGTGTTGGAGAGAAGTTTATAAATAAAAAACAGGACCAAGTGCCAAGGAAAGGTCAACCGACTGTGACGTGGCAGGAAGTGGTCTGCGTCACTATGGGGTGCTGATGGGTGTGGGGGGCCCTGGGGGCTGAGGCTCCCTGAGCACATTCCATATTTTGGCAGGCCAGCCCCTCACGGCATCCCATGGTGTGCCAAGCACTTCATCTCACCTGGTCCTCCAGGGAAAGATCGCACCTTCCCGGGCCCTTTATTTCACGTGACTGGGTCTCTCCCAGGGCCTTTCTCACGAGCCGACTCAGGGTATTTGAGGGGAGATACCAAAGGAAGTCGGTTTTGTGGCTGACTCAGTCATTATAGGAAGGTGAATGTAAAGGTAACCCAGCAATTCAACACCTATATTTCACCTCTCGGGTCCAATCTCCTCTCTCAGCCCTACCTCCAGGTCAGTCCCTGGGGATTCCCAGGGGCGCCTCTAATTCCCTCAAGCCAGGATCTTGGAAAGGAATGATGAGGGTTTACAGCTAATTTATACTATTAAAAAACTTTGTGAATCATTAAATTATAAATTGGCCTGTGACAAAGGCACACTGGCTCATTGGAAACGGACTTCGTTTTGCTTGGACTAGAATTCTGGAGCCCACCCCCAAGGACTAGGGATAGGACCCCACTGACCTCATATTTGCTCCAAGCCCAGTTGGAGAAACGGGAGAGAATTGAGGGTGGCCTTCAGCTTTCCTATAAACTGCCTTTTTGTCCCTTAGCCATTGAACTCTTAAACCTCCTTTCTTATGCAAATTTGGACTTGAGACCATCAGCAGAGCTGTTTACCTGCCAACCTGCTTACTTGTCAGCGGTGATGCCAGGCTACTTTAATTATTCGTATTCTTGCTGCACTGCATCCCTATTATTTCATTAGGAATTAGTAGAACTTTAAAAAGTTTCTTTGCATCTCGATTTCTCTCTCCAACATGGGAGTCGTCATTCCTCATGGAGGATTTGCTAGTTTAATTAAAACAGGCTCTTTCTCCTGTTGCATCCAAGAGGAAAACGGGCGTTGCTGGATCTGTTCCGCACTCTGTCCTGTCACTCGCTGCTGTTCTCTTCTCTGGGCTGGTCTCTGGAGGCTGCCTGCAGTGCTGGAGCGGGCAGGGTGGCTGCGGGCTGGCTGAGGACGCTTCGCCCTTCCTTCTGTGGAGTGCTTATGAGAACAGGCCAGGAAACCCCCTGAGGGTAGTGGACACCACCTCTGGCCGCTTGACTAGCCCTGGTGCAGTAAGATCTGGACCGCAATGGGTGAGTGGTCACTGGTTTCTGGTTTGGTGAGGATTTGGGGAATACCCCTACCCCATTCCGATTTGAGGGCATCTCAGCACCCTTCCTCCTCCCTTCCCAGCCACTTCCCTCCGCAGGATGGAGGGAGCCAGAGGCAGCCACAGTGTGGGGAGACGGGAGAGATGCCGGGATGTGTCCTCTCTGAAGGGCGTGCCTGTGAATTTTACAAAACGGATTCTCTAGCAATTAATTATTTATAAGTGAATGATCACACTCACAGGACATCAGTCGAGGCTGTCAGCAAAACAGAAAGCCGACCCGTCGGAAGAAAAGGCATTTTCTGGAAACCTCTGACTTACAGGAGACCGGCACTGTTGGTGAATTCTTTAACTGGAGTTTTATAAGTGAAAAAGCTTCCCTCTTTCCAATATGTGTCTCTCCTTCCTTTTTATTGAAAAGTATCAAAAATGTAATAGGAGTAATGAATTATAGTAGCCAGTTTTTAGTGCTGTTATTCTTAAAATGTATTTTATGTCCTACCTCAGAGCAGTGGGGAGGCAATGGGAAGGCAATGGGGAGGCACAGCTTAATGGTACAGAATTTCAGCTTGAGAGGATGAAACAATTCTGGAATGGATGGTGGCGATGGCCAAACAACAGTGCCACAGAACTATACACTTAAAAATTGTTAAAATGGTAAATTTTATGTTCATATAGTTTGCCGAAATAAAAAATTTAAAAAGCAAATGTTAAATAAAAAGTGGACCAATGTCAAGTCGAGACCTCTGTAGGATGCTAAACAAATGTGTAATGTGAGGTTACCTTGGAACAGAAATCCTTCGAACACAGGAGTGGGCTCCTTAGCACCTGAAAGTCCATCCCACACTGGGCACAACCCACCGCCTGTGAATGAAGGCACAGCGCCTCCCAACCCACCCCACTCCCCATTCCATCTGGCTCCCGCTCCCACTCCCGACCCCACCGGCTGGTTCTCAAGGCTGATTCTCCTCCAGCCCCCACTGACTGCTTGCTAAGTCTCAGTGTCAACAACCACAGCTTCAGAGGGTTGAGCTATGTCTAATTCCCTCAGGCCAGGGTCTTGGAAAAAAGCGATGAGGGTTGACAGCTAATTTTTTGTATTAAAAAACTTTGTGAATCATTAAATTACAAATTGGCCTGTGACAAGGGCACACTGGCTCACTGGAAACTGACTTTGCCTTGCTCGGACTAGAATTCTATCACCTGTGTGCTAACTGCGTCTCTCACAGGCTGCTCAGAATTCTGGTTGACGTGTCTAAAAGGGAAAGGAAAGGAATTCTTGCTTGCTTTAGTTTGACAGATAAAGCCTCTCAAAGCATGGAAGGGTGACCAAGCGGCAGTCATGGCCACACCCGTGGGTCCCCACTGGTCTAGGTGACTTTTAACTCGCTTCTGGAAGCACAGTGCTAAGGCTGTGGTCACAGCTCTTTGCACTGGCAGAGTGAGAGAGACACGGACACGGCAAATGACCCCTGAGCACGGGGCCCTGTGGACAACTGAACAGACGTGGACAAATACTGCTATCCTTGCCAACCCTCTCCTGGTGCTAGACTGCCCTCCTGTCATCCCCCGACAGCACAGGCTGCCATTTCAGACTCCGTGGGTGCCACAGCATGGGCAAACTTCCGGGCATGTCCACTGCCATCTCTAAAACCCTCCCTGACCTGTTCCCAGGGGGCGCAAGTGCTGTATCCACCCAGGCCGCAGTGAGTGTGCATGTGTGTCAACAAGCCCACAGGCTAAAGAGGGCCTTCTGCAGAAGCCATGTCTTTCCCTGAAGAAGCAGCTCTGATCGAAGCAAACAAATGCCAACAAATACAACAGACCCTCTCACTGGCACGCAACTGCCAGCTTCAGAGCGGACGGCCCCGATGAAATGTGTCTTTCTCCAGCTGTGAGCCACCGCGTAACGACAGACCCTCCATCAGAGCGTGACGAACCTTGTGTCCTCCCACCCGCTCACCTGTCGTGCGGTAGCAAGGCGTGTGCTGCGGCAGCTGGACCGGAGGGGACGGCCGACACCTTCTGGGCGGCATGTGATATCTCACTGTCTTCCAAAACTTGGTCTTCACACACTGTGACTGCTCCGTGAAGTCCCCATGCCACCGGATGACCCCGTGCTTCTGTCTGATGTACTGAATGGACTCCGGCATGGCTGTGTAGTCCTCAATTTTCTCCAGCTCAATGAGAATAACCTTCATCCCGTCCTGGATGAGGGCATTGTAGACCGCGATTTGTTCTTCTGACAGGTTCTTCAACAGGCCAAAGCCCAGCGATTCAGGGACCACAATGACAATCAGTCTCCTGCACAGCTTAACATTTTCATCGATGACATTGGCCACAGCTGGAAATAAAGAAAGAAGGCTCAGAAGAGCTCACAATTAAAACAGCCCGGGTCTTCATGCTAGTGAGAATATTTGAAACAGGCTCTGAGAGGAGAAAACTGACTTTTTTTTTTTTTTTTTTTAATGAAGTCTCGTTCTGTTGCCCAGGTTGGAGTGCAAGGATGCAATCTCAGCTCATTGCAACCTCCACCTCCCAGGTTCAAGCGATTCTCCTGCCTCAGCCTCCTGAGTAGCTGGGATTATAGACACGTACCACCACGCCCAGCTAATTTTTGCATTTTTAGTAGAAACAGGGTTTTACCACAAGTTGGTGTCGAACTCCTGGCCTCAAGTGATTTGCCCACCTTGGCCTCGCAAGGTGCTGGGGTTACAGGTGTGAGCCGCCGTGCCTGGCCAAAAATGGACTTCAGAATAAACATGACTTAGTCAGGAATGGATTAATACAAGTTTTGGGGGTTTTTTCTTTTTTTTTAACATTTGTCACCTCTTCTGTGAAGTCCGTGGCTTTCCCTGAAGCCTTGGTCCTCTATAGTCATGAATCATGTTTTGCATGTGGTTTCTTTGTATGTCACTTTCCCTGGCCAACAAGTATCTGATGGTGCCTAACTTTGTATCCCCAGACTACCTGAAGGTCTGGTGTATATTAGCAGATGAACACATTTTTAAAAATAGATTTTAAAAGGATAGGAAACATGTAGTTAGCTGAAATGTTGCGTTAATCTTGAATTTGTGTTTTCCTTTTGTCTTTATGGTTATTTAAAGGACCAGGATTTATGCGACTAATTTAGAAACCAAATAACATGCTCTGATGATTGCTTGGGAAAGGGAGGGCTCTTTAAATACCCAGCTCTGCAGATGCTATTCAGTCTACAGTTGCCTGTCATAGGAAATAAGAATAGACTGGAACCTCCCTGAGGACAGGCCCTTCTGCTTGGCTGATATTTGTATTTCTAGTGCCTAGAATACTGTTCATCACATAGAGGGGTTTTCAGTAAATATCTGTTGAATAAGTGAGTGAACTGGCATTTACTGGTGACTAGAAAAGAACATTTATTCCAGATTTCAGTCATTTTGCTGTATAGCCTTCCAAGAAAGAGACTAAAGGGACAGAAAGGCACCATTGTGTGAGTGTCTGAAGTGTGCTGAGCTCCATGCCAGTGGCCCCTTCTCAGGTTTTCTCATTCAGTTCTCTCATCTGAGTCAGGGAAGCACCCCATCTCCATTTTACAGATGAGACAACTGAGGTTCAGAGATGTTAACTGAACTGTCCAAAGCCACCTTCCTATCAAATGGGAAAAGTGCACTAAAACTTCCATTGTATTTAGGGAGGGGAGAGGCAAGTAGGGTTGAGGTTTATAAAATCAGCTTTAAGCACGACCTGATTTACATTGTTCAAACCCATGGAAAACACCTAGCAGTTCGTCTCAGGGACGTGAGGGCAAATGACCACTCGCCACCTTTCAGTCCTTTAGCCACAACGTAGTTGTGTAGTTGTAACAATGTAGTTACATCACTGGCCACCTGTTTCTGCGAACGGCTTAACCATATCCTCACTCAAAGTGAGATGCACGCGCTGCAAGCAGGAATCCCAGACGCTGCGGGGCAGGGAGGAGCCCAGAGCAGGCAGCGAGCTTGCGCCTAACCTCCTTGGCTGGGGACTAGGGGCTGGCAGGCGGGGGGCGCTGGTCATAGACTTCCTGTGGTTCCATGGGGAAGGCAGGCAGAGTCATCGCCATTAGTAAAGTGGAGGAACAGAAGGGTCACTTTCCTTCTTTTATTTGTTATTTTTATACCTCACTTAAAACACACCTTGTCCAGGGAATTCATCTCTGCCGAATATAAACAACTTATATCCACATTGCCTCTCCAGCACCTCGGGCAGGATCTTCAACACCAGGGTATCCACGGCATGCCTCTGGCTTTCCCTGCGGGGCTTGGGGTATAAGACGTAGGCGTCATACAGCTTCCCGTCTGAAAAGGAAATGGACACGCTCGTGGAATTGTTGCTACCGAATTCTCTCATGTTAACAAACCGGAAGCCTGAGCGGCTACCATGGTGTCCTTTGGCCTGGGATCCATGACTTCCGAGTGCCCAGCTGGCTGACGGTGCCAGGGGCTGCCAAGCGACATCATCTCCTCTCACAAATGGACGCCTGAGGGAGGTGGTCTTATCCCCAACGCACAAGAGTGAAGCTGAGACTGGGTAGGCTGCATCACATCTGCAATCCCTAACCTTACCCCACGTCTTTTGATTCTAAGTCCACCACTCCCTGTGATGCGGCCAGAAATGAGAATTAAAGGCAGGGGACTCGTCCGGCGCAGTAGCGCATGGCTGTAATAAATGGGCTGAAGCAGGATAGCTTGAGGCCAGGAATTCAAGACTACCCTCGGCAATGTAACAAGACTCTCCAAAGAAAATAATTGTTAAAAAGTTAGCCAGGCATGATGGCTCATGCCTGAAATCTCAGCTACTCAGGACACTGAAATGCGAGTTTAGGAGTTCAAGGTTGTGGCCAGGCATGGTGGCTCATGCCTGTAATCCCAGCATTTTGGGAGGCCAAAGCGGGTGGATCACCTGAGGTCAGGAGTTCAAGACCCGCCTGGCCAACATGGTGAAACCCTGTCTCTACTAAAAATACAAAAAGTTAGCCAGACATGGTGGTGGACACCTGTAATCCCAGCTACTCAGGAGTCTGAGGCAGGAGAATTGCGTGAACCTGGGAGGCGGAGGTTGCAGTGAGCCGAGATCACACCACTGCACTCCAGCCTAGGGGACAAGAGCAAAACTCTGTCTCGGAAAAAAAAAAAAAAAAAAAAAAAAAGGAGTTCAAGGATGCAATGAGCTATGATCATGCCACTGCACTGCAGCTGGTGGACAGAATAAGACCATATCTCTAAAACAAACAAGAAAAGGATCTCTAAAATAAACAAACAAAAAAGCAGGAAACTACCCATTTACCCATGTTACCCTCAGCGTGTTCTGTGTGACGGAGCACTGCCCTAACTGCACCAGGCCAAACTGGATGACTCCCTCCTGATTCAGACCCACCAGTCTAAGAATTCCATCACTACAAGCCCACAGACTCACATCTGTGAAACGAGAGAACAAGCAATTACGCAGACTCTAGTAATCTGCAGTGCCGCTGAGAGAAGTCAAACACAATGGCGCATGTCATCGTCATCATCGTCATCAGTATTTATTGAGCGGCCTCAAAAGCAGCCTCTGCATTGGCCAGTGCAGAGATAAGCAAGACACAGACCTCACTGGGCAGACCATTCACATGCACAGAAATGAAACAACACAAGACACAACACGGCGACGAGAGCTAAACGAACAGAAAAGACAGCAAGAAACAAAAATCTCCATGGTCTGGAGTCCTTGGAAAAAAAAAAAAAATTCACAATGAACATGGGACAGCTCCTGGATTTTTAAATTTTTTTTGTTATTATTATTTTTAGATGGAGTCTCGCTCATATCTACCAGGCTGGAGTGCAGTGGCGCCATCTCGGCTCACTGCAACCTCCGCCTCCCAGGTTCAAGTGATTCTCCTGCCTCAGCCTCCTGAGTAGCTGGGATTATAGGCACCCGCCACCATGCCCGGCTAATTTTTGTACTTTTGATAGAGACGGGGTTTCACCATGTTGGCCAGGCTGGAGCTCCTGGATTTTAAAGGGTGGGAGAGTTTAGAGGAAAAAAAGGGAGGGTCTAAGAGTGGATGGTAAACAGGCTTGCAAGGGAGCAGCTTCAGAAGGGCATGGAAGGAGGAATCATTTCCTACTCAGGAATCATGTAAATCAATAAGGAACTTCAGCAGGGCCAGAGGGCTTGAGTGGAAGAAGAGGTAAGTGTGGGCGTCTCGTGGGAAAATGCGATTTCGAGCTTTGGGCTGTTGAGAAACTCAGACAACCTAGAAGGTAGTAGAGAGGAGTGGCGTCCTTCTCTATTCCCTTTTCATGGGAGCTTACTGGATGAGCAGACTTGCAGAAACAGGTGATTTTAAGATTAACAAGGGAAAGGAAAACCTTGTAGTCTTCTAGTTTTCGTCCAAATAATAGTAATGAAAACGTGCACAGATCTTGACAGTTTGCATATCACCATTTCTCATTCCATCAGTTCTCACACCAACCACTGCTGACCTTTGGGTCTCTGCTCACCATGCTCGACCATCTCTTACGGAGAATGGTAACACACACACGCGTGCATGCACACGCATGCACACCCGTGTGTGCACATATAGTCATACACATGCATGCACACACACATGTACACACTCCTTCTCTGCCTCCCACCCCATCATGAAAGGAAGCTGTATGAGAGTGGAGACTTTGTTGGCTCCCTGCCCTGCCCTGCCCTCAGCCTGTGGAGCAGGACTGGGTACAGAGGAGGCCTTCATCAGTGCTCACCGAATGTCCAAATGAAGCTTGATTTTACAGAGCCTCAAAGAGCTTCTATCTATGTTGGGGACAAAGCTGAGGTCAGATTCAGCTTTTTAAGGTGGGATCACAGGGCAGGTACAAAAGGGATAACTGATTTGTGTCTTGAATTGGCAAAAACCCAACAAAGCTGAAACTCCTTGTGGAATCTTGAAGGTCACTGATCGAGACCACCGCTCACATAAGTGGATACTTTTCTGTGTAAAATTTCATAGCACACATTTGACTTTCCAAAGCCAGAGGATTTTTTTTTTTTTCTGTAGATAAAAAATGGAAAAAGAAACACTTCATAGGGTTCTTATGTTTCTGAACTTTTGGAGAAGGAATTAAATTTTCCCATTTAAAAATGTGATCATATTTATCCTTTGGTTTCTGATGAAGGGCTGGCTGAGTTGATGCTCGGTTCACCACAGAATACAGTATTTCCTGGTCTGTTCTAAACTACAGCAGACATGCAGGCTTATTGCCACTTGTCCCAGACCCTGCCACTAGTATCTCGCTTCTCTCAATCTGTTTCTCTTTTTTTCCTACTGTTTCTGATAAAACAAAACAAAACAAAAACAAAAAAAAACAACAATGTGTGCTAAGTGTATTCTGTCTTTT
Source organism: Papio anubis (assembly GCF_008728515.1). Classification (NCBI taxonomy): domain Eukaryota; kingdom Metazoa; phylum Chordata; class Mammalia; order Primates; family Cercopithecidae; genus Papio; species Papio anubis. The sequence goes on from NC_044989.1 coordinate 100,598,398, forward strand.
GCCAATGTTCCCTGTTCCCTGTTTCTAAATGAGGTGTCTGAAGATATAGGTACTTGATGCTCTGCAACTTCAGGATCAGAAGACATTTGAGTAGCAAGAAAGTCTCACACCTTTTAAAAATTCAAAATGTACGAATGTGCCCAATTTTTTGGTCATCTTTTTTTTTCTTTCTGTCTAAGCTTTTGAGTAGAAATAGAACTTGCTGATGTTCTCAAAATGTAGTGAGTTTTCATCACTTTCAAATGACTAATTCATAATTTACTGACCAATATATTAAGAGCAAAAGATCAAGTTGTAGTCTTTTGCTTTTTGCATCAGGCCACTGGTTTTGAAGCGCCTTGCCAGGCAACAGCACCTCAACACTTCCTGGATGCGCTTCTCATGACCAACCGTGTGGGACGTGGTTCTTCTCTCCAATTATGAGTAAGGAAGCTGAGACCAGCAAGATGGCACGCTCTCTCCAAAGTCTCCCAGCTGGTGAGTGCGTAGCCTTGATGTAAACCCAGGTCCGCCGTTCCTTTTGCTGTGACTAAAATGAGAAACGGGAGCAGGAAATTTCACAAAACTTATCCCTGATTAGTCCTGTGCAGCTGTGTCAGTCTGAGTTTTCCAAAAGTAGCCCCAGCAATATTTCCAGTCCCACGTGTTCTTCCAGAACTTTGCCACACCTTCGCAAAGACGCAGAGTCTCTTTCCACTCCCTTAAAATCGTTACGTCCTTCTTGGCTCTTGGCAAAAAACATATAAAAGCTCATTCACATAAATTAATACTTATGAAATATTGCCTAAAGATTGTTCAATTCCCTACCTTCTCTTAATATGATATTGCTAAATTTTAGGCCAGATCAAACCACAACAGTGGAAAACTCAGATTCAATCTGGCCTCCATCCAAATGCTTTTACTGAACCGCAGGATGTTTGGTGGGTTTAGCTCCAATACGCATAGAAAACACTAGAAGAAAAGTCACACAAAACATGCTATGACATGGGAAAGTTGTTGCAGTCAAGCTTCCCTATACCACGCCCTTTTGAAATGAGGACTCTCTGTTGGAAAAAAAAAAAAAAAAAATCTGCCTTTGGAAATTAGTCTCAGAAAAAGCCATGTTCTCTCATGAAAATTGGAAAGGTTGTTGTGAACAGCACACAATGGATCTTGTCGCTGCCTTTACTTTGGCTTGAAAAGCAAATTCACCTTTAATAATTGTCAAAGGTATCATTAACTCTACCGCGACTGGTTTTCCTCATCTCCTTGGTTTCCCTTTGATCACTCCAACTGTTTGCCTTGTCTTCGTTTTAACCATTCTATCCTACATGCACATTCTCCAAAGACCTATCTGGAGAAAGGCGAGGTATTTTCAAATCTAAGAGATCTGTACACAGACCCTTCCGTCCTCGTACACACACGCAGCCCCGCCAGGAGAATTTTTAAAGCTCCAGTGGCTTGCTGGAGAAGATACAGAACTTGCTGACTTCAGCCAGGGCTGTCAATGGCTTCTCCTAAAACGGTGAGTCATGCACACCTAATTATTAATTAAGCGATACAGCTTAGCTAACCCAGTCAGGGTAAATGACTTATCCTACGAAGGACATTATTTCTCTCTTCCTCATTTTCATCCATTAATTGGCGTTTCCTGATTGAACTCAGAAAATATCCTCAAGGGGAACAAGGACATAAACAGGATCTGGGACTCATCTCAGAATGTCATCAGTAGCTTAAAGCCAACACACAGAGATACTACAGGCAGCTCTCGTAGATGGAACTGTAGAGAATTTCATGACAAAATGCACACATAGTTTTCTGAATTAAGCAAAATAAAAATAAAGATAAAAAAGGACCCCTGGCGGCCTGTGGGCCTCCATTGCCAAATCCTCTGCCCACTGGTGGAAAATCTGGGCTGCGTCCCAGTCTCGGCAGAGGGTAGGGCTGCCTAACTCTGCCATCTGCCCAGCCCCCGCTACTCGGTGTGAGTCACTGTTCCTGTTTTCTCTTCCTGCTAAACTCGACCTCACGAGCCGCTTCCCCACACACTCTACACAACACTCATAAGTCACAGCTGTAATCACGCTCCTGGGAGTCGCAATGACTCAGTGAGGGAGTCAGTGAGAGAGTCACTGAGAGAGAGAGAGAGAGAGAGAGAGACAGCGAGAGAGACACGCCACAGGGCCTGAGCTGCCAGGAAGAATACGTCAAGTGACGCAGGCTTCTGTGAGTCAAAAAGTAGAGAGCAGCTGAAGCACTCACATCTGTGTCAGAAAACAGTAAGTGGTGGGGGACTGAACTGTCGTCTTCTCAAAGATGCAAGCAGGAGAGCAGTCATGGGTGTGCTTAGACAGGGCAGCCTCTGCAGATGCCAGACCCAAAACCAGATGCCAGAGCCAAACCCCGCCATGCCCAGTCGGACTATCCACAGTGCTAGGAGTACTTCAGGTTGCACTGGACACTTAAGGTCCAGATGACTTGTGTCATTAAAAGGAGTTTATTGCTTTCTCCATTGCTCGGGGTTGCTAATTTTGAATGCTGAAATTTAATTTGGAAAAAATCTAAGTTAGGACACCTATGTTTTATCAGACATGTGGACAACTGCACTGTGTATTTTGTGTGCAGAGCAGGTGCTTGATGGCAGTGACCTCTTCTATGTTTTAGCTGCCCATACAACATTCTCGGACACCCAGTTTCCCTCCCTTTCCTGCTCTTGTCACTCAGGCCTCTGGACTTCAAAGGTATAAATTCGTGCATCTCCACACAGGTCAGCTGCACCGGCTTCTTTGGGCTTATATTAATTTTTTCATCTAATTAGGGGACACTGGAGCAGATTTATTACTTTTTCAAGGACTTAATAGATTGTATCTGTTCTGGGACAAAACAAAAAAAAAGTAGCGTAAAGAGTCACAAGCACTACAGTGGGAAATGCCAGGCTCTGAGAGAGTCAGGATCACACTGAGGCGTTTCTGTACCAAACAGCACTGGCAGGACATAGGCCCACAGACCAAAACCCACAGCCGTGGTGTTGGGGATTTATCTTGACCTCCAGACAAGCAACAGAGGCCGCCCTGTGCCCCAGGCCCCTGCTGAATGCTTCCGTGTGCTTCAGCTCAGCTATCCCCACTGTCAAAAAGCAGGATGTAATCACTTTCCCTTTCTTTGTTTCTTTCTTTTTTCTTCCTCCTTCTTATTTCCCTCCCTCCCTCCTCCTCTCTCTCTCTCCCCTGCTTTCTTTAGTTTCTTTTCTATGAACCTCCCTTCTTCCTTCCGTTTTCCCTCCCTCCCTCTCTCTCTCCTTTCCTTCCTCCTTCTCTCTCTTTCCTCCCTCCCTCCCTGTCTCCTTCCTTCCTTCCTCCATTCCTTTCTATAGCTGAGAAATAGAAGAAAGTTGAAAATCCAAGTTTACATAGGGAGTAAGTGGAGAAGTTACATTCAAACTTGGTTCGATCTCTCTCCGTATCTGAGAGTTGAAGACTTAAATCCCTTCAGGCACCAAGTACGGGGCCTAGAGAGAGCTCCAACTGCAGGCAGCTCATCCCTCTCCATGACACCTATTCTGCAACGTGTGCTCACCCACTCTGCTGAGTACACGTCATGGATTGAGAGCACTTTGCCCTTGGAGAAACTTTCCTGCAGCAGGCAGAGGATGGACGTGGAAACCTTTGTAGCATGGTTGCAGCGGGACTCAGAAGATGGTCTCCTCCCGCAGCTTAGCAAATATTTCCTCAATCACTACAAGCCTGCAAACCTTATCTGACCGAATGATGCTGGTGATTAGGGACAAATCATTTCTCTAAAGCATAGGCAGTTCCAAGGAGATTCCTTCACCAGAAATTTGCCAGCAACACAGTAAAATATGACAAAGTATATTTGAAATCGTTGTATACGTATAAGAGGATGCCAATTTTGAGGCATTTTTCAGGGATTACACACACTTACCTTCTAGGGTCTCTGTAGATTGGAAGGTACTTCGATACCAAAGAACAATGTCGATCTTAAAAATGTTGTATATGTACACAACAGACACAGCCACAGCCAAAAAGGCGATAAGCCCTCCTATCAAGTAAGCTCGAAAATCTGGTGCTACAAATGACAGCAAAAAAATAAAATAATTATAATTATAATAATGATACAAAGAGTCCATTATATACTTTACTAATACAGATTACACTATGAATGCCAAATGGAAAGGTTCTGGACGTCAGTGAGGGCACTGTTTAAACATTTCTTTAAAGTCAAAAGAGTGGTGTGGGAGCAGAATAATCTGATCTGGACCATGATTGTTAGGAAACAACTCAGCTCCTGGGAACCTATGAGAGTAAAAGTCTGCAGAGCCCTAGTTTCCAGTGGTAGACGCAGGATGGACCCAACTGCACGAAGACTGCTTTCAAAACACCCATGTCCAGGTTCTGCTGAGACTGTCCAGAGGTGGCGCCTGAGTATGTTCATGGGGCACCTTCTCCAGCTGGTTCTGCTGCCCGTTCTTGATTACAATCCTATTGTAACTGCTTTCCCAGCCATTCAAAGTTGAACAGCTGGACGGACACCCATCATCCTCAAAGAGACAACAGTTGTCCCCTCTGGAACCTGCGTGGCTGGCTCCACAAGACAGGCCAAGAGCCAAACCTCTACCTCATCCTCTCTGTGCCATCGATTTCCAGGCTGGGTGCCTGTGCGAGAGACACAGTCTCAGAAAGAATGTTTACACCCTACCCTGCTTCATGCGTCCATTGCAGAGCAATTATGAGCCTAAGTGGTGGGCAGGAGATGGCCAAGGAGCAGAACCAGCTCCTCTGGAACCTCAAGTCCCCGAAAACATGCTCCTACACATCCAAGAAAAGCAACAGCATGACTTCTGTCTCACCGCAGCCCAAACCCATACCACCAAAGAAGACCCTCTGGGAAGGAAAGAATTAGAAAAGGGGAAGAGGGAGACAGGAAGAAAAGTCCTCCCCATTCTTAAAACCCACCTCACACACCACTTCCTTCTTCAGCCCCTTCCTCATCCTCCAGTCCTCACCGGATGGTGGGGTGGGCAGAGGAGGGGAGGAAGAGGGAGGTTCTTTTTTACTGAGCCCCTAGAGCACTTTAATTTTTAAAAAAGTTTATAGGTACATAATAGTTGCACATATTTATAGGGTATGTGTAATATTTTGACACAAGCATACAATGTGTAATGACCAAATCAGGGTAATTGGGATAACCATCTCCTCAAACATTCATCATTTCTTTGTGCTGGGAATATTCCAAATCCATTCCTCTAGTTATACTGAATTATACAATAAATTCTTGTTATCTATAGTCATTTTGTTGTGCTACCAAACACTAGATCTCATTCCTACTATCAAAATGTATTTTTTTTTTTACCCATTCACCAACCTCTCTTTATTCCCCCTTCACCACTACTCTTCCCAGCCTCTGGTAACCGCCATTCTTCTCTCTACCTTCATGAGATTAATTTTTTTAGTTCTCACATATTAGTAAAAATATGCAATATGTGTCTTTCTGTGCCTGGTTTATTTTACTTAACATAATGGCCTCCAGTTCCATCCACTTTGCTGTAAATAACAGAATTTCATTCTCTTTTATGGCTGAATAATATTCCATTGTGCATCTGTGACAGAATTTCTTTATCCATTCATCCATTGATGGACACTTAGGTTGATTCTACATCTTGGCTATTGTAAACAGTGCTGCAATAAACACGGGAGTGCACATATCTCTTTAACATGTTAATGCCCTTTCTTTGGGGTATATAACCAGCAGTGGGATTGCTGGATCATATGGTAGTTGTATTGTTAGTTTTTTGAGGAACCACTATGTTTTCCACAGTGACTATAAAATACACATTAAAGAGCTTATTGCCACCTGCCTTAGGCCACACCATGTCGTAAACATCTTGAGGCCCAAGATTTCCCATTTACTATTGCACATCTTTAAATACATGGCACAATAACTAAGAACAAATTTGTGCCAAAACAAAATGAATTCATTAAGTCCCAGTGCAGCCAGAATAGACGCACGGCACTACACACCGGTGCCCGAGCTAATCCTGGACACTTGCGAGAACCTCTCACTTCAATCATGAGACAGATCCTTCCTGCTTCCCCATCTTCTACCCCTCTTTGCCCTTTCCCAGCTCTCATTAGAATTCCTTCTAGGGGCAATATTGCCACCTCTCTCTTTGGGATGACTTGTGTCTGGGAATATTTAGTGTCTGTTTCAGAGATCTTGGTGTTGTTAACTGTCCTAATAAGAAGACCGTGCCCACAGTACTAATGAGGCTCAGAAAGCCTCTGGCACATAGACAGGAGTGATGCTCTAAAATTCTCGGGCTTTTCACTCACTGCCTTCAGGAGTATTGATGCCCTCTGCTCTATAAACGAGCTAAAAGAGAATGAAATTGGAAACAGGTCATTAATGAATACATTCAGAAGGACTCGGGGCTTCGAAATAGAAATAAATGGGGAGTCCACTCTTGATGTACTAGATGTCATGGTAAAGGTTAATGGTGGTATTCACCATCTGAGTCATTTGACTACTACCAGCCTTCTACTGAGATGGTGGGTGAGCATAAGTAACAAGCGAATTCACGGAAGAGCACACTCAATTTAAACAACTTTCTAGAGACCCTGCTTCAGAAAAACCAGATAAGATTCAAATCCGGAGGTGTCTTCAACAAACACAAGGAAGTCAAATGGAGAAGCTATAACCTTAGCTCTGTCCCCAAGTAAACCAACAAGAGGTTTACATTTAAGAGGGTGAAGTTCCAGGAACTCAGGACAAACAAAACTAAGTCAATAGAACCAAAATACTCTACATTTGAGATAAAATGAGCATTGCCAGGAACTAAGGGATTTAAGAAGCAAGAGCTTAAAACAAAGGAGGTAAAGGACTCCATCCCTCCACAAGCTTGACAAGTGTTAACTGGTTACAGCATTAGCTCCTCTGAGCTTGGACTTGGCCTCAGAATCCTTCAGAACACAGTGCTTTCAAATAGTCCAACAAGTCAGTATTGGCGTGGAAATCACTATTGGCCAACTTCAGTCTATATTATCCAATAAAGAACTCAAACTTCTAGGTTGGGACAGATTTAAGTTGTAACCACTTCAGGTGTCGTGGACTCTCCAAGACTTCTTACAACAGCTTCACCTCTGTTCTCCGGGGTGGACCCTGAGTCTCTCTCTCTCTGACCTAAGCCAGGCTGCATCTCTGCTGTAAGCTAATGGAGAGTCAGAGGGAGGAAACGCCAGCAGGCTCCGCTTCAGTGAAAACAGGTTTTCAACCTGTCCTCACTGACCTACCACACATTTCTGCACTTGTCTCAAAGTCACCTCCTTCATCACAATATGAGCTCACAAAAGACCCACCTTTGTCTGTGATCTGGCTCTCTGTTCTGTGGGGTAGATGAAGGTGACAACTGGGAAATGAGTGGGAACAAGTAGATCAGGGAGGCCCTGAATGCCAAGCCAGGAGTTTCCATTTCATCGCCTGGCAGTAAATATCAGTGAATCACATTGTAAAAAAGTGTGGCATTCTATGGAAATGTTAACGACAGACTCTCACCTGGCAAAGCTGCTCTTCATCATATATCCTGGAGGGATGCCTCTACATGGGTACACAGACACACAAACAGGAATTTCCATAGCAGTATCATTTGTTAATAGCTCCAAACTCAAAACAATGCCAACCACATACTTATAGCCCAGTGGATAAATTGTGACCTCGTTATTCAATGGACTAGGATATGGCAATGTCAATTAATGAACTATGCTACATGCTATATCAGCGATACGCTGATAAGCCCCCCACACCTAAGAAAATAAAACATACTATATAACTCTCTTAATATAAAACTCAAAACTAGGCAAAAATAAATTGTATTATTAGGACTGTCAGCATAGATAGAAAATCAAAGAAATGACTTTCCTAAAAGTTGGGAGGATGATTATCAAGAGGGAAGGATCAAGAAGAACATCCAGGGGTTTTTCAGGCAATGCATTTTTCTTAATCCAGGTGGTAGTTTCATGAGTATTTGCTATACTTGTTATGTGATGCAGATATTCTGTGTTCCTTTACCATATATGTGCATGTGTTATAGCATGTATAATATATACGTTATATTCCACAATAAAAAAGTATAAAAGAAAATGCCAGCTGATTCTTACAACAGCCGTGGAAGGAAGTCGCTATCCTCCTCATTTCCCAGATGAGGAGATGCGGGCACAGAGAGGTTGAGTGACAGTGCTGTCCTCACAGAGCTCCCAAGTGAACAAGATAGGATCTGAGCCTGAAAACCTGACCTTTAAGTCCAGGGCAGGACTCACCCTACCATCCAGCTTGTTAGTGGGAATGGGCAGGAGGGTAAGAATCCACAGAACTTGGCAAGTCATTGGGTGCTGGCATGAGGGAGGCTAAGGGAAAACATCAAAATGACCCCAGATTTTGAGCCTGAACAACGTGGAAGATACAGGGGTTCCATTTATAAACGTAAGAAAAACAGAACCAGGAGGTTGGAGAGTTTAAAGATGCTTTCTGACATCAGCCAGTTTAAACATGCTTTCTGACATCAGCCAGTGTATCTGCAGTCCCTTATGCAGTTGGAAATGCAGAGCTGTCACGGGGGAAAACAGTATACAGCTGGATATATGGAACATGTTTGCACCTGCCCAGGAATGACAGTTGATGCCATAAAGGGGAAAAAGATTTCAGGGATGAGGACACAGAAAGAAGAGCAGCACAGATGATGAACCTCATCGAGGTACCAGAGAGAGAGAGATGGCAAATGTAAGACTGACTGGGGGAAAGTGATGGAAAAGGATGTTTTATGACAAGGAAAAGTCAGTAAGAAGAGAAAAAATAGGCAGTGGTGACAGATGAGCCCAAGGGTCCTTCCACATGACGCAACGCAAGAAGGACTCCCCATGCCATGAGGGTGAGGAGAGGGTGCTGTGTTCATTCAGTTAAGGCAGCTGAGGCCAGAACGACACTGGCCTTCAGGACACAGAAGTGAGGCAGAGAACGTGCGCACCCAGAGCTGCAAGCTGCTGTGCACAGATCTCTATTCATCACAATTCTAAGAGAGGTCACGGGCACTTAGGAGGCCAGGATCTTGGCAGGGGCAAAGGCACAATTGCCAACTCCATACAGCAAACACTGTGTTTTCTGTTAGGTGTTTTTTGTTAGGTGGGGCTTCAGTGTGATGTATGCAAGCATAGGTTTAACTGATCATTGAAGGACACCAGCAAATTCAAGTCCTCTTTCTTGCATGTAGCTAGCCACAAACACACAAACGCATGCGCGTGCACACACACACACACACACACATACACTAATGATATTAATAGAATCAAGAAGAACCACTGTCTTGATAAACCACACAGAATTTTGCAAGGTATTTCATACACTTCTGATATGTTACGAATTTAAAGTTGTTCTCAAGATTCTGGCTTCACCCTCCACTATCTGTACACTGGCTTTAAAACTTCCAGTGGATAATCAATTAGTTCTGTACGGTGCTCAGAGGGCAATTTGTATACGCACATTGAGTTGGAAGCCCTCCTGCTTAAATACCAGAATTCAGCCTCTACAGATAATTTTACAAAGTTACATAGTAAAAATATACATAGGCATTTTGGCTTTATATCAAATTATAAACATTTGGCAATCACACTTAATAAAGAAAGGCTTTTGTTTTCTTTCTGTTTTGATGTATAAATCTTGATGTATTGAAAATACGGCACTTTCAAAATATACTGCAATAAAATCACAGCCTCATTCCAACAACATTATGAGCAGTTGCATGAACTTTTCCCTAGATTTCATACTGAGTTTGTCCCTTTAATACCATCCTCATGCCTCACTCTGAGCATTTAGAGTCACTCCTCCTTCAGATGTGTTTCCTGGTCATCGTTTTGAACACTCTGAACAGTGTGTAACCCACTGGAGTATTACCTGGGAGCTGTAACATAATGTATGCTGCGGACACTCCAGCGTGGCACATGAAAGGAAGGCCATAATCTTCCATTTTCACTTCCAAGAAGGTGATGTTTACTGTGTACAAATTATGCTCCCGAAAAGAGGCATGGGTTCTACAAAAGAAAAGAGCCAGTCATTAATACATGAGTCGTATTTACCTAACATATTTTATAGTCTGTTTTCTGGAGATTAAGTGTTTTCTTGGAGAACACTTTGGACCATCATGTTATCCTAAGAATACTTTGCTGACTGGCCCAGTGAGGTATGTAGATTGTGTATTTCCAAATTTGCATTTTCTTCTGCATGGTGACAAGGAAGTATGGTTCTGTAAGCTACAGACACCATTCTCAGCCCCAAAGGCCCTTCCCCTATTCCTTTCCACGTATCCTAACTTGTCCACCCTGCAAGGCCCAACGCAAGCTCTCCTGCCCTCTGACTTCATTAGTTTTATTTACACCACTCCATTTATACCACCATAACTTGAGTTTATACCCATTTAATTAGCTAATGATTATGCACTGTCTTCCCTCAGAGTCCTTGTTGGTGCTTGTTTAGTATAGTAAAGAACTGTACTACTATTTCTTCCTTCTACTGTTGCAGTATACACATTTGTGTCACTTCCAGTGTTTCCCTAGTATGCCCAGGGCGTTAAGCTTTGAAGGCCTATGGATCATGATATAACTGAATGGAGATGGTACTAATTTTAAGTAGTAGCTGAGAGAAATGGATCTTACTGCTCTCAGGGATACTTGGTATTTTACCATATCTCCCTAACTATGTGGTAGGTGGGATTGATAATATGAATCACTGAGAGGCAAAAACAAGAAGAGAAGGCAATAGTGACACCAGATTCACTTAGATGGAGAAATCCTTGCTAGCTTTTACAGAAGTCAAAAAAGCAAAATACCTACTCCACCCCTTCTCTGATTCGTTTGGATTCATTATAGTAATCATCCACCAAAGTGTTATTGACTCTCCAGCATCGTAGATTTGTATTATCCTTCGTGTCTGTTATATTACAGTCCACTATCAGGGTGGTACCTAAAAAATCAATATTACCAATATTCAATGAAAATTCTACAAACTTTCAAATTTGTTAACACCTGGATAGCGAGTGCATCTTACTCTCAAGCCTCAAATACCTTCTGATTACCAGAAATACCCCTATAGGCTAATGTTAATCTATTTCTTTCCCTGGAGAGAGACCATGAGGGGCAAGTGGCCTTCCAGGACATCCATTGTAAAGGGATACATATACATTACCAAATATCATCAGGTACACAATGTTATTTCTACTCCTGGTAACACTAGCAAAGAACTTGACAGTTCACAAAGTATTTTATGCATTTTCTCCTTCATTCTTTGTATCTTCAAAACAATCTTACAAGGCAGGAAAAGGGGAGGTGCGATTACCCTCATGTTAAGGATGCAAAAACTGAAGTTCAGACAGATGGAGTGACTTGCCCAAATTAATTAGAGGAAGAAATGAGAAATGAACTCCAGATTTCTAATATCAAATCCAGTGATATTTCTACTTCAACAAATGTAACCCCCACCCTTTCCGTCTCTTTCCCTTATCTTGCCTCTACACACATTCACAAATTTCATCAATTTATAGTCTCAGTGGATTTTGTCCCGTGAGCCTAGTAAATTCTAACATTCAAGGAGTGTTCTTTATTCTAAACGATATTTTTAAAAAATATATGTGTGTGAACTATAACACACATATACCAGAGTATAGAATAGAAATGCAAAGTTAATGAATTATCATAAAGCAAATATCTATAACACTTTCACCTCATCAAGAAAACAGGATATTGTCCAAATCCCAGAAGCAATGTCTTTTGTCCATTTTTTAATCAAATTATTTGTTGTTCTGTTTTTTGGGTTTTTCTGTTTGTTTGTTGTTCAGCTGTTTTAGTTCCTTATATATTCTGGATATTAGCCCCTTGTCAGATGTATAGTTTACAAATATTTTCTCCCATTCTGTAGACTGTGTTTTCACTCTGTTGATTGTTTGTTTTATTGTGCAGAAGCTTTTTGATTTGATGTAATCCCATTTGTCTATTTTTACTCTCGTTGTCTATGCTTTTGAGGTCTTATCCAAAACATCCCTGTCCAGTCCAATGTCATGAGCACTTCCTTTATGTTTTCTTCTGGTAGTTTCATAGTTTCAGGTCTTATATTTAAGTTTTTAATCCATTTCAAGTTGAGTTTTGAATATGTTAAAAGATAGGTGTCTAGTTTCATTCTTCTACATGTGGATATCCAATTTTCCTATCACCACTTATTGAAGAGACTCTTACTTGTTCAATGTGTGTTCCTGGCACTTTTGTCAACTATCAGTTGTCTGTTGATTTGTGGATTTATTTCTGGACTCTCTATTCTGTTCCATTGATCTATGTGTCTGTTTTCACACTAATATCATGCTGTTTTGATTACTATAGCTTTTTAGTATATTTTGAGGTCAGATAGTGTGATACCTCCAGCTTTGTCTTTGGTTTGGGGCCTTTTGGTCTTTTCCTCAAGATTGCTTTGGCTATTCAGGGTGCTTTGTGGTCCCATATGAATTTTAGGACTATTCCTTCTCTTTCTGTCAAAATAACGTCATTGGTATTTTAATAGGGATTGCACTGAATCTGTAAGTTGCATTCAGTAGGATGGACATTTGAACCATATTAATTCTTCCAATTCATAAGCAAAGGATGATATATTCAGTGCTGAACGAAAATAAAAACTGCTGTCCAAGAATTCTATACCCAGCAAAGCTATCCTTCAGAAATGTAAGAAAAATAAAGTCCCTTCCAGACAAGCAAAATCTAAGGGAATTCATTGCTACTAGATCAGCCTTACAAGAAATCCCTAAGGAAACACTGCAACTGAAAGTGAAAGGGTGATAATTACCATCATAAAAACATGTGAAAACTAACTAGTAGAGGTAAATTCAAAATTGAATTCAGAATATCTCAATTCTGTAATGGTGCTATGTAAATCTTTCAAGCCTCTAGTAATAAGTTTAAAGGTCAAAATGCTCAAAAATAACTACAGACACAATTGGTTATTAAAGAACACACAACTTATAATGATGTGAATTAAGGCAACAAAAGTATAAACTGTTAGGAGGAGGATAAAAGTCGAGTATTTTTATGTGACCAAAGTTAAATTGTAATCAGCTTAAAATAGTCTATTATAACTATAAAAGTCTTTATGTTAGCCTTGTGGTAGCCACAATGATAGAAATTGCAGCAGATACATAAATAAAAAGAGAAAGGAATCAAAACTTAGGACTACAGAAAACCACCAAACCACAAAAGTAAACAAGAGAGGAAGAAAGAAACAAAGGATCTGGAAAACAACCAGAATACAATTAACAAAATGTCAGGAGTCATGTTCTTACTGATCAATAATAACCTTGAATGTAAATGGATTAAATTCTCTAATTCAAAGACATATAGTGGCAAACTGGATTAAAAGGAAAAAACAAGAACCTACTATGTACTGCCTAAAAGAGACTCACTTTACTCACAGACTCACAGTAGGTCCAGTAAGGATACATATAGACAGAAAGTGAAGAGATGAAAAAAGATATTCTATGCAAATGAAAAACAAAAGCAAGCAGGAATAGCTGCACTTACATCAGAAAAAATAGACTTTAAGTTAAAAATTATAAGAAGAGACAAAGAAGGTCATTATATAATGATCACTAGATTGTTGAATTCCGTTGTTGAATTCTCAATTGCATTTATTTCATTCATTGAATTCTTAAACTCAGACTTCTTGGGTTCTTCTTTATAATGTATATCTCTGTTGAATTTCTTATTCAGAAATGTAAGAAAAATAAAGTCCCTTCCAGACAAGCAAAAACTAAGGGAATTCATTGCTACTAGACCAGCCTTACAAGAAATCCTTAAGGAATTTTTTTTCATAAATTGTTTTTCTGATTTCATTAAATTATTTGCTTGTATTCTCTTGTATCTAGCTGGGTTTCCTTAAAATCATTATTTTGGATTCCTTTTCAGGCATTTAGTAAATCTTATTTTCTTTTAAGGTTTGTTACTGGAGAATTATTGTGCTCCTTTGAGGTGTCATGTTTCCTATTTTTTAATGTTTCTTGTGTCCCTGTGTTGATAGCTGCACATCTGATGCAACAGTCACCTCTTCTAATTTTGTGAAGTAGCTTTCGTAGAGAAAGACTTTTTCTGTAGATGTATCCTAGCATGTCAGTTGGATAGGGTATGTTGGCTTTGGTTCTAGATAGAGACAGAAGTGTAGTCTTCATGCAGTGTCTTCAGCTACAATCCACATCTGCAATATCTTTGAGTGTTTCAGTGGCCTAGGCTGCAGGAGTTTGTACTGGCAGTGGCATGGCTTTGCAGGATGCTGGGCTACCAGGTTGGTTCTCAGGCCAAGGGTGTGTGTGCACACAGTAGGTCCAATCAAAAAGGGATGTGGTCTTGCCAGGGGCAGGGCTACTGAGCTGGTTCTCAGGCTGAGGGTGACTACATACACCCTCATGCGTACGAGGGTGAGCAGAGTAGATCTGCTGGCTAGGGGAAGCTTCCCCGGTTGTGCAGGACTGCCTGTCCATTCAGGAAGCAGGGCACCATGTGCCTTTGGGCACAGTAATTTCACAGGGCCCATACTCTAAGTAACCAGGATTGTGAAGTTGTAGCCACCTGTATGAACATGGTGGAATAATGGGAAAGCCTTGGGGATGGAGAGATGCAGGGGCTACTGGCCCCCAGAACAGGACTCACTCTAGCAGTAGCTATAATTCCAAGATAGTGCCATGACATAGCTCGTAGGTCATAGGGGATAAGGGTGTGCAATAGGTAGTTTCCTGCACTGGAGCAATGTAGCCATGAGAACCCCAGGCTGCTCCCCAAACTGGGCTCAGGGCCTGTGAGGACTGCAGGTTTCTTCTGTAGCAAGAACTGCAGGTGTCTGTGGTAATAATGAAGGTTGCAGGGGCCTTCTGCTTACCTTTTCCCTGCAAGGAGAAGTTTCTCTTGGCGCCAAGTCAACCTTGGTGGGGAAAACAGAGTGACAGAGAAAGGGTGATTTCCTCCCCTCTCTATGCTGCCATCCTGGGTTTCCGTGCTCCGCAGAGATTCCATCATTTCTATGCTGTACTCTAGCGCCTTCCTTCAGACACACTAGTCAAAATGTAGCTATTAATTTTATATTTTGGCCCTTTTGTAGGGGAATTAGTGCTAGGAACCCCTAGTCAGCAATTTTGTTGACATACTAATAATCTCTATCTTTATAATATATTTTAATACTTACAAGGAAATGACTCTCTCTTTTTTCTTCTATTCAATTTTTTTCTTGGCTCTTTCCAGCATTTTTGACAGAAATTTTAGAAATGTTTTGACAAGTTTTAGGATATTCAGTAATTTAATTGGTGTTATATTAAACTTGTATATTAATCTAGGAGAAATAACATTTTTAATACTGAGTGTTTCTATTTAGGAACATCTTTTGAAATTTCACTAAAACACATATTATTTTATGTTCCACCTATAAAATGATAAAATGTTGCATTTCTAATCATGTAGGCAACTCTTTCTAATTTCTTATTCAGTTGTTTCTTACTATTTTGTTTCTTGTATTGCAATTGTGAATGCTGTCTTCCCTGGTTACATAATATGTGCTATTTCAGGCATGTAAAAATGCTATTAGCTTTGAATGTTTATCTTGTATTAAAATAACATTAATAAGCAAATGCTAGTCATTTTTTTACTTAATTTTCTTAAAATTTCTAAGTAGAAACCAATAGATCATGTTTTAAAAATTATGTTTGTCTTCCTCCCTCCAAGACTTCCAAAACTCCTTCTCTTGCCTTTTAATTGTCTCAATACATTGGCTAGAATTTCCAAAGACAGGAGTAGGGGAAGAAAGTCAACTAAGAGAGATAAAACAGCCAAATGTGTCTTTTAAGACTAGTCACATAATGAATAATGTGTAGACAATTATCCTTTTTATGGGTATTATTATTTCCTTGAAAGTTTAAAAGAATTCTCCTAAAAACATATGGGACTAGAGGCATTTAAACAGATTTTATCTTTTACCATTTGTTGTTTTATATAAACTTTCCCACGTTTCTAATTATTTTATATTTGGGTGTCTCTGCATTTAGGGGATTAGATTTGCTGGAAGTTTATCTTTCTCCCCAACTCCCACCTCAACTCTTCTGCCCTTAACCAACTTTGGGACAGATTCAGTTAGTTTATTTTCCTTTAATAAATTCATTATTTTCTACTTTTATTCTAGTTGTTCAATTGGTCTTCTTATAGAGTCAAATGGTTAGTTGCATATTTTAATTATTTCCACACTTACTAATAATAACGTTATTTAAAGATATAAACTCGTTTAGAGTACAGCATTGGTCATATGCCATGAAATTTGATATGAAGTATTCTCACTATCATTATTTTCTAAATATTCTTTAACTATGGCTTTGGTTCTCTAAAAAAAAACGCAAATAATTGAGATGGATTTTTTGTTTACATTTAAAAATTTTTTTTTTTAGTTTTAATTGACAAATAATAATTACATATATTTATGGGTACAATGTGATGTTCTGATACATGTTTATATTGTAGAATAATTAAATCAAGCTAATTAACAAATTCATCACTTCACATACTTAATGAATGTGATTATTTTATTGTTTTGGTTTACATACAAATTTTTACACTTACTGCATCATGATTATACCCCATGATCTGTACAATTTCCTCTTTTGGACTCTGGGTTTTTCATAGATGTTTCTGAGAGTGATCTATGTATTAGACACATTACTTTTGCTAGATTACTCGAACCATGTAGACTCTTACTTTTCTAGCAAATTTCTCAAAGCAAGAGTATGTTAAAACCTCCCCCTACAACTGAAACAATTGTGTTGTTTTATTGTATTGTATTTCTGAGACTTTTAGCATTATATATTTTGATACACTACTATTTGACACTTAAAAGTTTCTATTTTGGGAGGTGTTGAGATTTTTGTCTAATTTGCTTTTTCTTCAGATGTAATACAGCGTATTTATTTTACTAGTGATTTTTTTTTTTTTTTTTTTTTTGGAGTCAGAGTCTCGCGCTCTCGCCCAGCCTGGAGTGCAGTGGCACAATCTCGGCTCCCTGCAAGCTCCGCCTCCCGGGTTCACGCCATTCTCCTGGCTTAGCCTCCCGAGTAGCTGGGACTACAGGTGCCCGCCACCACGCCTGGCCAATTTTTTGTATTTTTTAGTAGAGACGGGGTTTCACCGTGTTAGGCAGGATGATCTCGATCTCCTGACCTCATGATCTGCCCGCTTCGGCTTCCCAAAGTGTTGGGATTACAGGCTTGAGCCACCGCACCCGGCCACTAGTGATTATTTTTTAATTTAAAAAAATAATTTGACCCCTTTTTATCTACTTAGATCACAAACTGAGGCAATGCTTATTGATGCTTTTCCATGCAGATTAAGGAATGTAACATAATATTTTTTTCACTCCTTTCATATACCTTGCATTGTGAGGTAATACAATCCAGAACTCCTGGTCAACATTACTTAATAGTAGTTTTATATTATACTACATATTGTCTGAAGAATTATTTGCATCTTCATTGCCTTTGCATAAACAGATTTATAATAATCATTTTGGGCCCAGAGTTCTCACTGACAGACTTCTCTGCCACCACAACTTTTCCAAGCTTCAGCTCTCCGGTGTTTTATTTTGATTCCTCTCCCCATGAGCTCAGGTATATCAAAAGTTGGAAACTGGGTGTGTATGGGATTTATCTTCATCCTTAACATTCAAATATTCACCAGAATATGCAAACATAATGAGCTCTTCCCCTGGTGATTTCAATGGCTTCAACGATTTTACTCACCAAGCTGTACTTCAATTGAATTATTTTTTGGATAAATGATTTTAGGGACACTTCCTCCATATCCAGCTCTTTCTGCTAAGAAATCATACCCACAGGAAATTAATTAGAATCACATATGATACATTCCCAAGTACTTTGATGCAATAGCATGAAGCCCAACACAGCAGACCATCAATAAGCTCTGGTCAAAATCTCACTCCATAAATACACATTTTTAACCAGAAGTAACTGAATTGCCAAAAAAGAAAAAACAATAAGCTAGAAGCTGAGCTATAAAAAGAGTCCACTTTGGTCATTATATTTTGATATAAACCATAAACTATATTGTTTGTAATGTAAACTAATAAGCTTGTATAATAAAATCTCATTACTTAGTGATCCAAAGACACTTTTCAGGCAGTGGCTATAATAAGCAAAGGCCTGGCTTAGGTGCTAGCTTGAGAGAAATAGTAACCCTCTTATTTCACCTTCAGAAAATTCCCTCATGCAATTCCTGTTCCATGGCAACCATTACTGTTTTCTATTTCTATAGTTTTGTCCTTTTAAGAATGTTATAGAGATGGAAAAACACATAATATCATGTTTTTGAATTACTTTAAAATAACCTTGGGAACTGGTGGGAGTGAGTAGAGGTAAAGATGAAAAAAATCTAACCAGAAGTTGATAATTGTCAAAGTTGGGTGAGGGATCTGTGAAGGTTCATCACATCTTCAGTTTTGCTCTTCCTCCTCCAACTCTGCATTTCCATATTCTTTTATATCCCATCCTCTTCTATTATTCTTCCAACTTTTCATCCTACCACTAAGCTTTAGCATTGTCTCCCTGTATTGACTCCCTGGACTCCCTGCCCCTGAGTCTTTCTGTACTTCTTCCCTCTCCCATTTGTCTACCAAAATTTAACGATCACCTACTTAGTTCCATTATTCCTCCTATATATTTGGAGTGGGATATGGAAAAGTTGCAAGAGAGAAGCTAAGAAAAACGCAAAAACACATATATTTTATGATGGCAACAATAACTGTGCATTCCACACACTGTTTAAATGCAGCATGTCCCAAACAAAAGTTATCCCCAGCTAGTTAATGTACCATCACCCACTAGATCGCACACATGTAAAATCCAGAAGCCATTCTGGGCAACAGCTTTTCTTTCACCTTCTTCAATCTATCAATCACCAAATTCAACTACTTTTACCTCCTCATTTCTCAGTCTGGCTTTTTCTTTACTCCTAAGCCTTCTATTTTCCATTCTTTTCCTAAGCAATCTCATTCACACCCACTTCTTCAAATATCATTTCAAGGCCAATGACTTTGAAAGTCATGTCTCCAGTCCTTCCTCTATGCTCCACACCCATACAGGCCATGACCTACTCTGCACCTCCACAATCCAAAGGCACCTCATCCTCAACGTAGCAATGACCAAACTCATGGTCTCACTCCTAAATCTGGTTTTCCTCCAGAGCCATTTTATTTCACTGAATAGCATCACCATCCAGTCAACAGTGCATGTCAAAAAGCCTGGTTAACTTTTTTGACCTTGCCATATTTCTCCCCATATTCAGTCCAACACTAAACCCTGTAGGTTTTACCTCTTAACATGCCTTGAACCCATCCACATCTCTCCATCTTCAATGACACCATGTTACCTGTGCCTTCATGCCTTACCTGAACTTCTACACCTGCGCTTCGGATCCACCCTAGAATAGATCATTCTGTGCACGGCAGCCAGTCTGCTGTTTCAGAAGTGAAAATCAACCCACGCTACTCTCCTGCTTTCAATCTGTCTGGCTGCTTGTCATTGTTCTTAGAATAAAATTCATGCTACTTACTCTGAATTGCTGGTTCCTACATGATCTTGGCTCCTGACTACTTACCCAGCCTCATCACCTACCATAATTTCTCTCATTCAGGATCACTCTAGCCCTGCCTTCCACTCCTCAGACATTCCGAGTTCCCTGTTGTGCTAGGGTCTTCACATTTGCTACTTCCTCAGTCTAGAAAAAATCTCCCCAACTCCGTCATCCACATAATGCTTCCTGACCATCAGCATCACTATTATCAGAAAGCTCTCCCTGAGCCACTGCCTTCTCACCAGGCCCTGGTCTGTTTGATCTCAGGTTTTTCCTTTCCTTCATTGCTTTCATCTTCCCTATAATTACACATCTTATTAGTGAATTCTCTGATTAATCTCTGCCTTCCTTCCTCTCAGCCTTCAAGCTTCATCAGAGCAGTGGTGGTGGCTGTTTTCTTCACCACAATGTTCTCTCTGCCTGGCACAGAACATAGCTTTGTTCAGTACTCAGCAAAGAGTCCTTAAATGATTGCTTGAAGAGGAGCTCTCCCATGGCCTCTTCCCAAGTTGAGACTATCAGCGCTTTTTTGGATATTTTATCAGCCTCCTAAGTGGTCTCCAAGCTGCAAGGCCCTCGCCAACTCTGGCTTCAAACCATCTCAAAACTGACATCTCCCATCACAAATGCAGCCCAATGACTCTGCATTTGCACTGTCCCAGGGCCCTTCAATGGCTGCATGGTAAAGCCTATGCATATGCAGCCACCTGGACCTTGCCCCTGTTTAACTCCATGGCCTCAGCTCCCACCTTCCCCACCCCATATTCACAAAGGCTCTAATGAAAGTCATTTTAGATCCAACATAAACATAATGCTTAATACTCCCATGCTTTGTCCTATACTGTTCCCTCTGTTCTCTCTGCCTAGAGACCCCTTCTCGCCCTCCTTTACTTTTGTGAATCCTACTCATTCTTCGAAATTCAGCTGAGAACTTCTTTCCTCTTGGAAGCCTTCCCAGACCATTTGCTTGCCACCCATGGACCCTTCTTATCCTTTTCCTGCTCCGCAAACACTGTCTGTGACTCTACCTTGAGCACATGATGTTAAAATGATCCATTTAACCCCTAGATTCACCACCACCAGGCTGATAGTTTCATAGTAGAAGAAACAACGCTTTTCATTTTTGAATTATCAGGACCTACCATAATACTGGCATATAACAGATCATAAATAAATGTTTATTGAACATGAAGTAGTGACTACTGAACCCAGTTACTTCTTAAGGGATTCTTCATTTTACCTGAGCAATTTCACCTTTCGAAATTTCCCCTCAGTTACCAATGTAAAGTTAATGCGTTATAGAAGTCAGTCATTCGCTTAATAAATAGATCTGTGCTTAATCTAGGCCAGGCACTGGGCTCAGTGCCAGGGATTCCACTGTGAACAAGGTGAGGAAGGTGCTTTCTTTCAGAGAGATAATGGTCAGCAGAAAACCCAAGAGCATTAAAATAAAAATAAAAATAAACCTTGTACAATTAATTTTCTTAATTACTGCGCTTTTAGCAAGAACAGTTAAAATTGAAAACCACCCAAAAATATTTAAATCAAAGGAGCAGTTGCAGCAAAGAACATGGAAGGACTAGAATGGACTCTCTACAAGAACAGCTGGAATGCAGGGAGTCACTGGACTGTACAGAATAAAGAGCCCTGTCCTGCAAAGGCAGCACCCAACCATGCTGGCTCCCATCCATGCTGAACAGACCCCCTAGGGATCCACAGCATCCGGAAATAGCTCCGTCTCCCCCAGTACTCTGAAGTGTGTTGGAAACTAGTGACAAATAGGAAGCTCTACATCAAAGAAGTATCCAGCCTTTGGTTCTTCTCATCTAGATGAGTAAATATAGAAAACAACTTTCTACTAAAGAAAGAGCAAAAGCCGCTACAGCAAGAACTCCTTGTCCAATGTGTTTGGAAAAACCAGTGCTGGCCTGGGCACTGAATGCCAGAGCTCTGGCTCTGTTTCTGACAATAACCAGCTTTGTGACCTTCGGTAAGTTGCTTCTCTCCTGCAACTCTGTAAAATGTACAGTTTGGGGAGAGAATGTGGAGCAAGATAGCAGAATAGAAGAATCCGCCAATTGTCTCCCCACAAGGACACCAACTTAACAACTATCTACGCAGAAGAAACACCTTCATAAGAACCAAAAATCACTCATAGTATCTGGTTTTAACTCGGTATCACAGAAAAGGACACTAATGAGATAGAAAAAACAGTCCTCAATTGCCAATGCCACCCTCGCCAACCCCCCACAGTGGCGGCATGGTACTGAGAGTGTCTCTGTTTGCTGGGGAAGAAAGAACACAGCAATTGTGAGGCACTGAACGCGGTGCCGTCTTGTTAGAACAGAACAGAAAACCGGACCAAACTCAGCTGCCACCGGCCCATGGAGGGAGCATTTAAACTAGCGCGAGACAGAAGGGAACTGCCGATCCCAGTGATCAGAACTTGACCTTCCATAAATCTTACCACCAAAGGCTAAAGTGCTCTGGGTCCCTAACTAAACTTGAGAGGCAGTCTGGACTGCAACTCTTAGGTGAAATCCTAGTGCTGCCCAGAGACCGTGTACTGGAGTGGGGCATGCAATATACCTCAGTAATCCCATCTAGGACAGCCAAGGGAATGTGGGCATCACCCCTCTTTATCATCCCAGACTGCACAGCTTATAGCTCTAAAAGAGATGCTTTCCTTCTGCTTAAGGACAGGAGAGGGAAGAGTAGAGAGGACTTCATCTTGCATCTTGGATACCAGCTCAGCCACAGCAAGAGAGGACAATGATCAGAGTCATGAGGCCCCTGTTCCAGGCCTCCCAGACAACATTTACAGACATACCATGGGCCAGAAGGGGACCCGCTGCCTTGAAGGAAAGGATTCAGTCCTTGCAGCACTCATCACCTGCTCACTGAAGAGCCCTTGTGCCATGAGTAATCAGTAGCAATTATCCAGGTACTACGGTGAATGCCTTGGGTGAGCGTCTGAAACTTGCTGGCTTCAGGTGAGACTCAGCACATGACCAGCTGCAGTGATTATAGAGCAAAATTCCTTTTGCTTGAGAAAAGCAGAGGGAAAAGTTTGTCCTGCACTTTAGGTACTAGCATAGCCACAGGGGAGGGTAGATCATGAAACAGGCTCTTGAGGTCCCCGATTCTAGGACTTGAATCTTGGCTGGCACTTCTGCACATGCTCTGGGCCAAAAGGGAGCCCAATGCCCTGAAGAGTGAGTCCCAGGAAGGCAGCATTGGCCACAAGCTGACTTAAGAGCTCTTGGACCTTAAGAGAACATCTGCGGTAGTCTGGCAGGACTCCTTGTGGCCGGTTGTGGCGGTGGCTATGGATGGTGAGGCTCCTCTGCCTTTGGAAAGGGGAGGGAAGAGTGGGAAGAGCTACGTCTTGTGGTTTGACTGCCAGCTCAGCTGCAGCACAAAAAAAAACACTTGGTAGACTTCTAAGGTTTACTCTAATCCCTGACTCCTAGACGGCACCTCTGGATCCTCCCAGGGCCTGAGATCACCAATGGCAATCAGCCCTGATGGAAGGGACACAGGCCCGGCTGCCTTTGCCACCAGCTGATTGTAGAGCACCAGGGCCTAAAGCAAACATAAGCAGTAGCCAGGGAGTGGGTAAAGCAGGCCTTGGGCAAGACCCAGTGCTGTGCTGGCTTCAGGTCTGACCCAGCAGTCATAGTGGTCATGGCCACAGGGGTGCTTATGTCACTCCACCCTCAGCTTTAGGTGGCTCAGAACAGACAGACAGACTCTGTTTGGGAGAAAGTAAGGGAAGAGAACAAGTCTCTGCCTGATATCCAGAGAATTATCCCAGATATTGTCCAAGATCATCAAGGTGGTACCTCTACAAGTCTGCAAGAACCACAACATTACTGGGCTTAGGGTGCCCCCTAAAGCAGATACAGCTTAGATCAAAACACTCAAATCCTTTTGAAGGCCTTCCCAAGAAGGACAAGTACAAATAAGCCCAGACAGTGAAGACTATAGTAAATACCTAACTTTTCAATGCCCAGACACTGAAGAACATCTACCAGCATCAACACCATCCAGGAAAACATGACCTCCTCAAATGAATTAAATAAGGCACCAGGGGCCAATCCTGGAGAAACAGAGACATGTGATCTTTTAGTCAGAGAATTCAAAATAGCTGTGTTGAGGAAATGCAAAGAAATTCAAGATAACACAGAAAAGGAATTCAGAATTCTATCAGATAAATTTAACAAGGAGACTGAAATAATGTTTTTTTAATCAAGCAAAAATTCTGGAAATGAAAAAAACGCAATTGCCATATTGAAGAATGCATCAGAGTCCTTTAATAGCAGAATGTATCAGGCAGAAGAAAGAATTAGCAGGCTGGAAGACAGGCTATCTGAAAATAAACAATCAAAGGAGACAAAAGAAAACAGAATAAAAAACAATGAAGCATGCATACAGAATCTAGAAAATAGCCTCAAAAGGGCAAATCTAAGAGTTATTGGCCTTAAAGAGGAGGTAGAGAAACAGAAAAGAGCAGAAAGTTTATTCTAAGGGATAACAGAGAACTTCCCAAACCTAGAGAAATATATCAGTCCCCAAATACAAGAAGGTTATAGAACACCCAGCAGATTTAATCCAAAGGAGACTACCTAAAGGCATTTAATAATCATACCCCCAAAGGTCAAGGACAAAGAAAGGGTTCTAAAAGCAGCAAGAGAAGAGGAACAAATAATATACAATAGAGCTCTAACACATCTAGCAGCAGACTTTTCAGTGGAAACCTTATACGCCAGGAGGGAGTGGCATGACACATTATAAAAACGTTTACCCTAGAATAATATATCCACAAAAATAACCTTCAAACATGAAGAAGAAATAGACTTTCCCAGACAAACAAAAGCTGAAGGATTTCATTCGCTGACCTGTCCTACAAGAAATGTTAAAGGGACTACTCCAATCAGAAAGAAAAGGACATTAATGAGCAATAACTAATCACCAGAAGGTACAAAACTCACTGGTTATAATAAGTACACAGAAAAACACAGAATATTTTAACACTGTAACTGTGGTGTGAAACTGTTCTTATCCTTGAAAGACTGAATAATGAACCAATCAAAAATAATAACTACAACAACTTTTCAAGGTGTAGTCAGTACAATAAGATATAAATAGAAGCAACAAGAAGTTAAAAAGCAGGGGAATAAAGTTCAGGTGTAGAATTTTTATTAGTTTTCTTTTTGCTTTTTTGTTTATGCAAACAATATTAAGTTGTTATCAGGTTAAAATAATGGGTTATAAAATAGTATTTTCAAGCCTCGTGGAAACCTCAAACCAGAAAACATACAATAGAGACATAAAAAAATAAAAAGCAAGAAACCAAATCATATCATCAGACAAAATCACCTTCACTAAAAGAAGACAGGAAGGAAAGAAAGGAGGAAGAGAAGATTACAAAACAAGCAGAAAACAAATAGCAAAATGACAGGAGTAAGTTCTTACCTATTAATAATAACATTAAGTGTAAATGGACTAAACTCTCCAATAAAGAGGCATAGAATGGCTGAATGAATGAAAAAACAAGACCCATTGATTGTTTCCACACTTCACCAATAAAGACACACATAGACCGAAAACAAAGGGATGGAAAAAGATATTCCATGCCAATCGAAAACAAAAAAAAGAGCAGTAGTAGTTATACTTAGGGAAAACAGATTTCAAGACAACAACTATAAAAAAAGACAAAGAAGGTCACTATGTAATGATAAAAAGGTCAACACCCAACACTGAATCACCCAGATATAAAAACAAATATTATTGGAGCTAAAGAAAGAGATAGACTCCAATACAGTAACAGCTAGAGACTTCAATATCCCACTTTCCGCATTGGACAGATCTTCTAGACAGAAAATCAACAAAGAAACATTGGACTTAATCTGCACTATAGACCAAATGGATCTAATAGATCCATTTACGGAACATTTCACCCAATGGCTATAGAATACATATTCTTTTCCTTAGCACATGGATCATTTTCAAGGACAGACTATATGTTAGGTCATAAAACAAGTCTTAAGACACTGAAAAAATTGGAAAAATATCAAGCATCTTCTCTGATCACAGTGGAATAAAACTAGAAATTAATAACAAGAAGAATTTTGGAAACTATACAAACATATGGAATTTAACAGTATGCTTCTGAATGACCAGTGGGTCAATGAAGAAATTAAGAAGGAAATTGAAAAATTTCTTGAAACAAATAATGGAAACACAACATACTAAAACATATGGGATACAGCAAAAGCAGTACTCTGAGAAAAGTTTATAGCTATAAGTGCCTACATCAAAAAAAGAATGTGCCTACATTCAAATAAACAGTCTAATGGTGTATCTTAAAGAACTAGAAAAGCAAGAGCAAACCAGGCCCAAAATCAGTAGAAGAAATAAATTAAATCAAAATGAAAAAAACACAGATCAATGAAACAAAAAGTTGGTTCTCTGAAAAGGGAAACAAAATTGACAAACCTTTAGCCAGACTAAGAAAAAAAGAGAAGAGATACAAATAAATAAAATCAGGAATGAATAAGGAGACACGACAACTGTTATTGCAGAAATCCAAAAGATTATTAATGGCTACTATGAGCAACTACATGCCAATGAATTGGAAAATCTAGAAGAAATGGACAAATCTCTAGACAAATATAATCTATCAAGATTGAACCGGGAAGAAATCCAAAACCTAAACAGATCAATAACAAGTAACAATATAAAAATTTTAATAAAGTCTCTTTATTAAAGAGAAAGAAGTCTCTTTATTAAAGAAAAGCCTGGGACTCAATGGCTTCACCACCAAATTCTACCAAACATTTAAAGAAGAACTAATACCAATCCTACTCAAACTGTTCAAAACAATAGAGGAGGAGAAGATACTTCCAAATTCATTCTATGAGGCCAGTTATTACCCTGATACCAAAACCAGACAAAGACACATCCAAAAAAAAAAAGAGAGAGAGAGAAAACTATAGGCAAGTATCTCTGATGAATATTGATGCAAAAATCCTCAACAAAGTACTAGCAAACAGAATTCAACAATACATTGGAAAGATCATTCATCATGAGCTAATGGGATTTATCCCTGGGATGCAAGGATGGTTTGACATTTGCAAATCAATCAATGTAATACATCACATCAACAAAATAAAGGATAAAAACCATATGATCATTGCAATTGATGCTGAAAAAGCATTTGATAAAATTCAACAGGCCTTCATGATAAAAACCCTCAAAAAACTGGAAGTAGAAAGAACATGCCTTAACATAATAAAAGCCATATGTGACAGACTCACAACTAGAATCATACTGAATGGGGAGAAACTGAAAGCCTTTCCTCTAAGTTCTGGAACACAACGAGGATGCCCACTGTCACCACTGTTATTCAACATAGTACTGGAAGTCCTAGCTAGAGAAATCAGACAAGAGAAAGATATAAACAGCATCCAAATTAGGAAAGAAGAATTCAAATTATCATTGTTGGCAAATGATATGATCTTATATTTGGGAAAACCTGAAGACTACACAAGAAAACTATTAGAACTAATAAATTCAGTGAAGTTGCTGGATATAAAATCAGCATACAAAAATCAGTAACATTTCTATATGCCAACAGTGAACAATGTGAAAAGAAATTTTACAAGTAATCCCATTTACAATAGCCACACATAAAACCATATGATCATTTCAAAAATATTAAAATGCATAGGAATTAACCAAAATTAAATACCTGGGAATTAGCCAAAGAAGTGAAAGATCTCTATAATGAAAACCATAAAACACTGAGGAAAGAAATTGAAGAGGACACCAAAAATCAACCAAGAGTTTTGAGTGTTCTGTTGTTCAGAAGAGGGAACTAAGCTGCTCATGCCCTTTTGCCTCACTCTTCCCACCTTCTGATTCTAAGAGTGGCACATCTGAGAGCCTACTAGCCTTCAGGGAAACCAAGACCTAGAATCACTCCTGCTCAAATCCCAAAGCCCAAAGCCAGAAGCCAGTTCCCACAAAGCCAAAAGAAGACAAGGCAACAGACATACATGAGCATACTTACTGATGCTCACAGTGATGCCATTTAAAACTTCGTACTGCTTTCCTGAGTGTGTCAGTATGACTTGACACGCGTAGTTCCCTCTGTCCTCTGCTGAGACATTGCTCACCAAAAGCCTGGTTTCCAAAACAGTGAACCGCTCCCCTGTAATCTCGTTACAGTCCTAATACAAATAAAAACAAAATTCAATCCAATGAATACTTAGAAACCTGTGTGATCCCTAGAATTTAGGTAATTTACAATCTAACTGAAAGACAACAGATAGCTAGCTAGCTAGGTAAATAGGAAAATAGGTAGATGACAGATTGGTGATAGACAGACAGACACAGCAGAATTCCTTGCCCAGTCTGTATATAATGTGTATATGTGTGTGTGTGTGTGTGTATAGATATACACAGATTTGACAAAGGATATTTTACAGGCTGAAGTGAATGATACAAACATTAAGTCTAGCAGGAGTTGAGAGGAGAGTGGCCTATGTGAGATGGAAGGAAGACTTCATTGAGGAAAACTGAGCCTGGGTCAGTTTTTCACAGGAGGACATGAACAGGCAGGAACGTCCTCCACCTTCAGGGGCCCACGTCTGCCAGTGGACTCCCACTTAATGGCCCAAGTCCCTCTGCCAAGACTGGAAACCCGAGTTCATAATGACTGCTCCCACTGCGGGCCCAATTTCTGCACTTATCAAGCATTGGACTTTATAGAAATCCAAAATAATTCTTCGCCAACATCCAATTTGAAGGTCTGAACAGTGAGCAAAGGAAGCTGGCCAGGTTTATGGAGGGCAGATGTCACATCACTTCTCCCGCTTTCCCCACCTCCTCCATGGACAAGGCAACAACCTCACACCCAACCAACCAGAAGACCAGTGAGTCTCAGGAATGCTTTCTCTCCCAGCAATCACCCAGAGGGCAAGCCTCACCATTCCTCTGTCCTGTCCTAGCTCACATTCTCATGCTAATCACCACTTCTTTTATACCTTGGGCCCACTTCTGAATTCTCCCAAACCTGTTCCCTGTCCTTCAAGAAGCTGCACTCCACAGAGTGACTGCTTAGCTAAGTGGTCCATTTGTTCATTCAAACATTTGAGTTCCTGCAGTTTGCTTGCACTGTGACAGGCCTGGCCATGCAGGACTAACATGCAATCCCTCTCTTCAGGAAGTACACAATCTAAAAGATAAAACCAACATGGAAACCCCTAATTAAATAAATATTCACCTGCCCAAGTGTTAAGCTCTCTCCTCACTTAGGCACGGTTCAGAGTTACACTTCACTCTCCACCCCGGAACAGCATGAATAGAGCCGCCCAGCAGGATGCAGTAAATAATTAATGCCAAACAAGCACTGGTTTATTTATAATGTGAAATGCTACTTCCTAGAAGGCTTACATTATTTCCCTGTAAATACCTGATATGGGAAACCAACTCATAATCTGACAACTGCTTATCAAACAAAATGGGAGTTACTAATCAGAGTTAGATGCATAAAGGCATCAGACTCTGATACTGTGGTGTCTCCTTCTTTAGGATACAGACAAGCCCTTTTGTTTGTTTTGTTTTGTTTTTGTGAGACAGAGTCTTAGCTCTGCCGCCCACTTCCTGAGCTCAGGGGATCCTCCCACTCCAGTCTCCTGAATAGCTGAGACTATAGGTATGCATCACCACACCCTAATTTTTTGTTATTTTAGTACAGACAAGGCTTCACCATGAAGCCTAGGCCGGTCTCAAACACCTGGGCTCAAGGAGTCTGCCCACCTCAGCCTTCCAAAGTGTAGGATGACAGGCGTAAACCGCTGCACTCAGCCCGAACAAAGCACAAAGTCTAGTCCTGGCACTTCATAAGCCTCTTCCCTGGACAGTCTTCCCTGGATAGTCTCTGGCTAGGTATAATCTCTGGGCCTCCCTTTCTGTGCTTTCACAGTTGAGCAGTCCTCTTTCTGAAGGATGCATTTTTTCTTTCAAGATATACATATTTTAATCATCTTAAAGTTCAGCCTTGCAACTGAAGGCCATTCTGTCGCTTTGCTGTAACTTGAACTGCCTCTATTCTGATCCACTGGAGCATTATTTCAAAGGTTAAACTCTCAACAAGCTTGGATTTAAATTTAAAATCTTTAGGGTAATGTCTCACTAACAAGATTTAAAATTAAAATATTAAGAACAATAGTGTCCACTTTTGAATACCTTATATATTCCAGGCATCGTGAAGAAAACTCCTGACCCGGGACGTACAATATTTCAGAAACACAAAATAACCTGAGAATTCTGACTAAGATGCAATGAGTATGAAGAGTGATGGAGATAAAACTGGTGAGGTAGTCAGGAGCCCTGTCACAGAAAACCATGAAAAGGAGACGAGCCTCAGAAGCCTTCAGAGCAAGAGAATAAGACAATCAGATTTTCTTTTGAGAAACATCCTTTAGTTGCTGTGTAGTTTAAAGGATTAAAATAATGCAATGCTAAAGACCATTTAGATTTTATTTCCATAAACTGAGGCCAAATGGAACCTAAACTAAAGCAGGGAAGTTAAGGAGAGCAAGTAAAAAACAAAAAACAATGATTTTAAGCAGTTCCAGTCCACTGAATGTAGTGACAGATGTGGGATACGCAGAGGGAGCGGGACTTCTACAGTCCTAGCTTGGGGTTGCAAAGGTGTTACTAGGAAGAAGAAAGAATGCAAAGAAATGGAGAAAATGGTTCTATCTGGGGTAAGATTAAAAAACCGCTCTAACCGTGGTGCATGAGGTGAGTGGTGGGGATGGGAGGGTCTAAGGAGAATGTATATTAGACGGTTGGACAAAGGAAACCAGAGGGTGGAAGAAAGGTCGAAGTGGAAGACAACTGGGAGCCATACGGAGAATATAGAGTGAAATGGATGGTTCTATAAATCATCCACTTGAATGTAAGCAAAAGTGAGCGCAGAAGATGACCACGGCTGAAACTATGGGGAACCTCAAATCCTAAGACCCAACTATAGAGGAAAAAAACTCAGTGATGATTACAAAGGAAGCGCCAGAAAAAATAAAAACAATAATAATAAAAAAAAAAAGATAAACAGAGACAAAGAATGAGTAAGTCTTGGAAGAAAATGAGAAAAGAGTTTCCAGCTGATGGGAGTGCCCAGCAATGTTGAATGCCACGATCAGGTTGAAAATGAATGTCGCTTTAGCAACTGGAGAGCCCGAAGTAACTTTAGCAAGTCCAGACTGAGCACAGTGATGGGGCCCCAAACCACTGTGCTGAGGAGTAATTTGGGATTGAAACGAAAACAAAACTGGAGACATTACCACTTTTCCAGGTGTAGACAGATGTCTTCATACCCTAACCTTGTCCTCTGTCAGCTCTTCAATTTCAAAGACTTCCTGGGGACTTCTCTCAGTTTTCAATTCTCCCAGACATAAGCCAGGATTATCATAGGGATTTGCCATTATCCAGAACCATTATCCATCACTTCAATCACTTCAATCATTTCCTTTCCAATACCTCAACTCTGTAGCCCTCCATCCTTCCAGCATCTTCACCTGCAAAGCCCCCATTCTGATGAATCCCTTCATCCCTCTCCTACACACCTCCAACCAGAGAGCAGAGCACTATAGGAGCTAATCACATATACAGGCGTCTTGGTACCACTACAAATTCATGGTCTTCACCTTAGCAACTCTTTGCATCTCCATCTATTTACCTACATTACTCTTTCAAATTTTCCCCATAACATATCCTTACAATTATAAAAATTAGGAGCCCTCAGACATGAGTTCCCCCACTTCCTCTCCTCCTCCTTTTCCCTCATTGTATCAGTTCTACTTTAGAACTTTCTGATATGAACCACACTTCTTAACTTGATTTCTAGGATAGTCCAAATGATCAGCATGCCACCATTCTCAAGGCCTTCCAGTGGATTCACTACAGCCCCTATGGAAGGACTTTTCTCAAATGCGAATTTGCTCATGCCATTCTCCAGATGGTAGGATTCACTGTGGAAATGCTTTAGGTTGGCATAAACAGTGTTTATTTTCTAGCACCATCTTTCTACATGTGCCCTAAACTCTAACCAGGGCCTCCAAACACCATTCTCTTTCTCACCCAACACCTTTGCACCTGCTGCTTCCCTCTAATTACTGACCTTCCTTGCCGTACCCACCAGGCTAACTGTGGTCACTCGTCAAGCACAGTTCAAAGTCACCTTTTCTGGGAAGCATAGCCACGGACATTCCCAGGGTCTGCTCTGATTTCGCTTTCTGTATGTTCACCTCATGCTGTAATAAAATTCGTAGTTTACTTGTCTGCTTCCTCTGATAAATTGTAACTTCTTTGAAGACATATGACATCCCTTGGCACAGCACCAAGAAGATCACAGATTCCAAATACTTGAAGAATTGATTCCAACCCTCTGGTTTTACAGATGACAACACTGAGGCCCAAAGAGTGAGTCCAGGTCTGAGCACCTGGTAGTGGCAAAAACAGCCACACCTGGGTCACCAAAACTGAGCAGGTGGTATAGTATCAGGTGGCCCCTCCCGCTTACACTGCTGGCCCCCAGCTTTTGCCTACTTTTGCAAGCCCAGGGGTTGTTTTTAAAATAAAGGCATCTAAGCCCCACCCATGGGTGACCTGCTTCAGTTAGTAGAGGGTGAGGCTGAATATCTGGATTTTTAAAAGGTCCAGAGGATCAACTCTGATATTTACTTAGGATTGCTAGTCACAGCTCTGAGGCCATCTCCAAGTGCTGCAGAAACAGAAGTTAGAATAACCAAGGCAACATTTCAGATAAAGGAAAAGCAGAGGACTTATACAAAACTTACAAGACTTATCTAATGCCATAATAACTAATAAGGATAAAGACTCGGTGTGGTGGCTCACACCTGTAATCCCAGTACTTTGGGAGGCTGAGACAAGTGGATCATCTGAGGTCAGGAGTTCGAGACCAGCCTGGCCAACATGGTGAAACCCCGTCTCTGGTAAAAATACCAAAAATTAGCCAGGCGTGGTGGCGTGTGCCTATAATCCCAACTACTCTGGAGGCTGAGGCAGGAGAATTGCTTGAACCCAGGAGGCAGAGGTTGCAGTGAGTCAAGACTACGCCACTGCCCTCTAGCCTAGGAGACATAGTGAGACTCTGTCAGAAAGAAAAGAAAAGAAAAGAAAAGAAAAGAAAAGAAAAGAAAAGAAAAGAAAGAAGGAAGGAAGGAAGGAAGGAAGGAAGGAAAGGAGGGAGGGAGGGAAAGAGAAAGAAATAGAATAAGGGAATGCTACAGAGGGCTCTGAAACAGATCTACACACAAAGACCAATATGATTTAAGTCAGAGGTGGCATGCAAAGCAACATGAAAAGAACAGGTAAACCATAACTCCACACAGAAAATAATTACATTTGACCCTACCAACACTACACACTTAAAAATCAGTGGAAAAAGAAAAACAATGAAACTTCAAGAAGAAAATATAGGAAAAGGTCCTTTTACCTTGGGGTGGGAAAAAGATTCTTAAGTCACAGAAAGTACTAATCACAAAGGGAAATCAGTACATTAGACTGCATTAACACTAGGAAGTCTGAGACCTCATTGCCAGAGTTGAAAAGCTAGCCATTGCTTAGAAGGGCACATTGTAACAATTACTCATATCCAGATCTATAAAGAGCTACTACAAATCAATGAGAAATAGACAAGAGGACTAGCAAACCACACACTGGCCAAATGTGGCTAACCACCTGTTTTTGTAAATAAAATGTTGTTGAAACGCAACCACACTCCTTCTTTTCTATATTGTCTACAACTGTTTTTGTGCTTCCAAAACAGAGTTGAGTGGTTGAAACAGAGATCATCTGGCCTACAATGCCTAAAATATTTATTATTTGGTTTTTTACAGAAAAAAAAAATAGAGATCCCTCCTGGACAAGGTAACCTGCAGCCACTCAGGAGGCTGAGGTGGAAGGGTCACTTGAGCTCAGGGGTTCAAGGTTACAGTGAGCTATGATTGCACTACTGCACTCCAGCCTGGGCAACAGAGCAAGAGCTTATCACAAAATAAAAATTTCACAAGCAAGCAATCAAAGAAAAAAAAATTACACACACACACACATCCAAGTGCCAAGAAGAAAATTTAAAGAAGATCAACATTATCAGTTATAATCAGGGAAGTGTTAATTAAGGCTGAAAT
Source organism: Papio anubis (assembly GCF_008728515.1). NCBI lineage: Eukaryota > Metazoa > Chordata > Mammalia > Primates > Cercopithecidae > Papio > Papio anubis. The sequence continues at coordinate 100,632,311 of NC_044989.1, forward strand.
GAGACACAATTACTCACTTATCCAAACAGCAAATTAAAAAGGCTAACAGTACCATGTGTTGTCAGATATAGGGGCATAAATAACTCTTATACACTGCTGCTGGAACTGTAAATTGGCACCAATTTGGAAAATGGTTTGGCATTTTCTACATACCCTTATGACCCAACTATTTCACTCTCGTGTAATATGTCCCACAAAATTGCATTCATAAGTGAGAAATGTGTTCATACCAGCTTTGTTTCTAAGACCCAGAAATTGGAAATGACTCAAGAGTCTAACAATAATAACAGTGAAATAGTATAAGCAATGAAAATGGATGAAATATAGCCACATGCAATAGCATGGATGATTCTCACTGGTTCGCTATTGAGCCAAGGAAGCTAGACATAAATACTACATACGATTTTATTCAAATTAATAAAATTCAAAAATTGGTAAATCTAATCTATGATAGTATAAATCAGGGAAGTGGTTATTTGGGGACTAGGGAGGCATAGTTTTTGCAAGATGGAAGAGGTGGGCCTTCAGAGGTGCTAGTAATGTTTTCTTAACCTTCGTGGGAAAGGGTAATTAAAAGGTATGTTCACTTTCTGATAATCCAACAAGCTTGTTCACTTATGATTTCTGCATTTTATATGTATATGTCAAACTTCAATGGAAAGGTTTTTTTTAATGCATTGCAAACAAACATACCCAGGATATATAAATATATAAAATCTCCTATAAGTCACAAGAAAATGGCATGAAAAGTAAAATAAGAAATATACCAAAAGATATGAGTGGGCAGTTCAGAAGAGGATCCAGAAATGGCTAATAAACTTATGAAAAAAAGTGGTTAATCTCACTAATAATTAAGGAAAAGCAAAATAAAATAGCAAAAAGGTACATTTTATACTCACCAGATTGATTTTAAAAATCAGTCTTATAACACAAAGTTCAACACAAGGTTGTAGGAAATCTAGAATACTCCTGGTGAGCCAGGCATGGTGGTTCATGCCTATGATCTCACCACTTTGGGAGGCCAAGGCAGGAGGATCACTTGAGGCCCGGAGTTTGAGACCAGTCTGGGCATCACAGTAAGATTCTGTCACCACAAAAAAATTTTAAAAATTACCTGGGCTTCCACATGAGCCCAGGAGTTAGGCTGCAGTGAGCCATGATCACACCACTGCGCTCCAGCCTGGGCAACAGAGTGAGACTCTGTCATAAAATAAAATAAAATACTCCTGGCAAAAGTATAAACGGATACAAAATTCTGTAAAGCAATTTTTGCAACATCAACAAAGTTGAATACTTTGTTCAACTGCATGCCCTACAAATGAGCAATACTAGGGCTAGCAATCATGTATCTTAAAGAACTGCACGCACTAGCAAATATGCTTAAAAGACAGGTATAAGGACATTCACTTCCACATTTCTTGTGAAAGAGGGCAACTAAACAAACTAAATGAACATGAAATATGTAACAGAAAGGATCGACAAAACCAAAAGTTAGTTTTTGCAAAGAGTACTAGAACTGACAAGTCTCTGATGAAACTAATCAAGTAAGCGTGTGTGTGTGTGCGCATGTGTGTGTAAGAAAGAGAGAATGAATAATGACTAAAGGTGAACCTTACTTTGAAGGTTTTAATGTCTGCAGACATTAAAAGAGAAGAGCTGATAAACAATTTTCCAGAATATACGAGACCTTTAATGAAACGAGAAACTTCCTAAGACACAAAATCTTACCAAACTCACACAAGAGAAAGTAAGAAATTTGTGTAATCCTTTCACCATTAAAGAAATGGAATCAATAGATGAAAACCTTCCCATAAAGAAAACTCATGACCCGGAGGGGTGTGCTGGCAAGAGTTAACAAGCAGGAAAAACTAATTCCAATCTCAAATAACTATAGCCTGTGCTCCTCCACGCTAAGGGTTACTTTCTATGTCAACATATGCCAGGATCATCAAGAAAAGAGAAATTTCGAAGATGAAAACATAAAGTGCAGAAAGATGAGCTTGAAAAAGAAGGGCTAGGAAGAGTTAGACTATATATTTTTATTTGCTAGTATAGCATTATACAAGAATAATCACAGGGCACTAATCATGGTAGCCACATGTCGAGGAAGGTGTGATGAGCCCAGAGCAAATACGGAACGGTAACAGGAAAGAGGTTTTCCAGGGAGTGACCTCTTACGATTTGTGATTATTGAACCATGCGCACGTAGTATGTATTTAAACAAACATAATTAATGTTAGAAAATAAAGAACAGCCTGAAAAACAAGAACGACTAGAGGAAGGTGATGGATCCAAATAATAAAATATTACAAAGATACAATAACCAAAATATTTTTTAAAACAGTAATTAGGAACACAAATTTCTTTACCAATTCTGCCTTTAAAAATACAACTTAACCTATAAAAAACAGTGGGTTTTAAAGAAAAGGAGGAACAATATCAATAAGAAAATTTTTTTTTTTTACCTTATACCACTTTATTGGACCCAAAATACAACTCTTCGGGAAGTGCAGATGACATGTGAGACTATCATCTTTTCCAAGATGTAATATTTGCTTGTACTCATCTGATAAATTCGGTAAACCTTTTACGGAAGTGTCACACCATTGTTTTTCAAAAACAGTTAGGTTTACATGTATTCTATGACAGCTGTCTCCACCCCTGTAAGACAGATTGAGACCTCATAAACTCTTCTAAAAAATCACAAAATCAAATAATTCAGCTCATTTTCAAATGTTTTCAAATCATTTTCGCAGCACCACGCAAACCCTCTGCCTCTAACAAAGCAGTAAGCACCCCCCAAATCATTCATCACGAAAGGACAAATGGTATTCATACAGTGGAGAAACTGGACAACACCTTAACTGAGTGATCAAAATGGACATCACCAACTGGGGGCAAGTGGACGCCATGTGCCTCTGAGTAATTTTCTGAAGAGGACACAAAGCACTCACCTAGCATTCCAGCCAAAACGGCTGAACCTAATCATGAAGAAATACCTGACAAACACCAATGAAGGAGATAATACAAAATAATTGCCTATACTCCTTAAAAATAACGGTATCATGAAAAACAAAGACTGAGGAACCGTTCCAGATTAAAATAAGTTACATATTCATGGCAACCAAATGTGATGCATGATCCTAGATTGGTAACTGTACTGGAAAAGAAAGAAAAAAATTATAAAAGGTCTTCAATGAGACCACTGATAAGATTAGAATATAGATTATAGATTAAGGTATTATATGATGGTTAGGTTTCCTGAATTTGATAACTATACTGTCATTATGTAAGAAATAAACAGATACACATTGAAAGGAAATAGGAAATATACACTGTTGATAGGAAATATACATGGAAATATTAAGAGCTAAGAGGATATGATGCATACAACTGAAATGGTTTAAAAATGGCTTAGGAGAAAAATACTGTTTATAATTTATATCATATATATGGTGAAAGAGAAAATTATAAGATAAATGTAAAAATATATTCTTAAAAATGAGGAATCTAGATAATCTAGATAAAGGGTAGAAGGAAGTTCTTGATACTATTCCTGCAAAATTTATTTAAATTTAAAATTACTTCAAAGCAAAAAGTAAAAATATACAGTTTCCTAAATACGTATCCTATCTGGATGTTAGTAGTAAAAGTCTTGGAGAATTCACGTTCATTTTCTTTCATGGCAGATATCCTTGTCTAATTTCTATTAAAGATTATTTTTCCTCATTTCACAGCTCCCAGATTTAAATAATTTAAATCTAGCTTCGACATCCAGATTCATTTATGTGATGTATGATCTTCAAGTCTAGTTAATAATTCACAGCCTAGGCTAAAATAAGAAAGCAGACCTCCACATGCTCTGAGTGGTTTATTAGCGACTAAATCTGTGGAAAGGAGCCAGGCAGAGCTAACGACCACTTCCACTTGTGAACCACTCGATTTTGTGCATTTTGTCTGTCTGGTGGATAGAAATGAGGAATCTGGCAGAAATCAGAGTGGGACATGGGCCATGCTGGGACACAGAAAGGGGCCGGCAAATATCACGGAATCAAAACGAGAGAGAGAATGGAGTACCTACTTCACACCTGGTCTCAGTTAATTTGCACCTGAACCCTATCGGGCCAGCATTAATTCCATTTTACAGAAAAAAACCAAGGCTCAGAGAGATCAAGTAATTTGTTAAGGTCATGCAAGCCAGTGTGGGAGAGTCACAAAATTGTGACCCTCAAACTAAATTTGGTCTACAGATGTGTTTTATTCAGGCCCAACAAAGCTTTACAAATTATAAAAAGTCGCACACACAAATTCCAACTTCCAGATTCCCTTGAAAAGTGAGAGGATGGGCTTGATCCTAATAGACAGCTACCTTTGAGGGGTAGTCACCACCAGGCCTGCGTTACTCATTCATGTTTCTTAGCACGGGTTCTCCAGTGAGGTCTGGAACATGCTCGATGCTTACTCCCTGCCTTAAGCAAATTCCTTGTGAAAAGGGCTCATAGGAGGCTTATTCCTATCTGGATGTGCCATTTCCCACAAAAGCTTTTGGCATTTCAAGAAAGATGGCAGTGGCCAGGCTAGGTGGCTTAGGCCTGCAATCTCAGCACTTTGGGAGGCCAAGACGGGTGGATCAGGAGTTCAGTAGATCGAGATCATCCTAGCTAACACGGTGAAACCCCGTCTCTACTAAAAATACAAAAATTTAGCCAGCCGTGGTGGCACACACCATAGTCCCAGCTACTTGGGAGGCTGAGGCAAAAGAATCGCTTGAACCCAGGAGGCGGAGGTTGCAATGAGCCGAGATTGCGCCACTGCATTCCAGCCTGGTGACAGAGTGAGACTTCGTCTCAGAAACTAAAAAAAAAAAAAGAAAAAGAAAACAAGAAAGAAAGATGGCAGCAATAATACTGGGACAGACACACTTTGTGAGTGGGTCTGGTCTGAGGTGCCATTTCCATGGGGAAAGATGCGTATCAGATTCCAAAAATGATTTACAAATCTGTTCTGTTTAAAAATGTGTTCACTGGAAACTGTCTTGTAACAATTATAAAAACATACAACAAAGTAATTCTTCTCAATGAGTTCTCTATGTTCATTAAGAATTTTCCTTAAAGAATTTATACATACACACACGAGTTAGTTCTATTTTAAATGAGGAACTTACTTTATAATACATTGGTAGACTCCTGAGTCCCCCCATTCCATAGGGAGAAACAAAATCCAAGTTTCGTCCTGGTGAATTCTAGACTGTATGATTTTGGACACTGGGATTTTGCTAGAATTTTTATACCATGTTACACTGACTTCCCCAGATGTTATGGGAGGGAATGTACAATTAAAAGCAAAAGGCTGGCTTGCTGAAAGCATCTCATTTTTCATAAAAATGTCGTTGCATCCATCTAGGGAAAGAAAAACAAAACAATTATCCGTGAAAGAAAACTTTAGTTCTAACCTACAGAATGGGAGAAAATTTTTGCAATCTACTCATCTGACAAAGGGCTAATATCCAGAACCTACAAAGAACTCAAACAAATTTGCAAGAAAAAAACAAACAACCCCATTAAAAAGTGGGCAAAGGATATGAACAGACATTTCTCAAAAGAAGACATTCATACAGCCAACAGACATATGAAAAAATGCTCATCATCACTGGCCATCAGAGAAATGCAAATCAAAACCACAATGAGATACCATCTCACACCAGTTAGAATGGCGATCATTAAAAAGTCAGGAAACAACAGGTGCTGGAGAGGATGTGGAGAAATAGGAACACTTTTACACTGTTGGTGGGATTGTAAACTAGTTCAACCATTATGGAAAACAGTATGGCGATTCCTCAAGGATCTAGAACTAGATGTACCATATGACCCAGCCATCCCATTACTGGGGATATACCCAAAGGATTATAAATTATGCTGCTATAAAGACACATGCACACGTATGTTTATTGCAGCACTATTCACAATAGCAAAGACTTGGAATCAACCCAAATGTCCATCAGTGACAGACTGGATTAAGAAAATGTGGCACATATACACCATGGAATACTATGCAGCCATAAAAAAGGATGAGTTTGCGTCCTTTGTAGGGACATGGATGCAGCTGGAAACCATCATTCTTAGCAAACTATCACAAGAACAGAAAACCAAACACCGCATGTTCTCACTCATAGGTGGGAACTGAACAATGAGATCACTTGGACTCAGGAAGGGGAACATCACACACCAGGGCCTATCATGGGGAGGGGGGAGGGGGGAGGGATTGCATTGGGAGTTATACCTGATGTAAATGACGAGTTGATGGGTGCAGCAGACCAACATGGCACAAGTATACATATGTAACAAACCTGCACGTTATGCACATGTACCCTACAACTTAAAGTATAATAATAATAAATAAATTTAAAAAAAAAAAAGAAAACTTTAGTTCTATTTACTGTTAGTTTTTTAAAATGCCTCTTCAATTTTCCAGTAAATTTGAAATTTTATTTGGGAATTTTCTGAGTCTGAAAGTTTTCTAAAAATAGAATGCTGATTATAAAGTATATTCCAAGTTCTTCAAATGTATCCATAAGACAGAATTTACTCCGTTCCCTCCTCACTAACCTCTTCCCCATTGGGAGTGATTTCCCTCTTTCCTTTCTATTCTACGACCCTTAGTTCTTTTCATCCACAGAGTTCTTTACTCTGCACTCATTCATCTACAGAGTAAAGAAGCCCTTCTTATCTTTTCTGTTTCTGCTCTGCCACCCAGTTACTCTGCCTTGAGTAAAAGGTATTTCATCCCAAAACGATTGTTAAAAAACAAAACAAAACAAAACAAAAGTTGGTTCATTCTTAAAGCTCATTTCTACCAAATTTCTTAGAAGAAATTTGTTCTATTGATGGCGTCCTTGCTTTCATCTTGTCATAAAATAACCCTTTATCATATAAAATAGGCAGTAGTAACTCCATTTGAGCATTTTTACTCAAGTCTTCACTTGCAATTTGCCTAACTCCTTCCCCTCCCCGAAGTCACCTCCAAGCTCAAAGGTGACATTCAGGGCTGAGCATCCCAGCACGTGGAGCTGGCTCTATTTCCTCTTCGCGGTCTTGGGAGCGTAAGCAGCCCGGCTGGCGCGATCCCCTGCGGCTCCCAGTGAGAGGCCAGCAGCCTGTGGACTAGGGCGGCCTCTGGGAACTGAGGACACACGGGACGGACGTACCTGCTGTGACAGACAGTGGAAGGGCGATGGACAACCCGCAGAGCAGCAAGGACCACATCCCCAAACCGGGCTGCAAGGAAGGGAGAAGAGGGTGGGAAGGGAGGGCGCTGTGGGGCGGGCCCGAGGCGCCGGCGTGGGCGACCTCGGAATCTCAAAGACAACCGCCCAGGCCGCTGACCTTCCCTTCTTCCTGGGGAGCCCTCTGACTTTGGCCCCACGTTTCCCCAAAGACTGCCCGTCCCCTATCTCCTTCGTCTGCGCGCCCGACCTTTAGGATCCAAGGCAGGGACTCGCCCCGCCGCGGAGAAGGATGGGCGAAGAGTGGGCGGCGGCGGCGCTGCGGCCCGCGTGGGAGCCGCTTCCGCCCCCTGACAGCAAAGCAGGCTCGCGTCCAGAGCTCCCGCGAGGGCCAGGGCGCCCCCCAGCGCAGCCCGCGGCCTGGGTCCCGGATGTGGGACCCCATCCCTGCCCGCGTCGCACCGAGCCTCCTCCCCTGCGCGCCCTTGTCCTCGGGATCCGCGGTCTAAACGGAAACCCCAAACACCGGCTTACTTGGGAGCAACCAGAGCAGGCCTACCTGGCAGGGGCCGGCGGGAAAGCAGAAAGGAAAGCAGGGAGCCGCTGGAGCTGAGAGTAGCCGCGAGCTCCACACCTCGACCCAGAGAGGGAGTCGTCTCCCCCATGGTCACCTAGGCGGTCGGAGGCCCGCCTGGGGGACCTGATCCCTGGCCTGCGGTGGCACACATTGTTGCCACGTCTTTTCCTGCACACCTCTCCTACTGTCAGGGCCCCACCCATGCCTGGCTCAGCCAGACTCCCGGCCCGGTGTCTACCTGCCTGCAGGATTGAAGCGTGCAGGACCTCGTGGAGAGTGGAAAATATGACAGGGACCTGAGCCCTGTCATGCCACTTCCATGCCTAGGTATTTCCCCGCCACCGTGGGCGGGGCAGACCTGCCTTCCCCAGTGGAGCGTAGAAAGGAATGTGACATCACTCTAGGAAGTGGCTTGAAAGTCTCTGAGCCTGATTTTCTGGCATCTAAGGCCTTCATCGCCAGGAGTGTCTGCTTAAGTCTATTCCAAGTTGAACGTCTAAATGAACTGTTCGTTCCTTTCCAAATCCCATTTGAGCAGTTACTGCATGCTCTGCATTGGTCTATGTGGAATGACCCCGAAGTGGAAGGCATCCCAAATGGCTTCTACGGAGAATTATGAATCTGCCTGAATCATGCTCATTAACTTCTGTAAGGCAGGCATCCCATGGTGCTCTTCAAGTACTTCAGAGCCTGAAGACTGTTCCTGTCTAAAACTTCCCCATAAGGTGATGGCAACAGGGACCTGTTGCCCTAGCCATCTGGAGACACCCCAGAGTCGTCCCACAGGGCACTGAGATGTAGGAAAAGATTCAAAATGTAATCTCCATTCAATAGATGACTGGCCAAGCTCTTCCAGATGGTCTTTGAAAGATCAGAGACAGCGAGACAAAAGCAACCAAAGGAGCAAAGATGCAATAATTGTGCTAATAGCAAAACTTCCTGTGATGGGCTGAAGGTCAGTAGTTTGCAGATTTCTACACTCTTAAAAAGTATTGAGGATTCCAACGTGCTTTTGTCTATGTAGGTTATGCCTGTCAATATTACTATGTTAGAAATTAAAGTGAGAATTTTTAAACTTTTACTTTCTTATTTAAGTAACAATAAACCCATTACGTGTTAACACAAATATCATACAATTTATGAAAAGTAACTACTTTCTAAAACAGGCTTATTGAGAAAAGTGACATTGTTCTACATAGATGCAGATCTCTTTGATGTCTGGCTTACTAGAAGATGACTGGATTCTCATATTTGCTTCTGCAATCAGTCTCATGATAGAATATGTCATATAGTTTCTGAAAAGGTCTACCATACACTAATGAGAGAATGAGAATAAAAAAGGAATAGGTCTTAATATCATGATGAACATAGTTTTGATTTCACAGATCTTTTTGAAGGATCTGTCAGGGACCCATACGGCTCCCACTCTTTGAGGACCTCTTTCTTAAGCTATAAATAGAGATTATTATTTATTTCCCCTACCATCAGCAGTAAACGAGGTTCCTCTATATATGTATATTCTTCAGAGTTTATGTCCTCATCCAAAACAAAACAAAGGTGTTACTATTTTTATAAAAGTGATATGATTTGCATTCAGAACTATTGCTATAAGCAGTGTTGAAAGTTATTTCTAAATCTTTTTTTTTTTACGCTATCTTTTTTCATTTTCACTTTATGAATAGATGCATTTGTGTCCTATCTTCTTTCTTAGCCTGAGGACTATATTGCCAAGTCTAATGGGTATAGTTGCCCTAGAATGTATGAAGTTAAGACAGGTCATCCCAGTCCCCTGCAGTGCCTCTCACTGGACACTTCTGACATTGCACTTTGCTACTGATTCTGTGAATCTGAAACTTAACTTCCTGGGATGGTCTCTGTGCCAAATGGGTTTCCTGATACATGGAAAATGAACACTTGGCTTTGAAGGCAGAACTGATTCCAGGCATTGTAAACTTAGCAATTAAAAATAACAGGAAACCATAACATTTACTGCAGATTCTCAATTACCTGGAAAAAAAAACCTTAAATGTATTCATCTCCTTCGAACATTTAAGTTTTACCAAATGTATGTTTTGCTCTTATAAACATTGCTGCTCCTAAGATTCCTGGTAATGTCCTTCTCTGCGAGTATTTCAGGGGTCGTTTAGTGAATGGAATTACAGAATCATTGGGTAGGTACATCCTCAATTGTATTAGAAAAGCCCCAATTTTTTGCCATAACTATATCCTTTAGAGGAAAATAATTTCATTGCTTCATGTTCTTACCAATATTTGGTAATGTCAGACTTTTAAATTTTGCCAGTTGTGCTGCTCTGATGTAAAAGCTATCCTGTGATTTTATTTTATATATGTTTAGATAGGGAGGTAAAGCCCATTTTTCAGAGATGGCAGTGGTAAAGCCTCCATAACAGGGTGTATAATATGTAATAGATGCTTATCACCATCCCCCTGCTTGTCTAATTCTCTCCCACTTGCAGATATTTTTGCAATGGGGAATATTCTTAATGTTTTCTAGCATTAGTCAGTGGCCATAGGAAATATATTTTCAGTTGGTTTTTTTTAATGAAGTAAATCAACTTCCTCTAGAGATTCATTACTTCATTCTGAGAGCAGACAAAAAGCAACAAATCTGTGTGTGAAGAAGGCATTACAGAATTCTGCTTGGTTGAATTTTACTTTCAATCTATTTGGCCCTCAGACTAGGATATGACGGCTACTCAGAGGGGTAGCAGGGCAACAATTTGGATTAAAGATTTCATATACAAATGTGTATTTTACATGATGCCTGATGTCTGATGTCTAAATGTCTGATGATTTCCCATTGGCCATAACCCACAGATAAGGTTTCCCAATGAGAATGAAACAGAAATATATTCACAAGCAACAATTAAACTTTGCAAAACTCAGTATTAGGTTGGGGTGGGGGTTTCGGGCTCCACCAAGATCTTCATACTTTTCAGGCCCTTAAGTTCTCATATTTCCGCTCCGTGAGGCTTGGGAATATATAGCAGCATTTCTGTAGTAGACTGCTATTGTTGGGATAAAATGAACTTCCAGAAATGGAAGCAGCAGCCAGGGAGACTAGAGAGAGGTCCTTAAAGCACTTGGTTTCCTGCAGTACTGGGCTTAATCTCTCCCTTGAGCTCCGTTCATTAGTTCGCTCAGTCCCTCATCAAATATTTATACAGTTCCCACTATGTTCCAGGTGACATTCTAAGTGCTGGAAATACAGCTGTACAGAAGACAGACCCTCTTAGAGTTTACAGTCATTCTAGTGTCAAATAAATAGAAACTTTTGAAGGATGATTTCAGGTTGGTGAGAACCCTGAAAGCAATTATGATGAAGTGATGGAGATGGTGTTGGGGAAGTCCTCCCTTCAGAAGGGTCTATGGTGCAGCAGAGGCCCGTGTCAAGGCAAGGAGTCCAGCATGTGGAGGTCTGGGAGAAGGGCTCTCTCCAAAGTAGGAAACAGCTAGTACAGAATCGCAAAGGAGGAAACAGTTTGTAAATTCCAAAATAACACAGATGAAGCCAATAGCCTCGGCTGCCTCAGCCTCCCACGTGGCTGGGATTACAGACATGTGCCACCATGCCCAGTTAATTTTTGTTTTTTGCTTTTTGTGTGTTTTTGGTAGACATGGGGTTTCACCATGTTGGCCAGGCTGGTCTCAAACTCCTGGCTTCAAGTGATCCGCCCACCTCAAACTGTAATTGTTAAGTGAAACGTTCAACCATGTTAATAGTTAACTGGCAAAGTAGTGCTTATCGCAAAGGATAACCTTTTTTGTCTATCAAATTCGCAATTATTTAATAATGAGTATTCTCAGTGCCACACACTGCTTGTGTAAGAGGAGCAAATGTCTCTATGGAACATCAAGAACCTGAAAAGGAACTTGCCCTCTGAATATATGCTAAGCAAATGATTAGGGAAGTGAAGATATTAGAGAAAGGATAACTATTGCACTTTGACTACTGATAGCTAAAACTAGAAATAATCTGGATATCCAACGAAGGCAGCAATGCTATCAGATTATGGACCATCCATTTGGTAGACTTAGTGACTACTTATAGATTGTATTTCATATAATAGTAATGCAGGCAAATATTTATGCTAAGTTTTAAAAAGAGTATTAAACTCCATGTATATGGTCTCAGTTATGTCCATAGAAAAGTAATAAAATATCAATAATTATCTTTAGATTGTGAGGTTATGGGTGACATTTTTCTTCCTTATATGTTTTAGAAATTTCCACATTCTCTCAAACCGTTATTGCTTTCATAATAAAAAAAAATTTCTCCTAATTTATTTTATAAAATGTCTTAAATATAATTGACTCCCAAGGGGATTACTATACCACCTTCCTAACAACCTCCCTATGTAACCTTTTACCTCTTCCCAATCTTCTGCACAATAGTGCTGTATCAATGTGTTTCTTTGTTCTTCCAACCTGTTGCCTCCAGTATCTCCCATATACCTACTCCCAGTGGTAAAGTTCAAATATTTCAGTCATGGATTTAAGACCCTCTATCATATGAGATTGTTTCCTGAACAACTTTCTCTTCACACTCTTCTTCTCTGGCTAGATTTCTGTTTTTTCTTACTTTGTAATTTTCTCCGTGTCTAGCATAATGTTATCCACATGATTAGCACCTTTTAAAAATCTAAAATATTCAGAACACAAATATTTCCCCTGTGTTTTTGCATTTGAGAGAGGACATGGGTCCAGTTTTAGGAAAGACAAGAACTCAGAAGCAATCAAGTATAGTGTGGAAGGTGGGACTACAGAATAGCATCTGATGATAAAAAGTGTTGAGACAGGTGGCGGCTGTCCACAGCCTTGAAAGCAAATGAGAAGCTGCAGTCTGTCCCTGGCTAAGCAGGGTAAGTGACACAACATGGCTGAGGAGGGAAAATGCAGTGTTAGCCGGGGAAGGATTAACTACATGAACCAAAGCAGGAGTGGGCCCCCACACAGGCTGTGAAACATGCAATACCCTTTCACTACAGAAGCCTAAGGAATCTCATTCTGAGGACGTGTAGATTGACAGGAAAACCAATGAACACTGTAGAATGGTATCATTGTAGCCCTTCCCTTCCGGAAGCAGAAACCAAATGACACTTGGGATCACTGCCAGGTCAAAGGTTTTAAGAAAAACAAGCTTCATTGACTTCACCCTGTAGGTAAATTAATCTCTCAACTGGTTGAGCACAGCTTTAGAGAAGTCAACAGCCTCCTATGAGTCTAGAGTCAGGTGATACAGGTTTAACTGGTCTAACAGCTGCAAATTTTGAGAGACTGCCATGCTAATGTTTGGGGCTCAGATTTAAGGCACAGGTAGGATTTACGTATTTTAATAGCCAAGGCTTCTTCAGAAGAAACCTGAGCGGTATGTGGTAAGATGAGCATGTTTTTGTTTTGAATGATTAATACTCATTTTAAATAGTATCACCTATTCCTGTAACTCTCCCTCTCCTTAAAACTTAAACACCCTGCCCCCCCACCCCACCCCCCCCCACACACACACTTTGGTTGTAAAATGAATGTTATCACATCAAAAATTATCCCTTTCCTCTGTCTTCCCACACACATTTTTCCATGTGTACTCCATTTTATGAATTATTGCCACTGTGGTGATTCATTTATGTATTTTATTTTAGTAAAAGAGGAACAATTTTTCCCTTCTAGCCCAACCTGCTTTCTTCTCCAACTGCTATGCTCCCTATGCCCTGCACGCTAAGCCAACCTCACCACACTCCCAGAGTCTCACGTCAAAGGCGAAAAGATTTTCTTTTGACAAATAAGCTGGAGGAAATCTCTGATTTCATAATTGCATGGTATTTATGCTTAGAAGTCCTTCAATTACTACTTGGGGAATGTACTATATGAAAAATGCTAAACCAGATCCTGACTTGCTAAAATGGGATTAGGTAGCAGCTGTGATCACTTAAAAGTTAACACCAACATTATATCGCCCCTCAACCCACACACACACCTAAAACCCTAGCATTTGAAAAATATATATTTTGGATGAATAAGTTTTTTTGTTTTATCTGTACTCATCAAGTGATAAAACTAAGAAAATATATTTTGAGATTCTATCCCATATACTGGACAGAGGCTTTCTACATATAAACATCTTGTAACATAGGAAGTCCTGTTTTACACATGAGAAAATGGAGGTTCCATACAACCAGGTGCTGTGTTCTGGTTTTAAAGCTGTGACAGTGCAGGAATTTAGTCCCGGATCTTTTTCCACCAGATGGCATTCCTGTTGTAAAATAATTCCAGAGACTCCTTAAAAACCTATTTTGCATTTACGGGGGAAAAGTTACCTGATGAAGAGAGGAAAAAGGATGACTTTTCAATGGTGGTTAGCACTGATTTTCCTAATGGTTTGCACATTAACTGGTATCATAACCAAAATGTGGTGCACAGCTCCCTGAACTCCTCCAGTGAGAAACATTCTTTCAGGCTGGGGGCTGGTGGAGGGGCTGTGGGCTGGACAGGGCTCCTGGCCTCCGTGGTTATACAACTTCAATTTGACATTGTGTACTTTGTCCCTAGTGTCAATTGTCATTTCTAATTTATAACTCCTCTCTATCCCTTCCATTTGCAGATTCTAATAGGACTTCAGATAAGCAATTCATAGAACTGCTACTAACAAAGCAACCATTTTCTGAGAACCAGCTTTAGGCTAAGCACTAGACTTGTCATAATATATTTAATCTTTTTAATCCTAATTCTATGAGTTACATATTATACCTATATAATGAGTAAATTGAGGCTCAAGTACTTTGCCTAAAGTTTCACCCCAGGTAGATGGTGGAGGCAGTGTTCATTCATAGTGGACTCAGACTCTAAGCCAATCTGCCCCTTCTCCCCAGGTACTGACAGAGTCACCTGCCCTTTAGCATTGCTATGAGGTAAGGAGGCACTGACTGGGTGTCATCTCTGACCATCAGAGTTAACAAGCTTTAGAGCATGCATTTTGGAGAGCAAGTTCACCAATTTTACCCACCTTCTGGGTCAAAGGAAAAAATAAATAAAAGCCCTTTGTAAAATGTAAAAGTCTATACAAATATCCCCTTCATCATTTTTGGACAGGTAAATGGTAAGTTAATAGTAAATTCATAAAAAGCCAATAAAGAAGTTAATGATAAGGCTCACATTTTAATCCATTTTAGAAGCAGGTGAGCAGAGGGAGTAGAGTTTAGCTAGAAGAAGGGAGTTAGGGCTCACTGTTAGGCCAATAGCCTCTGACCTCCACTCCCCTCCCCTCCTCCAGCCCCTCCCCACCCCCTCCGCGCAACAGGAAGAACTCTCTGCAGCAGGTCTCCTCACCTTGTTCAGGCCTGGGAATGTGCAGATGCGCAGGTAAGCTGTGGACCAGACAAAGAACAGATTCTCAAGGATAACACTCAGTACAAAGTTTGAAACTTTTATTGGAAAATAAGTACAGTCTATTGATCCGTGATGCATGCTGTACACGAATTTGGTGTTTTACTATACAAAAATTTGGCTTCTGCTGCAAAATTATATAAACAGGTTTAAAAAACTCCTTCACCATAAGCTAGTACAAACATAATTTATCAAAAATGTCAGTTAAAAAAATGGCTCAATACCTTTTCTTTTATTGCAAATAAGAAAGGCAAGAGAGGGAAAATATAAATTGTGCTAAACCAGTTTTAACAACCGGTAATTAAATATTTTGTTGCATTTGCAAACTCTTCTTCAACACTTAGGGCATCTTTTTAAAAATGCCATTAAAAACTGCAAGAAAATCTAATTAAAGCGGAAGGTATTCAACGTTTTTTGTTTTGTTTTAGTGGGGGGACAATAAGTCAAAGGAAGTTCACGAGGAACTAGGAATGTGTCTCCTTCCTCCAGAATCCAACCCTTGGAAGATGGGGAATGACTCTGCACATTTCTGTTTGGATCCTCCTCCACCCAGGCTTATCCACTGATTCTTGTCCTTCCTCAAATTCCAGCTGCCATGCTACTTGTAATTCTTGGTCCTCGTCACCCCCACTCTCTGGCCAATTTTGTCACTAACCTGAGTTTCCAAATTGGCTTGCTTTCTTGGCACTATGGGTGCTCACACATTTTCTAGATGACAGACTAAAATAATCTGCAAAATTAAATTTGTAAAACTTCTAATAGGCTTTTCGGGACGTGACACCCCTGATCCATGGGCTTCTGGCTGCAGTCTGTGTGCCAAATGAAAGCTAGGCCCTGTCTGTTGGAACAGCAGTTCCAGAACAGCACTGTTCCTTAAAACAGGCAAAGTGGACCCAGGAGAAAGCAGGTGGAAAGGCAAGAGTCAGAGACTTCAACTCAATGTGTTTTTGTTTAGGAGGAATATTATTATTCCAAATAAAAGTTTGTGTTCACCCGTATTAAATACGAGAAATATAAAAACCAGAAGACCTGCCCATGTTCATACAACTCATAAAACTGTGCTTGTGTCCTGCAATTGGTGGCATATAAATCTGGCTTTCTGGTTTTGCAGGGTTTCTCCAATTATTCTAAGGCCTGTCATCCCATTTTTAAAAATATTTTTTCTATACCAAAAGAAAAAAGAACGTGCTTTCATTTTTAATGAAAATGAAACATTTTAAGAAATGTTTGCCTCTAGGGAAAGAATACATGAAAGTAGAAGAGTTTTTCATAAAATCTAAATATAATTTTTGAAAATTCCAACATTCAGAAGTTCGGAATTTGGTGTCTTGAATAAAAGCATTGCTAGACTCGGTCGCTTCCTAGCAAAATGTCATTTCTTCTCACAAATGTGCCAGTGTGGAGTGAGGGGGGACCACGATTGACCTGAAATCAAGTACTCAGAACACCAGACTAAAGCCAGAAATGAGGCTCAAGTCCTGGGTTCAACAGAACTTAGAGTGTGATTTTTTTAAAAAAATAGGTCACTTTCTCTATGTATAAAATTAAAATAATTGCAAAAATTAAATAAGATAACTGGGGAATGTTTTTAAACATAAAGCACTATATAAATCTATGTTACATGTGCAAATTGCTCCTGGAAGGCAGTGAGGGACAGAGACAGCCACCCACAGCCTCTTCCTCAGAGAGCAGCGATTCTAGCTGGAGGGAGACCAGCCTCCCTGACGTGCTCACTGCCGTCACTGCCGTGGGCCTGACCGGAGAGAGAGGGCTGGAGAGGGAGTCGCCTCTTAGGGAAAGAAAGTCTCCTGGAGACTGTGGAATTGGAGGATGTTCTGAATTTCGGTAAAATTCTGATCAGTTGGAGAAAGTAAGAGAAGGCCTTTTAGGCAAAGGAGGAGGAAGGGGGGCAGGCAAGAGCACAGACAGAGGAGTGCTGGGGGCAGGCGCCATGGCCACCAGGCGAACCTGGGAATTCACACAGCGGGACAGCAAGGGGAGGCTGGAGGACCGGGCAGGGAGGCGGGCTGGGAGTGACGTGCTGGTGGGAGAGCATGGGCTTCAGCTCCAACAGGTGGAGCCTGCGGGAGGTGTTTGAGCAGGAGCGGGATGACAGAAGAGCAGCATCACAGAAAGGACGGTTCATGTGTGGGCTATGCAAGGGACGTTGCGGAGGGACGAAGCCGTTAGGGAGCTGTCCCTCCGAAGATGTAAAATGCAGAATAATAACAAAGGACAGGATGGTCATGCCAGGGAGGAAAGCATTAAGAAGTGGATCAATTCCCTGCTACTGTTGCTTTTTAAGTTCTGTCTCTCCTGTGGAAAGCTAAGATGGCTTCAAAACCTTGGAATACCGGAGAATGCCTTTGTTCAGTGAAGTGAGCTTTCAACATATGTAAAATAAAATTCGGTCTTTGGAAACTAACTTCTGCCTGGGGATGTGTATGGAAAATGCGAGCAGATGGAAAGTTCTCCAAGAATACATCTCCCTTCCTCAGTGAGGTGTCAGTCTCACTTCACCTGCAGCACCTCTCAGGAGAGCCGCTCCAGGGCCAGTGACTCCACGGGATCCCCAGACAAGGGACAGCCCCGCCCTTGGGCTGTGGATAACTTAACAAAGCCATCTATAAATGGTGGCCATTTCCTGCATGCCCTTTCCTCTAGTTTGCTGTCTCCATGCCTTTTCTTGGCAGTTCAAACATTCAGAGAGGGCATTTATTGCCTCTTTTTTTTTTATTTTTTATTTTTTGAGATGGAGTCTCACTCTGTTGCCAGGCTAGAGAGCAGTGGCCCCAACTCAGGTCACTGCAACCTCCGTCTCCCGGGTTCAAGCAATTCTCCTGCCTCAGCCTCCCATGTAGCTGGGATTACAGGCGTACACCACCATGCCCAGCTAATTTTTTATTTTTAGTAGAGATGAGGTTTTGCCATGTTGGCCGGGCTGGTCTCGAACTCCTGACCTTTGGTGATCCACCCACTTCAGCCTCCCAAAGTGCTGGGATTATAGTCGTGAGTCACCACACCCAGCCTATTGCCTTTCTAAAAGATCTTCCCAAGCCCTCTCCTCCGAAGTGCCCTGGGCTGCTATTGACATCATGGCTTATTCCCTTAACAATCTGATTCCTGATTCCAGGTGACCTCAGGGATAAAGGATGATACAGTTACATTCCATGAACTCTACAAGTCAGCATGAGGCACAGCCTGGCCTGCAACGCCATAAGATAGGAGGCACCCAAAGAACTCTTGGCAATTTCTCCATGCTACCCGAGAGGCACATGAGCCTCTCTTTGCAGTTTTTCCTTAGTGGCCGGTGACAGTAACTGGTGTTTAGATGAAGGTGACCGTCGCTGGACTGGCATGTGGTACCTGACATTCTTCCAGAACCTTGTCTTTGCAGACTGTGGCCCCTGTGTAAAGTCCCCTGACCAGCGGATAACCCCATGTTTCTGCTTAATGAATTTAATTGATTCTGGCATTTTCTCATAGTCTTGGATTTTCTCCAGCTCAAGCAGGACAACTTTAATTCCATCCTGAACAAGAGCATTATACATGGCTATTTGCTCTTCAGATGAACCACCCAGCCAGCTGAAGCCTGATATTTCTCTGACTAAAATGATAATCAGTCTTCTGCTTTTCTTTACGTTTTCATTAATGACCTCAACAATGTCTGAAAAACAGGAAGCACAATATAGTAAGTAAATTTCTATTTATCATCATTCTCTCCTGAACCAAAGTCACACACGGCTTTCTTCAACCCTATGGCTCCTAACGCCTCTTTCTTGCCTTATGTAAAATTAAAGGAGTTTCCCATTTTTAAAATTAATTAGTTAATTAATTAATTTTAAGAGACAGGCTCTTGTTCTGTTGCTCACACTGGAATGCGGTAGCATGATCTTGGATCACTGCAGCCTCAAACTCCTCAGCTCAAGCAACCCTCTCACCCTGGCCTCCCGGAGTGCTGAGATAACAGGCGTGAGCAACTGCAAACCTCCCATTTTCTAGACGAATTCAAAAATTGGCCCTCAAAAGACAAATATGTCATTTAGAACTCAGAAAACTTTGTTGGAATTTTAAAAACTTACTATTCAATCATTTGATCTCTACCACTCCTGTTTTATTGTATCAGTTGTAAAGCAACTGTTGGGTTTAACTAGTCATTAAGTTTTTCAAAACGAAATGAAAATCACTTAATTATTGCTCTGACAAAATATGCGAGAAGTAAATACTTTGCATTTAATAAATGTAAAAATCATCATACACTTCTGAAGAGGTTCTTTAAATTGTGAAACATATACTCCTATGCCACAATCTTCTGGAAAGATGGAATCCACATTTTACTAAGTAGTTTTATAACAATAAGCCTTTACTTTGTTCCATGACACACATACCTTCCCCAACGTAGTCATCCCTTCCAAAAATGAACAGCTTATATCCACACTGTTTTTCCAAGACCTCAGGCAAGACTTTAAACACAAAAATATCACAGTCAGAGGTAGACCCTTCCCCAACGGTCTTTGGATACAGTATATATGCGTCATAGGTCTTTCCATCTGAAGCTAAAGGAAAAACATAATGTATTTAGAACCACAAGGCAAAAATAAGAGATTTGATAAAGTTAATATCACAAACATTCATTTCATAATGAACTATTCATCTTTTTTTGTACAATGGCATGACTGAAGCAGCAATACCAAAAATATAATGCCTTTAAAAAGTGTTCATCTCTTACAAGGTTTCTATTTCTTGTGTTTTACAGCAAATTTGCTCTTCTATTTGGAGGCTGCCTCGTATACTCTTAGTATAGAGCCATCCTTAAAGTCTCACTGTTCTCATCTTCTTCCCCAAAGGTCTTAGCCCTGAATTCTATCCATTCATTTTTTTTAGACATTGTGGTATTCCTTTTTTTTTTTTTTTTTTTGCAAAGTTTAAACAAAGAAGAGAGAGAGAACCTCCCCGATGCACGAAGATCTAGTCATTTAATTTCTTTCATCAAGGTAAGATCTATGTCTGTTCTACTCATCACAGAGCAAGGCCTCCCAATGGTTTGTGCATAACTGAATTTATAAACAGATGCTCTAAATACCTGTTTATTCTACCAATATGAATGTTGAGGCAGGAACTTAGAAAACAATGATATTCAGCCTAATGAGTTATAAAACTATAATTCTGTGTAAGAATAACTAATATTCTTGTATATGCCACTTTTCATTTTAGAACTTAAGTAAAAACCCTCTTAGTCATCTTCCACATCTCCTAACTATCCCCTATCTCCAACAAGAAATACTGCATGGAATACAAAATTGTACCTTTTATTGGGAGAAAATCATAGCAGGAATCCCTGTACCAAAGCACAATGTCAACCTTGAAGATTTTATAGATGAAAACAGAACACATAATTATGACTGTCAATGTGACACATATACCAATCATGTGCTTCTGGAATTTAGTGACTATAGGGAAAAAAAAGAGGAGAAAAAATATTAGAACCAAAAAGAATTAAAACTTTGAGCACAGCAAATTAAATATCTTCATCTCAGAAAGACCATATTTGGGACTGGCCTGCATTCAGACAGTATTAACTCATTCATGATTATCACTTTGGAATGGATACTAACGTACAAAGCAATCTAGCATGGATTATATAAAACTAAGGTGCATTCTATGAAGTTTCTACCTAAATAGTATAATATACAATAACACGGAAAAAAAATACCAAAGACCACAGGATACAGCATTCCACAGTAAAACAGGGAAAAGTTAAAATCACTCAAAAGCCTACAAAAGTTCCCTGAGGTCAGAGAGTCCATTGGGTAAAGACTGGTGGAAAGGGAAGAAGGTAGAGGCTTAGGGAAGTTTCACATTTCCACATTCTCCTGGCCTCCTTCTCTACTTATTCAATAATTACAGAGGAAGTCGGGGAGCAGATGGAGTAGGTGATGGGGAGGGAGCTAGAGAAGAAGAAACAGGAAAGAAAAAGAAAGTACCTTCTAAATATCAGGAACCATGTAAGCATCCAGAAAAGGGAATCTAAAAGCTTTATTTACTTTTCCAATGTAGATGATTTGGATACAAAATAGAAATCAAGTTATACCATTTTCCAGACAAATAACCAGCTGGCCCAAATGATAGTTCACATTTACGATCTTAAGTACTGTCGCTTCATACAAGATCATGATGCCTGTAGTAATAATCCTCCAGATTTATTTTTCCTATTTAAGACCACCAGGACTATACTTGGTCCTTTACAGTTCCCTGTGACTTTTACAGGTGTCCACAAAAACACACCCATACAAACACTGACTCTCACTTGCACAAATGCTGCTGAGATTTTGATTAAAATTTTTTGGAATCCATACATTCATGTGGGGGAGAACTCACATCTTCATAATATTGAGTCTTTCAATCTATGAACATTGTATATCCCTCCATTTAGTTCTTCTCTAATTTATCTCAGTATTTTTTGGTTTGTATTACAGAGGTCTTGAACAGCTTCTGCTAGATTTATTCTTAAGTATTTGATGATTTTTGATGCTACTATAAATGTTATCTTTTTTTTTTTTTTTTTTTTTGAGACAGAGTCTCGCTCTGTTGCCCAGGCTGGAGTGCAGTGGCCAGATCTCAGCTCACTACAAGCTCCGCCTCCCGGGTTCACGCCATTCTCCTGCCTCAGCCTCCCGAGTAGCTGGAACTACAGGCGCCCGCCACCTCGCCCGGCTGGTTTTTTGTACTTTTTAGTAGAGACGGGGTTTCACCGGGTTAGCCAGGATGGTCTCCATCTCCTGACCTTGTGATTCGCCCGTCTCGGCCTCCCAAAGTGCTGGGATTACAGGCTTGAGCCACCGCGCCCGGCCTATAAATGTTATCTTTTAAATGTAATTTCTATTTGTATGCTGCTAGTATTTAAAAATAGATAGAAGTTAATTTTTAGGGTCTTTCAGATATTCTTCCATGCACACAATTACAATATCCTATTTTTAATTAAACCACAAATTACCTTAAAATGTTTCACAAATACTTTCAATATTATGTTTTATTATACCAATTCATGAAACCCAGTGACTTTTGATGTCCTCTTTGAAAGTGAATATTTATTTAATCTTACTCTATGTATCCATCAATGTAGTTACTTACTTCAAACTATTCATCAGGTACCTACAATGTACCAGACCTAACTTGCCATTAGCTGTGGAAATAGAATGATTACTAAGATAAATGGTTGCCACCATCACAGAATTGACAGTTAAGTATAGGAAACTAAGTACCAGAGATCCTGTGACATATGGTGCTACAGAAGTAGATACAGAGGCCCTAACCTCTTCTCTTTGGGCTGAGAGCTGGGTTAAGGGCAGGCAGCAGGACAGAAAAGCTTCCAAGAAGACAGAGTAAAAGAGAAATAGAAGTTACCTAGGTAATGAGGAAGTGAAGAGTGTTCTAAGCAGAGGAAATGGCATTTCAAACTTCAAGGTCATGGAATCTTACTACGGTAAAACAAAATTGTGTTTCAATTAGCTTGTTGTTTACCTGGATATATTAACTGGACATATGCTGCATCCATACCATGTGTATTCCTGGCTAAACAGGTAAATGGATGTTTATAAAATCTACTTTCAGTTTCTGATATATTAAGCACTGTGATGAGGGTACTCCTTCTTTTGTTTGCAGGATTTTCCACACTATTCACGAGAGAGAGTAAATAAACTTGTGTAAGTAAATTGCATCGATTACAAATACGACATGTATACCCTGTGTATTTCCTTATTGGTGACAAAATTGCAGCTGAAATAATCACCCTGCCCAATCATAGTCACAATATTCAGACTGCTGGCGACACTAATCTGAGATTTTACAACCCCAAGACCACTGTCAGTAACAGGCTCAGGAGCAGAGAAAGCAAAAAATTACCACTTCCAAGAAGAAAAATGTAGACAAATGCATTGTGGTCTCCATGGGGCACAGAGAATAATATACAATATACTAAACAGAGGAGATTGGGGCAGATGACAAAGTGCTTCGCAGGTGATGTGAAGGAGAAGTCATAGGACAGGAGATCCTTGTCCCATAGATGAGCAGCAGGAAACCAGTAGAGGCTTTTGACAGCAGTGTGGATTGCCTGATTCTTGAGCTCATTAATGAGTCTCTTCTAAGCTACTTGAGGAATATGAAGAATAATGAAAGATAATTGCTTCGTTGAAATGTTGCAACATGTATAACTTAAGAGAAAGGCTTCTAAGTGGCCTGTAATTTGCACCACAATGGCATGTACTTTTTATCTTAAATGTACAAGATCTTGTAAATTCTACTTAGCAAAATAAAAAGGGCAGCAAAGGGTGAGGAGCAACTAACACTTGCTTTTAAACTAAACCAACAAGGTTATAGAAAATACCATGTGGGATTTAATATCAAACTGTGAATGACTCTGAGCATACATACCTGTAATAGTCTTCCCCTAGCACTGGGTCATCTTCATCAATGAAGGACCCATTCCACTTCCAGTAGGCAGTATCACTCAACTGGCCAGTGACATTACAGATCAGTTGTATCTGGGATCCTGCAAAGAATGTATTTTTAATCGTAACATTAATTGATCTTTTCTGATCTATCTAGATTAATAAATGGCTATTGAATTAAAATTTTAAATATAGAAATGCACAAAGAAAAAGGAAAATTACCCTAAACCCACCACCCAGAGAAAACCACCATTAGTAACCTTATGTATCTCATTCCTTATCTTCTCTGTGAACACATGCAATTTTTGAAATGGGGTCTTATTGCCTACTGTTTTGAAATTACTGTGGATTGGGAATTTGGGCCCACATGATTTGTCTTCCAAAATGGACTGTGTCATGGCTGCTTAGCACTCCATAATACATATACACTATGATTAACTATTTCCTATTGATGAACACAATTTCCTAATTTTTCATTATTAAGATTAATATTTTAATGAATATCCTTGTTTGTACACATCCTGAAGTATTAAAATCTGGAAGTAGGATTTAATTAAAGAAACATATTTTAAAAGTTAACCCCCTCTCTTTAGTGAGGCTGTATCAGTCTACATTCTCTGCAGTAGAGTATGTGAGCACGATTTTCCCCAAAACCACCAGATAACAAGTGTTTTTGGTTAGACATTGCCTTTTGAGAGAAGAAAATGTCACTTAAGTTTTCATCTACGTTTCTTGAATTCACGGTAAGTCAACATGCTTTTTGTTAGCTTGGTGCTCATCGACCTTGCTTTTAAAAACTGTTATCCCTCTATCCATTATTTAATTGCATTTTTTTAAATGAGACAGAGTCTCGCTGTCACCCAGGCTGGAAGTGCAGCAGCGCAATCTCGGCTCAATGTAACCTCCTCCTGAGTTCAAGCAACTCTCATGCCTCAGCCTCTTGAGCAGCTGGAACTACAGGCATGCACCCCCACACCCAGCTAATTTTTGTATTTTTAGTAGAGACGGTGTTTCAACATCTTGGCCAGGCTGGTCTCAAACACCTGGCCTCAAGTGATCTGTCCACCTCGGCCTCCCAAAGTGCTGGGATTACAGACCTGAGCCACCGCACCCGGCTGGATGCATGCTTTAAATTTCAGTTTTCCTGAGATTAATATTCAGGGTTTTGGTTTTTTTTAGTTTTTTTCCTGTCTTATAAATTCCACATATTTTCAAAGTTTTTCTAAGATATTTTATGGACACTTCTAAGACATTTACTGGTGCAAATGGCATTTGTTTTCCTATTATGCTTTCTAGCTGGTTATTGCTAAAAAAGTCTTATATTTTAGAACATTAATTCTAAATGTTAATTCGTTATCTGACTAATTTATATAGAATTAATTCTAGTATTTCCCAGCGATTTTCTTGGGATTTGTATGATCTGGAAACAATAACAAAAATGTCTTTTTTCCCTTGTGGTAAGCATACCTTGTTTTTTTCCTTCAATTGCATTAGTAGGCACTTCTAGACTGTGTTCAGTAATAGTGGTTACATGGGCATCTTTGTCTTGCTCTTGGCTTTAGTAAGAAGGTCTATAGTATTTCACCATTAAGAATGTTAGTGACTATTGGCTTGCACTGATGTTATTTATTAAGTTAAGGAAGTATCTCTCAATTCTTATTTTTCTAAGTCATCTTAGGAGTAATGGTATGCGATCTTATTGCCTATTTAACACCCTTCAGGATAATCTTATGACAGGGTACTATATGCTTCTGATCCACTGTCAATACAATACATTAAAATAATTATTTCCTAATTTGAAGCTTTTTTTTTTTTTTTAGATTGAGAGATCAATGCAGCCTAGGCATCAGAGCTCTCACTTACACACTTCTGGGGCAGGCACTTTCAACAGGGGCTGTGGCCAGCAGGGCAAAACCTGGTTCTTGGGGAAGAGGCAAGAAAACCTTAGATATTACATGGTTTGTGGTACTCCAAAGGGCCACAGTATATCAGCAGATATAAAAATAACTGTGGTATTGAAATTTGAACACAGGAAAGAGAATTAGCTGGAGGAAGACTTTTTAGACTCTAAAGGGGAACAATCTAAAACAAAAAAGATGATTGAGAAACATTATTCTAGAGCCTATTGGCCCATATTTAATTTTGAGTTTTGACATTTTTGTTTCTATCTAAGAATGTCTTTCTACCACCTTCCACCATAAATAACAAGTACAGAACTGGCCAAGTACAGAATTCGCAGATCACAAACATGAACCTTCGAACCTCTGTATGGTTCTTGACTGCTGTCATGCGGTTACTGTTACAGAAGGCAATTCCAAGGCCAGCCTATTTTGGGTCCTCTGATACAAAGAATCACTTTTTCTCTCTGGATCAGTGGTTTCCAGTAGAACTTTCAGTGATGATGGAAATGTTCTATATTCGTGCTTATCTCTACAGTAGTCACTTGTCACATGTGGCTGTTAAGCCCTTGAGATATGGCTAACGTGACAGATGAACTAATTTTTAATTTAACTAAATGAATCGACTGACTTAATTTAATTTTACACATCCGTAACCCCATGTGGCTAGTAACTACTGCACTCAATAGTGCAGAACTAGACGCTTGTGGAGTTCTTTCTTTATTCTTGAATAAAAAATGTTCACTAACTTGGAAAAGTACTTTTCTAGAATGACTACCATCTTTGGGGCCTGTAGTCTTACTCTTCTGACTCAAAGCTTGGATCTGGTCATAAGAAATCCAGTCCTGAAATTGTAACACTGCTGATGTCTATCGTACAATAATTAATTCTTCAGAAGTTCTCTAAGATGTCAAATATAATTTTTGTTTAATTCAGAGATAAGTAACACCTGCTCTATTGATTCACTATTACAGCAAACCCTAATTTTGTCATTAAATATTTTAACTCTGTACCAGTCAACAACATTGCTGGTTCCTAGGCCTTTTAACCTTGGTGTCTGGTTGGTGTTTTCATGGTAGTAAGTGTCCACAGAAAAGTAGGGCTGGAGATATCAGACATGGCAAGATGTTTGCCATAGAGGCAAGAAATAGAAAAAAATTAAGATATAATTTGTGTCACTTTCCCTCTAATTATAGATATATGCAGTAAATGGCTTGGATTATATATAGTAAAGATACAATTTATCGTACTCTCACGTTCAAAAAAAACTGATTCCAACATATCCTGACTGGAGCCCACTTACCCAAGTCTACTTCTATTGTCTCATTAGCTGGGCTCACAATCACAGGCCTTGTGGGTTTGTTTTCCTCTGAAAGAAAAACATTCATAAGGTTTGTCAGTCTCTTATAGATCTGAATCTCAAGTGACGACAACACTTAGCAAAATACACTAAATTACTTCTGGCCAGATACTCCATCAAGTGTTCAAAGCACATATGCCAGGAGACAGGAGGCAGAAAGTGAAGGAAGAAAGCTGAGGCAGAGGTCACAGTGGGGTGCAACTGAAAAAAAACACATCACCAGGTCCTTGGGTCCCCAGACAAGTGCCTCTCATAAGTGAAAGCACATCAGGAAAGGCAAGAGTAGTGGGAAGTTAGTTCCTTGAATTGGGTGTTACTGGCCAGCAGGGCTAATCAGTACTAGACCTGCTTGCATTTAATGACTGTGGTAATGACCCAGTAGTGAGAACTACAGGGTTATGGAATAATGCTGTAATTTATTAAAATAGGCAAAAAGAAGTATCAAGGAGCCCCAGAAATTAATCTGACTTATTTATGAAAAGATTGGCTTCAGGGGTTGACCTGTGGCCATGAAGAAACTATGAGAAACTATAAAATTGAGTACTCGGTATTCCCCCAGTCAAAAAAAAAAAGTGAACACCATGAAGGTAGGATATTCTCTCTTTTGTTCCCTAACGTATACCTATAACAGTTCCTGAAACACAGTAAATGCTTAATAAATATTTTTGAATCCTTGAGTGAACAAAAAGCACTAAGCATCATTGGGGTGGGCCTTGGGAAGAAAACAAAATATTACCACACCCGGAGTAGAGTATATTGTTTCTACAAATGGGATCAGAAAAGGGAACAGAGAGTATCTAAAACACACTCAACCTAGCTTAAATATTCCCCAGTGCCCTGTTCTTTCTTAGGTTCTACTTGCTGGTTTGGTTGCTATGTTTCAGGAAAGACAGACCACAGCTACCCAATGATAGGCTGCTAAAGACTCAAGAACATGATTTGATACAAAGACCACTGAAAATTAGGATTCACTGATGCTTGTGAATGGCAAGGACCATGGCAAGGAATTAACTTTTGTTTAATAAAAACATTTTTAGGAAAATAAAGTATTATATAACTAGAAAAGTGAAGCCATTTATAGGGTGATCATATTCTGAGATTGCTTGGGATAGTCCCAATTTATACCTGTTGTCCCAGCATAACTACTAATAGATACCCCTCTAACCTACAAAAAAGTTCTGGTTGGAATAACACTTCTTATATTACATAAAGCTTACAACATCTCATTATTTACAAAAAGTTTGAGCATTCTGACTATCCCCTGGTAATTTGCGCATTTTGTTTAATTTTGTTGTGATATAGTTTTCAATATGAAACATGGTTAATGCAGAATTGAAAGACACAAGAAAATGAACAAGAACAATCACCGTACACCTATTAATTGCATAGCTGTTTTGCACCAAGCATTTCTTTGCACCAGGCACACGAGTTTAGTGGACCCCATATCTCTAATCTTCCCAATAATCTTGGGAGATTGCATCATCTTGTTACAGAAGAAGAAACAGGCTTAGAGAGGTTAACACCTAACACAGAACGAACAGGAGGTAGATGCTGGAAATGTGACTTATTCCAAAGCTCGTTAGTGTCCACACCCATGCTTGCTGCTAGACACTGAGACTCACTGAGATTCCCCAAGTGCAAGCTCTCAGAACATTCCCATATTCCAGCCAGAGGGAGCCCCAGAGCTTTCAGTAAGAACCATTTTTAGCCATGCCAAAGAACAACCCTCTTAGATCAGTTGGAAAACACAGCTCATAATGTCTCTATTTAATTAAAACTACATCTGAAGCAGGAATGGAAAACATTACATAGTGTTTAGTAACAAAAAAAACAAAACTAAAGCCATGTGACTTTTGTGGTATCACTGAGGCCGTCTTGGATTTTGTTTCTTCATGGACAATGAAAGTAATATGACAATCATAGTCTCTGGGCCTTCCCAGATCTAAACCTTCTAGGGCTGGAGCTATGACTCACCTAGAGTAATAAATTCTATTACCCGGGTAATAGGATATTGCTTGCCCAAGTATGTGTAGGATGCATGACAAGTATAGTTCCCTCTATGCTTTTCAGCCACATTCATCACGATGAGCCTATTTTTGACTCCACTAAAGTGTATATTGTCAAGAAGTAGAGGTTTGCAATCCTAGATAAAGGGAGAGAGAAGCATTGAAAACCAATAACCAATAACTTTCCCCAATCTACCAGCCAAAGGAACTCCATTTTTTTCACCTTAGCAAACGTTATATTTTTAGAAAGAGACTGGAAAACTTCCTTACATAGAGTAAGTTTTAATATTGGTTTTTTGGAAACAGTTAACTATATTCCTATGACATTAAGTTTTCAAGTCTATGAGACTTCATAGTACAAGAAGTGAATGCCAATTTATTTTGCAGGAAAAACATGTTTGAAAAAAAGTTAACACTATACAGTTTCTTAACAATACTGCACTTCATTTCTTCATTGATATTATTTATTTAGTATGTCTTACGGTCTACGAGAAGATTCCCCATTTGAGTTCCACCAGACTAGGCAGATTAAAGATACCACAACATGGGGTGTTACATGGAAAGCTAGTCGACTCACTTTTAATACAGTTATGGAAACTAGCAGGTTATTTGAAGACCATAGCTTTAATAAAACACACATAGTATATTTTATAATAAATAGTTATATCTTAAATACCTTAAGCTTATAATCAGCCTTCTCTTTAAATATCTATTTATAGTACTTTTCTCAATTACATCTTATTAAATTAAATAAAAACAATAGCAAGTAAGTTTCTAGTTAGCCTTCAAATTAAGTGAATGCAGTCTTATTATTCTTTTTAGGTTCCCTATCAAGTGTCACCATTAAAGAGAAAACAATATGCAAAATAAAAAGGTACTTTGCAGATTCATTCTATTGTCCAGGGAACTATTTTATTTTCTGGAAAAGTGAAATGTCATATTTAAAATAAAATTACCTTATACCACTGTAATTTAGGTAACTCATTATTTTCGTCTTTAAAAAACTCCATATAAGGGCACACAAGTCCTCCATCTCCTGCAACGGGTAGTCTCTGCTTAAATATGGCTTCTGCATTATAACACAAGTTAGGCTCATTCTCCACAAATTTTGCAGTTATTTTAATTCTGAGGCAGTAAGATGAATTTCTAAAATAAAATAAAATAGGTAAGTGAAGCATTATTAAAAGTATTTCTGTCCTTAACAACTGCAGGAAACTAGAACACGTTTGTAACATACTAATTCCTCTCTCACCTTACCACACAGTAGTAATGTCCTGAATCTTCTACCTTAGCAGGAACAAACCAAAGTTTCTTTTTGTGCTGATGAATCCTGGAGGCTTGTTCTGTAGATATAGGTGTCTTGCTGTCATTTTTATACCATGTTATAGTGCCTTTGTATTCATTTGGGTTAAGAGGACAGGGACGAACATCAATTTCATTTGCAGATGACACTAAAATTATTTTTTCTTCACGTTCATTGCATTTATCTTTAAAAGGAAGAAGGGGGGAAGCAATTTATATAAAAAACCTGCCAGTGTCTCTTGATTTAATATCTACGAAGAAATACATCGATTATTAAACATATCAATTCACATTACATATAAAAGCTTCACAGCCTTGTGATAAGGGCATTATCCTGGGAGTCTGAGAAGCATATTCAAGTCCAGCTGTGTCACTTACTGCCTGTGTGCTGTGCCTTTGGCAAGTTATTTAACCTCCTTCACCCACTTTTCACTCATCTAAAAAGTGGAGATAATGTAGGAGAGTCATGCCTTTCAGCACAAGATGGAGTAACAGAAACTGGATTTACCTTCTCACATGAACCACTAAAAAATGGACAAAATATATGAAACAACGGTATTCAAGACATTGAACATCAGAAAACAAAGGACAGAGATCCCAGAAAGATGGGGAAGAAAGGAGGTGAGCTCTACTGTTGTCCAAAATTACAGCCAGGCCATGACATTGCCGAGAAGAAACACAGGCAAAGCCCAGTGAGTTGAAGAGATGGAGCTGAGAACCTGGGTAGAAAAGTTTGCAGGGCAGAGTCCCCAAGTACCTAGAGCTGCATGATGACAGGGAGAAAGAGTCTCATGATAACTGAGAGTCTCCCCCAAGTTTTCAGCTGAGTATCTATCAGTCAGCGTAAGCATATAAGAAAATTACCCAAGGCCAGAGGGAGTATTGTCAAAAGAACTGGAGGGAGTAACACGCGGAGCACAGCCAATGCTGGAGACAGTGGCTGTTCCCAACAGCCGGAGTGGAAAGCCTCACGAATGACAAGGCATCAGGCGCAGTGCCCAGAAGGCTTCTGACTCAGGCATTAGGGACAATTAGGCCTAGAATAAACTTTTTCCTGATCCTAATAAAGCTTAAAAGCAAGACCCGAAAGGATTAAACCATTTCCAAGTAACAATCATGTGGCAGAACAAAGCTCAAGAACATTTTGGGTAATATGAAACTATCCAGCACCCAACATGGTAAAATCCACAATGTCTAACATTCAAAAAAATCATTAGGCATGCAAAGAAGCCGTAACATACAACCAATGATAAGGAGGAAAAAAATCGATCAGTCAAAACTGACCCAGAAATGACACAGACAATAGGCTTAATAAATTTAAAAATTAAAAGTTTATTACTATTGTATTCCATTTAATTCAAGATGCTACAGGAAAGATCAAACATGATTAGTGAAGACATGAAAGAGATTTTTAAAAACTTTTAGAGATGAAAACAATAATGTTGAGTTACAAAAAAACAATGGATGGGATTAAAGGCAGATTTGACATTGCAGGGAAAAAAAAGATGAGTGAACTTGAAGACACAGCATTAGAAATTATCCAAAGTTAAGCACAGAGAAGAAAATAACAGAATAAAATGGGCAGGGAATTATTTTACTTAGGACAACTTCAATACATGTAATATGAATTGCCGAAGAAGAAAAATGTGGAAAACAGAAAACATATTTGAAGTTTTCCGAGATGTGACAAAACTGATGTATACATAGGTTCCCAAATCACAATGAACCCAAGCAAAAGAAACATAAAGCAAACTACAAACATATAATAATCAAATTGTTTAAAACCAGTGACAAAGATAAAATCTTTTATGTAGCCAGGGAGAAATGACACAATTATTGCAGAGGACAAAGACAAAAAATGATGTAGCCTTCTTTCCAAAAACAATACAAGCCAGAAGAGAGTAAAACAATATTGTTAAAGTGCTGAAAGAAAAAGTCTACCTAGAATTCCATATCCAGTGAAAATATATTTAAAATTTAGGAAAAAATATTGACTTTTTCAGATTTGCCAAAGCTGTAAAATGTCATCACCAGTAGGCCTGCATTACAAGAAATATGTAAGTCCTTCAAAAAAGACAATATTCTAAGATGAAAATGAATCTACACAAAAGAATGAATAGCAACAAAAATGGGTAATTATAAGACCATCTTCCTTATTATTTAAATCTCTTTAAAGAAAACTGAGTGTTTAAATAAAAAATAACAAAATGCTATAAAGTTTATAACAAATAAAGAAGTAACACGTATGGAAAGAATAGGGCAAAGTTCAAGAAAGGAGAAATGGGAATATACTGTCTTAACTTTGTATACTATATGTGAAACTGTATAGTGTCACTTGAAGGCAGACAGAGATAACTTAGATATGGCTATTTAAGCCCCAGAGCAGTCATTAAAAAACACATACACAACAAACAGTTATGACTAAAAAGCCAAAAAGCGAAATAAAATGAATCCTAAAAATGCCAATTAATCTAAAAGGCAGCAAAAAGAGAGACAAAAATAACAGAATTGATGGGACTAATAGAAAAACAAATAGCAAGATCCCAGAACTAAGCCCTAATATATGAATAATCACACTAAAATTTCAAATAGTCTAAACACTCTCATTGAAAGGCAGAAATGATCAGATGGGCTAAAGAAAGGCCCAACTATGTGGTGCCTAACATAAACACATACACCTACATACACAGATTTTATAAATAAAGGTAAAAATGGATTAAAAAGAAAAGAAAAATATTTGCCATGCTAACACTCATGAAAAGAAAGTTTGATTAATTAGCTAGGGTTAACCATTTCACAATTGTATACATATACCAAAACATCACATTGTACATTGTAAATATATACAATTTTGTCAACTATACCTTAATAAAAATTAAAGCTTGAGTGACTATTATTATCAAAGTAGATTTTACAGTAAAAAAATTACAAGCAAAAAAGGGGCATTTCATAAAAATAAAGAAGTCAGCCGGGCGTGGTGGCTTACGCCTGTAATCCCAGCACTTTGGGAGGCTGAAGCAGGTGAATCATCTGAGGTCAGGAGTTTGAGATCAGCCTGGCCAATATGGTGAAACTCTGTCTCTACTAAAATACAAAAAAATTAGCCAGGTGTGGTGGTGGGCACCTGTAATCCTAGCTGCTTGGGAGGCTGAGGCACAAGAATCACTTGAACCCAGGAGGTAGAGGTTGCTGTGAGCTGAGATCGTGCCACTGCACTCCAGCCTGGGCGACACAGTGAGACTTTGTCTCAAAAATGAATAACTAAATAAATAAATTTTAAAAAAGTAAAGAAGTCATTAATCAACAGGAACACAATAATACCAAATGTTTAGGTAGCTGCTAACAGTGCTTCAAAATACATGAAGCCAAAACTGATAGAACTGCAAGAACTACAGAAACTAGTTCTGCAAGAAACTAGAGAAACCCCACTCACAAGGACTGATAGAACAAGCAGTAAAATTAAACAGACAATGAGTAACAACATAGAAGATTTGAACAACACTATCAACCAATTTGACATAATTGATATTTGCAGAAAATTCCAATCAACAACAGTAGAACATTACACTCTTTTATAAGTGCACACATAAAACTGAGCAAATTTTCCATATTCTTCCCCATAACCCAAGACTCAGTAAATTTAAAAGGATTCAAATTAAACAAAACTTATTCTCTGGTGACAGTGGAATTAGATTAGAAATCAATAACAGAAAGATATCTAAAGAATCCCCATACTCATGAGTCAAAGAAATCAAAAAGAATATAAAGTATTTTATCTGAATGATAAGGAAAACATAACATATCAAAACTTGTGGCATTCAATGAAAGCAGTACTTAGAGGGAAATTGCTAGCATTAAATCCTATATGTTTTTTAAAAATCTCAAATTGATGACTTGAGCTTCTACCTTAAGAAACTAGAAAAACAACAAAGTAATTCCAAAGTAAGCAGCAAGCAGAGATTTTACACCTGGGTCTTCATTTATGGAGCTGACTGAGTGACAAAACAGAGACTAATGCCATTGAAAGATTTGTATTACTTAGTGGTTTGGACAGAAGGGGTATGCCATACCACGCAAAACCACAGAGAGAATCACCAGATTGGGTTAGGAGGCAGAAGCAGAAACAAAAAGAAAGCCTAGGCCAGAGTCTTTACTGGGGTTCCCATAGGAAAGGCAAGGCAAGACAGCATAAACAGCTTCAGATTGGGCCGTTTGAACCATTTTTGCAGGCTTTGGGCATAGAGGCTGTCCCTAGTTCTCTGGTACCTGGCTCTGTGTTGATTGAGGCTGGGGTAATATTGGTTTGGGTGTGTGAGAGTTGGATAAGGAGGCGAGTGGGATACAGTCTTGGGTCAGGCAGTCTCACATGAAGGGCAAGCTGTGAGCTATCCACAACACAACTAGGAACTGCTTAGCCCTTGGTGGGGCAGTCTCTCCCTAGATATGAAACACCTTCCAGAATGTCAAAATATGGTAAGACACAGAAAATAAAAAAGATAATTAATATAGCAGAAGAAGTAAGAAGAAAATAGTAATATAGATCAGAGAGGAAATCAATGAAATAGAAAACAGAAGAACAATGAAGAAAAATCAAAGATACCAAAAGCCAGTTCTTTCATAAAAACAATACAATTGATAAATCTTTAGTTAGACTAATCAGGAAAAAAAAGAGATGACATCTCTTTTTTAAATAATTTGTAAAGGGTCATGAGGGAATATTATAAACAATGTTATGCCAATAAATGTAATAACATAAATGAAATGAGCAAATTGTCCAGACTACTAAAGCTCCCTCGAGAAGAAGTACATAGCCTGAATTGCCCTATATCTATTAAAACTATCTTCTATTCAAAGAAATTGAATTTGCAGGATTTCCAATATAGGGGGGCGGGGGGCAGTCTCATAAATCATTCCTCCAAAAAAGCAACAAAAAGACTGGCAAAAAATTTCAAAAATCAAAGGCTTGCAATAACCAGAAGAGCATTTATTAGAAAATAAGGAAACAAACAGAAACACGCCAAATCACAGATCAGCAAGGTTTGTAGCTTTATAACTTAAATGACTCCCATCCTACTCTTCCCAGCTCTACAACAGCCATGAATAGCAGGAGCTTTGCAGACACAAAGGCTTTGAAAACCAGCAGGCTTGCAAGAACAGAGAGGGTTTGGAGCACCTCAAAAAGTCCCATTTCCAGAGCATTGCCACTCTTTGACTTGACCAGTAGGTCCTCAAAGTCACATTCATAGGGTGGCGTTGTTATTGACCTCACCAAGAGCTCCACAGAAAAAGCACTAGCCCCAAGGTGTTTGCTGGAAAAACTCAGTGTTAATTGCTTTTTACAACTACCAAAAGCTGCAATACCAGAGCCATAACCTCCAGAGGGCCTTGAAAAGCTCTGACACATTCCTGGGGAACCTAGAAGGGTGCCCATGTATGCAGGGCTGTGTGCATGCCCAGGAAATTGCATAGAAGGCACCAGACTCTCATTTCTGGATGACTCTGAGGTCATACACAAGCAGGAAGTGAAGGCTAAGGCAGAGTTGTAAACAGCCTTAATGTTGAAGGCATGCTCCAACACACATGGAGCCCCTCAGCAAAGGGGAGAAAACTTACTGGACCAAGGAATTTAAGTCAATCTCTGGCTCAGTCCTTAAAGTTCTTACCTTTCCTAACTACACTCCATGATCCCATTCAGTCTCATGGTTCTCATACCAGCCGCTTGCTGAGGTCTCCAATTTTATATATTCAACCCAGACCTTTCCCTCAGGCTGTAGACTGCCTAGTCAAAGCCACCATTTAAACATCTAACGGACAGCTAAACTTAACACATCCAGTCTGAAAACCTGATCTTCCCTATCCCATCAATGGCAATTTCACCTTGTGTTTGCTAAGGCCAAAATTTCCTAAGATAATTCTTGATTCTTCTGTTTCCCTCACACCTCACATATGACCCAACTCCAAATCCCTCTTGGTTCTGTTTCCAAAATATTTCAAAATTTGTCTGCTTCACACTTCTCCTTGCTATCCTTTGACAAGCCATCAACATTTCTTGCCTAGATAAAGCCATCATCATGGCTTCCCTCTTAACTGGCTTCTCTGTTTCTCTCTTTGGCTCCCTCGGTTCTATTCTCAAAACAGGAATCAAAACATAAGTCAGATCACCTCTCTGGTTTTGAACAAAGAACCTGCAGTTTTCCCATCTCAGCCAGACTACAAGCCAAGACCCTAAGAAAGGGTGCAACATTCTATATAATCAACCCTCTGCCATCTTGCCATTACCCAGATAGCCTGGCCCCTTATGACTTCCCTCATCTCTCACTATGCTCCAGCCTCGCTGATATTTTTATTCTGAAAGCACGCCAAATACTCTTGGCCTCTGGGCCTTTGCACATGCTGCCTGGAATATTTCCACACCCCAATCTGATATCCAAATAGCTCTCTTTTCCCCTTCCTTAAGGTCAACTCAAAAGTCAACTTCTCAGGGAGGTTTTTTCCGGCCACATTCAAAAAATTAACCTTCTGCCCACTCTAATGACAAAACCTTATACTCCTTTTTCCTGCTTTTTTCCTCCCTATACTTGCCATCATATGACACAATATATATCTACTTATCTGTTATCTGTCTCTTCTACAAGAATATAAACCCTATGCAGGCAGGTATTTCTGTCTGCACTATTCCCTGCTGTATCCCCAGTAGCTAGCACCTGGCACACAGAGAACAGATTAGAGAAAATGAAGAAATGGAAAGAAGAAGAAAAAGAACTGTATCTTGATGACTTCCAGCTGTGGGTTCATAAAGACTATACATAATATCTCCTCCAAATGAAAGTCAGAATTTCCTGTATCACACTTTCAACCAGTAGTCAAGTAGAAAGAGGCCTGGACCTAGATGGGAGACCTAGATTTTAGCTTTTGTTCCAAAACTAGCCACATGACCTTGGGCTCTTAACCTCACTGGGCCTCAGTTTCCCACTCTCTATGTGAGAGAATGAGAGGAAGATGCTGAACGGAACTTCCAGCGATACAGGTCTATGACCAGGAGGCTCTGTGCCCAGGGATTCAACAGAAATGAGTATGAGAAATGACTGTTAGGGAAGGCACTTCATGTATTCTAAATAACAGATTTTCTTAGCAGACAAGAACACAAAGAAATACTTAACTTACCAGCCTCCAGAAAAGAAATCAGTAGAGCAATGAAACAAGTAAGTCGGAGTAACACTTTCATATTCTCCTGGAGAAATGGAGGAATGGAAGAAAGACAAAAGCAAAAATGTTACTTTTCCAGCAAATCTCTAAAACTAAATATACCGACACCATCCCTGTCCCCACCCTCAGCGCCAAGACAAACTGATGAATTGGTTTTTCTACATCATGAATGTTATCATGTTTGACTTTTGGTTAAAAAATGGGATGGGGAACGAAAAGGGATAAAGAGTTTTCACAAAATTGAGAACAAACTCAACAACTTAAGATTTTGAACATTTCTACCTTCTGTCCCATTATACATTTCCAGTCTTACATCCCATTTAAATTTCCCCAAATCTAGTTTACATCCAAAGTCAGCTATGCACTCGCCCCTAAACCAGTTCGCCTCCGTTTGTGTGAGGATTTGTTCCCCACTTATGTCCCCTGCCGTCAGGACCCATTTGCAAAAATCAACCCACACTTTTGGCCAGTTCAGAGGTCATGCCTTCATTTTATATTGCAAGATACTGAATTGCTTGTACAATAGGATATAGCTACATAGAAATTCACCCAAAAAACCTAAAAGAAATGATAACAACAATTAAAATTGGGTTGGGTGGGTTTCCCCTTGTCGGGGCTTTCTATACTTTCTAAAATATCTACAATGAACTTTGTATGAAAAAAAGAGGAAAGGACAAAAGAGAAAAAAACTCTTATCCCCTCTGCTCAACCTTAGGAGCAATGTCTAGAGTAGACCATGTAATTCTGTGCTTTGAAAACATCTGCCTCTTAATTTTTACGGGAGATTAAATTTGCCTATATTCTTATCTGTAGCTATAAGTAAGTAAATAAATATGAAAACACAAAATATTTTAACACAACACTCATTCAGATTCTAATGACATGCAGTCATTTAAATATTAGCTGGAAAATGTCCTATTTAAGAAGATGTATTGTGGCCGGGCGTGGTGGCTAAGCTCTGTAATCCCAGTACTTTGGGAGCCCAAGGCAGGCAGATCACTTGAGGCCAGGACTTCAAGACAAGCCTGGCCAACATGGTGAAACTCCATCTCTACCAAAAGTACAAAAATTAGCTCGGTGTGGTGGTGCATGCCTGTAATTCCAGCCACTTGGGAGGCTGAGGTAGGAGAATTGCTTGAACCCAGGAGGCGGGGGTTGCAGTGAGCCAAGATCATGCCACTGCACTCCAGCCTGGGTGCCAGAGCGAAACTCCATCTCAAAAAAAAAAAGAAGGTGTATAGGTATTTTTTTAAGTTACAACATGCTTTTTAAAACAAATACAGGGGAAAAAAAAAAAAAAAAGATTATCTAACCATGCGAGATATACCCATTCATATTCTCTTCACTTTACCCTCAGTATCAGGATGATGATCCCTAAGCCTGGTTCAAGCCTTGAAACCTACCTCAGAGCAGCAAAACTGCATTCCTTCAATATCTTTTAACTCTGACCCTTTATTTACATTGCTGGTTTCCCAAAATAGTCTAGAATACGAGTATTATTACCATATTTACCTTTAAACTATTTTCGGATGACTAAATAAGATAGAAGCCTTTGAAGCCCTGCAGCCTGGTCTATGAGCTCTTTCTGTGACTGCATGAAGTGTGTTTTAAGTCTTTATGATAGAGAGGAAGGAAAGAAGGGTTAAAATGTTTCCCAATCACCAGTTCCAGGCCAACCAGCTATTTGCATTGGTTTATCAACAACAAAATAAGGGCATTGCAAAATCAGCTGAACACTGCCAGCTGTCGGTTCATTTAGTTACAAGATCTGGTTTGTCTGATCATTAGGCAAGGGAGAAGAAAAAGAAGGCGTGTGACTGAACTTTATGGAGTGTATCATGAGATAATAATTCCAAATTAATTGTGGACAATGTTTAATCACAGGTCCGAGGTGGGTGACCTGTACCACAAGGCAGGGTGATATTGGACGCGACTCTCCCTGGGCCCCAGTGTGCTCATTTGCACAAGGGGTAATGAACCAGCTGAAGTTGGACCTCATCCTCCTCTAATAGATGATAAAAGGACAAAGGGCCATGACCCCTGGGTCCAAGTTTACTTCTGCCCCAGAGCTGCTCTGGGAAACAGTCAGGGGGGGTGGGAATGGCCCTGTCCTCTCAGGAGCAGGCTTGTGGGATCCATGTTGATCCCCAGGACCTTGGGGCAAGGAGTCAGCACTGAGCTTGGGAATGGGCGTTAAGGGTCACATGACCAAAGGGAATGAGGACATCAGAAGGGAAGGAGATGAGGGTTGTACCTAGATTAACCCACACACTCCCAACAAAAATCAACGCAAACCCCATTATGCCCCTGAATAACAGAAATTCCAAGGCAGGGCCAGGCTGACTGGCCTCCATAGTGCTCACAGATGAATGGCCATACAAGTCAGAAGTCCCTCAACATAGATGGCACATTGAGTAAAAGCTCAGCCTCCATGCCCCAGTTCCCCCTTTTGACAAGCAATGCAGTGACAGCATGTCACTGATGGCGCTATGTGGGTGAAATCAATGGCCACGTGCAAAGAGCTTAGAACAGTGCCTGGCAAATGGTCACTCCCAAATCTTAGCTATTGGAAATCGGCCCATGCTCTGATGACAAATAACAGTTTTGATAGAACGTTTTCAGTTAACCATTCATGTCTTTATTCACTTACTGCTGCATTCAACAATCATACATCAAATATCTATTTGGCTCTGGGAACAAAAATAGGAACAAGAGTCCCACGGCCTGGCTCCAGGAGCTCAGCAGTCACAGGAAATATGGACACAGAGTTAGACAGTGATGTGGGGGTGTCTACCAGAAAAGCCATGCCCAGGGCAGAAGGGGAGACAGAGGCTAAGTCAGCCTGGAGGAGGCAGAGGGGAGAGTCCAACAACATCATGTTCTGGAGCATAAACCAGAGGTGGGTTCTGAGGGGGAGGCTGAGAAGCCCCAGGTTCCCACAACATGCGGAGGTTTGATGAGGAACTGGGACTGTCATTTGCAGGTGGCAGAGAAGCGTGTACAGGTTTTAAGCCATGGGCCAATGTATGTTAGATCTCCATTTTTTGCAGACATTTTGGCACCTGTGTGGAGACAGGGGAGCCAGGGAGAGCAGGCCACCACAGAGGTTCATGGGAGACAGGATGAGGGCTGGGCCAGCTGCAGTGACAGACAGGCAGGCGGGGGCATATTTGAGAACGCCTGGGGCCAAAGGGGAGAATCAGGGATGGACCGGGCCAGACTCACTGAGGTCGGGGCAGGGAGGGCAAGGGCCAGGTTGGGGGGCAGGTTTAGGTACCCACAGATGGCTCAGAAAAGATGCTCAGAGGGTGTCACCCACAGCATCATAGACCCAGGTCTCCTGGGATGAGGTGAGCAGTACTGACTCAAGCAGAAAGCAAGAATTTGAACATGCAGTGACAGTGGAGTGAAAATGGACAGCAAGGCCTGGAAGGGGCTGAAATTGGGAGAGCTTGGACACGGCACTGGAACCCACCATTTTACTGTAGCACAGCCAAGGTGACCTGGGAAAGCGGACAGGCATTGACTCTTACTGGGGCTGAAGCCTCTTTCCAAAATTTAATAAAACCATCAAGCTGCCCCAAAGAGTAATGTGTCAACAGAAATAAAATATTTTTGCATACAATGGGAGATAGTCCAGGGCCCCTGGATCTGAGCGTGGAGGAGTTCAGCTCTTTGTGAGAAAACGCCGTCCGTGGGACCCTGGGGTGACACAGCCCTGTTACCTTGGAGAAGGCCTTGTCTTTTACCAAGGGGTCCAGCTTCTCAGGAGGGAGTCACCATCTTCAGAGGGTGCGTCTACCTGGGGAAGGAAAAACACATGAGTGAAGTGTGAATGAAGAGGTCCAAAGGCACCAATTGCTGTGAGGATCTCAAGAGGTGTGTATTAGTCCGTTTTCACACTGCTATAAAGAAGCCTGAGACTGGGTAATTTATAAAGGAAAGAGGATTTAATTGACTCACAGTTCCACATGGCTGGGGAAGCCTCAGGAAACTTACAATCATGGTGGAAGTGGAAGCAGGCACATCTTACATGGCAGCAGGAGAGAGAGCAACGGGGGAAATGCCATACACTTTAAAACCATCAGATCTCATGAGAATTCACTCACTATCATGAGAACAGCATAGGGGAAACAGCCCCCATGATCTAATCACCTCCCACCAGGTCCCTCCTGGACACGTGGGGATTATAATTTGAGATGAGATCTGGGTGGAGATACAGAGCTAAACCATATCAAGGTGTCAGAAAGGTCATGACATTTAAATGATCATGAAATGATCATGAAAATGAGTCCAATGTTTAACAAGTGTATGTTCCATAATCCTTGGGGACAAGATACTTTCAGGAAATCAAATCACAGGGAGAAAAGAATACCAAGAGCTTGACAACCACAAGCTATTTTGATTAAACACAGGGAAGAAAGCAGTGCAGAGCAGACCGTCCCGACTCCCACACCCATGAGGAGGCCCATCCTACACATCTTGCACGTCTGTCATAAGAGCTCAATAAATACTTGTAGAAGAAAGGAAGGAGGGAGAGAGGGAAGGAGGGAAGGAATCCACCTACCTACCTACCCACCCACCATTTTTGCATGAGACACACGGGGATGAAAACCCAGCCTAGAATCAAAGAAGAGAAAGGATGGAATAAGGGTACTGGATGTGGGTCAGAGAATAGGATTGCAAGGGGAACCGTCACTGGGGTCTGGAGATGGCCAGAATCATATAAGAGAGGGTAGAATCCTACATAAGGAGTTAGATAAAGAGTTCACACCCAGATGGTTGTCGAAAGAGTTGAGGGGTGGGGATGACCCCAAGGAGAGGGAACTACAGGAATAGGACTACAGACTAAGAAATGTTACTGCCAGAAGGCATACTAGGTAAAGAAACCTCCCTTATTCAGAACTAGTTAATCAAAGTCCATTGTAATTTTTTTAAAATGACTTATAGTAACATTCAAAACGTATCTTTAGAAAATACCAGTAAAAATAAAAAGTCACAGATGTGTGTATGCCACTGTGTTATTTTTCAGATTGAATTTTCCACATAAAATAAAACAAGAAAGAGAAAAGGATTAACTTACTGAATACATTAATAAGCCACAGCATACGGTTCCCCCTGTTTAGCCTTCAAGCAAGGATGCCTGTGTTATGTGTGAAACCCCCGGACTGGCTAACATCCTCTCCATAGCAACTTCCAAGAACGACAGCGGGGAGTGCTCAGATGCTGATGTCCAGACCCAGGGAGTCAGCCAGATCCTAGGGTGACCCGAGGCCTAGGCTGGTCATCCCCACTTCCGGAGGCCTTGTCCATTCACTGCAGCACACCACGGCTTTATGTGACAATCACATCCAAAAGCTTGCGATTGTGAAGATCTTCCCGAATACGGCCCCCATGGCTGTTTGGTGATCGTGACGTATTTGGAAACACTGGCGTATCACAACATGACTACAGCAGCACGTGCAACACACACAAAAAGTTATTTGTTGATTAAAGATAAAATGAAAATGCATATTTGTGGCATAAAGTAATTTCCCACTAGTCCCAGAAGGAGAAACTGTAATGTGAAACAAATTACAAAAGTAGAAATTAAGTACAAGAATTAACAATGAACATATTGGCCCCCAACAGAAGCCCCCCTTCCAGGAAATACTGACTTCATCCAACAACGCCTTCCTGTCCCTCTGCAAGGAATTTCATACCCAGGGCACGCATGGGAAAAGTGGCAGCTGGGGAGAGAGGGGCTGTCACAGGAACCCAGGTTTCTTCCTCAAGGCCTAGGCCTAGTGCAGGGGAAGGAGGCATTTTTCCTGCTCTGTAGCCACAGTGCATTTATTAAACAGCTTCTTTTTCTTGAGGAATTTCCCACAATGTTGAGGAATTCCATTCTTATTCAGAGGAATTCCCCCACATTGTGAGCCCTGCCTTCTAGGATAGAAGCTCGGCACAGGCAAGATGGCACACAGCAGAAGCACCCCGATCGTATCAGAATCTCCTGGAGGTCCACTTCTGGGAACAGCGGCAGCAGAGGTGCCCAGAGCTGGGGGAAGCTCATACTGGCACCTGGCATTCCATGTCTGTCCAAACACAGGCTGCGCTGTCCTCACCATGAGACCTGCACACAGCAGTCCCACCGCGCGGCTCCTGCTGTGTCGAGCTACATTAATCTCCATTCCTCTGTCTCCAGCCTTTCCTATTGGGAGGGGCCCTGAGCATGTACACGCCAAAGTCTACCTGTGTCTATCCCGCTCTGTACAGCCCTGGCCAGTCTATGAACCAGGCAGTAGAGTCCATGGGAATGACCACATAGGCCCTGGAATTAGGGCCCAGGGTGTTTGGGGAGGGAATTCAGGGGTCCCAGGTACATGAGGGACATGATTAAGAACAGGGGTGCTGGTGGATTAGGATTAGGCCAAGTGGGCACATCCTCTTGACCTTCCACACTTCTTGCCATGCTGAGGGATGTGTCTGTCCAAGCTGCAAGAGCAGAGCCCTCCAAGGCAAAGGGCCAAACCTCTACAGAGGCCCAAGAGGAGAGAAGAGACAGCAGTAGGTGACTCCTCCTTCTTCCAGGGACCTGACATAGCCAAGCCCCAAATCTGAGATTTACAAGAAAATCCTCACTGCACTTTCTACATTTCCACCTGATAGCAACACACTCTTCTACCTTCCCATGCAGTGATGAGTAAATGCATTTACAGCATCATTTAATACAGCCTCTCATCCCTAATATTAACCAATATGTGCATATGTGTAGATCTGATGTAATGGAGAAATACTCAGAAAATTAGGCTCCAAC
Organism: Papio anubis; assembly: GCF_008728515.1. Classification (NCBI taxonomy): domain Eukaryota; kingdom Metazoa; phylum Chordata; class Mammalia; order Primates; family Cercopithecidae; genus Papio; species Papio anubis. The sequence continues at coordinate 100,676,529 of NC_044989.1, forward strand.
TTATTTGCCATAACTGAGAAGTGGCCATGGATGAGTCCTGAAAAAACAAGAGCTAAAGCAGGTTCTTTAGCTCATCAAATGTCAGAGCCCATGTGTTCTACTGAAAATCGGTGGAAACTTGTACGGGGAATGTGTTACAGTACTGAAACCAAGCCCATAATTATGATGTTCTCCTGTTACCCTTTGTTTGTTTGTTTGTTTGTTGAGACAGGGTCTTGCTCTGTTGCCCAGGCTGGAGTGCAGTGGTGTGATGACAGCTCACTGCAGCCTTGACCTCCTGTGTTATTCCTTTGTTATAAGAATTCAGACAGTCCTTAAAAAGTCCTCATCATTGTTAAAAACAAAAATGTCAGTTTGAAAGAGAAGATAAAAGGAACTTACAAAGCCATAGAACCACACACTTATGGAAAAGACAGTATTTCCTGGAAGGGGGGCTTCTGTTGGGGGCCAATATGTTCATTGTTGATTTAGACATCCATACTTACCCAAGCCCTGGTTTAGAATCCACAAATTCCCAGGGAGAAGCTACAGACAGCCAGAGAGCCTGAAGTCTATCTCCCTAGGTTACTAATTTCACCCATAGATTTTCTCGGGGGAGTTATTTTTCTATTAGAGCAAACATGGCTATATTATGAAGCAGAAAGAAAAATCTCCACGATCTAAGATAAAACATGAGGCTTCAAAGAGGCATCACTTAAGTGAGCTGCTTTGGAGGGCTAGGTTGAACCTTTGCTTTTTATTTCCCAGAAGGAATCCCTGGGAGGTAAAATCCGAGAGGCACTGTCCTAAGTAAATGTTCATAATAATCTCTATGCAATTCTGATGAGAAATGGAAGCATCAGGGCCCCACACACTCACACCTCTAATTAGAGTAACCAATAGGGGTAAAGTAACCTACCCCTAATGATCACAGAGCCCACCCAGGAACTTCCATACCCAAGCTAGAGCAGGAAAGTGTGGAAGTAACCACAGAGCGTGCTGGGGACCACTGTGTTATGTTCCAAACGTGACACAATGGTTTCCACACTGTGGAGATTAGTCACCCTCACGCTATCACATGCACACAACCCAAAAACCCAACTGTGTGTTCGATGTGGTCACCTCTGCTTTTCCCCCAGAGAAACAGCTCTACCAAACTATGAGCAAACACTCCCACGGCAGGGAAACAGAAGCTCACTCACCCTCTCAGAAAGCCCAGGAAACACCAAGCCTGGCAACATTCCTATCACTAGAGGAATTCTAAAGCCTCGCTCATAGTTATCAATGGCTTATTTACCCATATAAATGGGAGAAGGAAAGTTTTATTTTTCATTGAGGATGCACAAGGATATGAAGACAAAGTAAAAATTTCCCAAGAGGTTTCAGGTGTTGCTATGAAATCTCAATTATTCAGCTAATACAAGGCGAAAAGCCACAAGATTGGTGGTTTCAACTAAGGCATGTGGATTTTAAGGGCAAAAGGGGCAATGAGACACAGTGAGACAGGATCACTGTCACCAGATGCCACAGATGGGGATGGACCTACCCCAAGCCTCTTGACCACTAGGTTCTAAGTTGAAGTCTGACTTTTCCACCTCACCCCTACAAACCTCCTAGGGCTCCTGGACAACAGAATCAGAATCCAGACACAGGGATGGGCCTCGTCTCCTGTCCCTTGTCCCCTTTCTAAATGCCCTGCCTTGGGTTTCCCAGCCTCCCCTGTACCTCCAACACACCTCCTCTCCAGCCACCAGGGGCTACGATGCCAAAGCCACTGTTGCACTGGACTTGTCAAAAAGTTGACTCAGAACCAGAAACCTTTCTCCCTGGAGCCCTGCCTCCCAGTCAGGCAAGAACAGCTGTTTCTCAGATTGGGATCCACAGACAGTTTTAGAGGACTAAGCCTTCGCTACAAGAAGTGTTACATTGTTTTCACTTCTATAATTTTTTTATTGGGGTAAATATTTTTCACCATATTGCACATGGTGAAACACACAAAACTTAAGTGAACAGTTCCATAAATTGCCACAACTGAGTGTACCAGGAATACTTCATCAGGATGTAGACCTGCTACCCCTCAAAGTTCCCTTGTGGCCATTCGCCCCCACGTACAAAGCACCAACATTTCTGATTTCTAATTTGACCTCTACGATCCTATAGCAAGTAACGGAAGTGCATTCCTGATGGCTGACTTAGACATGTCCGGTGCCCTGCTATCTCAGCACCCACGCCTGCAATGGCACTTTAATCACTCACTACCCAGCAATGCAGGGAAAGCAATGGTTCTCACTGGGGTGGGTATGACCCTTGAGGGAACATTTCAGAACCTGTGGGGAAGGGGACCCTGGGTGATCAGGATGCATTTAGCATTGGAGGCCATCGAAGCTGGACATCTGGAACAACACAGGCAGTTTCTGCTCAGTAAAGACTTGTCCTGCATGACCTCCAGGGGTCTCACAGGCGTTCCTGCTGATGGAAACATATTTACAGTGTTTGAAACTAGCCCCCCAACTCCCTTCCACATTTATATAAAATACATACATTGTTGGCACAAGTTTATATACACTAATTTTTTCAGGAATGCAATCACTGTGAAAATTGAGAGAAGAATGGCCTTTGGCTACCATCGAGACCTTGACCAAGAGTCACTCATCCTTCAGTGGCATTTGGATGGCCACTGAGACTCACCTGTACCCACCCCATGCCAGCTGTCCTGCAGTCTATAGAAAGCACCAGCTCACCTCACTAGATTGTAGTTCAGCTTAGCTCAAGCGTCTGCACACTGAAATGCATCATTTTAATACAAATTGCTTTTATTTCTCCTTAACATCTAAGCATTACATTGATTTTTTAAAGTTATGATGTAGATAAGTTTTATTATATTGTTTCAAAATTATAAAAGGGGTGTTTTAAAATATTTGCATTAAGGGGGGTGCTGGGTTTTAATGAAGTGAGACCCACTGATGGGAAGTGACACCATCTAACTTTTCATTTAACTCTTGGTCATCAGTCATTGGCTGTATTTTCAGGGATCTATGAGTTCTCATGTTTGGGATGCCAAATGTGCAGAGATCCGCATGGCTAGACTCTTCCTGTTCACAGCTCGCTAAACCATGATTACCGAACTGCACTTACAGGGAGGGTCATTTCAAGAGACCACCGAAAACTCACTATTCTCACCTCTTTTTCAGGGATCTTTAAAAGAGAGTTCCCACTTCTCTTTGTGCCAAGAATGCTTTTGCTCCTGAGCACTTTGCTTTCATCTTGAAGACACTGCTAGCTGTGCCCTGCAGGGTTTCCTCTTTCCCATTGCCTACAGGAAAAAGCATTTATGTTGTCAACCTTGGCTACGCATTAGAACTACCTGGGGGGCTTTGAAAACACCCCTGCCCAGCACGCCCCCAGAGATGCTAGTTTGTTTGCTCTGCATCCAGTCCTGGCATTTCCCTGAGTGCTTCAGGCAGTGCTAAGGTGCAGGCAGAGCTAAGACCCAGGCTTCCCTCCACATTCACGGCCCTACTTGGGTAACTTTACCAGCGTCTAGGTCATCCAGGTTTACACTGCACACGTCAAGCCTCATTTCAGGCTCCACTCCATCTCCACTCTTGTTTTCCTTTTCCCCTACTTTTAATTTATGGGACCCCTGTCCTCTCGTGAGCATGAGTCCTCTTGGGAAGTGATAGGTGTCTCCATCAGGCCACCACTATGTGTGAGCTCCTGGATGTGCACGAAGAGGAGACAGCACACAATCCAATATGCAGGTGACTGGGGCCTCAAAGAGCTCTAGCCCCTTTCAGTACTTGGTAAGATAACTCGGTACCAGGGCTTTCCACGTGCTCCCTGCGCTAGACATGGCCAGGAGGCTCCGGCAGCATTTCCTGGAAACACAGCAGACAACCAGAGGAAAAAGAGGCTGCTGACAGTTCTGATCCTCGTCTTGTGCCACCAGCCCACCTCACAACCTCAAGGAGACGAAAATGCAAACCAAGCACCCACTCACAGCAACAGATGGGCAGCATCATGGAGCTGTGCCATGGCAGGTGAACCACAGGTCCCCCTGACAACTTCTTTTCAAATAGCAAGTACCTAGCATATCCATTATGTAGCATAAGAATATGAGGATCTCTGCACTTCTCCACCCACTATGCTGTGGTAGTTTCACCGCAATTGTCCAGCTTTGCCTCTCTTATTACTGAGATGTCTTTTCTGTAATGTCCCAGCTGGCAGGTGGACACTCAACTCGCACTGATGCATCCCGGCCACAGGGTTTCCATCCGCCCTGGTCCCTGTGCATGGCCAAGCCACAGAGTGTAGCTCCACATCGTAGAGCTCCACATTCTAGGAACTGAGGCAAGGGACACCATGAACTTGGAGAATAGCAGCCCTGCAATTCTCTCAGGAACGGCAGAGCTGCATCTATGCCCATCATCTCCTGGTCCTCTCCACTGGAGCTGCTGAGTGGTGTCCTCTAGGCAGCCAGTGCATCCACAGCCTTGTACAAAGGAGCAAATTTCAAAGACCCCCCTTTTGAAGAGAGACTGCTGACATCCTATGTCTTACCAAGAAGACTCACATCCATGAGGGGACAGAGGTTTTCCTTTGTTGTATTCACTGCTGTCTCCCCACCACTCACCACAGTGCCTGGCACATAGTAGATAGTCAATAAATCTTTAATACATTAGTGAATCCAATATTAAGCAGTGTTTCACCAATGGTGAGAGGTTGACTCAAAACATGTCACAGGTTTCAGAACCATTAAAAAAAAAAAAAAAAAAAAAACTTGATGTCACATTATGACATACAAGCAGGGACTATTAGAAACGAGGGGGGCGGGGGTGCTGCTCTGGGCCTGCCAAGGTCATGTAAGAATTCAGATCAAATACCCTTTCCTGAACAGCAATGGAGGCCACATGAGGGCGGACGGGTGCAGGAGAAGCGTCACACACAGCAGCTTGGCAGCTAGCCAGAGACTGAAAATAAATCAGAGTTCCACATCCCTGCCCCAGCAAACCCCATTCCCAAAGGTTCTACCTTTCTGTCTAGCATAAACGTTAACGTCGGATATGAATACAGAATATTAAATGAAATATCAAGTGAGATATCACACAATAAATTAGAAGGGATTGAGAAAGAAAACAACGCCAATAGCCGCTTGGTAAACTGAATGGCAAAAAGGACAGTGAACGTCCCCATGCCACCTCTGGCTTTCCTCAGATCATCAATAGTCATGGAATTCTGTTTCACACATTCAATTTCCAGAAGCCTGGCACCAAACCGCAGTGACTGAGACATCCATCACATTCCTGTGACAAGTGGACCCTTGCTCCCTGGCATCAGGAGCCCAAGTTCATGGTGTCCCTTGCTTCAGTTCCTAGAATGCAGAGCTAAATCACAGGAATGTGCCCATCTGAGGAGATACCCTGCCCCAAAGATAGCGCAGTGGACAGCCACCCCACCCTGGAGCCAGCATCTGCATGGCTTCCCAGTGGCCTTCCTTCCTCCTGGCAGTGCAGAGGAGAAAGCCCTGGCAGGCAGGGACGAGTGGGAGGGAAGACAGAGGAGCCTGGATGCAGAGGTCTTACCCTCCTTCAAGACATCATCCTCCAACAAGTTAGTCACCTAAGCTTCTGCTTCCTCCTCTGAAAAACAAAGGTGATGACAGCACCCTCCTCACAAGACTGTAGGGAGGATAAAAGACCAGTCGCTGTAAACAGTCTTATAAACTGTAAAGTGCTGGGCATGCCTGCTGTAAATAATGAGTGTCTTCTCAGAGCCTACTTGCTCGTAGTTACATTCCCTAGCACCATTCTTTATCTGGAGGGGCAACAAGTTACCCTTCCCAGTACGGTTAAGGCCTCAGCCCTTACCTTGTTAAGGAGACTGACCGTCCTGAGCCTAACCTCTAAGAGGGACCCTCCCGAACCTGTAGAACGTAGCCAGATAGAAAACCTGACAGTCATTCACACGGGAAGTCACACACCTACTAGAACCCACCTCCAGAACAATCTGCAAGTTCCTTCCAACGACCTGAACAACGTTAACTCCAGCTCCACACAGGAAGCACTAGCAGACCTCACTGCCATCCCTTCTTACACAACACACTCTGACAGCCAAGTACAACTCACGGAGGACGCTCACGGCGCCCTGCAGAGCGGGGCACTCCTAGGTGTCAAGGCCGGGTCCGTCTCACCCCTACCTAGTCCCCAGATGCTCCAGCTTCCTCGTACCTGGACGGGCGGCCTTGGAGGGTGATGGGATCCCAGCCCCCGGCGGAACCCGGCTCAGCTCGGAGGGGCGAGAGCCTTAAGAGCCGAGCGAGGAGTGCTTCGCAGAGCGGGCGCGCGACTGTCACATTCCTGCCGCTCCCTGGGGCGCGCGGGGCAGGCCGGCGCCCCCACTGCCCGGCCCGGCCGCCCTCCCGCTCCTCCCGGCCGGCGCCGCGCGCTCCGAGTCGGCTCCGGGCGGCGGGCAGTAGCTGCGCCCGCCCTCGCGGCCGGGAACTGCCGGGCGCGGCTCTGGCTCCAGCCCCGCCGCTGCGGGGGCGGGGAGCGGGCGGAGACGGCTCGGCTGGGCCAGTCCGCTGGCGGCGAGCGAGCTGGCCGGGTGTCCCCAGCTCGCCACCCGGAGGAGTAGGGGCAGCTGGACAGACCCCTCCGGACGCCGCCCTGCCTCAGGCAGCCCGCAAGGGTCCCGCCGGCTCCAAAACTTTGGAGAGCTGCCGCGCGCTCCCGAGTCGCGGCCCGGCTCCTCCAGGGCTGCGGCGGCTCCACTAGAGTTAGTTGAGACAACTCACCTAGCCACCACGACCTGGCTCTACTACCCCCATGGAGCCTGGCGGCGACCCGCGAATTGAGGTGGCGACTGCAGGGCATCAGATCCCGAAGCAAACGCTCGCCAGAGCGACCTCTGGAGCTTGGTGCCTGGCCCCGGGCTCTCTCCGACTGGCTTTGTGCACTAATTTCTTTATACCTCCGTTTCCTCTTCTGTGAAAAGGGATCATAACAGCACTCATCTCATCTCCGGAGTGGTTGAGAACAGTAAAAGAAAAATGAGCTAATATATATAAAATAGTGCCAGGCCCAGAGCTGATACTACTCACGCGTCATCTGCTGGTTTCATTGTTGCTGTTACGCGCCCGGATGAAAAAAGCAATTTAAGTGTCATACCATAAAATCTTGATACCACACTTGGGGGCAGACAGGGTTTTTAAAATTTTAAACTTCAAACCCATTTATGCCCACCAGCTCACTTTGTCAATGAGAATTCACACCCAGGGGAATGGAAGGATGGCCAAGGTCATGCAGCGAACGCCTGGCAGGATCACACCTTGGGTTCCTTGCAGGGAGGGGAGGGGAGGGCGCTGTGGTCAAGTCTGCAGCTCCCTCAGGCTTTTCCCCTCCACTTCGCTAGTCTTCAGCAAGTGACTGGCCCCTCCAGCTTGTTTAGAGGTCTTCATGGGCCATCCTCCAAGAAGACTTTTAATAAATGATGATAGCTTCCTTCCTTCTAGTACACACCGCCCCTTCCTGCATCCCTTTCAGACTGGGCAGGCTCTTGCTCGCCTAACCCACCCCTGGATATGCCCCTTTAAAAACTCAAGAATTGAGGTAACCTGAGCCTCAGCTGTCCTGGAGCAACTCCAGGCTGGAGGAAAAGATGAAGGAATGAGCAGCAGAAAGAAGCTCATCTGCCCTAAAAGCTGTCTTACAACCTGGCATGATGACAATTTCTCATTCTTAAACAATCTGGTTCCAGAAGCTTTTATGGTTCCTTTTTCTTGAGAAAGCAGGCTTTCATCAGAGGCCAGTGACGTAGCATGATGAGAATTCCTTAACAATCCCAGCTCTCAATATTCCTTTACACAGCAGAGGATCTCACAGCCTTGACTCCACCCAGAATCACAGAAGGACATGACACTCCTGTATTCAGATCAGTTACATCAGAGTCTCTGGGGCTGAGGCCCAAAGGCAGTGTTGGTAAAGCTCCCAGGTGATTCCAGTGTGCAGCTAGGGTTGCAAGCAGTTGTTCCTCTAAGCTCCCACAGTGATGCCATTACTGTGAATCCTCCAACTGAAGGCCGCTTTAACCACATGTTCAAATGGCAGTTCTGAAAGCTACAGCAGGTGGGCCTGGCTGGATGCTGTGGAACCAGCCCAGAAGCACTATGATGGTGAACACAAATTCGTCTTTCCATTTACATAACAAAGGTTTTCAAGCAGTTTACAAGTAGGAAGTGAAATTGATTTGTGCAACCATGTAGAAATAAAATCTATAATTTTTCTCTTTTGTACGTGTTGTCCCCTTTCAGCCACTGCTGCCCGGTGTCCTGCTAGACATGCAGGCCTCTAGACCCTGGTAGGACTCTCAAACACCCGCCCAACACAGAAATGGAATTGGAAGACCTCCTCTTTCTCACCTGATAACCACTGTTCTATTTGGGACTTGAAGTCACCTCCCTCACTCAGTTGTCCTGACCACTTTCACTGACTCTCTCCTTCCCTTTATTTCCTTTCCTTGGATAACTGGTGTGCCTGCCTGCCTCACTCCATCCCCTGGATAGGAGGTTCCCATAAGGTAGAGACTATAATCCCTGTATCCCTATCTCAGCACCACAAAAATGCTCTGAGAGCACATCAACATGCTTCACTGCAAAGCCTACCGCTTACACTGACATTGTATACTAGTGACGCAATCCAATGGTCCACCTCTTGGACAAAAACTTACAAGACACAGAAATAGCATTCTTAGCCTCTGGACACCTTCCGGGGTGTCTCTCTCCCACCTCTGAAATGCTTATCATTCAGGAGACTTGACTGAGACCCTGTCCCCCGATGGTTTTCAGTTTCTCCTCCACTGGTCTAGCTGATCAGATCCCAGGACCCTCTTTGGGAAGAGTCTCTGATAATGCACATGAAACAAAATCATATTGACCGACACAACATAATCCAATGCCTGAAAAATAAAACATCTCCTATGGCACATGTGGCAGGACATTTTGAAAGACTGTCCATTATAAACATTAAGGCTAGGCTTGAAAGAAGAAGTATTTTATGCTTTTCTTCATTGAACCTCCAAAGCCAAAGTATTGGACAACTTAGACCATAACATTTACATCATAAACCATGGAGTACAGAAGAATGTGTGATAATGTCAAGCTATTTGTTTTTGTTCCCACTCCAAGGAACAGAGTTGATCAGCAGGTGGGAAGGGGAGAAGCAGAGGGAGGAGGCTGCTGTTTACTAGACCCTGAAAGGTCTCTGAGGGGTGACTCAAAGCTTCCACTCTTCAGCACCACCTAACAAGAGAAATCCTGGTGTATTAGGCCATTCCTACGTTGCTGTTAAAACAAACAAACAAAAAAACCTGAAACCGAGTGATTTATAAGAAAAGAGGTTTAATTCTCTCATGGGTCTGCAGGCTATACAGGAAGCATGGCACTGGCATCTGCTGGGCTTCTGAGGAGGCCTCAGGAAACTAACATCATGACAGAAGGTGAAGGAGGTGCAGGTACGTCACATGGTCAGAGCAGGAGGAAGTGAGAGAGAGGTGCGGGAGGTGCCACTCACTTCTAAATGACCAGATCTCATGTGAACTCAAAGCAAAAGCTCGCTTATCACCAAAGGGATGGCCCAAGCCATTCGTGAGGGATCTACCCGCATGATCCAACCAACTCCCACCAGCCCCAACCTCCAACATTCGGGAGTACATTTTAACGTGAGATTTGGTCAGGGACAAATATCCAGACTGCATCACCTGGACTCCTCCTGAGGGAAGAGGTTGATGGAGAAGACTGGAAGAGAGGAATGCCACTTGGTTTCCCAGGCCTAGTTCTGGACTTCACCAGGGTCATAGCAAAGCCCTGTGTCCAACATGACCTGAGCCAAAGAGCAGGCCTGGCAGCAGATATGCCTGGGCCTCGGGACAGGCTGCCTCGAGAAAAGTCCAGTGCATCCCAGAGTGTTCAGGTAAAGCAGCTGAGAGTCCCCAGACACTCAAAGGGGGCAGTGAAGAAGCTAAGAAGACCAGAACCCCTCCTGGGACACCAGGACAACCATTCTTCAGCTCTGTCCACTTCAGCCCCACCACCTGCAAAGAACTCCATTGATCCTTCAGAAAAAACAAATGCAGAGTTTGGAAGGAAAGAATTCTGAAGAGATTGTGTTCCTACTCCCAGAGAGACTGAGTCTTGAACCAGTGGAGACAAAACAACTCTAAATTAGTGAGATCTTTTTCTACCATCAGGTGGAAATGAGAATTCCTAAGTCAAGTTGACTTCAATTGTAAAGAAATAAAGAAAATTACATTTTTGCACAGAGGGCCTCTGTGATTCTTAATTTGCTACACATATTTTTGTTATTTATGGCACTGCCGGTAATCTCTCACAGAACCACAACACAGATTGGAAACCACTGTCCTAGATGGACTTCCTTCTACAGCCTAGGTTTGTTTTCCCACCTCTCATACATTTTCCATCTGCTGACTTTCAAGTAACTATTTTCTTATCTACATTTCGCCTTACTCTTTCTCACTACAACTTCTCAGTTTCAATCTACTGAACACTCTCCCTTTCCCTAGGCAATTGGTGGTGGGCTACTATGATCATCTTTCCATTCAAATTCCTCTGATTTAATAAGACCTTTACCAACCAGAAAGCCACATGTGAACAGGAAATAAGAGCTGATGAGAAAGTGTGACATATTTCATAAGGCGGTCACAGGCAGTAAACCATTTCTTAACCTCTTTAATAAGAGAAGGAAGATAAGACATAAGTGACAGGCAGACCAGCCAACTGTTTGTTCTAATTGCAGCTTGAATCTTGCTCAATGAAGGCAAATGACTGAAAGAGGCTTCTTGCACCTGGTTTTTCTCATGTTAACAGATAAAGCACAGTAAGTTCCAGAGGCCAATAGACTTGATGACATCCAAGTACTATTGCACCTAACAGAACCAGATTGGTGGCCTCTGTCTCTCATGTCACTGGCTTCTGATTGCTTTAACACATAAAATTTGAAGCACCAGGAAATGAACTGTCCATGGCCACCCAAGAGGCAGCCCTTCCCATCATCTAAGAAGTGCCTATTCTAACCTCTGTGCTTCATCATATGCCAGACATGTGACAAGAATACAACCCTTTTTAAACTTATTCTTAAATTTAATACTCTTTCCCTTGTAATTCCACACAGTCCCACCAATCTTTGGTTTTCTGCAATTTTTTGTAACTGATCTCTAAGTTTTGTCACTTTTCCTTTTACACAATTAATTTCCAAAATCTAGATTTTCATGTTGGAGTCTTTCAGCCTTTTAATCTTCCTGAATATAACTGTCAATGTATTTTCTCTAGGTGGCTTCCTTTTAATAAGATCAATGTAGTAAACTAGAGATAACTGCAAATTCTTTGCTCCTCATCTAATTTAGAGATAAAGTCTAATTTTCCTCCTCTTGAATCTGGACTGGCTTAGTGACTTGTTCAAACAATTTCAACCAATAGAATGTGGTGGAATTGATTTTCTGGGATTTCTGACTCAATAATAAAAAGCCTTTCAGGTTCTTCCTGGGCCTCTTAGAACACTCAGTCTTGATGCCCTGAGCTGCCAGGTAAAGACCATAACTGTCCCAAGACCACCATCGTGTTAGGAAGCTTGAGCCACATGTAGACCATGTACAGGTGCTCCAATCCACAGCCCCAACAGTCAGCCACAGTACATTTCAGCCATGGGGTGCACCATCTTGGATGTTAGGCCAGTCAACTCTAGTTAGTGGCTGTCTGGCTACATCTGCATGACAGGCCCCAAAATGAGAACCACCTAGCTGAGCCTTATCAACCCACAAAATCATGAGAGATAATAATACAATGTTGTTTTGAGTCATCGAGTTTCAGGGTAGATTGTAGCACAATAATAGACAATCAAAACAATAACTGTCATAGTTCTCCATAGCTTATCTTGTACTGTATAACTTCAGTCTAGCATGCAAGGTGTCTCAGAATTAAAATAACACCTATCCTCCCTTCTCCAGCATCACCTCTGAGCAATGTCCAATTACGAAGGGCTTCCTTAAGATTATTATTATTATGACCAGCAAACAAATAAAAACTGAGAACTATGAGATGGTCAAATAGGTTTAGTTTTGAATATACTATTTTGAGTAAAAGAAGTAGCTATAACTATGTACTTTCAAGGAAATGCTAACTAGAATGATTTTGTTTCTAGTGTTGTTATTCAAAGATTTTCTAAGAACTACTAACACAGCCCATGAGAAGTAAGTCTCCACTAGTAAAGACACTTGGAAGAGCAAACAGCAGGCCACTATCAGCAAAGGAAGAATAAAAATCTGGTCAGATGCAGGAGTGCCATATTTATTTAATCATTTCCCTAATGTCCAAATATTACATTCACATCCAACCATTCCTCTTATATTTCTTCAGCACAAACAACTTGGCAACAGCTCAGCAATAGGTGAATGACTTTCCATCAAGAATTACTGTTATCCAGCTGGGCACAGTGGCTCACACATGTAATCCCAGCACTTTGGGAGGCCGAGGGGGCTGGATCACGAGGTCAGGAGTTCGAAACCAGCCTGGCCAACATGGTGAAACCCCGTCTCTACTAAAGATACAAAAAATTAGCTGGGCATGGTGGCGCACGCCTGTAATCCCACCTACTTGGGAGGCTGGAGCAGGAGAATCGCTTGAACCTGGGAGGCAAAGGTTGCAGTGAGCCAAGATCGCGCCACTGCACTCTAGCCTGGGCGACAGAGTGAGACTCCATCTCAAAAAAAAAAAAAAAAAAATACTGTTATCCATGACTGCCCTGAGGGAGAATGGGAGCTAGAAAAGCTCCCTGCCTTGGCCCCAGGGGTTGGGAGAAGAGGTGATAGGACCTCTGATTCCTTCTTTGCTTCTTGCACTATCATGAATAAATTCTGTCTTAGGAGCCTGGATGGCAGTGCTGAGTTGTTCCTACTCTGGGATGGTTAGACCTGCTGATGAGCTCAGCATACCATCTAGAATATAAGCTTGTTTGTCCTCAGAGGCCAAAGCCACTGGATCTTGAGTCCTCCTGAGAGAGAGAATAATAGAAGCCTATCATCTGAATTCCCCAGTAATGGCATGAAAGTCTTAGGACCCAGAACTGGAAAAGATTTTGGGCAGAGGTTCCCTGAGTGTGACTTAGGCATGGGGTCTCAGAAGGTGGCTACGGGATTCCCCTTTTTTCCTCTAGATCTGTGCTATGCAATTCATGTAGCCTCTGGAAACATGTGACTATTTAAATTATTTGAAATTAAATGAAATTTTAAAATGTAATCCCTCAGTTGCACTAGCCACATTTCAAGAGCTCAATACCCACACATTTGCTAAAGGCTATCATATTAGACAGAACAGATATAGGACATTACTTCACTGCAAAATGTTCATTGGACATAACTGCTTAAGGTTTAGATAATTCAGGGACTATAGAACAAAGGTCCTTCTCTGGAAAGCCAGTCTTCATCCAAAATGGACAATCTGGTCGTTTTAAATCCATACTCAAGCAAGAATCTTCTTCACACTCTTCCTCTTTCCTTTTGATCAACCAGGTGATCATTCATTTTGTATTTCATTGCTTGATCAAATCCTACCTGCTCTCACATGTCCTCTGGATATTAGGTTCTCAGTTTGAATAATATTATAATTGTTATATTCATTAACATAATACTTTGTAAATACAAGGATTCATGCCAATATTCTAATTTTTCTAGTAAAAATAAATGTAAGATCTTCAGAGACAGGAATGCATGTACTTTGTAGGGGTGAGGAATGTCTTCATCCCCTATCCCAAAACACTCATGGGCAACTCAATCAATGCTCAGAATGTCAGAGGCAGTCAGCTAAAAAGAATGTAAAGCATTTTTTATTGTAGGTATTGCCCCAAATCAACAAGAGTGTTTATTACCTTTTGATTTAAAAACAAAACAAAACAAAACAAAAAAACAGATTTTAATAGCATTACATTAGCCAATAAAATTGTAAAATATTACCATGTTCCTCATTTTGTCATTCCTTTTTGTTTATTCTCCAAGAAAAACAAATGAGTTATGGTCCTCTGCCCTGTTCCTTTGACATATTAACTGTGTGCTGCCCCCACAGTGATATCCAGCAGAGGCAACACTGTGGTTCCCAGGCATGGTATCATGAAGGACCCAGAAACAGAGCTGGTTATTACGTTTGGATTTAAGACCCTGAAACAGACTGCAGAGAGAGCAGCCTAAGCCAGGAAGGGTAGGGTGCAGAGAATCTTACCGACAAGATACATTGTTGTCAGGCACATCATGGTTATTCTACGAGGGCAGAAAATGAGTCTACTGTCCACTGCACCAGTCCACTTCAACATACTAGATCTGTGCATATAACTTTGGCCAGATGTATTCCTGTTTTTCATAGTACTGGATGCTATTGTGAAGGCTATTGTTTTTAAATTTCAATTCCTGAATGCTCATTGCTAGCATATAAGTATACAACTGATTTTTGTATATTGATCTTATAACCTACAAAACTCACTTATTAGTTCTAGTAGATTTTTAGTAGATTCCATAGGGTTTCCTACATAGACTACCATGTTGTCTATAAATAGAATTTCTTTTCTTTTCCAATCTGGATACCTTTTATTTCATAGATTGACTTTTTTTTTCTGTTTTGGCACCAGCTAGATCCCATAATACAATGTTAAATAGAAGTGGGGAAAGTGGATGTTCTTGCCTTGTTCCTGATCCTGGGAGGATAGCTTTCATTAAGTATGATGTTGAGCTCAGTAGACCTAGGTTGCAGTGAGCCGACATCTGTGCCATTGTTGGGTTGAAGAAGTTTCCTTCTATGACTAGTTTGCTGAGAGTTTTCACCAGGAACAGATTTTGGACTTTGTCCAGTGCTTTTTCTGCATCTGTTGAGACAATTATATGATTGTTTTTCTTTTTTTAGTTTCATTACTATAGTGAATTACATTTATGGATTTTTCCAATGCTAAGCCAACCTTATATTCTTGCGATAATACCTACCTGGTCATGATGCATTAGCTTTTTTATATACTGTTGGATTTGATTTACTAGTATTTTGTTTAGAATTTTATATCTATGCTCATGAGGAATACTGGTCTGTACTTTTCTTGTAATGTCCTGTTTGGTTTTGATAGCTGGGTAACATTAGCCTCACAGAGTTGGGGAGAACTCATGAGTTGAAAAGCATTTATTCCTATTCAATTTTCTGGAAGAGTTCAAGTAGAATTACTATTATATTGTTCTTAAATGTTTGGTAGAATTCACAAGATGTGTTGTCTGGGTCTGGAATTTGCCTTGCAGGAAGATTTTTTTTTTTTTTTTTTTTTTTTTTTGAGACAGAGTCTTGCTCTCTCGCCCAGGCTGGAGTGCAGTGGCGTGATCTCGGCTCACTGCAAGCTCTGCTTCCCAGGTTCACACCATTCTCCTGCCTCAGCCTCCCGAGTAGCTGGGACTACAGGTGCCCACCACCATGCCCAGCTAATTTTTTGTATTTTTAGTAGAGACGGGGTTTCACCGTGTTAGCCAGGATGGTCTCGATCTCCTCAAGATCCACCCACCTTGGCCTTCCAAAGTGCTAGGATTACAGGTGTGAGCCACCGCACCTTGTGGGAAGACTTTTAACTACAAATTCCATTTCTTTAATAGATAGAGGGCTAGTCAAGTCATCTATTTCTTTTTGAATGAAGCTGGTAGCTTGGGTCCTTCAAAGAATTAATCTATTTCATCTAAGCGTATATGTTTTATGCGTAATTTTCTTCCTAGTATTCTCTTATTATTCTTTTACTATTTGTAGTATAGTGTAGTGATATCACCTAGTTCCTACCACTGATTGTTCTGCCTTCTCTTTTTAATCCACAATCAATCCAGCTAAAGGTTTATCAATTTTATTGATTTTCTCAAAGGTGTCATCCCTTTGGTGTCCTTGATATTCTTGATTGTATTTCTGTTTTCTATTTAGTTGCTTTCTGCTTTGATCTTTATTATGTCTTGTCTTTTGCTTGTTTGGTGTGTAATTTATTCCTTTTTCTAGTTGCTTAAGGTGGAGGCTATGGTCACCAATTTCACAATTTTCTTCTTTTTTAAATAGGTATTTAGTGCTAAAAATGTTCCTATAAATGATACTGTATCACCCTACATATAAGAACCCTACAGTAGTATAGTTTCATTTTCCCTTGCCTCATCTTTGTGCTATTTTGTCATTCATTTTACTTTTACATATCCTATAAACCTCACACTACATCATTATTACTTCTGTTTAAATAATTTTCATTTAAAGACATTTAAATAATAATTTGGCATTTCTAGTGCTCTATCCTTTGGATAGATCCAGATCTCCATCTAGTATCCTTTTCCTTCTGTCTGAAGGATTTCCTCTAACATTTTTGTAGTGCAGGTCTGTTGGTGATGAATTCAGCTTTTATATATCTGAAACGGTTTTATTGTGTCTTTGTTTCTGAAAGATATTTTCACTGTGTATAAAATTCTTGGTTGACAGTTGTTTTTTCCTTTAGTGTGTTAGAGATCACGCTCCAAACTCTTCTAGCTTGCATTGTTTCTGTGAGGAATCTGCTATCACCTATGTCACTGCTGTTTCTTGGTAGGCATATTTTTTTCCTCAGGCTTCTAAGATTTTTTCTTTATTGCTGATTTTAAGAAATTTAATTATGATGAAATGATGTGTTTGTCCTCAAGTTTCTTAAGGTTCACTGAACTTCTTGGGTATGTGGGTTTGTAATTTTCAGTTCAGCTTGGAAAAGCCCTCGCCATTATTTCTTCAAATATTTTTTTCTGTCACTCCCTTTTTCCCTTGAGCGACTTCAATTACATGTGTGTTTTCGTGACTTGAAATTTTCCCACTGTTTCGTGATGCTCTGTTCTCTACTTGTTAGTTTTCCTCCTCTGTGTTTTTTTTAATATAGTTTCTATTGTTATGTATTTAGATTCACTAATCTATTCTTCTGCAATATCTATTCTACTATTAATCTCATCCAGTCATTTTTTTTTTTACCTCAGAAATTGTAGTTGTTATCTCTAGAAGTTAGATACAGGCATTTTCACATCTTTTACTTCTCTACTTACCTCTTTGTGTTTATGGAATACAGTTATAACAACTGTTTCCATGTCCTTGTCTGCTAATTCTAACATCTCTAGGTTGGTTTTGACTCATTTTCCTCTCCATTATTATCACCCTTACTTGCAGACCTGGTAATTTTTTGGTTGAATGCCAAACATTGTGGATTTTAACTTGTTAGCTGCTGAATATTTTTGTGTCTTGGGATGCATTTGAGTTATTGAGAATAGTTTGATTCTTTTGGATCTTACTTTTAAGACTCGGCAGACAGGACCACAGCACCATTCACTCTAGGACTCATTTTATCCCACTTCTGAAGCTTGACCCTTATGAGTCCTCTAACAAATGCCTGTGACTTATGAGACTTTCTAGTCTGGCTGGTGAGAATAGGAATTATTCCTCCTCTTGTCCACTATTTCATCTAATGTTTTAGGGAGGTGATTTTTCTGACTTTGGGTAGTCTTCTCACACGCACTGGTGTGCCGAATTCTTGAGTGGGACCCTCTGAACTGAAGAGCTTTGAAGCTCTTCCTCTCTATAGCTTTCTCCTTTCCTGTGAATTGTAGCTTCCTTGATCTCCCTTGGTTCTCAGCTCTGTCTCATCAAGTCAGGAAGTTCACTGGACTCTGCCTGGGTCACCCTTCCCTGTGCCATGGCCTGGAAAGTCTCTCACATCAGTAAGCCAGAGAAGTCATAGGGCTTTGTTTTCTGCATCTCAGGGATCACTGTCCTTCCTTAGCTGATGTGCGGTTCTTAAAAACCCTGGTTTTGTATATTTTGTCCAGTAATTTAGTTGTTTCTTATGAGAAAGTAACTCTAGGGCCTATTACTCAATCCTGGCTGGCATCAGAAATCAACTGACATAGTTTCTGAAGTTCATCAGTGAAGATGCCTGAGATTCTTTACACATGCCCATCCCCACCCTGCAAGTTCTTTTTTAGACTTTGGTTGAAAAGGTTTTTGATATCTTTATAAAACATAACCAAGAATTAATACATTTTAGTCAAAACCAAGACTTTTGGGGAAGGAAGTAAACTGTGAATGATGTCAGATAAAGAAAAGCCTGGCAGCTGTCAGGCCCCAGAGGCAGAGAGAGAAGACGCACCGGCCTGGATGGAAAACCCCCAAGGTTGTGCCACCAAGAGCGAAAAGGAAAGAACAGCTGTCAAGGAAAGAGGAAAGGTAGAGTGAGGAAGACATCTAAAGGTCAAATCTACTGTCTCCAGGGTTGCCAAATCTAAGAATTTTGAAAGAAGAATCATTAACATTTGTGACTGCTTGAACACAGGCACCAGGAGGAAGCTGAGAGGGAATATTGAGAATGTTCAAAAACATTATTACAAAGAAAATGATGTGATATTATTGGTTCTCAAAGGTTCCTGAGATCCTTTCAGAGTCCTCAAGGTCAAAACTACTTTCATAATAATTCAAACACGGTATGTGTCTTTTTCATACACATGTACAGGGGACTTTTCCAGAGACTGCATAATGTATAACTTCTCCAACATTGAATGCAGAAGCAGATATGAGAACTTATCTGTATTCTATTGAGCTAAGCATTAAAGAGATTCACAGAACAATGTAAACAAAGTAAAAAAAAGTAATTCTTTTTGATACTTTTGTTTTTTAAAAATAATTGTTTTTATAAAAGAGATTTATGTTAACAGGCAATGAGTGTATCCGCATTTTTAAATAATTGCTAAAATTTTATATTTTTGACTTTGGGCATGGGTGCGTGTGTGGAATGGGAGGGCGCGCTGTCCATGGGTGTCTCTGGCCTGTGCCGCCCAGATCTGGTGTTAAAAGTGAGGATCCAAAGTGAAACTCCAGTGAACCTCAGGACCACCAGGTGACCAGGAGGCAAGGTCTATAAGGATACTTAAAGCTCATTACACATGGTACTCTATGGAAGGAAGTGTCAATGCTATGGAAAACAACCCCGATAGAGAGAACATCATGAGAGTTTGGAATGACTACGTTATTGGCAATGCCATCATTGTTACAGAAAAGCCATGAAAGCCATCAAGCCTGAAACAACAAATTCCTGCTGGAGAATGCTGTGTCTAGAAGTGCATGGCTTCACAGGATTTATGACTGAGCCAATCAATTAAATCATAAAAGAGGTTGTGCGTATGGCAAAAAAACAAAAAAAGTAGGGGTAAAGGGTTTCAAGATATGGGTCTTGGATTAATTCAGGACCTAATAAACGCTACACCAGAGAAATTCACAGTAGGTGACTTGATGGAGATGAGTGCTTTCGAACCAGTGCCAGATGATGAGGAAGAAGTCATAGAGGATGCAGGACCAGGAAACAAGTTGACTTTAGACACTCTGGGGGGAGGGTTCCAGTTATTCAAGAATGCTTTTGACTTCTTTTATGACATGGGCCCTTCTATGATACAGGCAATAAGATTAAAGCAAATGATAAAGAAATATTCATACTGTATAAAAACATTTTTAGAGAAATGAGAAGACAGGAATTCAGATAGAAATTATGGTGTATTTCTGTAAAGTTACACCAAGCGTGCCTGCTTCTTCTGACTACTCTTCCACCTCCTCCCTATCTTCCACCTCTATCACCCTGAGACAACAAGACCAACGCCTTGTCTTCCTCCTCCTCAGCTTACTCGATGCAAAGGCAACAAGGATGAAGATCTTTATGATAATCCACTTCCACTTAATGAATAATAAATGTATTTTTATAAATTAAAAATAATTTATTTTTTAATTTCTCAGTTTTAATATCGAATGTGGTTAATAGCAATGGAATTAACCAGGTAGACGGAAGGTCTTTAAAGTTCTGGAGAGTTTTTAAGAGTATGAAGGGGTCTTTGGACCGAAAGTTGGACAACGTCTGCTGTACATAAAGCTTCTGCAGCCCTCTGAGACCACTGCGTAGTTCATGAAAGTGTCTACATAGGAGCAAGAAGAAAGGACAGACCAAGAGGTCAGAAGAGAGGGGCACCCTCATCAACAGCTGCTTCATCCCTGACCCTGATTTCAAAGCAATACTTCGCAGCACAGCAGCCCCTGTCAGGTTCACCATAAGGACCTACGTCCTAAGTCATCACTGAGATATGAACTGCTCTTTAGGGGGCCCAAATCCTGCCCTGAATTCCCCAAAATCACCAATTCCCTTTCCAATGAACTGCACCACAGCTTTCTTAACTGTTCATCTGACCTATGCTCAATAATTGGCCCTTATGCAGGAATGAAATATCTAGATTTCAAGCACCTATCGGGTTCCTGACCATGATTTAGACACTTCAATAGGACATCACATTTAATGCTCATAAGTATGAATGGTATTACTACTTTTGTTTGGGAGGGAGGTTTTTTTGTAGGTTTTTGGGGTTTTCATTGTTGGTTTCTTTTGTTTGTTTGTTGTTGAGACAAGGTCTCACTCTGTCACCCAGGCTGGAGTGCAGTGGCACCATCTTGGCTCACTGCAGCCTCAATCTCCTGGGCTCAAGTGTTCCTCCCACCTCAGCCTCCCAAGTAGCTGAGACTACAGGCCTGGACCACCACACCCAGCTTATTTATTGTTTACTTTTTTATTTTTGTAGAGACAGGGTCTTGCTATGTCACCCAAGCTGGTCACAAACTCCCAGCCTCCAGTGATCTTCCTGTATCAACCTCCCAAAACTCTAGGATTACAAGAGTGAGCCACTACACTGGCTACTACTCTTGTTTTGCAGACGGCAACGGACATCATAGAGAGAAGTTAAAGAACTTGCCCAAGATTACCCAATGAGTAAAATAACTGAACCAGGATCCAACACACTCTCCAAAACTGACGGTTTTCCCCCTTCACATTGCTGCCTTTTACTGTTCTACCATTGACCACTGCCATTGTTTTTGAAGTTAAAAATGACCCTAAAATACGTAGGAGTTTGAGATTTGCTCTCTAGAACTAGAGGAAGTGCAGAATGATGGTTACTAACATAGGCAATAGAGCCCAACTGCCCCAGATGTATCCCAGCTCTACTATATACTGTCTGTGTGGCACTAAGAAAGTCACTTAACTTCTCTTATGCCTCAATTCCCTTGACGGCAAAATAATGTTATCAGTAGTCTCCACCTTATTGGGTTGTTGGGAGAACCAAATAAGTTAACACATAAAAAAGTATTTAAACATAGTCAATGATAGAGATGATCATTACCTGCCAAACATTCATTATATTTGGGTACTTATATACTCAGCCTCTTTGAACTTTTACAATGAGCGTAATATACCTATTTAGTAATACCATAGAGGTATTGAGAAAATTACAGAAAATTTGTGTATCTGACAGTATTTCTACTATGCAAATAAGCAAATGTTACTGGAGCTTCATTAGGCATAAACTCATAGTGTGATGTCATTTTGGAATAGGGAGTTTTCGGGTAAAGAGCAAGCTAATATTTCTGGCTAACAGAGTATATACAAGTCACCACAGCCGATAAATTCCTCATTCCAAAAGCACCAACCGAAACCACATTTAAAAAGGAGGGTATTTCGACACAAATACTCAAGTCTAAAGTAACCAAGTGTAAAATGCATAAATAACTTGATCTCTGCATGATAGGACAGCAAACTCCGTCAATATGTGAAGAACTATTGAGAATTGAAATCTAAACACTCAAAGATAATAAAGAACTTAAAGGAAACAAAAGGTTGGCTTGCAATGAGAAGTTTCACAACATTTTTTACGTAAACTCAGAAATCTAATTATTGCCATGTCAAAGTGGTTTTGTTTCTCTTCATTTTCATTGTTAAAAAGTTCTATCCAAACTTGAATCATTTCCTGTCCTGATAATTGCAGTATGGCTTTCTCATTCCTCCTACACTACTAATATCCAAATCACTATTGCCAAAGAGATTTTCCTCTCTTGTTGCCAAATAGGTATCCCAGATCACTGGATGTTGCATGGACACACACACACACACACACACACACACACACACATCTCTGTCTTACCTGAAGTCCCTACTGGGGCTTCCTATCATGTGTCACCATCTGACTTACTGTATATATTCCTTCTTGATCTTGTTAATTAACTGTCTATCCCCTCTAGAATGTAAGCTCCATGAGGGTAGGTTTTGATCTGTTTTTTACACTGTTGTATTATCATTGTCTTGAATGAAGCCTAGTAGGTGGTAGATGCATTTTATATATTTATTGGATGAATAAATGTGTCATTTAACTCTGCCCATTAAAGGTTCTTGCACTTGATTTCAATATTTTTCAATTTCTTCCATTTAATAATATTTTCTCTTCTCTCCCTCAACTCTTTTCCACAACCCATTATAGCTATCTCTGCCATCTTTGCCTCCTCTCACCATGCACTGTCCATGAATGTGCCGGTATTAATTTTAGGACAACCTGTCCTGGATCCTTCTGAAGCTAAGTGGGGAGCTGACTCACCCAATGGGACTTCAAAGGATTGAGACCCAGGGCAAACTGTTCCTCACTTTTGACAAAGCAGGGGGCCTGAACATGACACTGGGCAAAGCAGAGAAGGGAGAGGCTGAAATCTGGATCACCAGTCAACCATCTCCAGGACAGCCACACCCAAGGGCTCACAAGAGGAGTTTGCACAGGAGCTTAGAACAACCTTCTAGGCTGACAAGGGGGCCTCTGCATTAAAAGGGCCGGGAAGAGAACTGAACCTACTAACATTCTTCACTGAAACCCAGCTCCTTCAAACCCAGACTGGACAGCCATTGGCCCAAGATATGTCAGAGGGATCCAGTGAGTCAGAGAGAGGCATGGCTTGAATCAGTGGTTCCCATGCCTAGCTGTGCAGCCTCTTGGACATTCTAGAGCCCTACCTGAGCAGAATCTCTACAGACAGTGCCTGGGAATTAGCTATAACCTAAAGGAGTTTTAAATACAAGCAGGAGTATTTTTGGTTGGGTGCGCATCTACCAGGCAGAAGTTGGGGCTACCAGACATTTTGCAATACCTAGGACAGCGCAGCACAACAAATTGTCCTCTATCCTAAAAAAAAATAAAACCTTTCAAACATCTCACCAGACCTCAATGGAGGTAAAATCTGAGTTTGAAGCCTAGCTCTGTTTGTCATATAAACACAAAGTATTTTTTGCACAGTTTTAATACGTATTAAATTTTCCAGAAAAGCAGCTACCGTGTCAATTGAGGACAAGCTGAACTTGATTTTCTTCTGAAAGTTTATAAAAGATCTTTCACGATGGGGGGGAAAAAATCACATCCCCAACAGGAATGCCACTCATTCTATTTGGCTCTCCAGCGAGGCACAGGCTGTTTCAGTCTGCATTTGCCGCTGCTGCATTAAAGACTTCTCTGTGTATAGCTCAAGCATCTGACAACTTCTTTCTGTCTTCTAGGTCAGTCATGTCTACACGTGTATGTACGAAGCTGAATATGGCCTAGCTTTTATATCTTCTTTACATTATAGCTAAGGTAATATATTTAAATTTTTAATATCATGCATAAGTAGGTTATGTTGTCAATGAATTTCACTTAGAGGATATTATGAAATAGTTGTTAAGAAAAAGAACATTGTAAGTCTGTTGAAGTTAAGAACCACTGATCTAAACCTTCTAATTGGTCCCTCAAAAAAGCTAATGGTTGGAGCTGAAGACACTATTTTCTTTGATTTTTCCTGACTGTCTACTCATTCACTCTTGACTGTATTCCACTCCTCATCCACGGTTTGTGACCTATTCAGCAATAAGTCTTCGGGGGAGAACCATTTCCAATTCCGTGCCTTATTGCATCCCAGGCATCACAAAAGAGTTTTGTTCATGGATGGATCCCTGGGAAACTGTGCATTACAGACCCTCTTCACGTTCCTCAGTTTTCCTTTAGAAGCACAGACGACTAATTAGACCTTGTTTTTATTCATGTGAGCCCTGATTTGAAATATTACACCCAAGACCACCAGGAGGACTGCACCTGACCATGTCAGCTGACACCCCAGCAATGAGTGCCACAATGGGGCTGGAAGGGCCTAACAACGCCTAACATTCTGTGTTTCTTTCTCCCTTTTAGATACCCCACTTCTTCCTTGTATCTTGCCTGGGTGCCACCCTGTCTATCCTGACTGCTACATGTGACTTCATTCTGAACATACCTTCATGACTGTCCTCAACCCATGCCAGAAACTCTCCCCTTCACTTCCTCAGGAAGCTCCCAGTCCATGAAACAATAAGAAGTTTATCAAGAAGAACAGGAGACCAAGAAGAACAGGAGACATTGTTTGTGCCAGTCTAAATCCAAGCTAGAATTATTCTTGATGCAAATATGATGAAGAATTTTCTTTGTTGGTTTCTTTTGTTTGTATGTTTGTTGTTGAGACAAGAATTATTCTTGATGCAAAGACGATGAAGGGAGTTGCAAGAATATGTTCTCTCCCGTGGTTTTCCTAGCAAGACACTCTACAGAGTAAAGGCAGCACGTGTTAAACAATCAATGAGTTCCAGACAGTTGTGTGGTAACTGAGGAAGAGCCACCATGAGAGGCTCCCAGCAATCAGCCTGGCAAGCCACAAGGGTGAAGATATGGTTTGGCTCTGTGTCCTCACCCAAATCTCATCTTGGATTGTAATCTCCATGTGTCAACGGAGGAACCTGATGGGAGGTGATTAAATCATGGGGGTGGTTTCCTCCATGCTGTTCTCGTGATAGTGGGTGAGTCTCAGGAGATCTGATTTTTTTTTTTTTTTTTTTTTTGAGATAGGGTCTTGCTCTGTCACCCAGGCTGGAGTGCAATGGCACAATCTTGGCTCACTGCAACCTCTGCTTCCCGGGTTCAAGCGATTCTCCCACCTCAGCCTCCCGAGTAGCTGGGATTACAGGCGCCAGCCACCATACCCAGTTAATTTTTGTATATAGTAGAGACAGGGTTTCGCCATGTTGGCCAGGCTGGTCTCAAACTCCTGACCTTAAGTGATCCACCTGCCTCCGCCCTCAAAGTACTGGGATTACAGGCATGAGCTACCGCACCCAGCCAGATCTGATGGTTTTAAATGTGGCAGTTTTTCCTGTGCTCTCACTTCACTTCTCCCACCTGCCACCATGTTAGATGCACTTGCTTCCCCTTCCAAAATGATTATAAGTTTCCTGAGTCCTCCCCAGCCATGTGGAACTGTGAGCCAGTTATACCTCTTTTCCTTATAAATTACCCAGTCTCGGGTATTTCTTTTTTTTTTTTTTTTTTTGAGATGGAGTCTTGCTCTGTCACCCAGGCTGGAGTGCAGTGGCGCAATCTCAGCTCACTGCATCCTCCACCTCCTGGGTTCAAACAACTCTCCTGCCTCAGCCTCCTGAGTAGATGGAATTACAGGTGCGCCACCATGCCTGGCTAATTTTTCTCTTTTTAGTAGAGCTGGAGTTTCACCATGTTGCCCAGGCTGGTCTTGAACTCCTGACCTCAGGCAATCTGCCCACCTCAGCCTCCCAAAATGCTGGGACCACAGGCATAAGCCACTTCGCCCAGTCTCAGGTATTTCTTTACAGCAGTGCAAAAACAGACGAATACAGATGGCTACCTTGCCAGCTCCCACACTACGCTTGCCTAACCTTTCCCTGCCTCAAGAATAGAGGAGGTAGTGTGTGAGTACTTTACTTAGGTGATCTCACCAGATAAACCCTTTTCTTTCCCTCTTCCCCTTTCCATCCCTTTCACCTCTCTCCTTCTCTCTCTTGTTCACCATCTCCTTCCTAATCTCTGCCAAGCCTCATTCCTTTCTATCAACCAAGAAAGACCCACATGAGGTGCTGTAGGCATGTTTCTATATTTTTTTACAATTGAATTCATGTTACATTATTTTATTTTGTTTGTTTGTTTATTTATTTATTTATTATTTTATTTTATTTTATTTTTTTGTTGAGACAGAGTCTCACTCTGTCACCCAGGCTGGAGTGCAGTGGCGTGATCTCAGCTAACTGTAAACTCCACCTCTAGGGCTCAAGTGATTCTCCTGCCTCAGCCTCCCAAGTAGCTGGGATTATAGGTGCACACCACCACGCACAGCTAAATTTTTTTGTATTTTTAGTAGAGATGGGGTTTCGCCATGTTGGCCAAGCTGGTCTGGAACTCCTGACCTCAGGTGATCTGCCTGCCTTGGTCTCCCAAAGTGCTGGGATTACAACCGTGAGCCACTGACTGGCAAATCTATATACAAAGTACTATTTTGATACAATTTAAAAAGATTTCCCCTAGCCTTTTCATTTACCATTAATATTTATGCTAAATTCTGCTTGATTTACTCTGATTTGTTTTAACCACGGACCTCTGGGTATACCTCATTCCATAAAAAAGTTAAATGTATTTATTTAAAAATCTCAGCTTGCTTCTCAAAATGAGTTTCATGACACTTTTTCCATAAGATACAAACACAATTTCACAGATAATAAAGATAGCATGGTATTATTACATGTGCAGTAATATGTCTCTGATTGATAAAACTTTGGCATTATACTACATCATCTGATGTAATACAATGCAATAAACATTGCATCGGAATGCAGAAGTACCTTAAGGAAATAGAGTGAGTATCCTGCATTCGATCTTTCACGATTTCCATGTCTTTGGGTTGATGTTTACTCAGTTGATATCTGCTCAGCATGCCTGTATTTCATAGTAAAGTAAACCAGTTTCCCTGATCCCTGCCTTCAGTCTACAGGCATGGGCCTAAAAGACACCCTGGCCATGACGGATGGGGCCATGAGAATTCACATGCTCTCCCCAAGAATTTCACACTGAAACTGAAATACGTGGAGTTAATGCCTATGTGTTATAGATGGAGTCAAACCAAAGTGTTTAGCATTGGACATCACTTGGGAGATGCAGAGTGGCTGTTTTCTGAAAACAAGGAAAGCTGGTTTTCAGAGAGAGAGAGAAAAAAGCAAGGAATGCCGACAAGAAATGAAGAATGATTCCTTCAGACCCTGGCAGACAACCTCCCGGGCTGGTCCCAGTTCTTCCAGAAACGTGGCTATGTCCTTGCTCTTGGGTTTCGCGAGGCCCTTCTGAATATTAACTATAATTTTTCACTTGAACAAACCTGGCCCATACCTGATCCTGGTGCTTAAAATCACCAACTCATAACTGAGCGCCCCTCACTCACGCCTGTTAGTAAACTGTTTTTTTAGATTCAGTTGCTATTGCCAGTTACAGCACTTCTCTATTTCATGTCCACTCGTTCACGATTGTCTGTGCACATGTGTGCACAGGAGAGAGGGAGAGAGAGAGAACTGACACAGAAAACTCTGACTTCATTCTAAAAGTTTTAGGCCTGGATCTCAGCAAGCCTGACCCAGAAATGCAGGCCCTCCATGTCTCACACTCATAATGTTCTCATGAGACAGAGGCATGGAATGGAATTCTGCCTTATTCGTGGAAAATTACATCTATAACTGCCAAAGGGCCAAGCTATTCTTATTTACTGACCAGTATGTTTTCTTCTTCCAGGAAGGCCAGGCCCCTATGAGATGGACACATCTTTTCTTTGGCTTCATTTCAAAGTATAGCATGGAGTCCCAGCTACTCGGGAGGCTGAGGCAGGAGAATGGCCGGAACCCGGGAGGCGGAGCTTGCAGTGAGCTGAGATCGTGCCACTGCACTCCAGCCTTGGCAACAGAGCGAGACTCCGTCTCTAAATAAATAAATAAATAAATAAATAAATAAACAAACAAAGTATAGCATGGAAACCAGTCCATGGCCTTAAGGTGGCCCAACCCCGTGTGTATTGATTCAAAGGGTGATCTTAGATACCAAGAATCCTATTTTTGAATGTCTGAAACAAACGTTTATCTTCCAGGGCTGCCCTTTTCTTGATTCTGGTTGCCTGGCAGCTTGACAACTTTAAAGGAGGGGCATCTATTACCTTGAGGTGAAGAAGATGAAGGCTGAGAACAAAAAAGGTGTTGCGTGGCTTTAAACTCCAGTATAGAGTTTAAGTCCATAGTAAGACAATAGCCTAAGCAAAAATATCATTAGCTGTAATATGTACAATAAGAAAAAAAATGCTGCCAAATAACTAGGACCTACTATCCACTGCAAGATGCATCCTAATTTCAGAAATATTAAAATGTGGTTTCAAAAAATGTGGTAGGCTTTGTTGAGAGAGAAAAAAGGGTATTTTTTTTTGAAATCCCCAAACTGGGCTTGACATCTCAAGAGTCATGGAGGAAGACTGGACCCATAAACCCTAGAGTGAGCCAGGCTGGACTTGGACAGTGGAGACCTTTTGACCACACAGCCAGGGAGGCCCTTCCTGTAGAGCTAGAGGGAAGATCTGCAGAAGGAGAAAGAAGGAAGGCAAGAGCTCAGCTCTGATAGTCAACCCTGGAAGATGGAGTAGAAGCTGAGTCACCGGGCTGGCAGAGGAGCAGCCTGGAAACGCCAGTCCCCTTCCAGAAAGCAGTGCTCAGTGACACCTGGCTCCATGGCTGCAGGGGCTGCCTCTGGCAAAGTGGAGGAAGCTGACAAGAATTCCTAGGTGCCGAGGAGGGGAATAGAAGTTGCTAGAGAAACCAGAGGAACGGAAGAGGCCTGGAAAGAAACCAAGGGGTTGGCGGAGGCACATCTGCAGGCAACAGCAAAGTCCACGGTGGTCAGCACCGGGTGGCTGGATGTCCCAGACCCCTGGGTCAATGACATACAGGGCACAGCCTGCAGCAAGGACCCAAGGGCACAGCATGGCCATTGACCAAGCAGAATGAACCATCTCCCTGGGGCCAGCTCCATGATGACAGCCTAAGAGGCAAACCCTTCAGGACGCAGATTGACACTAGGGCCCGACAGGAGCAAGAGGAAGAGTCCCCAGGAAGCTGCTTACCAAGACCTGCTGAGATTTAAAGTGAATTGTGACAGATGTCATATGTTCCTATGTTCCGCTAAAAACCTGGATGTGGACCAAATGTGCCAGAGCTCATTTACTCTTGCATTTGATCATTAAACCAATTTTATTGTGTGTACACCATGTACCAGGCAGGGTTCCAGGTATACTTGAGGTGTACCTGGGAACAAATCCGACAAATCCCTACCCACCTGCAGAGCGTGGAGGGATAATACATGGCAAACATAACAGCAAAGGGGATTGTGTAGTGTGTGCAAAGGTGAATTGAAGAAAACAAGCTTCTGCTTCAGGAAACCTGAATTGAGAGCAAATTCGTGTTTAGTTATACAATACATGTTTCCTATCTAAGCCCCACATTTTATGCTGGAGTTGCCTGCGTCTGTGTGACACTGAAGGACAGAAAAATGAACGCAACACAGGCCCTGTGCCTAAGGAATTGACAGTTCACCAGTGAGTTTACACAGTGAGCTTCATGGAGGCAGGAATTCCGCCTTTCCTGCATGTCACAAATGTTTACTAAGCACCTAGTAAAATACATGCCAGGTACTTGGCACATGCACACAATGCACACATGACACACATTCATGCAACCCACACCCACATAGCACATGAAACACACACAAAACACACACAACAGACACATACATTCACACCATACATACAACACTCATATACAACATATGATATACACTGACTCAACACACATGAAAACCCACACACACATTCATAAAACTACACATGAACACCCACACACTCAAACACGTACACTTACACAACGCACACATCAAAGGTTTCATGCTAAAGACTTTTCACTTTTTTCACTTTAAAGACCACTGAGGGCTGTAGGTCGATCTGGCCAAAGAAGCACTGAAAGTTAATTATACTGAGGCAGTAAATGAAAGCTTTGACACCTCAGGGGGAGGTTTGCAGACTGAGCCATTTCAGGAGATCACCACTTGTCCACCTGAGTTCCCAAAGGGGCCATGGCAGAGTTCTGAGAGGGTACTAATGACCACAAGAATGATTTACAGAAACTAGAGTGGTGGCTGCCAAGGAGGGAAGGGGGAAATGGTATCAAAAGGTATACATTTTTCATCATGAGATGAATAACTTCTGAGGGCCTAATGGACAACGTGGTGACTATTGTGAGTAATACTGTATTGTACACTTGAAGTTTGCTAAGAGAGTTGATTTTAGCTGTTTTCACCATGCACACACAAAACAGGCAACTGTGTAAGGTGATGAATGTGTTAGCCTGATTGTGGTGATCATTCCATAATGTATACATACAACAACTCCTCATGTTGTATACCTTAAATATACACAATTATTGTTGGTCAATTGTAGCTCAATAAAGCTGAAAACTAAGATAATAAAAGAAAATCTACCTATGGAACCACAGCTAACAGTCTGGGGTTCTTATGTAACTTTTGTTTAAGACTCTTCAAACTATGTCCCTGTTAGGCTGAGAAAGCCACTGAGCCTCAAGTGGATCAGGGATCCTTCCCAAGCCATGGTGTCTGATGAGTGCAACAATTGCATTCTGAAATTGCATCATTGGCATCACAGTTCCAGAACTTAATCTCATGTAGTTAAGTTTGAAACAATAACCTACTGACCATACAAAATTTCTTTTCTAATTTTCAGCAGACCAAAGGAAATACAATTTGGTTTCCATAGCAAATATTCCAACTTCATGAGAAAGCACAAAGTGTTTTGAGAAGAAATGCCCTCCATGGACAAAGGAATATTTCTGAAGTGCAATAAAGAACTTACAGTATCACTAGATATGCTTGAATTATCGAAGAGAAGTTACCACCCAACATCAGCATGAAGTTACAGTGTTTACCACGATTACCCTCCCATAAATGTTTTCATTGCTCTACACAGCAGATATAACCTCAGATATGCTTATTTTGAGTAATCTAAAATAAATGTGAGATGGATAAAAACCAACTATTTTTCCTTTTCTATACCTGCACTCCACACACTTCTGTGACCAGGGATTGAAGGGATGTCAACGAATATTCTGCCACCAGCTGAATGACACCAGCTGAGTGTCCTAAAATTCAATTCAATTCTGATACTAACCAGAGTTAGCACAGACCTCAGGTTGAGGGTTCAGTCCCCCAAGACTGCCCCCTATTTCAGACACCAAATACAAGTGCCAGGTTGTCACCTATATGTCTGACTGACTGGCTGTAAACCAGGATTCCTACAATGCCCTCCTTGGGTTTGATAATTTGCTGGGATGGCTCACAGACCTCAGGGAAACACATTTCCCAGCTTATTATGTGCTAAAGAATATGATCAAGGATACAAAAGACAGCCAGATGAAAAGATACGCAGGGTGGGGTGTATGGGGGAGGATGTGCGCTTCCTTGCCCTCTCCGGTGGGCTACCCTTCACATGTTCAGCAGCCCTGGAGCTCCCCAAACCCCAGAGTCCAAGGATTCTTACAAGACTTTGTTACTTGAGCATCACTGATCATTAACTCAATCTCCAGCCTCCAGGCCTTCCCAGAGGATGGGGGTAGGACTGAAATTCCCAAGCTTCTAATCTGTTCTTTCTAGTAACCAGTCTCCACCCAGGAGCCTCATTAGAACAAAAGATTCCTATCACCCAGGAAATTCCAAGAAGTTAGGAGCTCTGTGCTGGGAACCAGGGCCAGAAATCAAATACATATTTTGATTATGTCTCTCTCTATATTTTATATATATATGTATATTTCCTATATATATTTCCTATATATATATATTTAGAAAAATTATATATATTTTTTCTTATTCCTTTACAAACGTATTCTTCACCATGCCAGAGGACTGATTTTGACGGAAAACTCCCAGGAAGTCACAGTTTTGGTACTCTTCCAAGGTCCTAATAAACGAAGGTAACTGTGGAAACTCAAGCACTCGGAACACTGGGCAATGTAAACGCTCTCTGCTCGGCAGGGTTCCCTCACACGCAAACACCATTTCTGAGAAATCCTTAGTACACCTCCCCAAGGGGGCCGCACAGACTCAGACCACATCTAAACAAGCCACAGGCTTGCTCCAGTTCTCTTTGGAACGGGTGAGATTCACTAGAATAAATAAATATGCAGGGAAGAGTCCAGAAGAAAGTTAGGATGGATATTCAGAAATAGCTCTTTGTGTACAGAAATAACTGAAGGGAAATGTTGGTAGCTATTTAAGGATCCAAGAAGTTGGAAGACACTAAACAATAATATTTGCATCCATTTTATTTTGTAATGTCAACAGGACATGTCCACGCCTGCAGAGGCCACAAACAGCACCAAATCACTGACGGGAGAGGCCCACAGTGACCCCCCGCCCCTCTCTTTCCAGCTGTTTCATCAGCTTCTCTTCCCTCATCCGTTCATGGGGATGACAATGTCCACCTTGGGGGAAGCACAAGCATATGGATGAATACAGACCGAGTCCTTGTTGTGGTTGTTGGCACTCAGGGCTTTGTGATGTTGTTTGGTCAAGCCAAAAATAGAGAGGCACCATGATTGCAGGCGTACCATTAAGTACAGTAAGAATGTCTTCCTAATCCAAAATTGGACATGCGGTTTGATGAGAAAAGGGATAAACTTGAGATGGTGTTACCCAATATTTAAAACCAAGACGTCAATATTTTATTTTCTTACTTAGTCATGTGTCTCAGATTCATGTCATTAAGCATTACCTTTTATTATAAAAGTCATTTTTTCCTTCCCCACTTACCATGAGAGTCTTTCAAACTCAGCCAAACACGTCACAATGGAATTATGAATGAACATGAGAACAGTAAGAAGTGGAACTGAGAAATTAGAGACATGCAAATTTTATCTAGGAAAATGTTACCAGGTCATAAAGAAGACAGTAGGACCAAGAGCAGAAAGTGCTAATGTAATTTCACCATTTCCCCCGCTAGAAGGAAAAGTGAACCCAAGAGGAAGGAGGTTTTCAGCACGGGTGGATGACCTTTCTGCTGCTGTTGTTATTTTGTTGTTATGGTTGTTTGTATCCTCTAACGTTGCTAACACAGTACAAACCACCCAATTTAAAATCAGACTTGGAAAAAGTGATCTCAGCTTTGCGAAAGTTGACCTCCCTCTACTCTTCTTTTTGGCTAATCACTAACAGCACTTATGAACTTTATTACAAATAAAATTATCAGAATACATGCAAGAGCAATTAGATGTAATAAAATTAATCCAGAAATGCTATTTGCAGAAGAGTCGGCCATTTATGCCAAAATCTGGCTTCCCTTAAATTTTATCTTCGTATTTTGAAAAGGAAAAGCAAAAGCAGTTACCATATTTACTTGAGAGTCAACACAGCCAAAAATTTTTAATGCCATGCTAAGCAATCCAGTCTCCGAACATCAACACTTCTTTCTATCTCCAGGGTTCACTGTTATTACTTGCCAAGATTATGTGGGGGAACAAGAAAAGCTCTTAAACTTTTTTCTCAGCATGGTGGTTGGAGAGAGACAAAGAAAGTGTTGGAAGCTAGAGAAACGGAGAGATGTCGAAGGCAGCAATGCATTGGGGGACGTCTGAACCATCCCAACCCAGGGCAACTCACCCACCTCGTCAATGCAAAGTTGAGGATACTGCAACTATGCAACCTACATGGGCCACACAGTGAGACAAAAACACAATTTCCTTCTAAATAATCCAGATTCACCATATAAATACTCCTGAGCAAGCTCCTACTTGCTGTTTGCTGCAAGCTTGGATGTCAAAACCTGCCATGCAGGACTCCACTCCCTCCCAAACAAAGCCCAGACCACTCAGTCTAGCATTCCAGATGCTCCTCAATCTCCCTTGATCCTACCTTTTGGAACATGTCCCTCTCCTTGCCCTTGATGGGCCTATGTTTACTATGTACCAGTTTCCTTGCAAGTTTCCCTAATCTCTACCTCTTTTCTTGCTCATGCAGTTTCCTCTGCCCAGAATACAATCCTTCTTTCTCCTCCAGCTCAAGTCCTCTTCTTCCTCCTTTTTCCCCTCCAACACCTATCCTAAATACTGCACCACTTCTTTAGGGTTTTCCCACCCCTCCAATGAAGAGAAACAGGCAACTGTCTCTCCCTGCTCTGAAGCCTTGAGGTTTTGCATCTCCCCGTCTCCGATGGCACTCTGCAGCCCCTACTCTGTATTGCTTGAGTTCTCTCCCCTGCTGCACGGTTGATATGCTTAAAAGTAGGCTGAGATTGAGTACAGCTTGAACAGAGAAGATGTTTAAATATTTGCCAAATAAATGAAAGTGGCTACGTTTATACAACTTATATCTACAGTGCCTTAAAAAATTGAAAGCACACTTACTAGGTGGAGAGCCCTTGATAACTTCCAGTACAAAGGTTTCTGGGGAAATAGTCCTAAATTCCCCCACCAGGTCAGATTTGGCAATCACTGTGGACAGGTTTGGTCTAACTAGCTTCTTGTTTACTTGGGTAATGTACTGACTCGGTGACTGTCTACTTCTCGGGTCAGTGGTTCTCAATCCACATTATGCTAACTGCACAGTATGATTACCTAAGGAGTTTAAAAAGCCAGGCCGCATGCAGTCCCATCACATTAGAACCTCTGGGGTTAGGATCCAGGCACCAGTGTTTAAAACGCTCCAGGCACCAGTGTTTAAAAGGCTCCCAGGTGATTACAATATGCAGCCGGGGTTGACAACTACTGGCCTAGATGACAAAGAGTAATTCCACACAGCAGACATTTCCCCTATTTGTATGTCACTGAGGCAGCAGCAATGTCCACTTTCAACACTGACGTGGCGGACTGGGGCCCAGCCAAGAAAGAGAGTTCAACTCTAGAGGCTTATGTTCACACACACTAGGTTTCCCTAGAACAATAGTTTACAATCTGGACATCAGTTCCAGACTAAAGTCAATGTCTGCCTCTACCTCCAATCCAAAGCATTTTTTACCTTCCTATGAGCCTAGGTTCTATATATATATATACACACACACACACACATAAATTTTATATATATATACACACACACACATATATATATTAGACATATACACATATATATTATACATATATAAATATATATATCACATTTCCTTACCAACTTAAAATAAATTTCAGCTGGAGAAAAAAAGAAGCTTAGAGTTCTGATCTTGCAGTTACATAAATCCCAGAGTTTGAGGTTGATGATAAAGATTCAAGCACAGTGAGTGATACCGAGTGTAATTTCCCACATTATCAAAATAGCAAAAATGTAACCCCCCTCTTCTCCCTGTGAGTCAGTCCAGAAACCCACTGTGTTAATCTTGAGAAATGCTTAAACCTTGAGGGAAACTTATTCAAAGAGGTTGTCATGGCAGGTTCACATGAGACTTTTTAAATCAAGTAAGTTCCAGTACACATTCCCTCGCTGTTGACAATCATCACATATTTTCCCTCCAGGAAAGAACCCCTGTGAACCTTGCAGATTCTTTAGCAGACAGCTGACACTATTTGTGAAACCAAGTTTCCCCATGGACTCCACGCGGTGTGTTTAACCATTCCAGAGAAACACCTACAAAGTCCCTACTTTATTTGAAGTTATTTGAAGTTGTACTTTATTGTGATATGCATTTCATTTGTATTAATTTGGGCTTCAATATTATATAGTGATCATTTCAGTAAACATATCTCTTTTAAAAACTAGTTTATGGGTACCATGCACCAATTTGGATAACTCATAGAAGTGGCAGAAGAGAGCGTGAATGGCATGCTCGATATGAATGGACTCAAAAGCCAGTGCCCAAACAAATATGACTGCTTGAAGGACATCTGAGAAAGAGCTCTTCCACAAACTGGTGTTTCCCTTCCTCATGTTCCTTACTATTTCAGCATAATGATGTGTACAGAGCTGAGAGAGTCCAACAGACCCATGTTCAAATTCTGACTCTTGTTTTTGATCTGCCGCAACCTGAAGAAACTCACCTGCTATTTTTAAGCCTCAATTTCCTTAGAGACAAATCAAAAATCATAAAGCCTGCGTAAGGAACACAGACAATGTGTAAAGCTCCCAGACATCGTGGGGAGGAGACGGATGGCTGCTGATCCTGGCTGGTTCTAGAATAGCAGATGAGGTGGGTACCCGGGCTCCAGGACGAGGAGGCTGAGCGTCATTGGTGCAGCCTCCAAGATTGGCTACTAATCAGCCTAGAGCAGGGCAAGTGAGACTAAGGAGACAGCAAATAAAATCACATGCAATGAAAAGTCTAGAAAAATTGTTCCAGGATTTCCAGTCAAGTTCTACCCTCTCACTAACTCCAGGAATAGAATGAGAGAAGCCACATCAATATTCAGGGGGCATAATCATGGCTTTGGAATGTTTTGCTTTTGTGGCCCATGTTGGAATATGTTATTGGTGTACATGACCGAACGGCTCTGGTCACCAAAAGCAACACCACCTCCCTCAGACAAGAAGAGACTCATGGTTAAGACATTCAGCATTTTTGGAGAAAAGATGGGTAACTTATAAGCACATTCACTGCTAATAATTTCTCCCCAAAGGATAAAAGAAGGCAAACTTCCACAAAAGACACAAATGTGCTTTGAGCCTATTCTATAGCAATGGCTCATTCCCTTGTTCATTGATTCAGGAAACAGACCTGAAACTTAGTAAAATCCTTAGTCATACCATTGTCACCGGCTGCTTGAACACAGTGTCTTAGCCTGGGCTGCTGTAACAAATGATCACAGATTGGATGACTTAAGCAACAAATATTTGTGTCTTACAGTTCTGAAGGCTGGAAGTGTAAGATCAAGGTTCTGACAGATCCAGTGTCTGGTGAGGGCCCACTTTCTGGTTTGCAGACAGCTGACTTCTCATTGTATCCACACATGGTAGAAATAGAGCTAGCTAGTTCTCTGACCTCTTCTTATAGGGGCACTAATCCCATTTATGAGGGCTCTACCCTCATGACATAATCATCTCCCAAGCATCCCACCTCCTAACTCCATCACTGGGATTAGGGTTTCGACATAGGAATTTAGTGGTGGCTTGGGGGACACATAGATATTCAATCTATTGTACACAGATAAAGGAAAACCCAAAGCCTAAAAAGAAAATCTATTAATCTGAAAGTATTTATTTCCATTACAATTAACACAGACACATTTCAAGTTTTATAACTACATTTCTAGACTTTTCTATGGTAAACACACCTTTTGCTGCCTCTTTCACCTGGCATTAGCACTTGACAACCCCCATCCCATGTTGCATCTGATTGGGGCAATTCTGTCTGCGTTGAGTACCTGGAATTCACCAGAAGTCCCTTCTCAGAAGCAAGCCCTGCCCTCCTTTCCCTGGACTGGGAGGTGAAGCTCACTGAAGGGGGTGAGCTGACTTTGCAATCGTCCCACTTCCTGCCCAGATGTTCCTGTGTCCGTGGAAACCTGATCCATCAGTACCTCCTCAGGGCCAGCAGTTCCTGAGACCTCCCCCAAACACCTCCCACAACACACACACTCACAC
Organism: Papio anubis; assembly: GCF_008728515.1. Lineage (NCBI taxonomy): Eukaryota > Metazoa > Chordata > Mammalia > Primates > Cercopithecidae > Papio > Papio anubis. The sequence goes on from NC_044989.1 coordinate 100,713,918, forward strand.
TTGCACACACACACACACACACACACACACACACACACATTAATCCCCACCCTGTGCTGGCCACAAATGATGGTTTATGACAGTTTTGCTTCCAAAATGGGCCTGAGTGTCTTATCAACAATGTTTTGTCTCAGTCTCCTGTGTTTCTTCACACAATGGAAGCACCTCTGGGCTTAGAGTCACCAAGATCCTAAGACTGGTAGAGTACACACCCCTTCCCCAGAGCCGTGACAACACTACAGACTCATAAGCAAAGCAGCCTCATCATCATGGAACCAGGGTGGCCAGCATGAAAGACGATGCATAGTAGAGACACTCTCCTCAATGCCTTCCCCGGGTGGTTGGGCTTCAGGAATTGTGTTCTATTCTGAGCACAGAGAGCCACGCACGGCCTCAGATTTCAGGGGTGGGAGGAAAAGTTCCAGTTCTCTTTGCCCACTCAGTGGTCCTGAGGAAAGCTCTTAGTTGGTCACCTCTAAAGTTAGAAAGATAACCCTATCTATACCTGGAGAAAAGGATGTCAGAGAAGCCCTACTTGCAGCTCTCTCCTGAGACCCCATCCCTGAAGGACTCCCTGGCACCAAGCAGGTCCCGGGGGCAGATTTACCCGTGCTCTGGTCCAGAACCTAGAGGTGGCTAGGTCCTCTTCACCGTCCCCTTCCTGCATTCCTTCTCATTGCTGACATTTGATTCTATCTTGCAAATGGACTATAAGCTGCTCTGAATTTTCTTCATCTTTCTATTTCCCCTTCCATTCCTTCTTCCTCTCACCATCCCCAGCACTTAACACAGGGCTTAGCACAGGTTGGACATGCAATAATAATCTGTCAAAATTATCAGTCAGTTTATTAATGCATGAGATAATGAATGAGAAAGTCCTTTATAAACTGAGTTTTATTTCGGAGAGACGTAGAATGTATTTTCGTAAAATGTCTCCACTTGTCTCACACGGAGGACAAGGCTGGCCAAGAGAAACAGTGTTCTGGTCGCCAGCCCTATATGCAATGTCAGCCCCATCGTGATCTCTTGTGGCAAATACAACACAGTCTGACAGATGCTTGTGTATAGAACCACACCTCCCTGGTGTCATTCAGGTGGGCATTTACATCTACAAGGTAAGAGTTTACAGACCTTGGCACCATCTTCCCAGCCCATGACTAAAGTCAACCTGAAACTCACAATAAAAGCCAAACTCCTTACCATGGCCCTAAACGCCCCCCATCCTCTGGCCTCTGCCTGTGTCTCCGGCTCACCTTGGTCTCCCTTCCACTCTCTTCACTGGCCATACATAGAGCTGCTTTCTGCTCCTCATGCTGGGCTTCTATGATCTGCTTCTTCTGCCCTCTGTCTGGCTGGTTCCTTCTCATGCCTCAGACCTTATCGCTTCACCTCGAACAGTCCCAATCACCAGGCTAATGTGGATCATGGCTCCCTAGTCGCTGTCTCTGCAGCCTTTTGTCTCTGTGTTTCACAGTGCTCAGCCCACGGGTGCCAACTCCTGCGGCTGCCTAGCTGTTTCGTGCAACCCTGGTGGGGTCCACTCACCCTTGTGCCATCCCATGACTGGACACACAGCAAGGTCTCAAAACACAATCATCAAATGAAAAAAGTTGTGATTGCAAATGGTTTTAAACCAATTGAATAGATGCCCAACCTGAGTCAACAAAGTACATGTCAAACGTGGTTGTATTTGCCACAAGAGATCACAATGGGGCTGACACCGCGTGGGTCATGATATGAGATAGGAAAATTCAGAAAACTTACTAAGTTTGCAGCTTTTTCCTTTGAGACTGCCAAAGTCTAATAAAAACCAGTTTGTTAGCAGGCACTGTTGACAAGCACATGGAGAAGCATTCTTTCAAACATTCCTGGTGGTGGTGTTAATTGGTGTAACCTGGTAGGGTGGGGGTAGGTAATTCTGAAATATATATCGAAATCACAAGAGTACACAGCCTCTGACCCCGCAATTCTGCTTCCAGGAATTTAACCAACAACTTGTAAACACTTCCGCAAAATTACAAGGGCAGGCTGTTACTGGTTGCAACATTGGCTGAAATAACAAAAGATTACAAACAACCTAAATGTCCACTGAGAGGCTGAAAATGCACCTCCTCTGATACAGCCATGGATCAAGGTACAGAAGGTGCACACTATGAGTATGAAAGAGGTGGAAGAAAAAACTAGAAACTATTAACCAGACTCACCTATTGGTGACGAAGAGGGAAAGAAGAGTCTGCAGAAAGGGAAGAGAAGGACACTTCCCTGAGGAACCTTTTAAATTGTGTTACCCCTTCAAAAGCAAATAAACCACGTGTCATCTGCTCAAAAAAATTAAAGAGTTTCAAAATCATATGGAAAAGTTTAACCAAAAAAAGTAAAATTCCATTTTATAGTCTTTCCCCCCGTTTTATAACTGGAAACACTAAGCAAAGGAAAGGGAGATAAGTTGCCCAGGAGAAATGAAGCTGCCCTTGGCTCCCAAGCTAGCACTCACCATACTCCATCCCAGCCTCCTTGGAGACATTCTCTGGAGTTCCTTGCTGCAGATATGGAGGGTCAATAGACAGGAAATATAAAGAAATATCTCTCAATATTTTAAACGCCCATCATGTCTGGGTTGGCGTGATAAATTGGATGGTCCTTCCAGGGAGGATCTGGTCTGAAAAATCAAATCCATTTCACATTGGCCCATGTGGGTTCAGAGAAGCTGAGGCTGAGCCCTGCCTGATCCCCAAGTTGAGGGGTTGTTGGGGCTGAGTTTTCAGGTTCAACACCTCCAAATGCAGTAGAACTGGACTCTCAGCACCTTGGGATGGAAGAACCGAGTAAATCGGCACTCAATTGTCCAGGCCAGCGTGGCTCAGGGGCTCAGAAGGCACATAGACTTGGCGCAGGCTGATGGATGTCTCCTCACTAGCCCGCAGCTTTGGGAAACTTACTGAACTTCTCAGGGTCTCAGCTTGTCTGGACCTAGAGTTGGAATAATGTTTCAAGGTTGTGAGAAAGATTCAAGATAATATACTTAAAGAACCCAGAAGAGTGCATGTTCCTTTAGTAGGTGACTCAATAAATGGTAGTCATATGTGCAAATAAACAGCACAAACATCACCAGTGGCCTAAAACCATGTGACATTGTCTCTAAAGTTCGGTCCGACCTACCTTCACTGACCCACGGGCTCCAGAGTGAGCCTGTCTGCATTGTAATTCCAACTCTGCACTAACTACTGGTATAACCCTAGCAAATCACTTCTCTGTGCCTCTGTTTCTTAATCTGTAAAATAAAATAATAGTACTGATTATTTCATACGAGAAGTACTTAAAACCAGGTCTCCTACCTAGTAAGTGCTGTATTACATATTAGTTTTTATTATTATTATTCAGTGCCAAGTTCATACCATGACTAAATGTCAGTTTGGTCCTGATTTCTGCAGCCCAGCACTGAGCTGGGAGTCAGAGTGAAAATCGATGCCTCCTTAAAGTTTTTGACATTCATGCCAAGTCCATGACACTTGTACCTATAAAGACAGTGTTCTCCATTTTCCTGGTCCTATCCTTGGCTTGCATTCATTTGTTTAATATCCTTTCAGAGCGTTAAAGATTTACTCAGTAGAAACTGAGACTCACCCAAACTAAACTAAATAAATAACGAGTTGCCCCTAGAAAAGCTCCAATTAGGTTGTTTTTTTTAATCTTCTGGGATTCCTTTTTGGAATATTCCTTTCTCCACAGAACTGGGTAAATATGTTTCTACCTCCCTTACATTGACTCATTTGAGAAACATTGATTGATCCCCCCTGTGGGTGTCAGACCCCAAAGCAGGCCCTGGAGAGAGGTATACACATGAAACCAGCCCCTGTCTTTGAGGAGCTCTCAGTCCACTGGGGAGTTGAGCAAAGCCCATGGATGATGAGAATTCTACAGGAGGGGGATGGCTGGTTTTCCTCCAAGCGAATGGAATAGATAAGCAACAAAATAGAAACCTTTTTAATCTAAAATGTATCCATGCACTGCTGGAACCCACCAAACACTGCTAGTGAATCGAAGAACCAAGAAACATAGAAATATGTTACACCCACACACACACACACACACACACACACACACACTTCCCAACTTTAGAATTAGAAGACGTCAAAATTTCGGCATGCAGCTCTCCAGAAACTATATATTTTAGAAGGCAAGACTTGTCACTAAACTTTACAGTAACAACAATAATAATAATGCCATTTTGCATTTTTACTTTTCTACTATTCAAAAAGCTTGCCTCTATCTTGCCTCTTTATAATCCCAGTACAATCTTGTGAGGTGGCTAGCACAGGCCTTCTCTCTACATTTTATAGCTAAAATGGAGACAAAATCACAAAGACTGAGGTTTGCCCCAGGTTACTCAATCAGTAAAAATTCAGAGCAAAAGCATCCAGTTCTCTCGCTCTCTCAGCAGACTTTCTGAGAGACATCAAATGAGGTCAAAGTCCTCAGAAATTAGGTTGGCAGAAGTTACTGTTAGAGGTGACTGCCTTGGCAATGAGTAACCAAAAAAGATGAGAGGCTGAACCCAAAGGGGCAGAACTGGAAGCCAGCAGATTTTGCAAAGGGTTTCCTTAAGGTAAATTAAGACAACAAAATATACCTTTGCCTATTATTAGAGTAGTACACTTTTTAAAAAATTATAAAACCCGATGCCGATGAGAGTGTTAGAAAATGTTCACACAGTGCTGGTGGGCATGTAAATTAATAAAACTTTCCTAGGATTAATTTAGCAGCAGGGATCTAGAGTTTCTAAAATGCCCATGCTCTTTGACCCCTACAATTCTACCTCTGGGGATTTATCTCACGGAAAACTCATGAGGAGATGCATAGGTTTAGCTGCAAGGGTGTTAGTTTTAGTACTGTTAATAAGAGAAAAACAATCAACCACCTGCCAACAGGATTTAATAAACTATCTATGCAATGAAATGGAAAAGCTTTTGTAAAAGAAAATTCATTCTCATGACAAGATGCTCGTAATACATTGCTGTGAGGTAAAAGCAGATAACCGAATAGTATGTAGAGTACAAGTATATTTCTTCAAACCGTAAATGGACTCAGAGACAAATGTACCTACCAAAATGTTAACAGTGTTTATCTCACAGTGGTGTGTTTTTACTTCTTGTCTTTTACTAGTATCTCTATGTATTTTTTTAAATTTTATTCTTGACAATGAGCTTGTGCTGTTTGTGTAAATGTTTCAAGGACGTATTTTAGAAGTATACCCTCACTATTCTTTGAGCACTCATGTCAAGTTCTCCTCCTAAGTAAACTAACAGTCTTGTGCCTAGTTGGGTTTGTCAGTTCAATGATTAACAACAGCATGTAGCATTAGTAAAGGTCGTAAGAATCTTCTTAAATTCATCACTGCCACTAGGCAGATCAAATTCATCTCAGTTTTCTTGGTTCTTTCTGGACAACTTTGTCTTCTTCCTTTTCCTAACGGATCAACACATTTACAGTAAACACCAATCTCCTGCATCGAATGCACACACACACAGATACACACACAGACACACACACACACACACACACACACGTGACTGTTCTCCAGCTGTCTCACAGGTGAATGCCATGACTCACCAAACCAGTTGATCCTTAGCTGTATTTTTTGAAGCATCCTTCCCCACCATCCACTCCTCACACCCTCACCAACACAACAAAAAATTCACATTTTACATAAGCAATAAGGAGTTATAAATTGAACTGAATAAGCTTCATTTGGTTCTCCTTCTTGTTTTGTTATTTTCTTTCCTTAATCCTTCAGGTTCAGTCCCATTTTCTCATTCTGATGCACAACAACACTATCAGTAGGAATTATGGGGATGAAGGATAAACGGAGATCAAGGATAAATTATGGAGATCAAGGACAAAAATGCAAGACAATGTTTATAATCCCCTCTGAGAGTGCACGGTCCTCTCTATAGCTGTAGGTGCAACACTGGCAAAGCTTCTGAGTGGGGGTAAAAAAACATGATCAGGCTTTTAAGATTACCTTTGAAGTCCTTATTGAAGAAAGTGTATACAAGTTTTGCCAATACAATGCATTATACCTTTAAATGAAACCAATAGAGCCTGCTGTTAATAATATAACACCTTCAGGCCGGGCGCGGTGGCTCACGCCTATAATCCCAGCACTTTGGGAGGCCGAGGCAGGTGGATCACAAGGTCAGGAGATTGAGACCATCCTGGCTAACATGGTGAAACCCCGTCTCTACTAAAAATACAAAAAGTTAGCTGGGCATGGCGGCACGTGCCTGTAGTCCCACCTACTCAGGAGGCTGAGGCAGGAGAATCGCCTGAACCCGGGAGGTGGAGGTTGCAGTGAGCCAAGATCGTGCCATTGTACTCCAGCCTGGATGACAGAGCGAGACTCCATCTCAAAAAAAATAAAAAATAAATAAATAAAAAATAGCACCTTCAGTCAAACATTGGGTGAGATTACGCCTCTCTAACATTGTAGAAGCTTAATGGAAAGTGATAAAACAAGTCTCAATTCTTACAGTAATAACAGTCTTATAAAACGACTTCATTTACAATGCCTTTCACTTCACATCTCTCACCACATACCAAAAGTCAGGTAACTATTTGTGGTTTATAAGTAATATACAGTTATAAAGCATATTTCCCATATATTTCATAGTTAAGTCTTCCATAGGTAATCACAGTTGATCTCTTAATATGGCTCATTAACACATCTTAAACACGTCTACGCTCTGTATAACACATACAGATAACACATACGCTCTGTATAACATACACATATAACTTCAAGAAATCCTTAAAATGTTATTTCAACAAACAACATAACATAACAAAACATAACATTATCTTTTATCAGATTCCGTTTGTCTTTCCTAAATACCTCATTAACGTGTGAGTAAACCCCAAAAAAGGAGGGAAAAAAATGCAGAAGCAAAAAACCTGCAGTGCAATTAATCATCTTACCATCTCCGTTCATCCTTGGGGCGTTTGGGAATGGCTGGCCTCTCAGGAGGTGGAGAATGTCGGGGTAATCGGACAAGGTCTCTTTTCCCAAATGAAGCCTGCTGAGCTGATGTTGGTTATTAAAAACGAAAGTGCGTTTTGAAGTCAGCCCTGGCTAGAGTTGTTCATTCAGGTCTGTGCCGCAGCAGACTGACAGCTCACATCTTGCCAGACGCCCCAGCTGGTGCGGAGGCTCAAAGGAAGGAGAAAGTGGGGTTTTGGAGATGGCTGTGTCACAGCCTCTGAGGCCTTTAATCCCTCGGCCATGACTCATCTGGGGAATGACGAACAGAAAGCTCAGAGCCAGGCAGACAGCCAGAATCACTCAGCAAATGCCAGATCCTTAAGAAACACCAACACCCACTACTGCACCAACACCCTACTGCACCAACACCTCACTGCACCAACACCCACTACTGCACCACAACAACACCCACTACTGCACCAACACCCACTACTGCACCAACACCCACTACTGCACCAACACCCACTACTGCACCAACACCCTCTACGTGCACCAACACCCTCTACTGCACCAACACCCACTACTGCACCACCAACACCCTACTGCACCAACACCCTCTACTGCACCAACACCCACTACTGCACCAACACCCACTACTGCACCAACACCCTCTACTGCACCAACACCCTCTACTGCACCAACACCCTCTACTGCACCAACACCCACTACTGCACCAACACCCCACTGCACCAACACCACTGCACAAACACCCCACTGCACCAACACCCTCTACTGCACCAACACCCACTACTGCACCAACACCCACTACTGCACCAACACCCTCTACTGCACCAACACCCACTACTGCACCAACACCCACTACTGCACCAACACCCTCTACTGCACCAACACCACTGCACAAACACCCTCCACTGCACCAACACCCTCTACTGCACCAACACCTCTACTGCACCAACACCCCTCTACTGCACCACCAACACTCCTACTGCACCACCAACACCCACTACTGCACACACCCTCTGCATCGCACCACCACCCACTACCGCACCAACACCCACCGTACAAAACACCCTCCACCGCGCACCAACACCCACTACTGCACCAACACCCTACCGCACCAACACCCACTACTGCACCAACACCCTCTACCGCACCAACACCCACCACCGCACCAACACCCACTACTGCACCACCCACTGCACAAACACCCTCCACTGCACCAACACCCTACTGCACCAACACCCTCACCGCAATCACACCTCTACTGCACCAACACCTCTACTGCACCAACACCCTCTACTGCACCAACACCTCTACTGCACTACACCCACTCATTTCGCACTAACACCTCTACTTTCGTATCGTAACTCTAATCTTCCCTTGCTGGTGTTTTCTTCATGACCTTAGTTGAACCTGGACAAGGTCTGCTGGCTGAATCCAGCTCATTATCATGTTCCCATCATCAGAGTATTGACCGGTCAGTCCCAGGCCTGTGGTGGTATAAGCTTTTCCTTTCTGCCTACCTCCCAATCCTGAGAGCAGTCTCCCTAGAGGCAGCCCAGGCCATGCTGCAGGACTCTTTATTCAGGTCTGCTCATGTCCTAGATCCCGGCCACTTCTCATGGTGCCCACCAGCCCTGCTATGTGTACTGAGAACTCTGGAAGTCTCCTTTCACCACACCCTGGAGGTAGGGTGACCACTGATCACCCCTCAGCTCATGGAGATGAAAGCTGGAGCCTCCGGCTTCCACAAACGCAACCAGATCCACCTAGGAGAGCTGGTGCTGCCAAGCTTCCTCCTTTTTTTTTTTTTTTTTTTTTTTCCCCTGAGACTGAGTCTTGCTCTGTCTCCCAGGATGGAGTGTAATGTCACAATCTTGGCGCACTGCAACCTCTGCCTCCCAGGTTCAAGCGATTCTCCTGCCTCAGCCTCCCGAGTAGCTGGGACTACAAACGCCCGCCATCATGTCTGGCTAATTTTTGTATTTTTAGTAGAGATGGGGTTTCATCATGTTGGTCAGGCTGGTCTCAAACTCCTGACCTCAGATGATCGACTCCCCTTGGCCTCCCAAAGTGCTGGGGTTACAGGCATGAGCCACTGCACCTGGCCTGCCTCTTCTTTTATTTCTCTCATACCCCTTCCTGTGCCCTGCACTCAGATGAACATTCTCAACATGATACAGCGTCCAGCCTATCACAATGCTACTCAAAAATCTGCAGTGTAGGGAGGAAGAGTCAAGCCTCCAATTCTAGCATTCAAGGCCCACAGACATCTGGTCTCACACACTTTCCTGTCATTGTTCCATTACCCTTTCCAAGAACCCTTTGTGCTCACCTGGATGGGCTGCCTGCTGACCCTGAGAGGCACTGCTCAAACCTCTGCTTCAATGCTCTGCAGCCTCAATTCTGCCACTGCCGCTCCTTACCCTAGTCAATGTGACACCACCCAGCACGACACAGCCCACCTCCTCTTTGCTCCTTCTCCTTCTTTCCAGTTTTCACCACCATTTGCTCAAGCAGACCCCTACTTAAGCATCCTGGTGTGATTTTCCCGACTCTGAACCTGTGCCTTCTCTCTGTGATGATAACGGAGATAGCAAAAGTGAGCACTTACAGGTTCCAGGCATTCTTCAAGGAAATTTAAATTATGTATTCATTTACTTATTTATTTTTAATTTTATTTTAGGTTCAGGGGTACTTGTGCAGGTTTGTTATATAGGGAAATTGTGTATTCAGGGGGCTTGGTCTACAGATTGTTTTGTAACCCAGGTAATAAGTATGGTACCCTATAGGTAGTTTCAATCCTCACCCTCCTCCCACACTCCACCCTCAATTAGGTCCTGGTGTCTGTTGTTCCTTTCTGTGTGTCCATATGAACTCAGTGTTTACCTCTCACTTATAAGTGACACCATTCAGTATTTGATTTTCTGTTTCTGTGTTAGTTCTCAGAATAATGACCTCCAGTTGTATCCATGTTGCTGCAAAATACATGATCTTGTCCTTTTTCATGGCTGCATAATATTCCATAGTGTATATGTACCACATTTTCTTTATCCCGTCTACCACTGATGAACATTTAGGTTGATTCCATGTCTTTGCTATTGAGAATAGTGATGTAATGAACATCATGTTCTTATGGTAGAATGATTTATATTCCTGTGGGAATATACCTAATAATGGGATGGCTGAGTCAAATGGTAGTTGTGTTTTAAGTTCTTTGACAAATCACCAAACTGCTTTTCACAGTGGCTGAACTAATTTACATTCCCACAAGCAGAATGTAAGCATTCCCTTTTCTCTGCAACCTTGTTGGCATCTCTTATTTTTTGACTTTTTAGTGATAGCCATTTTGACTGGTGTGAGATGGTATCTCGTTATGGTTTTGACTTGCATGGAAATTTAAATTCTTTAGGCCCATTTTACAGGAAAGGAAACTGGTTGAGATTATGTAAGTACTTTCCCCAAGCTCCCTTAGTCAGGCAGGGATAGACAGACAGACACTTGCATTGCTCTTCAAGTGTTACCAGGGATCCACCGCAATTTACTAGACAACAGGTCTTATCTCCTCAGGAACAGTGCAAGTTCCTAGCAGCCACTGTCTCATACTTCCTGGCACCCTTTCCGGAGAGCACCCCAAAGACCTTCCAATTCCAGGCTATTACCAAGCAGCTGGATTAATTGGCAAATTATTAGTTCAAGGATTTTTCCGGCCCTCCTTTCCACTCCAGACAATTTCTTCTCTCTTCCTCCTTCCCACTTCTCAAAAAGGAGAAAAATTGGAGGAATCTGCACTGTTTAGCTAACATGTGTGAACACACACGCCACACACATGCACCCACACACGCGCTTTTGCCTGGGTTTTCTCAGCTGTATTATTCCCCTACAGAGTTCAGGGAAAACAAATAGTCATAGTTGTCAACAAAATTTCAATACCAGAAGTTAATGGATAATCTCCCAAACTCTAGGGTCCTTTATGAATGCTAGAGTCTAGAATTCCCTGAGCCAAGCCCAGAGCTTTTAACATTTAAAGTATCAGAAGGCGTCATTCTAATACAATTTTATCAGTAACGTGGTCTTTGCCGAACTCTAGAATGTCTGTGTTTATACATAAAAGGTCAGAAATAACTCAGTATTTTTCCATAACATTCTTATGGAAAAGTTTACACATTCCGAATTGATTTGCATTTATAAATGTCTCTAACGTGACTGTAATCCATGTGCTTCTTATACCTCCCAATTGAAAAAGGAGAATAGGAAGAAGCACGTTCAGTATATGTGTGCACGTGTGTGCATGAGCATGTGTGCATGTGTGTGCATGTGTGTGCAAGTATGTGCACCCTTAGAATCTAACCTTGGCTCCCCCTCAACATGCTACAGGCCATTAAGAGAGCGCAGGAGACCTCTGCTTTCCTAAGTCCAGCAATTCTGTAACTAGAGAGACACCAACCTGGACGCCAGCAGACCTGGGTTAAAGAGTTAGCTTTAACTTCATCTATTTATCTTTGGGAAAATCACTTCACCTCACTGGATCTCAGTTTCTACATCTGACAAAAAAACTAAATAAAACAGAACAAAATAAAACAGTATAGTCTAAACTCTTGGGACCCAAGTGTGGCCCATGAGCCAAGAGCATCACCAAGGAGCACAATGGAAATGCAGAACATTAGGACCCACCCCAGAACCACTGAATTCAAATCTATATTTGACTAAGCTTCCTGGGTGACCTGTGTGCACATTCACATGGGGAGCACTAATTGACCTGATCTCCAAAATGCTTTCCAGTGTGACACATTCTGTTAGTTTAACCGTTGTCTCTTTACACTAGAAAAGTAACCATGCCATCCCCGATGGCCACTGGCAACCTTTGTGGTCAGGCCCTAAGGATCTGGCTTGAGTGCCTGGCTGCTTATCATACTCCTGTTGCAGGCAATGATACATGAACAATTCATATCATCCCCATGACTCTTCCAGACCGCACAGTGTCTTCAGCTTTCTATCAAACCTCTGGGGAGAATGCCATTCCTTAATTCTTCATACCTCCAGACAGACAGCTTCCACATCCATCACCGAGTTTAAGGGATTTTGCAAGCACAGATGAGGGAATGGGAAATATTCTAGATGAATGATTACAGGGATAGTCTTTCAGCACTTAATGAAGCCACCATCGCCAAGGGAAAGCATGAACTGGCTGAAAACAAGCCAGGTCTGGTGAAGCTCATGCAATCTTTTGTTTGATGGGGTTGTTAGATGGTGAGATTACCACAGTTAAATGCTGTAAACTTAGTGAATCAGAATTTCATGTAAGTATCTGCAAACATCTGTCTTGTGAGCAAAATGAAGAATATGGTTAGTAGAGTTGGATACATGTATAAGCACCCATACTCAATGGTAAACGAGTCCATCTGAAGAGTATGCTCTACTGGAAAGCCTCAGGCTCAGTTCCAGGTATTCAGTTCCATCCTAGCTCTCAGGTGTGGAGCTGACCTCTCCTCCCAGAAAAGAGGCAGCCAGGCTGGGCATGGACATGGCCATGGTACGTTTCGGTTGTGGAGAGTACAGAGCAGAGGAATGCAGGAAAGGAGGGAGGGTAGGGAAGAAGGAATACATTTTCCAAAGAAAGCAAATACAAATTTAGAAAGCAGAACTGGAAACTGAAGCCAAAAAAACATTATCAAGTGAGCATTGGCCAAAAGAACCAGATGATGTGCAGATGGTGTGTGGTAATGCTCCTGGAGGCCATGAATGCAGGAAAGGAGAATGCCTCGAGGCCAAGCCAGGGGCTGGGGAGGGAGCTAGGAGGTACAGAACAGGTTTCTACAGCAGAAGGGCAGAGCAGGCAAGCTTACCACATTCTGGGAGTCCTGGAGTTAAAATGGACTGTGAATTCACTGAGAGCGCAAACCAGGATCCCAAAAGATGCCATTAAGATAGAACCATAGGCTAAATCTAACATCATGAGATTTATCACAGACAAATCTAAAATCCCATTCTTATTTCCCTAACCTCATATCGTTAAGTACAGGACAAGGCATATGAAAAAGCAAAGCACTGGTGGAAAACAAAACCAGAGTCTGCTGACCAAGACGTCCACAGTGAATCATGTGTGGTAGGAGGCTGTGTGCTTAGCTGCCCCAGTGGGAGTGTACCTTCTGATACGAAGGAGGGTCACACTGGAGAAAGCCCTCAGACATGCTCCTGTCATGGCATGCAGAGAAAACAATAACAAAGGCTGTTCATGGCCAAAGAAGACCAGCTAGGCTCTCCCACGGGCCCTTAGGCTAAGAAGATTGATATCCGTACACCTGGAAGCCACCAGGCCATGCCAGGAATCACGGTACCCTAACCCAGAGAGAGAACGAAGGCAATGGGGTAGACGTCCAGGAGGCCAATGTGAAAAAGGTCTTCGTAACAATACATTGAGCACTCAGCCATGCAGAGACAGTGTTTGCCCCATCCCTGGAAGAACTCAAACAAAGGCCACTTGGATGAGTATGAACAGCCAGTGGAAACTGCTTCTACCATCTCTTCTAGGCCCTCTAATTTGGGGTTCAGTTTTGGGGTTCTTTGTTTTGCCCTCATGACAAATCAGTGTTATAAACAGGGCACTTTCTCACTATTCACATTTTGAAATAGGAAACCAGGCCTAGTATGGGAAAGCCAAGACTAGGATTTGGATCTACAGACTTTGTTTAACTCCTTTTTCTTCTGTTTTACTCTATCACAATGACTCGATGTACATTTCTGTGAAGTTTGGGTGCAGTGCCATTTTCAGTTATTTTAGTGAATAAGGAAGTTATTGTGTTTCATAAGGTAAGATGATGTCTTACCAGTATTCATTATACGTCAGGTTCTAAATATGAGTTACAACCCAATAAATGTGTCTGACTTACTGTGCAGTTAAAGGTTAGGTGAAACTGTATTGTCTTCAACGACTCTCTGACACAAGTCAACAAGCATCACTAACTCTGCAGGAAGATTCCAAAGGTTCTCATTAGTACAAATTTTAAAAATACTTTTGTTATAAAAAATATAGCCACAACACAGAAGATATGGGACATAAAGAATATATGGAAAATTAATTCATGATCTTGCCACCTAACCCCCTGTAGCACCAAGCAATATTCCCATCTACTCTTTTTTTCTATGCACGTATATCTTTGTAATCTCTTTTGACTTAACAAATAGTTTTTATGCTATTACCTGGCTCTCACAATCATACTTTTCAGTGCAGTGTATACTATGCAGTTCAATAGGGATTTGATGAAAACTTATTCCAGAATTCTTGACTGTCGAATATGACCCAGCTTCTCAACAGTAAAAAACAAGCATTTTTTGGTGGGTTTACCATGTAGACAGGTCATATTATCTTCAAATAATAATAGCTCTGTTCATTTTATTACAGTGTTTTTTACTTTTGTTATTTTCTTATCTTGCTGCATTGGCCAGCAACTCCAGTAAAACATTAAATAAAATAATTGATAATAGTAATTCTTGTATTGCTCCTGATTTAAAGAGAACCAGTGTTTTAAAGAGTATGAGACTTACTTCTAGGTTTTCAGTAGACATCATTTATCGGGTTAAGAATGACCTCCTCTCTTCCTGGTTTCCCAAGAGAGTATCAAGAATAGATATTGGATACTATGATAAAACTATTTTTGCATCTATTAATATCAGTTTTTCCCTTACTCTATATATGATATACAATATTAATAAATTGCCTGAGATTAAACCATCCTTATATTTCTGGGATAATCATAACATGGTCATGGATTCTCATCTTTTTAAAATCACCATGGGTTATACACTGATAATTGTATTTTATTTTAAGATTTCTACCTCTTGGTTGAAATACAATATTATTTTCTTATACTGGGATTTTCTAGTTTTGGTGTTAATGGTATTTCAGCTTCATATAATATATTAGAATGTGTTTCTTTTAAATTTTTATCCTCTAAAAATTTTGTATAAGATTGATGTTACCTGTTGCTTGAATATTTGGTAGAACTCACTCAAATATCATTTCGGTAAAATACTTTCTTTGTAGAATCTATTCTATTTTCTTTATACAAACTATTCTTTGTAGGATAGTTATAATATGAATCAAATATTTAATATTATATGAGACTATTCAGATATTTTATTTTTTCTTTAGTCAATTTTGATACATTATGATTTCCTTGGAATTTGTTCTTTGATCTAAAATTTCAAATGTTTTGGCTTAAAGTCACTCTTGGTATTCTCTTATGTTTAAATATTGCCATGTCCATAGTTATACATCCCTGTTCATTCCTAATATTTTATAGTCTTTTTTCTTTCACCAATATTTCTAGATGAGGGACTTGTACAAGGAGATATCGAAACTTATTACAAAGCTTTAACAATTAAGGAATTGTTGCAAGGATATACAAATAGACCAGGAACAGAATAAAGAAACCAGAAAGAGGCCCACACTTATATGGCAGAGACAATAAATGGTCATTAAATATGTATACGTGCTCCCCAAATTTGACAGCCTCCCTTGCTTATGGTTGGGGCCAGCCATAAGCCCCAGGGCAGTTAAGAGCTCATGTGACTTTCCATCATCCCTATCTTTCTCTTATATGTGAAGCTATGGAAGGAAATAATTCCCAGCTTATAGGGTTGCAGGAAGGAAATAGCCCGGATGCCCGATAAAGTCACCATTCTAAGAGAACCACCAAAAAGAGCCAATGACCAACTTCAGACTTAACAAGCGTGAGAAATAAACTTGTGTTGCGCAAAGTCACTGAGATTTCAAGCTTTGCTACTTCATTGTAATGTTTCCTATCCTGACAAATACGTATGGAAAGTTAGCACATGAGAGAGGTGGCAATGCACATTGTTCAATAACAATTTTGGGGACAACTGGCAAAGCATATGCTGAGGAAACAGAATTAGTTCCTTATTCAGATGAATCACATACTAAGGCAAAACTTCCCATCTTTAAGAATAAAATACAAAAGTATATACTTATCTAAACTAAGGGAATATCAGGATGGTAAAAATTGAAAGCTTTTAAAAGACTCAAAGGTTTTAAAAATATATAAAAAGTAATAAATTTGCCTACATTATTATTAAAAACTTCTACTCACCAAAAGACATCGTTTAAAAAAATAAAAGACAAGCCAGAAGTGGAAAATATTTATAACACAAATAACTCACAGAGAATTAGTAACACAAAAATGTAGAATGCCTAGAATCAGTTAAGAAGAGAAAAAATAACTATTAAATAGACAAAAAAGACAAAAACAGGCATTTCACAGAAGAGAAAACCTGAAAGGCCAATTAACTAAATGAAAAGATACTTAACTTAAAAACCCAAGGAAATTAGAAACACAAACGAGAAACTATTTTACATTTCCTAGGTAGGCAAAAAACTTTCAAGTCTAACAAACCAGATGTTGGCAACAAGTAGAAACTCTGTTTGATGTGATAGAAACCGTTGCAACCACTTTGGAAAACAATATGAACATGTGCCTGTCTCAAGATTCAGCTTATACTTTGTCTAAAGCATACCACGAGTACACACCCTATAAGGCCAGTACAAGAACTCTCAGAGAAACATTTTTCATAAAAGCAAAAATCCAGTGAAAGTGCCCAAATCCATTGACTGTAAAATGAATGCATCAGTTACAGTATATATTACACCACTGAATAGGACACAGTGTGAAAACTAAGTTGTGTTACATATATCAGCATGAATGTAGCTTAAAAACAAAACATAAAATGAAAAAAGGAAGAATAGCGCATTATTTTTATAAAAATGTTTAAATGAAGCAAAATAATATATTTTTTGCATGCAAACATAAATGCTAACACTATAAAAACACTAACGTTCAGGGGAGTAGCTATCTCTGGGGGGAAGCAGGGAGGTAGAATGAGAAGTATATAGAAACTTCAAAGATGCCGATTATGTTCTATTTCTCAAATTACTTAGCAAGCTCATGGGTGCATGTTGTTTTCAACCTAAGGCCTTATACGGGTCTTATACATTACATTTATTCTTCGTAAGTTTCCAGTATCCTTTAACATAAAGATTTTTAATTAATCAATGTCCTCTCATCTTCTTGTTTTTAAAGAAAAAGAAAACATTTTATAGTGAAACTTCATCAGAGGAAACAGAATTTATAAGCAAGTGGAAGTTTTTTCCTAACAGATAAATTGGCTTCCTTTCCTGCATTCTTTATCATCGCTGCAATCTCTTTTTGCCATAACACAAGTTGAGTGATCTGTTTTATCCTTTTCCCATCACTATCACATACACACACGGCACCATCATGACTTGCTGTGCAAGGGTTGTATGTGTGTGACTCAGGGGAAAGACTGGTTTATGATGTGGCAATGAGAAAGGACACTGTGTGAGTGGTAAAATTTCACTCAATCTTGAGTAAACCTCTATAGACAAGATGCACTTCCTCTGGCTGAAAAAAAAAAAAAATCATAGTCATGGAACTAGAGAATGGAAAAGCATCTTCCTTTGGACACGGCTCCAGCCCCATCCTTTCTTCTCTCGCTGCCCTCCTACCACCACTGTTTTGCCAGTAAATTCCAAACCTATTCAGCAAGAGTTCACTGCTAGAAGAATTAGTGTCATAAACGTGATTCCCTTTGCCCTGTTCTCAGAGTTTATAAGAGGTGTGCAAAATAGAATTTTCAATGTTATGTTTAGAACAGGCCAAAGTGTTATTTAGCTCATTAATGAGGAAATGAATAGGGAAAAATCCCAAAAAGAGTTAGTTTAAAGAGCACTTAAGAAACAGATTATATAGTCAGGAAATGAATATCAAAATAAGATTTTCAAGAGCTTCTGCTTCTTGGGAGGATTTCATTGATAAGTACATGGATACATTGAAGAAGCTGTATTTTTTTAAGAATCAAAGAGCTAAGAAACTACTAGGAGTGGGAAAAAATTTTTCAGAGAAGAGACAATGACACTGATTAAGATAAGAACTGATGATTGCCAGCCTCCCGCCCCCCTGCCAACATTACCAATTTGGGCTGCAAGCTGAAGACTTGGCTTAACCCAGACAGAGGACCTCTGCTGGAAAAAGAGGAACCAGGAAAGCTTTTAATGGTTATGTGGGGCTACTCTGACAATCAAAAACTCGAGGGATCTCAAACAAATGATGAGTTTGCGAAATAGGGATTTCCTGAGCTCTGGGGTAGTGTAGGCAGCTGGAGAAGGACGTGGAAGCTTTGGAAACGGCAGAGTAAAATCTCATGAAGCTTTAAGCTATTACAAATCAAAAACCTTCTATTCGGCCATTAAAAAGTAATGGTTTTATGTCATTTGCAGCTACATGAGTGGAACTGGAAGTCATTACATTTAGTGGAATAAGGCAGACACAGAAAGACAAATTTTGCATGTTCTTCTTCATATACAGGAGCTTAAAAAGTTAATCCCATGAAGGTAGAGAGTAGAATAATAGATACTAGAGGCTGGGAAGGCTGTGTGGGTAAAAGGTGGGGATAAAGAGAGCTTGGTTAATGGGTACAAACCTACAGTTAGATAGCATAAATTCTATTCGATAGTAAGGTAGGGTGACTATAGTTAGCAACAGTGTATTGTCTACTTCAAAGTAGTTACAAGAGAGAAATTGAAACATTCCAAACACATAAAAATGGTAAATACTCAGGGTGATAGATTCTCCACATACTCTGACTTGACTATTATACATTCTATGAATGCAACAAAGTATCACATGTACCCCATAAATATGCAAGATAGTATGTATAATTTTCAAAAAGAGAAAAAAGGATACATTATTCATGAAACTGCCTTGTTAATTTCCACTTTATCAAGATTATAAAATCCACTTCCACTTTATTGAGATTACAAAATCAGCTTTCAGAGGATAATGGCCAATAAAGTGAATGTATTTTAGAAATTACCATGAACCATAGAGGCAATGCTTGTCAAGTTCATACACTCATAGGCTATCCAAGATGCTGTTAAAGATTGATAATTAAAAAACAAAAAAAATCTACTAGAAGAAGAAGGTCTGCCTCAAGCACATAACCTGTTTTCCATCAAAACATTTGCCAGATTTTTCATCTTTATGAGACTGATCACTTGAGATCCGGGCTGTGAATCTCTGGAGGGCATATCTGGTTCTCCCAAAATTTCTTGGAACTAAGGCAAGAGAGATTCACAAGGCTCTCTATGAAAAGCCCAGAAAAGCCTCGACTGAGAAACACAAGTAAACCAAGATCTAATCTGTTTCTGTAAAATGGAAAATTCTGGTCAGATTGAGTTTACCAATACCTCATTCCATCTGCTGAACAGAAAAGAAGAAACTCCCTGATCAATAATAACATTAGCTGAAGCCTCTATTGTCCTCTCATACACAATGTCTCATACACATTGCAAAATTAAAAACTTACCAAAGAGACAAGAGAATATGGCTAATAATTAAGGGAAAAAAAGCAGAATATGGAAACAACTCACATATAATCAAGAAATTATAGTTAGCAAATTAAGACTGTAAAATAACTGAGATTAATACCCTCAAAAAGATGGGGAAAAACATGAACTAAATAGGTAAAAGGACAAAAAAATACCAGCAATGAATTGAAATATATAAAAAGGAATCTAACAGACAATCTAGAACTGAAAAATATAATAGCTGAAGTGAAAATTCAGCTGACGGGTTAAGAGCTGATTAAACACAGCAGACCACAGGGTTAGTGAATGTGGAAGTAGATTAACAGACAATATCTAAACCAATGCATAGAGAGAAAAATAATAAAAAAAGCATAAGAGATATGTGTGATACACTCAAGAAGTCTAATATACGTATAATCAATCTTAGAAGAAGACAGAAAGAGCAAATCAGAAGCGACGATTGAAGAGATAGTGGCCAAACATTTTTCAAAACTGGTGAACCACATTTTCATGGAACTTAGCAAATTCCAAGTTGGTTGGAAAATAATATTTGATCTGATGGACTTATTTGTTACTACATGCCCCCAACACAGAACCTTTGTGGGGATTTAGGTTCCTGTGCCCAAAACTCCCCATGGTAGGTGGTGGTGGTGACGAAGGAGGGAACAAAGGACTAGAAGGCCAAATTACCAAAAAAAAAAAAAAGTATAGGCCGGACGCAGTGGTTTACACCTGTAATCCCACCACTTTGGCAGGCCGAGGCAGGCAGGTCACGAAGTCAGGAGATCGAGACCATCCTGGCTAACACAGTGAAACCCTGTCTCTACTAGAAATAAAAAAAAATTAGCCAGGCGTGATGGTGGATGCCTGTAGTCCTAGCTACTTGGGAGGCTGAGGCAGGAGAATGGCATGAACCTGGGAGGCAGAGCTTGCAGGGAGCCGAGATCGCGCCACTGCACTCCAGCCTGGGGGGCAGAGCGAGACTCCGTCTCAAAAAAAAAAAAAAAAGGATAAACCAAAGATAACTATACCTTGACCCATCTTAATAAAACTCTTGAAAACCAAAGACAACATAACAACAATTTAAGAGCAGTCAGAGGAACAAAGGCATATGTCATTCAGAGGAAGACTTACAGCTCTCTCCTTGATAGAAACAGTAAAAACTAGAAGACAACAAGGTACAAACAGACCTCATTTTATTTCATTTTGCTTTATTGTGCCTCACAGATATTGTGGGAGTTTGGTTTTGTTTTACAAATTGAAGGTTTGTGGCAACCCTGCACCTGGCAGGTCTATCAGCTCTATTTTTCCAACAGCATGTGCTAACTTCATATCTCTGTGTCACATTTTGGTAATTCCCACACTATTTCAAACTTTATTATTATTATTATATGTTATGGTGATCTGCAATCAGCAATCGCTGATGTTACTATCGTAATTGTTTTGAGGTGACACAAACCACAATCATAAGACAACAAACTTAATAAATGTTGTATGTGTTCTGGCTGTCCCACAGACCAGCTACTTCCCCATCTCTCTCCTCCATCCTATTCTCTGAGATGCAACAGTATTGAAATTAAGTCAATTAATAGCCCTACAATGACCTCTAAGTGTCCAAAGAAGAGTCACAATTCTCTCACTTTAAATAAAAAACAAGAAATGATGAAGCTTAGTTAGGCATGTTGAAAGCCAACATGGGATGAAAGCTAGGCCTCTTGCACCAAATGGTTAGAAAAGTTGTGACTGCAAAGTAAAAATACTTGAAGGACATTAAAAGTGCTACTCCAGTGAACACACAAATGACCAGAAAGCAAAACAGCCTTATTGTTGATATGGAGAAAGTTTCGGTAGTGTCAATAATGGATCAAAACAGACCCAACATTCTCTTAAACCAAAGCCTAACACAGAGCAAGGCCCTAACTCTCTTCAATTTTAGGAAGGCTGAGAGAGGTGAGGAAGCTGCAAAAGAAATGTTAGAAGCTAACAGAAGTTGGTTCATGAGGATGAAGGAAAGACACCATCTCCATAACATAAAAGTGCAAGATGAAGCAGCGAGTGTTAATGTAGAAGCTGCAGTAAGTTACACAGATCTAGGTAAGATCATTGATGAAGGAGGCTACACTAAACAACAGATCTGCAATGTAGACAAAACAGCCTTCTGTTGGAAGAATATGTCATCTAGGACTTTTATACTGGAGAAAAGAAGTCAATGTCTGGTTTCGAAGCTTCAAAGGACAAACTGACTTTCTTATTAGGAGCCAATACAGCTGGTGACTTTAAGTTGAAGCCAACGTCCATTTCTCATTTCAAAACTCATGCTAAATCTACTCTACCTATGTGCTACAAACTTAACAACAAAGCCTGAATGACAGCACATCTGTTTACTGCATGGTTTACCGAATATTTTAAGCCCACTGTTGAGAGCTAGTGCTCAGGAGAAAAAAAAAAAAAAAAAAAGAAATTCCTGTAAATATATTACTGTTCATTGGCAATGGAACTCGTCATCCAAGGGCTCTGATGAAGATGTAAAAAGCGATTAATGTTTTTTCATGCCTGGTAACACAATTTCCATTGGATCCAGAGGTAATTTTGACTTTCAATTCTTATTATTTAGGAAATACATTTTGTAAGGCTATAGCTGACATAGATAGTGATTCATCTGATGGAACTGGCAAAGTAAATAGAAAACTTTCTGGAAAGGATTCACTATTCTAGATGCCATTAAGAACATTCATGGTTAATGAGAGGAGGTCAACATATCAACATTAACAGGAGTTTGGGAGAAGTTGACTCCAACCCTCATGGATGACTTCAGTAGAGGAAGTCACTGCAGATGTGGTGAAAATAGCAAGAGAACTAGAATTTAAAGTGGAGCCTGAAGGTGGAATCAATTGCTGCAGTCTCATGACTAAATTTGGATGAATAAGGAGTTGTTTCTTATGATTGAGCAAAGAAAGTGATTTCTTGACACGGAATCCACTCCTGGTGAAGATGCTGTGAACACTGTTGAAATGACAACACAGGTACGTTAGTTCATTTTCATTCTGCTATAAATAACTGAGTAATTTATGAAGAAAAGAGGTTTAATTGACCCACAGTTCTACATGGCTGGAGCAGCCTCAGGAAGCTTGCAATCATGGCAGAAGGTGAAGAGGAAGCAAGGCACATCTTACATGGTGGCAGGAGAGAAAGTGAGAGAGCAAGGGGGAACATGCCACACTTTTACACCACCAAAACTCATGAGAACTCACACTCACTATCATAAGAACAGCTCCCATGATCCGATCACCACCCACCCGGTCCCTCCCCTGATGTATGAGAATTACAATCTGACATTAGATTTGGGTGGTGGCACAGAGCCAAACCATATCAAAAGGATTCTGAATATTACCTCAACTGAATTGACAAAGCAATGTCAGTGTTTGAGAGGACTGACTCCAATCTTGAAAGAAGTTCTAATTTGGGTAAAATGCTATCAAACAGTATCCCATGCTACAGAGAAATCTTTCAAGAAGAGAAGAGTTTATCACTGTGGCATGATTAATTGCTGTCTTATTTTAAGAAATTTCCACAGCTACCCCAACCTTCTGCAACCACCACTCTGGTCAGTCAGCAACCATCAGCATCAAGGGTAGATCTCCCACTAGCAAAAAGATTACAACTTACTGAAGCCTCAGATAATTGTTAGCATTTTTAAGTGAAAAAGTATTTTTAATTAAGATATGTATATTGTTTTTTAGACATAAAGCTACCATACATTTAATAGACTACAATATAGTGTAAACATAACTTTTACATGCCATGGGTAACCAAAAAAAAAAAATTGTGACTTGCTTTATTGCAATATTCACTTTTCTGTGGTTCGGAAGCAAATCCACAATATCTCTGAGATACACCTATAATATATTTAATGTGTGAGTGGAAAATAATTGCAAAACTAGAATTCTACGTCTTAAAAAATATGGGCTTCAAAAATGTAGGTGACTCTGAGTAGGTCCAGATGTTGTACATCAATATGCTCAAAAAGTAAAGAGAAACATGTTCAAACAATTTTTAAATAAGATATTGGTGAGTGAACAAATATAAAATATTTGACAGAGAAAGGAAGGCTCTATGACGTTTAAAAACAGCTGGAAAGAACAGTAGCTGGAATTTTTAAATTTACAAGGTAGTTCCCAGAGCAGATTAGTGATAGAAAAAGAACTAGTGAGTTTTTTACACAGTTGAAAGATCACAAAGAAAAAAAGACTGTAGAAAAATAAACAGAGCCCCTGGAGACTTGTGAAATAATATTAAGCTACCAAAATATATGTAATTAAAATCCCAGAAAGGAGGGGGAGAAGCGGGTAGAAAATATTTAAAGGAATAATGACTGACAACTTTTCAAACAGTGAAAAATATTAATTTACATATTCAACAAGCTCAACACAACCTAACAAAGAATAATCACAAAGAAAGCACATCATAATCAAAGTGTTAAAAGCCAATGATAAAGAAAATATCTCGACAGCAGCTAGAGAAAAATGACCCATCACATACAGGAAATACAATGATGTGATTAGCAACTGAATTCTCATGAGAAAGTATGGAGGCCAAAAGGCATTGGAACGACATACTCTGAGCACCTAAAGAAACTAAACTGTCAATTAAGAACTCTTACCCAGTGAAACCACCCTTCAAAAATTAATGCCATTATTTGCAGATGGCATGATTGTTTTTCTGGAATATTCACAAGCATGTACAGATTATTAAAATCAGTAAACGAGTTTAGCAGTGTCCTTGGATAAAAGGTCAATATGAAAATCACCTTTATTTCTATCAACAAACAAGTCATAAATGAAATGTTTCAAAAATTACATCGTGTACAATCTCACTAAAAATAGTAACCACCTAAAAATAAAGCTATTGCTGCCACAGACAGTGATTCTTCTGAAAATATTAAAAACGTAAGTTCTCTACACTGAAAAATTATAAAAATGGCCAAGAGAAGTTTAAAAATATCTTATAAACGGAGATATACACTGTAGCATGTTCAATAATTGAAAGATTTGATGTTGTAAAGATGTCAGGTCTTCCCAAATTGATTTATAAATTAATTGCAATCCCAATCAAAATCGCTGTTGGTATTTGGTGGGAATTGACAGGTGATTTTAAAAGTCATATGAAAATATTAAAAGCAAAGAATAGCTATGGCAATCTTGAGGAATAGTAAAGACTTATCCTACCAGATATCATCTTATATTAGGGCTATAGTAATTAGGACAGCATTTCAGTGAAAATTTATACAAACTGACCAATACAATAGAATAAATAGGCCAGAAAAGGACTCATACACACATACATAGTTACCTGATTTATGCCCAACACAACACTGACGTGAAGAGAGAAAAGAGTATTCATTTCTCTAAATGGCACTGAATCATCTGGATAGTCAAATGGAGAAATGAAAATTGAACCTTGAGCCACTACTTAATACCATATCCAAATCTTAATTGTTGGTCTGCAGATCTGAATGTGAAAAGCAAAACAATAAAGCCTTTAAAGAAATGCACAGGAGAAAATTTTTGTGACTTTGGAGTAGGCAAATAGTTGTAAAACACACACAAAATATTCTAATAATCAGAGAAAGACTATTGATAACTCAAGGTGTGTTCATCCAAAGACACCATTAAGGAAATGAAATGCAGTCCACGGAGTTGAAGTAGGTATTTGCAATAGATATTGCTGACAAAGTGTTCTTACCCAGAATGCATTAAAAACCGCTGCAAATCAGTAAGAAAAATCTAGGTCATCCAATAGAAATGTAAACAAAAGACTAAACCAATCCTTAACGAAAGAAAATATTTAAATGGCCAAAAAAGTTTTGAAAAAGTGTTCAACTTCATTAGCCATTGGGGAAATTCAATTAAAGCCAGAATGAAATTTCAGGACACTCTTACCAGAATGGTGAAAATGAAAAAGAGAAAATATTCAATGTTGGTAAAGATTTCCATCAGCTGGAACTGTCAAACAATCCCACTGGAAGTATATATGAGTAGAACCATGCTGTGTGGCAGTAACTACTGCTGAGGAACAAATACATATCTTATGACTCAGTAATTTCACTCACAGGTACAAGACCAACAGAAAATAGTCGAAATGTCAACCAAAGTATGTATGCAGTAATACTCATAGCAGCCCTATATTTATTAGCCAAAAACTAGAAACTACCCAAATGTTCATCAGCAGTACAATGTATTAATAAATCATAGCATATTCACAAAATGTGACTTTGTGAAAATTAATTTAGTGGCCCATGCTGAGTTCACTGTTCTGTATGTACATTATACTTCATTTAAAAGTTTGTAAAGGATCCATATTATGTGTAAGACTGGTTAACTTTGTACAGGGCGATAAAATCATATCATCTTTGGGGATAATTTCTCAACCAGAATTTTTACTACTGTCAGTTGATTCTGAGTAACTTCTAATATTGCAGGGCTGTACACTGTGTGTATTTATTTAAGTTATTGATTGTGTCAAACCAGACCACCAGGCCAGCTTATTAGAAAATGCTCTAGCATGGTACCGAGAGAATCATCATTTTGCTGCATTTCCATGTTTAGAACAAATGCCTCTTTTTCCAGAGTTCCTGGGAACCAAGGAGGAAATGCACGAAAGATGTCAACAGGCTCTTTAGTTTAACTGAGCTTCATATTAATTGATTTTTCAGTTAGGGTTTTTGTATGAACTTTCTCATTTCCTCCTCACATTGTAACTGCTATGTCTTAGTTCTGCAAACCAGAAAATTGAGATTCAGAGTTGTAAGAGATTCAGATTCGCGATGAGACCTTGATCAAGACCACAGAGCTAAATGGTAGGGCAAAAACAACAAAATTAATATTTAGCTAAAGCACATATTGCTATTTCCACCTTTTTTAAATTTTTTGTTTCGAGATGGAGTCTCACTCTGTCACTTAACCTGGAGTGCAGCAGCATGACTTTGGCTCACTGCAACCTCTGCCTCCCAGGTTCAAGCAATTCTCCTGCCTCAGCCTCCCGAGTAGCTGGGATTACAGGCGTGTGCCACCACACCCAGCTAATTTTTTTTTTTTTTGAGACGGAGTCTCGCTGTGTCGCCCAGGCTGGAGTGCAGTGGCGCGATCTCGGCTCACTGCAAGCTCCGCCTCCCGGGTTCACGCCATTCTCCCGCCTCAGCCTCCGAGTAGCTGGGACTACAGGCACCTGTCACCACGCCTGGCTAATTTCTTGTATTTTTAGTAGAGACAGGGTTTCATCTCGTTGGTCAGGCTGGTCTTGAACACCTGACCTTGTGATCTGCCTGCCTCGGCCTCCAAAAGTGCTGGGATTACAGGTGTGAGTCACCGCACCTGGCCAATATTTCCACTTTTAAAAAGCATTAGCACAGCTTGTAATTGCTTCTAAGTACCTACTAACTATAGTTTTAGGTACTTGAAGAAAACGCCTAAGTGTGTCATCAGGTGTCAGACCAGAGGGACCCAAGGATGGAAGAGCCCGCATCTGCTTGTGTCAAGACCAGCTCAGGGATTACTCTTGACCACTCAGACCTTCCAGCTACTTTATGAAAGGGAGTTAGTAGGATTACACACAAGGGAATAATATTATTTCACCCAGAAATGCCTCCGTGCTTTGGGGAACACATCATCCATCTGGGGAGAAGGTAGCTACCCAAAAGGAAAAAAAAAGTTCTATTCTAGACACTGTCAGTAGAAGTCATCAGCTGATGGGTAGGAGAATTACATCTACCTTGCATTTTTTTTCCCAAACACCCACTCAAAGAAAGTGTCCTCTGAAGTGTGGAAATGAGTCAGGGCATGAATCTCACTTTCCTGATGTGGCCCTAGAACTTCTTAGAGTTTAGAGAAGGACTAGGTGTCCTCAGGAAATCAGTCAGCACTTGCTGGGTACAGAAAATCCCTTTCTGCAGAGCATCAGGGGTGCAAAGTCACGTGACGGCCCTACAGACGCTTACCATCCCTGGGAGTGGCCCCCTCTGGTCCTCATAACCAGGAATCCTGATGTTTTTGACATTGCTCCTGTTCGCTCATAGAACTGGCTGAGGTCCAAACCTCAGCCTTGAGTACAGTCCCTGAGAGGAAGTTGTTCTTCATACACAAAGCTCCGGTTTCCTAACATGGTTAGTGATTAGAAAACTTTTTAAAACTCTGAACAATCTCTGAGAGTACCCAGCCAGATGGCCTTACAGCGAGGCTATCAGCTCTCATTCGCACTGACCAAACAACTGTCTACAACCTCTCCCAGCACCAAATAGCTCAGTGAAGACAGCCGTGCTGATGGCATGCTCACTTGAAGTATTTAAAAAAGAGAGAGAGAGAAAAATACTAGGGCACAATAGGACTCTCCGTCTCCAGGGTGTCTGTTTCGTTTTGTTTTGTGTAATGGAGGCTGAATAAGAAAAATCAGGAAAACCACCACTTTTGTTATCCCCTACCTCATGTTGAGCGCATGGAATTATCATGACACTATTCCTAAGAAACTACGTTTACTTTATGCTGATTCTGAAGTTCTTATACCAAGTAAATGAAAGACGTTTGAAAACAAAAAGAAAGCAAATGTCCCACCTCAATCCAAAACATTCCAAGATGCACCATACATCCTTGGCTTTAGAACAAACAAGATAATCCCTTTTGAGAAGATTATCAGCAATTTTTTTCTCTTGTGTTTTTCTAACAAAATGGACCACATGGCAAACATGTCTCCAGAAATCATGTTTAAATTAAAGGATTAGATTTTAAAATGTAGTTAAGGCAATGTATAGGAAGGGAAGCAGCGACAAAGATAGTTATAAAGCCAAGGAGAAACAGGAGAACATTTGAAGAAGGAAAGGGAAGAGGAGAAAATGAAGAAAAGCTGGAAGTGAATGCCAAGGTGTCAGGTTATTTGCCCACATCGACTGACTTAGCAGCTCCAGAGGTGGGACCTAGGAATCTGTGCCCTCCAGGTATTCTGAGGCAGGATAACATTTGATAAACAATACACGAAAATGCTCTGTAACCCATGTTTTAACTTTTTAAAAAGTAGAACTGCCTTTACTCTTTTTCATTCTTCCAAAGCATCCCAGGCAAATGGGCCATTGATAATGATGACTGATGACACTGAGTAGTTCATCTCACAGCCACCAATGTCATCAAGAGAGGAAGCCACTGGAGCTGCTCAACCATTAAGCCCAAATCCACTGTCAGACTGAAGCCATTATGACTTCCAGTGTAGGCTGCAACACATGTGTTTCTCTGATATTCACATGAGAATCAAGTTGCCATTCAGGCCTAATTCGCATTGGGCTTCTAAACGGAGGCGGCGGAGGGGTGGCGGTGAGCAAATCCCCTAGCCCTTTCCTTTGACAGGAAGCTGGGTATTCACTGATAGATGAGGTGCTTTTCAAACCCCTGACCCCAGGACAGGGAAGGAGCTGTTATTTCCTGTCCCTTTTACAGTTAGTGTAACTCAATCCTCACTCGTACTCTAGAATGAAAACTTGATCATTTGTAGAGCAATGCCTGAAACCACTGTGGAGCCAGGCCGGTAGATGCCCTGGTACATTGCGGGTTGGAAGATTATTTCCACGGATCTTGGGAGAGCACCAGATGCAGGCCATTGGGTGTGGTTCAAACTCTCCCACCCCAGGCTCCCTTGGCTGGTTTCAACTAATTCAGCATATTTCTGCAGGATTTGCAAAAATCTCTACACTCAGAGATAGATATTCTCATATATTCTTATTTTAATGAGAATTTTACTGAGATGTCATTCACACACCATAAAATTACCCTTTTAAAAGTGTACAATTCAAAGGGTTTCAGTGTATTCGTAGAGTTGTGCACCCATCACCACTATCCAATTTCAGAGCATTTTCATCACCCCCAAAAGAAACTTCACACCCATTAGCAATCACTCTTCCTTCTCCTTTCTTCCAGCCCCTGGCAATCTCTATACTACTTTCTGGTTCTATAAATTTGCTTATTCTAAACATTCCATATAAATGGAATTATACACTGTGTGGGCTTCTGTGACTAGCTCCTCTCACTTAGCATAATGATTTCAAGGTTCATCTGTGTCGTACTATGTATAGGTAGTACTTCACTCCTTTCAATGGCTGAATAATATTCCGTTGTGTGGATATACCACATATTGTTAGTCCATTCATCCATTAATGGACATTTGGGTTGTTTCTATGTTTTGGTTATTTTGAATAATGTTGCTATGAAAATTGGTGTACAAATTTTTGTGTTAATTATGTCACATAGATACCTAGGAGTGGAATTGCTGAGTCATACAGCAACTCTATGCTGAACATTTCAAAGAACCACAAACTATTTTAAAAGTAGCTGTACCATCTTACATTCCTTCCAGTAATAAATGGGTGTACCAATTTCTCTGTGTCCTCACTAACATTTATTATTTCTGGCCTCTTTCATTCCATCATTCTAGTGGAAGGTATCTTAGTATGTTTTGCTTTGCATTTCCTAATGACCAGTAATGTCAAGCATCTTTTAATGTGCTTAGCAGCCACTTACCTATCCTCTTTGGAGAAATGTCCATTCAAATCTTTTGCCCACTTTTTAATTGTGTTGTCTTTTTATTGTTAATTTATAAGAGCTGTGTGTATATTACGGATAGAAGTTCATTATCAGATAATTTGCGAATATTTTATACCATTCCATGAGCTATATTTTCACTTTCTTAAGAGAGTACTTTAAAACATGAAAGGATTAAATTTTGGTGAAGTGCAATTGTCTATTTTGTTGTTGCTTGTGCTCTGGCGCTGTATAGTTAAGGAATCATTGTCCAATTCAAGGTCACAAAGATTTATGTTTATATTTCCTTCTAAGAGTTTTGCAGTTCTAGATAATGCATTTAGTTCTATGATTGCTTTTTTGAGTTATTTTTTGTGTATAGTACAAGATAGAGATGCAAATTTTTTCTTCACATGTGGATATCCAGATGTCCCAGCACCTTTCATTAAGAAGACTATTCTTTCCCCCACTGAATTGCTGAAATCAATTGATCATAAATGTAAGGGGATGTTTCTGAACTCACAACTCTATTTTTATTGATTTTTATATTTCTACTCTGAGATCATCCTACTGTCTTGAACACTGTTGCTTTGTAGTAAGTTTTAAAGTGGGAGTGTAAGTCATTGAACTTTGTTCTTTTTCAAGATTGTTTTAGATATTCTCCATCCTCGGCATTTCCTTGTGGATATTATGAGTAGCTTTTCAATTTCTGCAATAAAGACAATTTGGAAATTCATCAGGATTGTGATAGATCTGGGATACATTTGGGGAGTACTGCCATCTTTAAAAATATTAAGTCCTCTGATTCATGAATATGGGATGTCTTTCAATTAACTTAGCAATTTTAAAATTATTTTCAATAA
Source organism: Papio anubis (assembly GCF_008728515.1). Taxonomy (NCBI): domain Eukaryota; kingdom Metazoa; phylum Chordata; class Mammalia; order Primates; family Cercopithecidae; genus Papio; species Papio anubis. The sequence goes on from NC_044989.1 coordinate 100,744,737, forward strand.
TATTTCATACTTTTAGTGTACAAGTCTTGTGCTTCTTTTCTTAAGTTTATACTATTTTATTTTTGAAGCTATTGTAAGTAGAATTGTTTTCTTAATTTCCTTTTCAAATTTTTCATTGCTAATGTACAAAAATACAATTAATTTTCATATATGGATCTTGTATCTTGCAAACTTACTAAACTTGTTTAGTAGTCTAAGTTTTAAGTGGATTCCTTAGAATTTTCTATATACAAGACCAGGTCATTTAAGAAAAGAGCTAGTTTTTTCCAATGTGAATCCCTTTTATTTCTTCTGGCCAAATTTCCCTAGCTTGCATTCCCAGTACAATGTTGAATAGTGGTGGGAGTAAACATTCTTCTCTTCTTCCTGATCATAGAGGGAAAGCTATTGGTCTTTGATCATTAATGTTAACTGTGGGGTTTTTTGGATGCCCATTATCAGGTTAAGAAAGTCCTCTTCTATTCCTACTCTGTTGATTGTTGTTGGTTTTTGTTTTTTTTTTTTTAATCTTGAAAGGGTGTCAGATTTTATCAGACATTTTGTCTGCATCTATTGAGATGATGATGCAATTCGATCCTTTACTCTATTAATATGTTGCATTACATTGATTGATTTTTGGATGTTGATATAATGTTGCATTCTTAGGATAATTCCCACTTGGTCATGGTGTATAATTATTTTAAAGCTGCTCTATTTCATGTCCAGTGTTTTGCTGAGGATTTGTATGTCTATATTCATCAGGGATATTGGTCTTTATTTCACTTTACATATGATGTTTTCATCTGGTGTTGGTACCAGGGTAATAATACTGGCTTCTTAGGATGAATTGGCAAGTGTCCCTTCCTTTGCTACTTTTGAAATAGTTTTTTGAAGGATTGCTGCTCATCTTTTTTAAATGTTTGGTGCAATTCACCAGCAAAACCATCTGGGCATGGGCTTTTTTTTTTTTTTGTGGGAAGTTTTTCGACTACTATTTCAGTGTCTTTCTTTATTACAGTCCCATTCAGATTATCTATTTCTTCTTGATCCAGTTTTGGTTGTCTTTCTAGGAATCTGTCCCTTTCAGCTAGGCTATTTAATTAGTTGGCATACAATTTTTTCATAGTGTACCCTTATAATCCTTCTTATTTCTGTAAGATTCCCTCTTTAATTCCTGATTTTAGTTATTTGAGTCATCTTTCAATTTTTGATCAGTCTAGTGACTGCTTTGCCAGTTTTGTTTATCTTTTCAGAGAAGAGAACCTATATTTGGTCTGTTGATTTTCTCTATTTTTTTCTGTTCCCCATTTTATCTATTTCTACTCTGATCTTAATTATGTACTTCCTTCTGATATCTGGCATTTAGTATTCTCTTCTTTTTTAGTCTATTAGAGTGGAATGATAAGTCATTTAAGATCTTTTTCTGTAATACACTCATTTATTTCTCTAATTTTTTCTCTATGTATAGCTTTAGCTGCACCCCATAAGCTTGATATAGTGTGCTTTCATTTTCTTTAATCTTACAGTACTTTAATTTCTCATTTAATTTCTTCTTTGACCCATTTGATATTTAAGAGTATATTGTTTAATTTTCACATATTCATGACTTTCCTAAATTTTCTTCTTTTATTGATTTCTAATTTCATTTCATTGTGATCAGAGAACATATTTGTATGATTTATCTCTTTTTTAGTGTATTAAGCATTGTTTTATGTCTTCACATAGAGTCAACCCTGGAGAATATTCCATGTGCAGTTGATAAAAATGTGTATTTCACTGTTCTTGTGTGGAGTGTTCTGTATATGTTAGGTCTAACCCGCATGTCAAACTCACAATTCCTACAATCCAGTAAAAAATCACCAAGCATGCAAAGAAGCAGGAAAATATAACCAACAGGAGGAGAAAAATGAATCAATCAAAACAGATCCAGAACTAACACAGAACAAGAATTAACAAGCAAGGACATGAAAACATTTATTATGACTATTCTATAAGGTCAAGATGCTAGAGGAAAGATCAAGCATGTTGAATAGAGACATAAAAGTGATTTTTTAAGGTAAAATAACTAATTGAGATAAAATCATCTATATCTTGGATTTAAGAAAACACATTAGATTGTATTATGGCAAATGCACATTACAAAAGAAAAGATTAGTAAACTTCAGCCGGGCACCATGGTTCACACCTATAATTCCAGCACTTTGGGAGGCCAAGGTGGGTGGATCACCTGAGATCAGGAGTTCATGACCAACCTGGCCAAAATGGCAAAACCCCATCTGTACTAAAAATACAAAAATTAGACCAGCATGGTGGCAGGTGCCTGTAATCCCAGCTACTCGGGGGACTGAGACACAAGAATTGCTGAAATCCGGGAGGTAGAGGTTGCAATGAGCTGAGATTGCACCACTGTACTCCAGCCTGGGCAACAGAGCAAGAAGAAGGAAGGAAGGAAGGAAGGAAGGAAGGAAGGAAGGAAGGAAGGAAAAGAAAGAAAGAAAGAAAGAGAAAGGAAGGAAGGAAGGAAACAAAAAGAAAGAAAGAAAAAGAAAGGAAGGAAGGAAGGAAGGAAGGAAGGAAGGAAGAAAAAGAAAGAAAGAAAGAGAAAGAAAGAAAGGAAGGAAGGAAGGAAGGAGAGAAAGAAAGGAAAGAAGGAAAGAAAGAAAGAAAGAGAGAGAAAGAAAGAGAGAAAGAAAGAAAGAAAGAAAAGGAAAGAAAAGAAAAAAAAGAAAAGAAAAGAAAAGAAAAAAGAAGGCAAGCAAGCAGGCATTCTTAAACTTCAAGACATGGCAATAGAAAGTACCCAAAATTAAGCAGTGAGAAAAGAAGACTGAAAAAATGAGCAGAGCGTTAATGAATTGTAGAACAATGTAAAACATCCAAATATATGTGTAATGGAAGTCCCCCAAGGGGGGATTGGGAAAGAGGAATTAATAGAAAAAAATTTTGAATAAATAATGGCTACAAACCCCCCAAATACAGTAACTGCAAGCCCACAGATCCAAGAAGGGCAACAAGCCCTAATGCAAAAACTATGAAGACTATACTAAGGTACATAACAATCAAATGCTTACAATACATGCTAAAGAGAAAATCTTAACAGTTGCCAAAGAACAGCAAAAAAAAGAAAAAAGAATGACAGCAGATTTCTCATTAGAAACAATGCAAGCCAAAAGACCCTAGATCAATATCTTTAAAGTGTTAAAATAAATAATTCTAGACCTATAAAAATTGATGCAGCAAAAATATCTTTCAGAAATGAAGATAAAATGAAGTTATTTTCAGACATCTATAAACTGAAATGTTACCGGCAGACCTGCCCTATAAGAAATGTTGAAGGAAGCCCTCCAGATAAAAAGAAAATTATACCAAATGGAAACATGAGGTGGGCGAATCGCAAGGTCAGGAGATGGAGACCATCCTGGCTAACACAGTGACACCCCGTCTCTACTAAAAATACAAAAAATTAGCTAGGCGTGGTGGCAGACGCCTGAAGTCCCAGCTACTTGGGAGGCTGAGGCAGAGGAATGGCGTGAACCCAGGAGGCGGAGCTTGCAGTGAGTGGAGATAGCGCCACTGCATTCCAGCCTGGGCAATAGAGCGAGACTCTGTCTCAAAAAAAAAAAAAAAAAAAGAAAGAAATACAAAACAATAGAAATGGTAACTACATATGTAAGATATTTTTATTATTTAAAATATTTCAAAACAGCAAAATTAAAAATGTAGTGTGGGTCTTACAACATATGTAGAAGAAAAATGTGCAGCAATAATAACACAAAGACCAAGAAGGGAGAAATAAAAGCATTGTAAAGTTCTTATATCATACATGAAGCAGTACAATATCACTTGAAATTAGTCTGTAATAAGTTTCAGATGTGACTGTTGATCCCTCCCTGGCACAGATCAATTGGGAAGCTCTGTGATACATTGCCAATAGATTGATCATCTTAAAGCCAATTGTGCCACCCATTCGATGCTAGAAATTAAAATGGCTCCTCATAGCCACTCCCAGTGAAATCTTCGGTCTTTAACCTGTATTTTCATTCCTATCTGCCAAGATACGCTTTACATTCCCTGGGAAGAAATTAACTTCTGTCATCTAGGCTTCCTGGACATTGCTAGGAACTATAGCAGACAATCAGGAACGTGTGGCATGGGTGTGCACCAAAAACTTGCAAACCAGTTGCATGCAATGTATGCAATGGGGTTCTGAGATCAAGAACTCAGAATATGTGTATTTGTATAAAGAACTCTAAAAGTGGAAATCTAATCTCCTTGGAAAGAGGTGAATTTTTTTTTTTTCAAATAACTGGTAATCAACAGTTATTTAAATTTGAATTTTTATTTCTCTTTTAACTGTGTTCTTTCAGCATTTGTTATAATTTTGTGCATCATCATAGCTCCCTGCCAGCTCACAAGCTCCTAATGGTAGGATCCCCGGATTTCCTCAGTGCCCACTATGTCTACACAGAGCCAGTGTCACAACACGCTCATCATGCATATGTGTTGAATGAAAACATTTTCCTGTGCAAACTGCTTAACAGAGAAACTTAGTAAAGAAGTGTTGGTCTGGATTGGATGAGGTCAGAGAGTTGAAGATACGGTGTCTGGGAAGGTATCTGGAAGCCATCTAGTCAAACTCCCACCACCAGTAACATGTTTTACTTGCCAATCCCATGGATGTCACATAACTGATTAAAGTTAACACACGGTAATTCAGGTGTCACCACTGACTTTGCCAAGGTCCAACTCAAAAAAAAGAGAAAAGTGTATAAAGAATACACACAACACACATTTATATATAAACACACATACATATACATATATAATAAAAATACATATTCAATGAGCTAGATATTTAATGAGTTAAATTTATATAGATAGATATTTAATGAGTTAAATATATAGATAGATATTTAATGAGTTAATATATATATATTTAATGAAATGGCACTGTTTTTCTGATTATAAAATGATACACTGAAAAACTTCATGAAATGCAGAAATGTTTAGTAAAGAAGAAAATAAAAATCACCAAAAGGTCCTTCATCTAGAGCAGGCCATGTTTTAAATGACAGCAAAATCCTTTCCTGTATTGCTTTACTTTTCTAAAAACCATTGTGAAAATTCCTTCTACCTTTCCACTTAGCAGAAGGTCAATGAGAAAATGGGTGCTCCTGATTGGACATTGTGGTGGATTTAAAGGGGCTGCAAATTCATTGTCACTTTCACCTTTGAAAGAGGGACTTTGTTTTCCTCCCAGCTTGAATTTGGTGTTTCTGCTTTACCCACAGAGGGCAGAGGAAGGGATGTTAGACTAGCTCTGGGCCAGCACCTCACAAAGGTTGAGCAGCTTCCATGTCTACGCTTTTAGGAGCCCCAAACTACCGTGTAAGGAATAGGCCACTCGGCTGGAGAGAATGCAGAAAGACCACATGGAGAGGCCCGGAGACAACACGGGCAGAGAGGCCCAGTCATCGCAGCATGCCATCTGAGCCCAGCCTCCCCACTGTCTCACCAAAGCACCAGACATGTGAAGGCACCATATGGAAACTCACCAGCCCAAAGAAGCATCCACAGGACTGCAGCCCCAGACCACATCATGTGGAGCAGAACTGCCCACAGAACCATGAGAAAAGAGAAGATGGTTGTTGTTTTACTGGATTGAGGGTAAGGGAAGAGGTTGTTACACAGCAACAGATCACCAAGACAGCTAGCAAAATTCTTAATATTTGAACTTCTTCTAGAGGTACCAAAACTAAACCCAAGGAGTAAATCCTAAATTATACTGCAAAGCTAGAAACCATGTGCTGGTCATCACTGACAAGATGAAAAGAACATGGGATTCGAAGTGGCACTACTGGGGCAGAGCTCCTTGGGACTGAGCTACCGAGACGTTCAACTGGAATAAGTCCCTTGACCTGTTTGCTCCTCCATCCTCTCATCATAAAAGAGGGGCATTGTTGACGTCAATTTTAGGGGGTTTTAAGAAAGGGTGAATGAAACTCTATAAAAGGAGTTTTTTGGGTTTTTTTTAACTGCATAAGGTAGGGTTGCTTTTTGCCTCTTCTCTTCTTTGAGCTTAGAGATTTGTTGACCATAAATGGTGGCTGTCAAATGAGTATGGTATTGTCTCCTACCTTGGAAAGGCAAGAAGAATTCAGACATAGGTATAAGAGGCAATATTTTATCTATTTGGCATCCAAGAAAGAGCCATGAGGGTGGCTCTCGTGTATTCTGAGGTTTAAGCAATTTCACTGAGGTTCTGTGAAAATGCAGAGTAAGGGGTGACTAAGGCAGTGGAGAAGGCACATGGGCTTCTGAGAAGCCACCAGTGCATCCCTGTCAATCATCATCAGTCTCTTCTAAACTGGAGGTTGAGGGAAGGGAGGGAAGTAACTCATCACTGAGATTTTTCAGAGACAAATGATTAAATCCTTGCTCCTATTCCATTTTGCAGGGGCCATAGCCTCTCTTTCCACCCCCAGCTTTTTTTCCACAGTCAGCACTTTGCCTACTGGACTTTTTGGTGCTCAGATGAGTTTGTTTGTTTATTTGTTTGCCTATCATCCATCTCCCCCAGTAGAATGCAGGCTACATGAGAATAAGAATCGTGTCTATGACGTTCACCGTATTGTATCCATGCTCCCTAGAATGATGCCTTGAACCCTCATGAAATATCTGTGGAATGAATAACCTCATGAAATATCTGTGGAATGAATAAATGCTGACACTTTCTTTCTCACACGCTTTGGCCCCAGACCTACTGCAGCAGAAGTAGAGCCTTGGGAATCTGCCTTTTACTGAGTTTTGCAAATAGTTGATCCCCTGGCTCATAATGCCTGGATTAAATGAAAACATTTAAGAAAAATGAGAACAGGGAAAAGGCGTCGTAGTATTCCAGACCCAAGGAGAAAGGGAGTTTCTATACCCACAGCCCCAGGAACTGTTTACATTTGACTCAGCTCAAGCTCAGAACTGGCCGGAAGTGCCTGCAGTCAGTAGGCTGTGAACACATCTTCCCTAGACAGGAAGGACTTCTCAGCATGACGTTAAACTCAGAGATGGTAAAGGAAAATTTCTCATAGTTTCAGCTACATAAAAGTGAAAACTTCTGCATAGAAAAGACAACTTGGAAAAAAAAAAAAAACTAAGTTTGGCAAATAAATGAAAACTTAGGGAAAAATATTTGCAACATATATTACCGATCAAGGTTTAATGTTTACAATAAATAAACGATTCTCACAAATCCAAGAGAAAATACTGCAAAAGACATGAATAAACAGTCCACAGAAGAAAAAAGAAAAAAGCAAAAAGCACAGCCAATAAATGTGAAAAATATGTTCAAGATCAGTAATAACCAAAGAAATGTGAATTAAGATAATAGAAAAATGCCATGTTTTGGGAGAGACTAAAAGATTTCTAATATTCCAGTAAGTGAGGCATAAGAAACCGGGCACATCTATTATAAGTGTAAACTATTAAAATCTGTTTTGGAGGATAAAGTGTTAAACTTTTAAAACCCATATTCTATTTGGCCTAGCAATATTATTTCTAGTTTATCCTAAACAGATAATTGCCCAAGAAAACAGTGCTATATGTAAAGTGTAAGAATTTTTTCTTTCTTTTTTTTTTTTTTTTTGAGACAGAGTCTTGCTCTGTCACCCAGGCTGCAGTGCAATGGCTCAATCTCAGCTCACTGCAACCTCCATCTCCAGGGTTCAAGCAGTTCTCCTGCTTCAGCCTCCCTAGTAGCTAGGATTATAGGCACAGGCCACCATATCTGGCTAATTTTTTTGTATTTTTATGAGAGATGGGGTTTCGCCATGCTGGCCAGGCTGGTCTCAAACTCCTGGCCTCAGGTGATCCACTCACCTCAGCCTCCCAAAGTGCTGGGATTACAGGCATGAGCCACCACACCCGGCCAAGTATAAGGATTTTAAACATTATTTGCAATTTTGAAAAATATGGACCAATTCTAAGGGCCCATTGTGGAGGATGTATAGTCCAGGAGCTTCCTTGGAAGATGGCCCTTGGCAGCCACTGATCTAGGAGAGGACACTGGCACCCTGGGGTTCAACCAGGGTGAATCTCATGCCCCCTTCTTGGCACATTAAGGCATGGCATTTCTCCCTCTTCCCTCGCAAGAGGTTGTAAAGCCTGGTGCCACTACAAAAACCATTTTGCCACCATAAAGGGGAATAATCTTCAAACAAAACCAACACACAGAGGAGGAGACATAGAAGGAAATGCCAAACACTATGCCAGTAGTATGGAACCCACTCAGAAGCCGCTCTTTCTTTGAACTTCAGTTACATGAGATGGTAAATTTGTTTAAGCCAGTTTGGGCCACTTTCTGATACTTTCAGCCAAAAACCCCATGATAAAGCCATCACCAGGGAACTGAATACATAAATTATGACACAACCTTACAATAAAATGCCACACAAGTGGCATTTATTCAAGAATAAAATGCCATGCAAGGGATTTTTCAAGGAAGTATGCTCTATATACAGCGCCATGCATAGATGTCCATTAGTTGTCATTAATAGAGGAAAATGTTACGGAATGATATGTCTGATATAACCGCATTTAGTTAAAAAGGCAAATTGAGATACACATAGAGATATAAATTTGATACAAATTAGAATCAGAGGGGAAGAGGGAGCTTTTATTTCTTCCTTTACATACTTCTGATTTTTGAGGTTTTAGCAGTAAGTATTCCTTAATTTAGATATATAAGTATACAGATATATTTCAGCTTTGGAGCTCTGAAGTACTCTTGGTAGCATGATTTTAAAAATCATGATATAATATATATTGATGCCTAGTCTTCAAATATCTTTGTGGTTTTTCTTTTTTTTAACATAAGATCAATTTACATAATGTTATCCCTATTTAACTTTTAATCCTTTTTGCCAGTTCCATGTCTATCTTGAAAAAGAATGTGTCTTAAGCTCTAGAATAAAATAAATAAGAGCTACCTCTTAGATATACACCTTCCCCAAGCCACCCCAACCCTCATGCCTGAGATTCCCACCCAGAAAATAAAGACAACCATAGTATATCTTCATGAGTGTCATAAGGGAGGGGTGAACACAGGTGTTCAAAGTCTCCAGCACAGGGCCCGGCACAAATGGCTCATCAGTGGCAGTTTTTGTTGTTATTCAATGTCCTCAGAGTAAAGCGGCCCCTTCTGGACATTTATTTTTGCTTGGAGGTTCAGTGAACCTTACCCTGGCTTTCTGTCTCTTCAAACACCCTAGAAGCAGAAACAATTCCCTGGGGCCATCTCTGGGCCTTCTGACTCTGGAAATGACACGGTCACAAACTACAGGCCCGAGGGAAGCCAGGGAGGGCCCTTTGAAACCTTACACTCCTTGACTCCAGCAGCTGAGAGGGAACCTTGGCAGTCCTCTGGCCAATGTAATCATCTTTCACATTAGTCGAGACAAATGCCTTGGAATTTTCCTTAAACTGGGTGTCACCTCCCATTTTCGATAAGAAAAGATATAAGCGAAGAGCTGCCAGTGGGTGGAGTCTTGGGCCAGGTCCCCGGATACGTCGGGCTACTTTCATTTTCCAGATATGGGAGAAGAGAAAAGTAGGCCAGGCCAGGGCTGCAGTGTCCCCAAGAGGTCAGCCGCTCCAGGCTCTGAGCCTTGCTTCTGGGCTGCCTTCCAACCCCACTCCATTCCAGTTTGCAGTAATGAATGTTATGCACACACACCAACACACACACATACACACACACACACACACACACACACAGGCACTGATTTTTTTTAGGAGCCTTCAATGAAGTTTTAAGTTGTTGACAATCAGTGTTGGTCATCAGGCCAGCAATTCTTCCAAGTGAAATGTTGAGCAAGGCTGGGCCTCGAAGCTATACAGATGTACGGCTTTCTGAAAGCCATATATCTGTGTGTGCCTGGGTAACTTTCAGGAAGCCATACATCTGTGTGTGTCTAGGTAACCTGAGAAATAGTACTATGATTGTGATCAGTGTGCCACAGAGACTTAGGAAAGATAGGAAACTCCTTACAGATTTTTCACTTAAACAGGTAATGTCCTCTTGAAAATGTTATTAAGTACAAACGAAACAAATGTTCAGGGTGCACCTACCTGACACATGAGGGGCACTTGACAAATATTTCTGGAATGACAGAATTGTCAATCTTTGCTCTGTGGTCTCGAGCAAATGACTTGCCTTGGTTGGGTCCCAGTCTCCTTTCTGAGAATAGAGGTTATCACACCTCCTCCATGGGTGGTGAAGGCTGAGGAAAAACTCTTTGTCCCAGAGAGGTGTGCTGCAAATAGGAGAGCAGATCTGGGGGAGGTGGCCAACCTTGGCACCCACCTGGGCTCGCAGAAGCCAATGGGAGGTATAAGATAAACTGCCCAGGGACCTCCCCAACCACCCTTCCATCTTATCTGCCCTGTAGCCATGTCCTCCCCTGCAGTCAGGCTGCTTATCGGGGGCTGACACCAGGCACAGCCAACATTGTGCTTTGATTCCTGCCAGATTTCATCTGTGGAAGGCGTTTCCAGCCCCTGCACCTCCTTAGCCAAAGTTTGCCCTTTAAAGTCAATCTCCGGTCACACATCTCCAGGAAGCCTTCAAACCTCACTCCAGAGCCGCCTCCCTCCCTCCTCCATCCTCCTTTATGCCTGCTGCCCCCACACTAAGGCAGCAGGCTGCATTCCCCGGGCATTGCCCTGACAGGAGGGCAGGTGCAGGCTGGAGTCTAGAAACCAGCATAGCCACCAAGCTGATTTTTCAAAATGTAAATCCTAAAAACCTTGACTTTTAAGTCTGCCACTTGAGAGAAGAGTTTTGGTTTTATTTTTGCTTTTACTTGTTGGAACTCTAGAACATATCCTTATATATCAAGAGCCTGGAGCATAAGGTTATGCCATAAACCAGAGAGTTCCTGTTCAAGGGAGGTACATGTTTGAACCAGCACATAACACAATGAATACAGAGGGCAGATGACTAGGGTTGGGCCAGAAATGGAAGTTAGGGAGCAGGGGGCATGAGGAAAGGAGGAAACTGTGTTGATTTCCAGGCTCAAGCCAAGGAGACTGCAAACCTTGGATTGAAAGATTGAAACCCACCTACACAATGGAGCATGTGGATGGGCAACAAGGGGGTTGGCGGCGGGTGGGGGAGGGAGGGATACCTGAGGGAAGTCTCACAGTTCAAATCACCCCAGCAAGCTACAGAAGGGTTTTGGAAAGTTCCCGGGCTATTCCTACAAAGCACATGCCCCATGGGCCCGGGAACAAGACAGGACACATAGAAATCAACAGCACAAGGTGTAGTGACCAGGTTCATATCACTGAGCAGCTCCCATTGTGGGCAGCAATGAGAGAAGAGAGAAGGGGCAAGGCAGAGAATCTTGAGCTCTTTCAAGCCCTTAAGGAACCATCTGTAGGACTGAGAGGACCTGAGTGACCCTGAGATGGTGTATTAGTCTGTTCTCACGCTGCTAATAAAGACATACCCAAGACTGGGTAATTTACAAAGGAAAGAGGTTTAATGGACTCACAGTTCCTCATGGCTGGGGAGGCTTCACAATCATGGCAGAAGGCAAATGAGGAGCAATGTCATGTCTTACATGGCTGCCATGGCTGTGGGCAAGAGAGTGTGTGCAGGGGAATTGCCCTTTATAAAGCCATCAGATCTCATGAGGCTTATTCACTACCTTGAGAACAGTATCGGGGAGACTGCCCCCATGATTCAGTTATCTCCACCTGGCCTCACCCTTGACACATGGGGATTATTAAAACTCAAGGTGAAAGTTGGGTGAGGACACAGCCAAACCATACCAGCTGGAAAAAACTGAATTTTTCCACCATAAGCAGAAGTAGGGATTCATGAGCTAAGTTAAGATCAATTATAGAGAAAGAAAGTCCCATTTTAGTGTAATTATGACTAAATGTCACACTGCTATCTTCATGCTGGCCCATTACCTTCCTGGATGACCAACCACCCTAGTTTGCCCAAGACTGTCCTGGTTTTAGGATTGAATGTCCTGCAGCCCAAGAGATCCCTCAGGCCTGGGCACACTGGGATGGTCAGTCACCCCACCTTCACCTGGCACCAATGCATCATCTGTCCAGGATGTCCTGCGGTTGTTTTGTTTTGTTTTGTTTTGTTTTGAGATGGAGTCCTGCTGTATTGCCCAGGCTGGACTGCAGTGACTTGATCTTGGCTCACTACAACCTCCACCTCCTGGGTTCAAGGAATTCTCCTGTCTCAGCCTCCCGAGTAGCTGAGATTACAGGTGCCCAAAACCAGGCCCGGCTCATTTCTTGTATTTTTAGTAGAGACAAGGTTTCCCCATATTGGCCAGTCGGGTCTTGAACTCCAGACCTCAGGTGATCCACCCACTTCAGCCTCCCAAAGTGCTGAGATTACAGGCATGAGCTGCCGTACCCGGCCATCCCTATTTGATTTTAAGTGAAGTGAGGAAAGGGACCATATGATGTTCAGACTGTTCATTCAACCAGCAAAAGTGACTGTAGTTTCCCTGCACTGAATTCTGATGGGCGAGACTGACTCTTAAGCAGATAATTAAAATACACTGTGATAAGGGGGAATGTAAATTAATGCAACAAGCGAGCACTGCACACCTACCAGAATGGTTAAAATTCAGAAGATGGGCAAGAACGAATGTTGGCAAAGATGTGGAGCAACTGGAGCTCTCTGCACTGCTGGGGAGAATGCTCAGTGCTGCAGCTACTCAGGGAAAAATGCTGGCACTTTCATATAAAACTAAACATACACCTGTCTTTGACTCAGTAGTTCCATTCCTAGGTGTCTACTCAAGAGAAATAAAAATATCTGCCCATGAAACAGCTGTACTGTATAGTAGGCTTATGAATAATAGCCCAAACTAGAAAGTGCCCAAGCTGCAGGAGAACTGGTAAACCAACTGTGGCATAGTCACATAGTGGAAGAGTGCTCATCAAGAAAAGGGATGATCTACTGATGCACACAACATGAATGGATCCCAGAACATCATTCTGAGTCCAAGCAGCTAGACACACACAAGCACGTACTCTGTGCTCCATGTATATGAAGCTCCAGGAATGACCATCAAATCTATAACGATAGAAATCAAACCAATAATTTTGTAGGACTAGGCTAAGGGGGACTGACCAGGAAGGGGCACAAGGGAATCTTCTGAGGGGTTGGAAATATCCTATATCTTGCCTGTTGTGGTTATTACACAGGTATACACATTTTTCAAACTACATCAAACTGCACACTTAAAATGGGTGCATTTTCTTGTTTGTGAATTAGAACAAAATAAGTTGATTTTTAAAAATCAGATTGAGAAAATAAAACAAGACCTCAGAAGCACTACAACACACAAGCGCACAAAGTACCCGAGGGGTGAAGGAAGCCTTCGCAACTGGGCAGGGACTGAAAAGTCAGAAGGGGCTGCCCTGGACAGAGAAGAGGACAAAGCGCATGGCAGAGGCCAATAGCATGTGCAAAACACACAGGGAAAAAAGCAGACGGGGCTCCAGGAAAGGCACAAGGTTAGGGTAGGGTGGTGGCCACTGTTTTAAAAAAAAAAAAAAGGAGAGAGAATAGAAAGGTAGGTCTCAGCGAGTTTGGGAAATGCCTCTATGTCCTGCAAAGCACGCTGGACTCTGCCTCTGGGCTCGCATTGCTCGACCGCAGTGTGCTGACTCACTGAGAGCAGCTGGGCAGTGTGGCACAAGTGAGGTGCTGCTGGTTAGGACTCCTCCAGCTGCTCCCTGCAGTGCCCCTACCCGGCCCATGCAGTCCCCTAGTCCCCTTAAGCAGGGATTAGGGGCCGTGAGCACTCCGGGAAGGGTGCTGCCCTCTGAGTGAGATCTGCCCCATACCGCAGGGGGACAAAGGCTCAGGGGCTATGCTTGATAACAGGTTGTTAATTTTTTCTCCCACAGAAGACTCTGTTGGGAGGGATCTGTGCTTCAGAAAGATACCCTCTCTAGGAAGCTGGGAGAGGGTTGGAGTAGGGGAAAGTAGAGGCAGGGAGACCAGTCAGTAGCTGGAACAACCATCCCCGGGGCTTGATGAAGGGGATCTAGGCTAAGGCAGTGGAGACGGAGGGAAAATGCACATTTAACATGCTTCAGAAAGCAGATGCAACAGCACTGAGAAGTTGGGAGAAGCTGTGAAGCATTGACACGGTGAGGGCTCAGACCACCCCTCAAACAAGCCAGAGAACGGGGAGGGCGGTGGGAGCGGGTGGCATCACGTCAACCCACTATCAGCAGTGCCCATGTTCATGATCTTTTCTGCCCCTTACCAAAGTCACTGTGACTTTCCTCCGGGCCCTCTACACCACACATTCATGTTACATGAGGCTTCCCAGAAATATACCCTCTTCTTCCCAAGTGCACCCTCTTCCTGCCCCCATTACTTCCTCCTCTCCTCAACCATGAAATGAGGGCATGATAGCAGGGAAGAGAGGTACCCTAGGGCAGGAGAGCCTCTCATGGCCCCATTATCCCTTCCCCTCCACTCTCCATGTCCATGACTGGCTCAAAATTTCTCTATGCACTCTGGGCTGCATGTACATAGCCTATGTCTCTAAATAAGTCCAATAAAAAGGTCCACCCTCATGATGGGCAATGGGCCCTATCCATTAGAAACAAGCCGCTCTGTAGGGGGTTCAGCTCCATGGCTCTTGCTTCAGGGTGGTATGAATAAAACACGGCACATGGAAATCATGTCACCAGACTGTCCCAGCTCAGAGATTCCTGGAAGCGAGTTCAGAGTCCACACAGCCCCATCGCTGTGTCTACACCATTATTAGCCAGGCTTCCTCGTGGGGTTGCTAAGAATTGACAGAAAGTTCGGAATATTGACCATGTGTGACTTTAATCATACGTCTGCAATAAAATGAAGCTCTTTCCCTGAGAACAAGGAGGCAGCTAGGCAGTAGCAGAAAGACAGAGTTCAAAGTTATGGTCTAGAGCAGTCCAACACAAACACAGCCTTCTTGGAGCCTTACTGCAGAGCGTTTTTGTTGCGGGAATGGACACTCAAGCCACACATCTGGTAAATGATTCCCGAAGAAGAGATGGGGTTGGGAAAGAGAAGATAAAAAGCAGGTTGCACATGTGTTAGCCAAGCATGGCATGACTCAGCGATCACCCTGGCTTCTCAGAAAGAAGAGGCCGGTTCATCCCCTTGACTCAGCATTCCTCACTTCTAAGCAGCCTCAGCCTGCAGTCACCCAGGGACCTCAGCCACAGAGCAGGGCAGCACACCGTGTACTCTCAGACCCTGTCCTCAGATGCCGTCCTCCATCAGACTTGAGGCCCCGCCTGGCTGGCAGAGAGGCCACAGCCCTACGAGGGAGGGTCTCCTACTCCAAGCAGGAACAGAGCACTCTTTAAGGAGCGTGTCTGCAACACAGCAGTGCCCCCACCCTGGCCAGATACCTGTGAGCTGGAGGGGGCAGCCACTCGCTCTTGGGAAGCCTAACTCTCCCTCTGGAATGTTTTCATTTTCTTCCTCCCTTCCCTGAGGCTAAATGAGCCATCAGAGGCAACCCTCAGCCCAGGGACAAACACCTTTGCTGGGTGGTGGGTGACAGGAACTGGGTCAAGAACTGGGCTGAGAATTAAGAAAATTTCAAATTTTCTGAGCTCACAGTTTTATCTGTTGGAAAATAGCGGGGCTTATCTTGTCAGGAAAAGGGAGGGCGAAAACAATCAGTAAGACTCAGGGCGTCTTACTTATCACACAATTCCTTTTAGAAATATGTTGACGGGTTTCCCGGACTGAGGAGCCCTTTGCATGCCAGAGCTTCTCAGCGCAGCCAAAGTGACAGAATCAGGAAGCAGTCTGCGAGGGCCAAGACCTCAGAGCCAGGGTGGAGCCTCCACTCACTAAGGACCTTGGGCAAACTATTTAGCCTGTCAGTGCCTCAGTTTCCTCATCTGAAAAGAGGAATGATGCATAATGATGGAACCCAATGCACAGGGTCCCTGTGGGGCCCACTCGCTTGCTCATGCACTCATGAGTACCCACCGTGTGCAAGCACAGTTCTAGGGACTGGCACATCAGTGAGCAAAACCACGTGGATTCTGACCCTGGTGGAGAATGAAGGGGGGTAAATAGAGCAGGGGCTCAGTGGGCTGGGGCTGGAACTAGGGGAAGGCAAGCAGGTGCCTAAGGCCCCAAATTTAAGGGGCATGCACACTATGGGCACCTGCACGGCCCCCAGAACAACACCGTGGCCACCTGGGACCAGGTTGGGGTGAAGATGGAAGAGTCAGAAAAGTGCTTGATCAAAGCCAGTAAAGTGCTCAGTGCAGTGCCTAGGAGACTGGCCCTCAGTTAAGTATCAGCTGCTTGTAAGAACATTAGGAAACGGAGGAGGCAGAAAAGAACTCCAAAAAGAAACTGTAAACTCTCAACAACTTCAGCAGGATGGGCCATTTAGAGTTGGGGCAAACACCTGGACACACCTAGAACTCTGGTTGCCACCTCGAGCTGGTTGCCATCTGAGCTCAGCTGAAAGCAAATCAAAACAGAAACGTCGATGCTGGAGCAGCAGCAGCCCTGGAGATATTGATCTGGCTGGTCTTGGATGGGACCCTAGCATCACGTTTAAGACGCTCCTGCCAAGGGATCCTAGGGCACTATGTGCCAAGCCTCATGCCAAGGGCTTTCCGTAAATCATTTCATTTCCCCCTCCCTGAATCCTACAGGCTCAGGACTACTCTTATCCCCATTCACAGATGAAGAATCGGAAACCTCAAGATTTTTTTTTTTTTTTTTTTTTTGAGACAGAGTCTCGCTCTGTCGCCCAGACTTGAGTGCAGTGGTATGATCTCAGCTCACTGCAAGCTCCGCCTCCCAGGTTCCCGCCATTCTCCTGCCTCAGCCTCCCGAGTAGCTGGGACTACAGGCGCCCGCCACCACGCCTGGCTAATTTTTTGTATTTTTAGTAGAGACGGGGTTTCACCGAGTTAGCCAGGATGGTCTCGATCTCCTGACCTCGTGATCCGCCCGCCTCAGCCTCCCAAAGTGCTGGGATTACAGGCGTGAGCCACCGCGCCCAGCCATCAAGATCTCATATAAATTTCATGCTGTCTGTCTGCTGCGGCATACACAATCACTAATGTTTTCAGTGGACATGTTAAGTTACCAGGAAAAGATTAAATGTATACAATGAGCTCTGCTTAAGAATGTGTGGGTGTGCTAAGTTTTCGGAAAAGGTTAAATGTGTGCCATGAGCTCTGCTGAAGAGGGCAAGCCATGGTGAAATTGATTCTGTAAAGATTAATGTGCAAAAGTTTCTAAAGTTGAGTGTTCCGAGCAGTAAGCTCTGATTCCTGGAAATTTTAATTTACAGAACATTCTTCGGTGATGCTCAAGAAGTGAGATGTGTCTGCTCCGTAAAGATGAGTCAGGAGTAGTCAAGAAGCAGGGGAACTGTCAACTCTGACACACCAGAAATGACACTCAGCAGGGCTTAGCCACCGTGGTCTCCCCTCTGAACCCACAAGGTGAAGTGGAAACCGGAGGGGTGTCAGCCAAGTTACAAAGGCATCGCTGAAGCTGGGAGGCCCCACAGGAAAGAAAACGCTGGAAAAATAGAAGCTTCTGGCCCAGTGTTCTCACGCAGGACCATAATAATTAAAAAGAAGTTTTGGCAGCCACCCCAGAGCAAGTTCATGAGGAGAGACGGGTCACAGAGCTGACCAGCAGTTCTGGAGTGAGGGCAGCCCTGGAGAAGGTGAAGTCCCGGGGGACGCCTGCATCCGCGTGGCATGAACCAAGTCTATCAGTGATTCTCCTCTCCCTCGAAACTGTCACTGCAAGATCCCGCTCTGCCAGTTCCTAACTGTGTGACCTTAGGCAAGTTACTCAACCTTTCTGAGCCTCAATAAATGGTAGCTAATATGATTGTTTATTGTTATTAAAAGCGGTTAAATCTTTATGAGGTCATGTAATGCACGGCCATAATCAGGTAGCACTGGGAGGGACGAACATTTCTAAAATAGTAAATATTTTAGACACTGTAGGCCAAGAAGCATATTTGATATGTTATATATATATAAAATATATGTGTGTGTGTGTATTTATATAATGTAGATACTTCTATAACGAGAGAGAAACCTCTGCGTGCCTGGCCCTGTCTGCCTGGGGTGGGCTTCCTGGGGGCGGGCACAGTGTACCCTATACCTGCTGGAGATGGTCCTGGGAAGAAGGGCAGCCTGATGGAGGGAGGGGCCTGGCAAGCTGGCTCAGTGGGCATGGGGAGTTGAAGGGGACTTGGCCACCATGGTCATTTTCTCTCTTTGCCCCAGGGACACCTGAACCAGCTCCTCCTGGAGATCTGGGCCCCTTCCCTCTGGACAGCTGAACAGAAGTGAAGCTAACACATCACCAATTCTCAAGCTTAGATTCTGCAGCTTGGTGCCCGACATTGCAAGAGCAGAGCCCCCATGCTGTAGGGGTGACCAGCATGGACCCTGTGTGGCAGGAAGGTGAGTCCTCTGGCAGGGGAGGCAGGTGCTGGAAGCCAAGTAGGGGACAGGGACAAATGAAACCACCTCAGCTTGGGTCCTGCAGCTCACGGCACTTGCAGGGTGTCCCTGAGCCATACAGAAGCAGGAGACCACCCACAGTTTGTCCATGGGTCATAGTTTGCTGACCGTAGATGTAGCAAAAGAGACCTAAACGTGACCCCAGTGTGGTTGAGGGGAGTGACCAGTGAGCACACCCATGCCAGCGTTCTCTAGAGCATAACCCATTAAGGGATTACAAAAGCACATCAGTGGCTCACCACCAGCATCTTTTTAATGAAACAAAGAGAATGGACTCTCTCTAGTTTTTTATGGCGTTCATTTGGATAAGGATCTATGCTCTGGGTGCCATGTCAAATGCGCTTCTTACTGAGGACTGGGTGCTAGGCACACTTTTTGGCTTCTGTATCCCTCAAAAGAGTTGTTTTCATCTATTTTTCAAACATTAGTGGGGCATCTGCCGTGAAAGTTTAAAAATAAGCTCCTTGAGGGACAGGGTCAAGTCCCAGCCTTCCACTAACTCTGAAACCTACCGCCTTGGCACATGGGCAGGAAGTGAAGGGAGGACAAGGGAGTTTGCTGGCGTCTGAGAATGTATATTCCTAGGAGGACCTTGGAGAAGTGAAGATCTTTGGTAGTACCTCTGGAGGCATCTCACACTTACCATTCAACCACAACATCTTAGAGGCCTCAGGTCTGGCAGTTTCCAGACTGTGCTCCGAGGAGCCCCTGGGTTCCTCAATGTGCTTCAGGGGTGCCCAGGGAAAGAGGTTCTTGCCTTCCTTTTCTAACTTCAACCAGAGCAGCTTTGCACTTTTTTATATAGGTTTTAAGGTGACATGTAAATTTATTTTGTCCCAAGGGCTCCAATTCCAGAGCATCGAACAACCAAAAGGCCTGAAAACTCTATTTTATTCAACTAATTTAAACCTAGGAAAACCTGAAATACCCAAGGAAAGTCAGCAGTGGAGAGGGAGACTGGCCCTCAGACCTCGGCTCCCCACCCTGTTCAGCCATCCTTCCTCCACACTCCGCTGCAGCCCTGCTGAGTCCAGTTCTGCTCTGGGGGCAATTCCCAGTGGACACGTGGCAGTCCAACAAGACAGTGTTATAGCAGCAGGCTCCAAATCAAAGGAAAAGCAGAAGACAACACACACTGTTTTAAATATCATAGAGAGAACATCCCCAGAGTTGTTTATCATGATTCAGACATGGACAAGCTTTGGGATCTTGGACAAGTCACTTCACATCTCTGGACTTTGTTTCTGCAGTCCTCTCTGGCCCTCTGTTCTGAGTCTCCATGGATAGAACTGATCATCACTAGAGAGAAAGGAGAGCCACAAACCTAATCTCCCAGGTGACAATTATTAACTCTACCAGTGTGACATGCCTTCTGGGGAGCGGTGGCAGCGGCCACCTGCAGTCCATCTCCACAGCAGGATGAAGTTTCCTGGAGAAGCCATGGAGGTGAAGAGAGGACTCAGGCTGCTAACTCAGCCCAGTCCTGCACAAACACAGGGTAACTGCACCTGGGATTGAAAGCGTTAATTTAGAACGTCATTGTCCTAGGTGTTCCAGCAACTCTGTGGTTCTCTATTAGAGTTGAAGAGACTGAGGCTCTGAGAGGTTGCATGATTGTACAAAGGGCGTAAAGGTGCAATGAGAGGGGACAGAGAGAGAGAGAGAAAGAGAGCATATTTGAGGTTTGAGACCCTCGAGGTGGAAGGAGATGTCAGTTATAACTTGTTGACTGTCTTCTGCGACAAGAACTTTACATACTTTATCTCATTAAATCCTCACAATAACCATGCAACATAGGTGTCAAAAACCCATGTTACAGAAAAGGAAAATGAAGTTGAGACAGGTTAGAGTGATTCCAGGCACACAACTATTGGATGACAGCACCAGTCTTCTCACTTGCTTTTTCTGATTCCCAAATCTTTGATCTTCCCACTCTCTTGGGATGCCTCAAGGCTGTGTAGACACATGGCCAGAATATTCCTCCACTCAATGTTGTGTAACCACAGGACAGAGAAGACGACAGTGGCCTTCAACACTTGACATGAAACTGTGGCATGAGAAGAGCCAGTGATCAAGCCAATCTTGGTCAGAACATCATTACCTCTGGTGAGAGAGCCACTATCTAAGCACCTCTGGTCACCCTATCCTTGCCTTGTCATCAGGTACACTATATCTGGGAGAGTCTGGAATCCTCATAAGGAAAGGATGGAGGTAGGGATGTGATAGGAAGCCCCTCTCCCTCCCTAGCTCTTTGCCTCAATTAGCTTAAAGATACAAATAGCCCTACATAGTCTCACAAAGTCTTTCTACGAGTTGCGAAATTGCGTTGTTTCCTACGGAACTGTAACATTTTATGAATACGGTTATTTATGAGTGGTTCCACCCTAGTGGGAAAAAGATAGGTTACAGAATGAAAATTCCCTTTACCTCTCAACCTTTGATCTTCATAGTAAAATTGGGTAACAACAATAATCTCCACACAGGATGGGCATGAGGATGCAATGAAGTGATGTGTCTGGATCATAGAGGTCCCTGTACCAACGTGATACTGTTTTATGCCTGCAGGCAGCTCCAGTCATCCAATTAAGCTGACAGGGGCATCCCTCCTTGCTTGATGGAGCGGTGAGGACCAGGGTCCCGCTAATCCTATGGGTATTCTCTCATGTATCCTTGCAGCAATCCTATTTACATATTAACCCCATTTACACACAGGGAATGGAAAGTTTGTGAAGTGAATTAAATGGAGGGCAGGTGGACTCTGCGCTGTCAGGAAAAGCTCCCAATCTTGCAATTACAGCTAGAAGAACCCTGAGAGCAGGGTATGCACACACCGCCACCTCGGCAGGCCTGGAACACGCTCCTGGTGCCACACTTGGGCCAGTGAGGTACACTGAGGGTCCCTAGCCTGACATCCAGCCAGTATTTAACTCCAAGGAGAGGGAAGCCACAGGGAAGGACGGGGCCAAGAAAGAAGACACTAGACCTGTTGTGGAAAACTCCACAGACTCGGAATGAAATTTTGGCTTTGGTTATTTTCTGGTGATCCTCATGCACAAGGAATTGGGAAGCTGCTGCCAGCTAGAAGGTGGGGAGCACCACATCACAGTTCTTAACCCACCTGTTTACAAATAGGCGTTCACGTGTATGCAAAGCCAAAAGTGGCCTCCCACCCACCTTCCAGTAATTGCTCTGTGACCCACAGAGAGGGAAGGCAAGGAAGCAAACTTCAAAGGGCCTTTGAAAAAGAACACTGACCACATGCATTTGAAAAGAGGTCAATGTGGATTTGACAAAAGGCCAAAGGACACTTGAAAACACAGGGAGTGACTATTCGTTCCAAAACACACAGGGGAGTGTGCCCCGAGGATCTGTGGGGGTTCATGAAGTCTGTCCAGGAGAACTGTAGGATCCTTGTGCTTAGGCGAGTTTCAGTTTTAGGGTGTGCCAATGCAGAGTTCTGTTGATTACGGAGGGCCCAGCTTCCTAAGGAGGATGTGAAAATTAACTCGAAACTGAAGCTGTGCCCAAAGGTGCCTGAGGTTGTGACAGTCAGAGTTGCCAGCATTCTAGTTGGGATCCCATTAGCATGTGACATCAGACAAGCAATTGAGGCAGCACGCCAGCCTCTCTACCTACAGACGGGAGCCCCTGCACCTCTCAAAGTCAGATGACACACATGGGATCATTTCAAGCCTTTCAATACGTTCGAGGTCATATTATTCATTTTCCCCCAATAGCTTTTTTTCCTCGTCTTTAAGGAAAGTCTCATGAAAAGGGGAATTTAAATTCACACAAAATGAGGGGGCTCTTGGTCAGCTCCTCTTGAGAAACTGATGACTCGTTTCAGTTCTCAAGGGGCTTTCCTATTGTGGGAGGTGTCCCCAGTGAATCCACGCCTTCATTTCTGAAAAGGAAAAAAAAAAAAAAAAAACCACCACAGCCTTGGCATTGCACATAGACCCGTCAGAAATGGCATGACTTTGAGCATCAGTCAACACGAATGGTGGCTGCCTTTCATTTGGAGGCGCCAGTCCCTGATTTCAACCAATGCAAGACTCTGCAAAGGCTTTGAGTTTTTATCAAGAATACATGTCAAGCTTTTCACGTCAACCTGGCTTTCTACTTTGGGCTCTGGATGAAACAGCCAGGGACTTAAAAACTCAGGAAGAGAGAGAGAGCTCTCCCTCTCTCCCAAAAAGAGAAGGGAAGAGGAGCCGTACCCCTCCAGGAATCCCAGCCAGAGTGGCCGGCCTCGGATTTAGAAGCCTGCATCTTACTTAATGTTGCAGATGTCTCTACCTGTCTTTGCCATGCAACACTGCACTCCCAGAATATCAAGCACATGACAGAAAGCAATCACCTGATCATCAATTTACCTGCGTGACAGCATTAAGAAATAAACCAGAAGAATATTTTTCTCACTATTTGTAGAAATGAGGAGACAGTGATGCAAAGGCAGACTGACACTATTTGAGTTGTAGAAAGGATGTGGACATAAGGACATATCTCTTAGGCCTCATCAAGAAGATTATTTATTTTACCTATTTATTTATTATTTTATTTTATTTTATTTTATTTTATTTGAGAGAGAGTCTAGCTCTGTCACCCAGGCTGGAGGACAATGGCACAACCTCAGCTGACTGCAACCTCCACCTCCCAGGTTCAAGCAATTCTAATGCCTCTGCCTTCCAAGTAGCTGGGACTACAGGAGCACACCACCACGCTCAGCTAATTTCTATATTTTTAGTAGAGGCGGGGTTCCGCCATGTTGGCCAGGCTGGTCTCATCAAATAGATGACATCATCCTCATGGACACTGGCCCAGGGAGGAGCACGGGACACAAGCTGAACAAGTCAGACTGTTCCCTGGGCTCTTTCAGCCAGAAATGTCAGAGGAGATGATCTTTTCTTATGTGGGCTCCTGTGCAAATATAAGGTATGCTTTGCGCTACCAATGGCTAATACGCCTGTCCAAGAAACACTGAGATAAAACACCCTAAAGGCCCTTGGATCCAGCCATGCCTGAAGCTGTTATCGTCTGTTTCTGAGTCTTACTTAAGCGTTTTATGAGTCAATAGGTTCTTTCTTTCCTCTCTCTCTCCCTCTCTTATGCTACTTTGAGATATACGCTGTCACTTGCAAAAAAAAAAAAAAATTTATGAATATAAGTCATAAAGAAGTGGGATTATGTGTAAAAAAATTTTAGATTTTTATTCATCTATATATTTTGACCATGATTCAGAAGAAAAGTCCTAAGTGAAAAACATCTACATTAGAAATCTTGAAATATGACTTTTATACATATGTTAAGAGATGTTGCCTGCTCATTAGGTACTAATTTGAAGTTAATCTTTGGCCAAACACAGTCAAAATAGGGATTTTCCACTCTGGAATGGGTAATAGGATTTTGCTGTTTTGGATGCTATCCAAAGGAAACACTCCCAAAGAAGAGAATGCCCAGTGGACCCACTCAGTCCTTCAATTCCAGAAGAGAAAAATGTTTACTGTTGTGGTATTACATAGCTATAAAAGCACTTCCAGAAAACTGAAGTCCAATGTTTTCTGGAGAATATAATTACTGCTCCGCCCTCACTAAGGTGTTTTGTTAATGATGAGCTTGGAAACCATGGCTCCATGTTCTAGCCTCCTGCTGCTGGTGGACCAGGGTTCTCACACATCCTCAGTTCACTACGGAGCATGTTAGAAGTTATCATAATCAAAGGCTATTGCTCAAACACTATGTGCCAAACCCTGTCATTGGCACTGTCCTTACTACAATCTTGGGAGGTTAATACTCTGATAGAGAAATCCCAAGACAGTCAATGGCCAAGATCATAAAGCTATTCAATGAAGGAGCTGGAATTAGAGCTCCTGGTGCTGTGTTCCCAGGCCATCTCACTGTGGGTCTCACTTGGAAATGGTGAAGAAAAGCCCAGGCAGCAAAGGTGTTAGCCCTCGAATCATTGCCATTCTCACCTCTGCACTATCAGCCACATGAATGTCCTCCACTGAGATTCTATCACATAATTATCGTAAGTCATGGAATGCTGGCTTTGTAAGGAGCATGTGTGTCACCTAGGGACACCTTTATTTTACAGAAGGGGAAAACTAAGGCCCAGAGAGTACATTAAACTATTAAATCAGGACTGACCAGTAGAAATTATGGGAGGTAGCTCCCAAGGCTAAGTCATAAAAGGTGTTGTACCTTCCATCATGAACTTTGGGATCACACACTCTGGAGAAGGCCAGCTGCCACGTCGGGAAGACACTCGAACTGCTCTGTGGAGAGTCCATGTGGCCAGGAACTGAGCTTCCCTGCCAATAGCTAAACCAATGGCACCAATTTTCCAGTTGTAAGCCATCTTGGAAACCGATCACCCAGACCTAGTTGAGCCTTGAGATGACAGCAGCCCTGGCTGACATTTTATCTGCAACCTTATGAAAGACCTGAGCTACAACCACTCAGCCATGCCACTCCCAAACTGCTGGCCTTCAGAAACTGTGGGCTAATATACGATTGTCATTGCTCAGGCAACTGAGTCTTCGGGAAATTTGTTAAACAGCAAAAGATAACTAACGTGATGTCTATTTTAGCTGTTTAAGAGGTAATTCCAAGTTCTTAACTCCGTTCTGAATGGTTGAAAGTAGCAAATAAAGTAGACTTCTGTGTGACCAGATGGTCAGTTACTAACATTATAGAATTGACTAATGTAAAATTTAAAATGAACACAAAGAAGAAAAGAAAAGATGCTAAGACACTGTGGAATCCAGGAAGGTTTAAGCACCCCAGCTTATCAGTCACAAGTCAAAGACCTGGGCTCTAGGTTTGGTTCAGGTACTGGTTTTGCAACACTGGACATTTGCTACTTTAAGTTCCCTGTCTCAATTTCCCATCTGTGAACTAAACATAATACTGTAGAATTTGCCTTTTCTGTCTTAGAGATGGTATTAAAATGATTTAATCAGACCAAAGATGTGAAGGCCCTAGGAATACACATTCTGATGACAAAGCAGAGTTCTCCATTTTTGAGAGTTTGGAAAAAACTTTTAATTTTCTTTAACCTGCATACATCCACTACCCCAACCCTCCTCATAATTAGAAAATACAGGAGACAAGTTTTTAAAACATAATAAAATATATGTGCATATGTACACACATATATGTATACATATACACACACACAAATTAACAGTAATTAACCAGAACTCTGAGAATTTTTGTTTTACTTAGACCTATAGATGTGTAAAATTTGAGGAATGATTGATTACTTTGAAGGGAAAGGACCGTACCCCAACTACAATAGCTTGGACTAAAGCCAAGGGGGTGTGAATAACATATCTAGAGGGGACATGTTCAGAAGATGAACTGGAGAAATCAAGCGATCCCAGAACACAGGTCACACACCTCTATGTGGAAGAACCAGCTGTGAGTTCTAGCTTAGCCCAGCTTACTCCTAGCACTTCTTGGGCTTAAAACACAACCACACATGGAGATTCACATGGCATCTGTTGAGAGAGCTCAAAGTTACTCAATGTACACCTAAGAATGTTAAGTCTGAATTCCTACCTATTTGTGTCCAGGGCATGTATCCAGGGGATCCCCTGACCCCAAAACCCAAGGACCCCCTTCCCAGCCCCTCCAGCCTGCTGTAAGCCTGAGCAGTAACACAGTGACCCAACTAGGAAGAACGAGGACCAAGCACCGGGAGTGGCAGGTCCCCACCCCAGTCCCACGCCTCACTTCTCTCACTCCGGATTTCTAAGCAGTTCCAAAACTACACATAGAGGAGGGAGGGGGCATAGTTATTTTGCCAACCCAGCTCCTACCTAGACACTCACTTTGGGTAGTTTGGGGAAGTCAACTTGAAACAAAAGCAGCACTTTCTCTGGATCCCAAAAGCAAGCCAGTGATTTCCTCCTCCCTTCATGGCATCCTCTGGCAACCTTCTTCCACTATTTCCTTTTGCTCAATTTTCAGCTAAACTTTCAAAACACTTCCCTATGAAACTGAAAATACATTTTGAAGAAAGTCTTTGGGTTCTGGTGTAAGGACTGGGGCAAGGGCTCTCCCGCGGGTCTAAGGGCAGTTCTGACTCCAGCCATTACATTTGCTGTCCTTGGAGGGTGCTGTAGGTCAAGGCTGGCTGTGAGTTCATCACACGTCCCCTTGGATGGGATGCCATTGACGGGATAGAAGCACCTGACATTGGCCCCTAAGATCTCCTTTTAATGGAGATTCCATTCTTCCTGATACTTTAATACTCCTCTCTGGTAGCTAGTCCTTGGTTAGGAATTTTGTCTCTAACTCCACTGCAAATGATCAGAATGGATTATTTCCAGCCATGTGGCTACTGGGCTGCCCAGGATTGGAGGGAAGGAACTGAAATATAAGAATCGAGAGAGTCAAATTTTGCCAACTTCACAATATGAGAATGGGTGCCTCGGTCTCCCTACCTGCACACAAAGTATAAGACAGTTATTGAGTTAAGGAGAAAGACTAAACATTCCTCATTTTAGCCCTTGCTCTGACTCAGTAATTTCTACCTAGTGTTTCAATATCATGGGAATTCTATAGACAAGGGGTCAGGCAAACCACAGCCACAGGACAGAACCCTGCACATCGTCTATTTCTATAAATAAAACTTTACTGGAACACAGCCATGCCCATTTGCTTTTGTATTGCCCATGGCTGCTTTTGAAATATAACAGCAGAATTGAGTCACTGCAATAGAGATGGTGTGGCCAGAAAAGCCTGAAATATTTACTATCTCACCCTCTACAGAAAAGTCGGCTGAGCCCTGCCCCAGATGATGATGATGACGATGGCAACTCACACACCCCAGTGCTTCCATGTGCCTGGCATTGTTCTAGGTGCGTAGCATATAATATCTCATTTAATCCTCATGACAAACCTTGAGATTATCTGATGAAATTACATCAACTCATAGATATGAAAACAGAGATAGAGAAAGAAAGTTCAGGAAACTTCTCCAATGTTCCCAATTTAATAGAGGCTGGGACTCAGTCCAGGGTCCTTTGGGTCCAGGAACCATGCTCTTAATGGCTGCGCTATGCTGTTTGAAAGTTCCTCAAGCCTGTAATCCCAGCACTTTGGGAGGCCGAGACGGGCGGATCACGAGGTCAGGAGATCGAGACCATCCTGGCTAACACGGTGAAACCCCGTCTCTACTAAAAATACAAAAAATTAGCCGGGCGTGGTGGCGGGCGCCTGTAGTCCCAGCTACTCGGAGGCTGAGGTGGGAGAATGGCGTGAACCCAGGAGGCGGAGCTTGCAGTGAGCCGAGATCGCGCCACCGCACTCCAGCCTGGGAGACACAGCGAGACTCCGTCTCAAAAAAAAAAAAAAAAAAAAAAAAAAAAAAAAAAAAAAAAAAAAAAAAGAAAGTTCCATCAGGCATTGATCTCATACTCGCCAGGGAGGAATTCCACTGACATTCATTTCATACTCCCCAAGCTGCCTTCAGATGCCTAATTCAGTCCCCAGATACCTCCATAAATAACAGGAAGGGACATCCTGCTATAATTAACAAATGGGCACTTTGGAATGAGAACGGTTTGAATGAGCCGACCCTTGGGAGTCTGAACATCTTTGATCACCAACAAAATTGCATTTCTGGCCTCAGTCCGAGAAGGCCCCAGTGGTTTCACTCACACTTGGCCTAAGTGAGGTATTTCCTGAGACACCATTAGGCCCTCCAGCATGTGCTACCTCCCTCTTCCTGGGGCTCTTCAAACCACAGTCCTGGGATGACCTCACTTCCCAAGATTTCCACTAAGTTTTGACTTAGTGAGCCCATTGCAGCCATGGTAAGGCAAAGTCCTTCCAGAACTAACCTCATTTTATCTGTTGGCCTCAACTGGATGTTACAATAACCTCTATTTTTTTTTTCTTTTTGAGACAGGGTCTCGCTCTTGTCACCTAGGCTGGCATGCAACGGCACGATCTTGGCTCACTGCAACCTCCTCCTCCTGGGTTCAAGCAATTCTCCTACCTCAGCCTCCCAAGTAGCTGGGATTACAGGTGCCTGCCACCATGCCTGGCTAATTTTTGTATGTTTCGTAGAGATGGGGTTTCACCATATTGGCCAGGCTGGTCTTGAACTCCTGACTTCAGGTGATCTGCCCACCTCAGCCTCCCAAAGTGTTGGGATTATAGGCATGAGCCACTGTGGCTGGCCAACAATAACCTCTAGCACATTAAATTCCTCCACTGAGAGAAGAAATCACAATCTATTTATTTAAGCTCCTTGGCTTTGGTAAAACATGAATATTTCCAACCTGGAAGTGTTTCCTGAAGGATACCAGCCAACTAGCCATCAACAGCGGCTTTCAAAGCACCGGCTGGTGTCAATGTCCAACAAGAGGACGGCTTCTGAAAACAAGGCCATTTGACAAGACATTTGGGAAGTGTTCGTGCATCCTGATCCAACAGGCTGCTGGCTTCCTTCGCTGTTGGCCCGTGTCCCAGTTTTGCGCTTGACTTAAAAAGATTGAAATAGTCCCACTCATCCACACACACCGAGGAAGACCTGTTGCGGCTGTTGGATCTACCGGAAGTGATGTACTGTCTCCCCTCCCCCATGTTAAGAGTCAGGAAGGGATGTATGAGTGACCTTTGACATCTGTGGGCCTGCTGCTGTCAAGACAGGCCATCGTCTTAGCTCTCAGTGGAACAGGCATTAGGGTCTGAAATGCCCTCTGTAGGGGTCATAACCAACTTAACGATCTTAGATGGAAAACGGTTTTTAGATACAAAACCTTCCTGGAGTATTTCAGTCTTAAAATGAATCCTTATGAAGAGCTGGAACAGAAATTGTAAAGGCTCTAACTCAAATGCTTTGTTTTGCAAACCAGAAACAGGAAATTCAGCAATGTCAAGTGATGTACGTCTAAGATCACACAGTGATCTCTAATATAGCTAGAGAAACCCAGTCTAGTTACCTACACAGAAAATGAACATATGCATTTGGTAAAACAAATTCAATGAAAAGTAGTACCATGCCCATCCCAGAACCCTTGTTCTCCTCCCCAGAGAGAGGCACACTTAACATTCTTTTATGTGTCCTTTCAGAAATATTCAAGACTGATGTAGTTTCGGTGAATAAAGTATAAACTTCTCTTCCACAAATGACCCAGGACATGTGATCATTGTGGTTCTAGCACCAGATCATCTCCACTTATAAAAGTTGACCCAAACACAAGCAGCTCTGTTTGTATCGGTCAGACACTGCTGGGGCCCACACCCATTCTGCACATTTATTCATCCACCAGGTCTTTCATGGGTGCTGGACACTCTCCCCAGTCATGCCTGTCTGCAGAACAAGGGTTCCAGCTGGCAGTACACATGCTGCCCACGTAAAATTGGCCTCAATGGGCTTACACAATAAAACCCTGAGTCCCAGCAGTCACGAAGGGCATTTAGTGATGCTGCCAGTCAGGGTGTGTCCTGGCATTCGATATTTCACCAAATTAGAGAAGATCCTTTTTTGCTTGGATACAATTCAGGAAATAATTTCCCCTGCCAAAAGGCATTGAAAATATCTCTCCCTTGACTGCAGCAAGCCCTCAGAAGCAAGACCCAGTGTCCCGGCACCGGGGAGAGTGCAGAGTCTGCAGCCATCGCCAGAAGACCTTGCTGGGTTCACAGAGCAGGAGCCAGAGTTCCACAGAGCTGGACAAGACACCATCCTCCGCCACCCACTGACAAACGCCGCACTAGCAACTGCCACCTCACCATTTAACTGGCTCCCAGACGATGAATGCAAACTGAGCTGTTTTAAGTTAAACTCGCCTCTTTCCATGGCCCGATGTGGGTGGGAGCTCTGCTCTTGGAAACTCACTTCATGCAATTAAAAAAATGCCAGCACTGATAACTCAAACAAATAACAACACGCATCCATGCCTTTACTACTATTTAACTCAAACCCAGTTTTTTTTTTTTTATTGTAACTTTTATTTTATCAAACTCAATTTAAAAGCAACCTAATAAATGTTTCTTTGGCAGGACTTTTCTGCCCAGGTTGGACATACTGAGGTATCTTTTAAATCCAGTGACTTCTGGACTAAAGCCACATGCTTCATCTTTGTAAATATTTTCCTGTTGGAAACATATTCGTTTTCATTAATTTAAGAACCCTGACTATGAGATCACATTCAAAATTCAGGTCAGCTGCCTCAAAAATTTTCGCTGCTATTTGAAGTTACCAAAAAACAACAAGAAGAACAACTTTTAATAATGAATGGGGGGCAGGGCCATTTCCATGGCAACATCTGCTTTCCCTTGACCTGTCCCTTGATTTGCCCTTGCAGTTCATCACCTAAGATGCCCTGCAGAGCAAGGCCAATAAATGGTCATGTGACCTGAGGGTCCCAGGGAAATTCCCCCAAATCTACTTCAAGACCCTGCCATGCTGTCGAAAACTCCAACAGGAAGGAATTTCTCCTTTGAAGGCACCTGCATTAAAGTATTGCTCTCTACAATGGCAATCCATGAACTTGATCCGCCAATAAAACAAACAAAAACTAGACAGGAGTCAGAGCCCCCGGTTGTGGGATCTTACTCCCCAGGACTATTCAGATCTCAATTAAATGGGTGCAGTAAGCAATGTCGCACCTTTCCCACAGGCTGTTGCCAGGATTAATTAAGTTCAGTATTAACTATATGAAAGTGTGAGTTCATCTCTCTTTTTTTTTTTTTTTTTTTTTCCAGACTCTATAGGAAAGAAGAGAAGACCAAGAACTAGGAGGCCAGTGTTTCCAGAGGAGAGGATGCTCAACGACAAGGTGAAGTGGCCGGGAGCAAGCTTCAGATCCCTGTTTTGACTGCAGTGACTCAGAGAAGAGGCTGTGAGTCACTCAGCGGTGAACATTTTCTCCAAGGTCACCCTTGGAAGGTTCAGGACGTTCCCAGGGACTTCTGAGCACAGGCTGCTATGATGCTTTCTCTCCGACTTCTCCTAGATCTCTGGCAAGCCCTGCTCTTCTGTTTGTGCCACCTCTGAGGACAGCATGGTCCACAAGGTCACTCCCTGTTCTGAGAGTCAAGCCTCCCTGTCAGATCTTTCACCTATCACCGGATGTGCCCTGCTTTTCCTGCTCCAGAAACTGCTGGGGCACACTGCATGTGCCATGGCGGTTTGCTGCACCTATCCATCCTCATCTAGATTTTAAGCCCCATATGCATTAGGTATCTGTCCTAATGTTCTCCCTCCCCTTCGCCTGCAACCCACCACCAACAGGCCCCAGTATGTGATGTTCCCCTCCCTGTGTCCATGTGTTCTCATTGTTCAACTCCAACTTATGAGTGAGAACATGTGGTGTTTGCTTTTCTGTTCCTGTGTTAGTTTGCTGAGAATGGTGGCTTCTAGTTTCATCCATGTCCCTGCAAAGGGCATGAACTTATTCTTTTTCATGGCTGCATAGTATTCCATGGTGTATATGTGCCACATTTTCTTTATCCAGCCTATCATTGATGGGCATTTGGGTTGGTTCCAAGTCTTTGCTATTGTAAATAGTGCTGCAATAAACATATGTGTGCATGTGTCTTTATCATAGAATGATTTATATTCCCTTCAGTATACACCCAGTAATGGGATGGATGGATCAAATGGTATTTCTGGTTCTAGATACTTGAGGAATCACCATTCTGTCTTCCACAGTGGTTGAACTAATTGACACTTCCACCAACTGTGTAAAAAGTGCTTCTACTTCTCCATGTTTACCCAATTTTCAAGTACCCAGTACATTGTTATTAACTACAGTTGCCATGCTGTACAATAGGTCTCCAGAACTTAATCCTCCTGTCTAACTGAAAAGTTGTATCTTTGGACCAAAGTCTTCCAACCCTCCCCAACCCTGGTGACCACCATTCTACCCTCTGCTGCTATGAATTCAACTTGGTTAGATTCCACGTGCAAGTGAGATCATGCAGTATTTGTCCTTGTGTACCTGGTTTATCTCATTTAGCATAGTGTCCTCCAGATTCATTCATGTTGTCACAAAGAACAAAATGTATATAGCTGAATGGTATTCCATTGTGTACAATGCACCACATCTTCTTCACCCATTCATTCACTGTTGGACACTTAGGTTGGTTCTATATCTTGGCTATTATGAATAGTGTGGCAATAAACAGGGGGCAGGGTACAGATATCTCTTGCACATACTCATTTTATTTCCTTTGGATACTACCCGGTAGTATGCTGGATTGTATGATAATTCTATCTATTTTTAATTTTTTTAATAAAAGTGACACCCCTAATTCCCTGAAGTGATTCGTTACTTATTAATCATGCATTGATTGACTCAGAGCTCACTTGAACCTTTGGGTGATTTAGTCTGCACCACCCCTTTGTGACTGACTTCCACACACTTCCTTAATGATATTTAAACAGTCATTTCACTTTCTTTGTCCCTGCCAACATCAAGGGATACCCTCCTTGTTCTAGTATGCTAAGTAAGTCTGATTTGAGTGGCCTCATGATTTTATATTCTTATCATGCCCACTCCTAACTTGCTGGAGTGAAAATCCCAGGTTTGGAGAAACTACCCTTGTCAGGAAGCCATCACCTACCCTGAATTCAGGTCCTACTTCAAACATGCCCCAAGTCTAACCTGATGACTTCAAAATGCAGCCATGAGACAAGCAGGCATTTAGCAGGTCTAGACAGGAAACCCGGAGACCAAAACCAACCATCAGGATAAATGACTACTTCTCCATGGCCTAAAATGAGGGAGCATGCAGGGAAACCTCACCCTTGCAGGCGACTTGCAAGTCTTCCACCCAGTAAAATGGCAAGCTAGTAAAAAGTTTAAAAGATCTGACAAAGTAGTGGAGAGTAGGCAGGAATGATAGTTGTACTTCTCTGGAAGTATTCTGAGATTACAGTTTTCCCTTAAAATGACTTCCAGAAAGTCACCTTTGCTATTTTGCAAGATAAAGATCTCCAATCTATCCATGACAGCCCTGAAAAGAAACCCAGGGGTCACTGTGACCATTTCCTGGCAGCATCCCTCCTGCATTGTCCCACCCTAGTGAAAGGGCAGCGCAGCCAGCTACTGTCAAGCCCGCATCCTGTGTTTACACAAAACCCAGCTTCAGTCACATTTGGAAAACTGCATAAACTTTGGGTTACCACATCTAAAAACAACACACCATTCAGCTACAGGAAGTTCTCAAACGCACAGTGATTTATTGGGAGATGTGTGCATGGTGTGGGATAAACACCAGACTGGAAGAGCTCAGGGAGAAGCCTGGCAAGGCCACTGGCCATGCACCATGCTGTGGCCCTGAGGAGCCTTTGCCTTCTCAACCTCTGTTTTCTCCAGGGTCAAAAGGACTTGATTAGGTGATGTTGGTAAAAGGACTTTTCGTGACAGCTAGGATGTACTGAGAGCTCAGAGAAGCCTCCGCTTCTTCTTAATGGGAGGCGTGCTATGGGAAAGTGGTCTAAAATGTTGAGGATTCCTCAGCCAGAAAAGATCAAGGTGCCGGGGGTATTCGCATCATCAAAAACCCTAGGGAACTGGGAGAATGAGCCCATTCTCCCCAGGACCCTTGAGAAACCAGCCCAAGCCCTCCTTCCCCCACCTCCAGACAGCAGTCCTGGCTTGGAGCAGCAAGCATACCCTGTGGCTATTCAGGACAAGACAGAGAGGCCACACCGCCAGGAGGGAGAAGACAGAAGCCTGGTCAGAGGCAGCCACCAGGGGGTCTTTGACAGCTTTCTCTTTCCCCCACCCGCAGCACCAACCAAAGCAGAAGTGTGAGCCCGGGGGAGACAAAGGGGGTGTGAAGTGGCCAACCTCCCACATCCACAAGCACACAGTAGTGAATCAAAAGAAAGAACTAAATCATGAGATTAAAACTTTAAGTGAGCAAGAACAAGTCTTATGGGAACACATGAGCACAGGGAGGGAAGCATCACACACGGGGGTCTGTCAGGGGAGTGGGGAGTAAGAGGAAGGAAAGCATTAGGACAAATACCTAATGCATGCGGGGCTTAAAATCTAGATGAGGGTTGATAGGTGCAGTAAACCACCATGGCACATGTATACCTGTGTAACAAACCTGCATGTTCTGCACATGTATCTCAGAACTTAAAATTTTGTTTAAAGTAAAATTTTAAAAAAATCAGAACTAGAATGCTCTAATAACCCAACCTTTTTGAAAAGTTGTAAAAATAGACCAAAGACTTGGTAGAGTGGTCCCCCCATGCACCCAGTGGATAAGGGGCATATCCCTAGGAGACAGCTGACTGTGGTTACATGAAAAACAAAATCACAGCAAGGCTTTGTTTCCAAAGATGCCTCACTAAATCAGTAACACAATTAGTGACAAAAAATTGTTTTGCCCAACACTACATATAGAACTACACAAACTTATAGCTGAGGTCACAGGGAACTATCATAAGGGTGCCTGCAAGGCAAGTAAGCCGTGATCTTATCCTGGACATCTTTGTGACACGGACACCAATGCCTCCTTCTGAAACCCTCCTCCATCCTTGACTTGAGCTCTGCAAACCATCCCTTTGCCTTCCAAGTCCACCTTTTTATTATTTTTTTATTTCAATAGTTTTGGGGGAACAGGTGGTTTTGGTTACATGGATAAGTTCTTTAGCAGTGATTCCTGAGATTTTGGTGCACCTGTCACCCGAGCAGTGTACACAGTACCCAATGCGTAGTCTTTTATCCCTCACCACCCTCCCACTCTTCCCCCTGATTCCCCAAAGTCTACTATATCATTCTTATGCCTTTCGAGTCTGCCTCTTTAATTGTGGCCATTCCCCCAAGATTTTGTTCTACTTTCTGCTATACTTTGTCTGAGAAAGCATACCCATGATTATTGCTTTACTTACCAACCCCATATGGAGAGCTCCTCACTGTAGGTGTGGCTTCTACTGCTTTGTATGCTTATGTTTATAGATGAATTCATAAGACTTGTGTCCGCAGCTTAAAATTCAATGACAAGAAGGGAGCATGCTTTTACCTATGTGAGCAGATTCTTCAGATGTATGATTGAAAATTCCAGGCATGGCTAACAAACAGAGAAAAAGAGAGAGTTTCTCAAACTTCTAATGATTGCTAAATGTGTCTATAACAGAACTTAGTCCAAACAGCTGAACTTCAATCTGACATTTCAGCCTACACTGAAGATGCTACATAGCCCTCTAAGAAGAGTAATACTGCCATGACTAGAGGAAACAGAAAGTGGTGGGAATGTTCCAGTCCTCCATTCCTGGGTAACTAGCCCAGAACTTAGAGGTTTAACATAAAAATAGTTATTTTACCTCACAATTTCGTGGGTCAGGAATTTGGATGGGGCTCAGCTGAGTGATTCATCTGTTCCATGTGGCATCAACAGAGCTGACTGGGTGGCACAAGATGGTCTGGTCTGGAGGGGCTCCCATACATCTGGCACCTTGGCAAGGACAGCTGGAAGGCTGGGTTCAGCCGAGACCCTCAACTGGAGCACTTAGCTGGGACCTCTCCAGCATGGCAGCCTCAGAGTAGTTGGATTCCTTCAGTGGTCCCTCAGAACTCCAAGAGCAAGTGTTCCATTTAAGAGTTCCAGTTGCAAGCTACAGGGATTCTCAGAAGTCTCAGAAAGTCACTTCTGTCTCATTCTATTGGTCAATCAAGTCACTAAGACCACTCCAGATTTAGGGAAAGAGGATTTAAACTCCATTTTTCAATGAAAGAAGTAGCAAAGAATTCATGGGCATCTTTAATCTACCACAGACTCTATTTTTATCCCTTTCACAATGTTACGCTTGGATTAAGTACTCACAGGGCCAGTTGGTTTGCTTTGTAGATCATGTCACATCATCTCTTCACTGCCCTCCAATGATGTAATAAATCTTAGTACTGTAGCAGAATCAGAGGTTCAACATTACCTTTAGGGCTGGAAGAATTAATGAATGTTAGAAAAAATAGCACAGCAATATTGATATTAATATCCATTAGAATTGTTATATTCTTGATAATTATGTTTTAATACATAGGGAAGAGGACAGCAAATTATGATGGCAAGAGTATGAACTTTGCAATCACAACCCACCTCAGTTCAAGTCCCTGCTCTGACATTTACCAGCCATGTAAATTTAACCAAAGGACTGAAATTTTCTGATCCTTGGCTTTAAAATGAATACAACACCTGTAGTAGGTGTCTCAGGAACCCCTCACTCTTGAGCTATGTTCATTCCTTCAAGAAAAAATTTGTGGGAGAACTTGTATGTACTTTTGAGAAAGTCCTGGTGGATACGAACTCCATTGACCATGGCATGTGACCTCCATAAGTCACCCTTAGCATGGTGTTTCCTTAATTGGAAACACCAATTAAGACTGGGAAGGGAGACTGGGCCAGTCTCCCTGCCCCCTCATCCTTGCTTCCTGGAATCACTTCCCCCATGAATTGACTGCATCCAAGTCTTTATCTCAGGATCTACCTCTGGGAGAACCAAAACCAAGGGAATTCTTACCTTACAGAATTGTTCTAAGTGTAATATAAATTCTAAGCAGAGAAAATGCCAGGCACAGACCCTGGTACCTCGTTGTCTCTCGTTCATTCCCCGCCATTTTCATGGGCCCAGACCACTCACCTTTCCCCATACCTGGCCAGCCCTTTCCAGCCCTGCTCACTACCCAGTCTGTTTCTCCTAAAAGGATCTCTCGCCCTCCTCTGAGGTGTTGAAATCTCACCCACTCCTAAACATCCTTCTCTGACCTCCCTGGGTGGGGGAAATCCCCTGGTTATATCCACTTATAGTAAACACAGCTCTCTCCTTCCCTACACTTTCCACAGGTTTACATTTTATCGGGGTCATTATATTATCTTTGTCTGTCATCTTCATGAGACTTAAGCTCCCACAGGACAGGGGACATGCCTGTTTTTCCTAGCCAAGAAAGGAAAAATTACTATTTGTTGAATGAATGAATGAATGAACAAGATGTTCTTTCTCCTGTGATTTTGCACTGACCTTGTCCTCTTTCCTATTTGCCCTCCACCACTGACACACGTGGCCACCCTGAACATCACTTCTCCCCTCCTGTGTTCCCAC
Organism: Papio anubis; assembly: GCF_008728515.1. NCBI lineage: Eukaryota > Metazoa > Chordata > Mammalia > Primates > Cercopithecidae > Papio > Papio anubis. The sequence goes on from NC_044989.1 coordinate 100,782,367, forward strand.
AGCATATTGTGGTAACTTGCATTGACCACATTCTCCTCTGTGATTCAGTTTAGATTTTTTTGCTTATTTCGTTGTTTTTCTCTTTTTCTTTTGTTCTTTCTTCCTTCCTCCCTCCCTCTCTCTCCTTTCTTTCTTGCTCTCTTTTTTCCTTCCTTCTTCCTTTTTCCTTCCTTTCTTCCTCCCTCTCTGCTCTCATCTTTCTTATTCTTTCTTTCTTTTTCTCCTCCTCTCTTTCTTTTTCCTCTCTCCCTCTCTCCTCTCTTCTCCTTCTTTCTTCCTTCCTTTCTTTCTGAGAGTCTCAGCATAAAAGCATACGTCATGTGCTCAACAGGAACTCAGGTATGTAAGTGTCAACCCACCCTGGGTCTTGTCTGAGCACTCCAGGACTGCTGTACTGCATGTAGAGCTGACATTTTGCCTTACCCCAGATTCACCTTCTTTCCAAAATCAGGGAGCACTGACTGCCCCTTAACCTTTAAAACAATATCCCCATTGGGGGAAGAAGTTGCCCCAAGATAAGGAAAGGCAGGCCTGGGAACCAGATCATGGATCCTTGTTGCAGAGCAGAGGTACACATCTGAAGGCTCGTGTGGCATGGCCACCCTGCTGTCTTCGAAACCAGCCCACAGAAGCATTTTGCTAGGTTCCTAGGAAACTGGGACTGTAATTGATGAAAACAGAAACCCTTTTAAAAAGTCTGCACTAATGTATAGTAGAAAATTGAGTGCTTAACACTGGATGGCTCCCTTGGGGACAGAGAAGCCCATAGGGCAATTCCAGTTGATGAAACATAAGCACAAACCTTCAAGGAGCCCCGGGAAGGGCTTCTAGATACAGGTAAAAATGTGGCTGATGTTTTGCTTTCCCTTCTGCCTGCCAGGAATACAGACACTATGTCTGACACTCCAACAATCATCTTGTGACCATGAGGAAAAGGCCAAACCAAAACAGGCACTGACCCTGACATCATTGAGCTGCAGTCCTGTGATTATGTCATGTCCACTCATTCTATAAGAAAGAAAGGGAGAGAGAGAGAGAGAGAGAGAGAGAGAGAGAGAGAGAGAGAGAGAAAGAAAGAAAGAAAGAAAGAAAAGAAAGAAAGAAAGAGAGAGAGAGAGAGAGGGAGGGGGAGGGAGGGAGGGAGGGAGGGAGGAAGGAGGAAGAAAGAAGGAAAGAAAGAAAAGAAAGAAAGAGAGACAGAAAGAAAGAGAAGGAAGGAAGGAAGGAAGGAAGGAAGGAAGGAAGGAAGGAAAGAAAGAAAGAAAGAAAGAAAGAAAGAAAAGAAAGAAAGAAAGAAGAAAAGAAAGAAAGAAACAGAGATGACACAAACAAATTGAAAAACATTCTATGCTCATGGATAAGAAGAATCAATATCTTTAAAATGGCCAAACTGCCCATGTAATCATAGATTCAATTACATGCTCTATTAAACTGCCAATGAGATTAATATTATTTACGAACCAGAAAAACTATTTTAAAATTCATATGGAACCTAAAGAAGCCTGCTGAATAGGCCAAAACAATCCTAAGCAAAAGAACAAAGCTGGATAAGTAATCACACTCCTAACTCAAACATATGCCTTCAAGAAAAGCTATATAATAACCAAAACAGCATGGTAATTGGTACAAACATTATATTAGACCAACTGAATAGAATAGAGCATCCAGAAATAAGACCACACACCTACAACTATCTGATCTTCGACAAACCTGATAAAAACAAGCAATGGAGAAAGGATTCCCTATTCAATAAATGATGATGGAATAATGGCTAGCCATATGCAAATTAAAACTGGACTCCTTCCTTACACCATATACAAAAATAAACTCAAAATGGTTTAAAGAGGTAAATGTAAACCCCAAAACTATAAAAACACTGAAAGACAACCTAGGCAATACCATTCAGGATATAGGCACGGGAAAACATTTTATGATGAAGATGCTAAAAGCAATTGCAACAAAAGCAAAAATTGACAAACTGAATCTAATTAAACTAAAGAGGTTCTGCACAGCAAAAGAAGCTATCAGCAGAGTAAACATACAATCTATAGAATGGGGGAAAATTTTTGAAAACTATGCCTCTGACAGAGGTCTAATATCCAGCATCTATAAGGAACTTAAACAAATTTACAAGAAAAAAACCCATAAAAAGTGGACAAAGGATAAGAAAAGACACTTTTCTAAAGGAGATACACATGTAGTCACCAATCATATGAAAAAAGCTCAAAATCACTGATTATTAGAGAAATGCAAACCAAAACCACAATGAGATACCATCTCACACGAGTCAGAATGGCTATTACTAAAAAGCAAGCAAACAAACAAACAAAAAAAACCAGATCAGATGCTGGCGAGGTTGTGGAGAAAAAGGAATACCTATATACAGTTGGTAGGAGTGTAAATTAGTCCAACCATTGTGGAAGACTGTGTGGCAATTCCTCAAAGACCTAAGACAGAAACACCATTCAACCCAGTAAGCCCATTACTGGGTACATTTGCAGAGGAATATAAATCATCCTATTATAAAGATGCATGCACCCATTATGTTCATTGCAACACTATTCACAACAGCAAAGACAGGGAACCAACCTAAATATCCATCAATGATAGTCCGAAGAAACTGTGGTACATTTACACCATGGAAAACTATGCAACCATAAAAAAGAACAAGATCATGTCCTTTGCAGGAACATGGATGGAGCTGGAGGCCGTTATCCTTAGCAAACTAACACAGGAACAAAAAACCAAATACTGCATGTTCTCACTTAGAAGTGGGAGCTCAATGATGAGAACACATGAACACATAGAGGGGAACAACACACAATGGGGCCTATCAAACGATGGAGGATGGGAGGAGGAAGAGGATGAGGAAAAATAACTAATGGGTACTAGCCTTAATACCCGGGCGATGAAATAATCTGTACAACAAACTCCCATGACCACAAGTTTACCCATGTAACAAACTTGCACATGTACCCCTGAATTTAAAATAAAAGTTAAAAAATCTGCTTTTAAACAGGAAGAAATTGAGAAAATGCTGGGCTATTGGAGAAAAATTGTGATTTAGTTAAAAGTTTTGGTGTAGGTGTTGTCAGTGGGCATGAGAAAGTGAAGAAACTCATGCTCCCCCTAAGCCATCCCACCCTACCACCAGATTGTCTGTATTTCGGGAATTGAGGGGCAGAGAAAAGCGAAGCTGAAGGTAATCCCTTCATCAATTTTCTCCCTTGAAATACTGACATTTCAAGTGTATTACAGGAGATTTTTAATTAAAGGGTTAAATGAAGAAGAGAGAGGAGAAATATATATACAAAATGCGCTGGCCAGACCATTAGAAGTCTTATCGGGATCCTTTATCTCCAGGAGGTGTCTGAAATCAACCCAGCCTTTTGACTTTGAAGATACGTCTCCTGAGTTTCCCCAGGATGGACATTGCTGAGGATAAGCTGACTCAGAAAGACAAGACAGATCCAAGTGTCTGTCAAGAAAAATGCACTCAGCACTCTACATAATTCCCAAAGGACTTTCTTCTAAAAATATTTTTATTAGAGTCTGAAATAATTTAATCACAGGCTTGTATTTAGTCAGAGCTCAGCAAGTACTCTGTGCCCAACAGCGATATTCTTTCAGGCTTTTAAACAGGAAATTCTGAATCCAGAGAACAGAAAACACAGAACCGTGCCCATGATGACTTGGAAAAGTTACCCTCTGCTCACACCAAACTCCCAAGTGTCCCCTACTTCACTGGGAATACGTTAAGGTTGAAACTAAAGGGGAGAACTTGAGGGTCTTTTCCCAATGAGATAAAGGAGCTCAAGGCTGGAGTGCCATTGGCAGCAGGCAATCTTAAAGAGAAAGAAGACTAATATCTGAGCAGGAGGGAATGATTCCTGGGCTACTACTCAAATCTTCTCCTTAGATTACAGGGAAGACTTTCCTTGTTAGCTGTGAGAACATCCCGCCCCCAACGGATACCAAGCACCACCACATCTCATCCATTCATTTATTTGACACGTCTTTGACATTGGGAAACCTATAGACCTCGGCTTTCCAAACAGCATCGATCAGGCTGGATTCCTCTGAGGGATCCAGGGGCACACACAGATAGTTAAACAGACCACTGGGGGAAAACACTGGGACGTGAACATGCCAGGAAAAAGTACTGAACTTCTTAGATGGACATGGAGGTGCGGGACAGGGACTTTGCTTTGCTTGTCTTTAAAATCAGAAACACAGGGTGTTTTGGTAAGTCGAAATTTACTGACTTTAAAGCTTCCACAAGGAAGACCCACATGAGACAAAAATTGAGAGGAGTATGCTAGGGTAGAGCAATAAGTGAATGAATGAATTTCTGATACAAAATGCAAAGGGCCCAGAGTACCAGACCACAGGTGTCAGAAACAAAAGAAGTCAAACTGGGGGTTCAGGCCCACGCCACTCATTAGAAACACCCAGGACCCCAATCACTTACAGCAGAGCCCCTGGGCATGGGTCCAGATACCAGTGGCATTGTTGTTTCACCTCTCTAGATGATCCCAGTCTGCCGCTGAGGACCCACGCTTAAGTGGTACCCATTCACTCAGGGTATATCTCTCCACTTCCAAAAAATATCTATGCAACAGAAACACTGTACAGCATCTTGAACATTCAAAAGCCAAGGAAAAGAACTGCATACTGAGGAGGACACGGCAAGAAGGTCATCCTCACCCCGAGTGGAAGCACTGGGAGTGATCTGCCGAGGGTCACTTTGCACCTGGAGTGCGGCTGGGGAAGAGCCCGCTTCTCAGAAAAGGTGCAGAGGCCTAGAAAGTTCCAGACCAGGAGGTCATGGTCCCTGTTGGCTTAAGGACAACAGAGTGGGGAAGCTCTGTCACTAAGACAGAAGCCAAATCATCATGGGCTAATGGGAAAAGCACAGTGAGAAGCTCCGAATGTGCTAGATGGGGAAGAAAGGCTCCAAAAAAGGCCTGCAGCCTGGGAGACTGGGAGCTACCCCTGAATATTACTCAAGAAAGCCCAAATGCTGAGATAAGATGCACGGTGAAGTTTCCCCAGATGTGATAAAGATGGTACTGTCACTAACTCAAGCTGGAATAATTGGCCAAAGAGAGCTTACATTCCCAAGTCATGGGTTCTAGACTTAACTACAGAAATCGAGGTGCTCCCACTGACAGCAGGAGTAAGAATGTCCAGCAGGGCTTGCAGAACTAGGATACTAGGACACCCTGTGACTCTAATCAGCAGAGGGATGCTGATGACACTGGACTGAGGTCCCCCTGCATCCCCCATTCTTCCCCCTGATATCTCTGAGCTGCTGCTGTGGTCACTGTTAGTACTTGGTATGGATTCCTGGGAGCAACATTTGTCCAGAAAACCTGCTCCAGGGACCAGAGAAAGGCTTGTCTTAAAATTCATTGCAGGTGGGGTCAAGGCTGAGCTGATCCTGTATTAATGCCTGGGACACATTAAAAGGGGACATGTGAGGCCAATGCAATGCCCTAAGGAGCCACGCCCTTCCCCGCAGAAGCCGAAAGACAGCCTTGACTGCAGTTCCCTTTCCTGGATGGGGCAGCCTCTTTGCTGGGATAGAGCAAGAACGAATTGTGAAGAAACTCAGGCTTTAATTATAAAATGTTTGAGGCTTAGTATACATCCTTTTTGGATATTGCCAAGGCTACAAATACAAGACTGCATTTCTATACAGCACTAAGTTTTTGCTGCTAATGCTTGTAAGGTTTTATGGCAGTTGTTTTACCATGCTTCATAAAGGATATTTGGTATTCTTGACAAAATAAAATAAAATTGAGAGCATATTTATTTTGTTGGCTCTTTACTGTTGGCCACTTAATTTCCGTGCAGAACTTCTGATGAACTGTATGACAAGGCAGTACGTAACTGTGTTGTAGGACTTTGTCCTTAGTTCAGCTAACAGCCAGGTTCTTGTCACACGGCCATGAGAGATTAGGCTTGCAGACGCTTTGAAGGGTGAGAAAAATGGAATTTATTGTGCAAAAAGAGGCGGAAAAGAGAAATAGGGATCCTCTGCAAAGCCAGAGCGCTGCTACTGTGCTTTCTGCCTGGCAGATGGAATCCCCGGTTCCACCCAGGAAGAGGAGGAGCCAGGTTCCTCCCCGCTGCAAATGGCTTGAACTTCCCAAGACTCCACCCCAGTGCGCAGGCCTGTTGGAGTTTTTCCGGCAACCCCTTTGCACTTGGCTGTCCCAATTGTATTAACCATGTGTTTCTGATGCTTTGATACGTGGGACCTTGTTTTGATACCTGGGCCCTTCCCAGGTTAGCCAATTCCTAGAGATAGTAAACAACTTGCCTGCTTCTGCAGCATGTTTTTCAAATGCAAATCGACCAGTCCAGAGCCACAATCCAACCACCTCTTTTATGGAACTCTCACCCTCAGGGTCACTACCCACGCCCAGTGAGGGACAGCCCATGCACCCCAGAGCCCGAGGAAACCATTCAAACCAGCCAATCCTAAGCCTGCCTACCCTGCCTCACCCACTCCTTCCCACAGAAACCATCAGAAAGGCTCTGTCCACAGCTTCCCCTCCCTCCCTCAGCCTCCTGACCGTCTCTAGTGCTTCCCCAGGCACCCTCCCAACCGCCATGGTGTGGTGTGTCCCTCCTGCTGGGATCTGGGGGATATCACTGTCTTTTCAATGGCTGTTGTCTCCTGATCTGTTGGCCTCACCAAACCTGAATAATAAAGCCTATATTTGAAAACAGCAGTTTGGGGTGGGAAATATAACAAGGTGAACAGTCAGCCTGAGGTATAGCATGGCTTTGAGACTAATTTCATTCACAGACTGTTCTTAGCTGTTTCTGTGCTTTCTGGGGGCTAAATCCACATTGCCCCTGCAGTGGGCTCAGAAGGATCCAGGGACACACACTCTTATTTCCTGGGAGAGGAGCCTCAGACCCAGCGGCAGGACTGAACACTGGACACCTCACCTCCATCCAGTGGGACAGTGACACTTTGATTGGTCACAGGCCACAGGCTAAGAAAGCAAAAAACCGGGAAACACTGTGGGAGAAAGGAACACTCAGTTCCTACTTCTGATTCTTCCTTCCCTGTGAAGGAATCCTTATTACTGTCCCCCTGGTCCCCCAGATTCCAGATGTTCCTTCTGCCAGTTTCGGGAGAGGAACTCTTCCTGGTAACTAGTCTGCCCCCAGGAAAGCAAATATTTGCTCTGCTCCTGACTGTAACCTTGACTCAGACCAGCCCCTGCTTGGCCAGTTGTTTTTCAGCTGTTGAATCCTCGGATCCAGTGTTAAGCAGCCCATTGCTGCCACACATCTAAACCACACTCTCTAGAACGTAATGTTTACATTAGGCGAGCTTGTTTCCTTACCTCTAAAATGTGAATTATAATCTTTGCCTGGTGGGTTTTTTTGTTTGTTTTTTGAGGATTCAATTGAGCAAAACACGTCAAATCTTGCACATTGTAGACATTTAAATGTTGGTTTCCCCTCCTTCATTCTTGCTTTATCTCTCCCACATTTTTCTATCTAAAGCTTTCTCTCCCCTTGTCCTGGAAGCTGGCTGAGTAGTAGTTCCTGGCCCCTGAAGCTCGACCTCCACCAGGAGTCTGGTAGCTGTAGTCTGGGCAGTTTCTGAAAAACCACTGGGCAGTGGGTTCTGGGAGTTCCTTTGTAGGAGGCTTTGTTTTGCTTTGCTTTGCTGAAGAAGAATGAGGAAGTGGGTTTTGCAGGCACGCCAGGGAGGAGGAGAATGGGCTGGTGCCTGAGCCCTGTGGGAGGGGGCTTCTAGCCCACCACCCCTGCTTAGAGAACTGGCTGAATCTATGAGCCAAGAAAGGAGGAGCTTCCAGGAGTGCACAAGCTGGCTCCAGCACCAAAGCTGGCAGAAGCTACAGCCCAGGTGGCATCTGGATGGCTTCTCCACTGGTGGCAATGTCTTCTTGGAACCCAGGAGCATTAACCAGTAGCCCTGAAGGGTGGCATGGGCAGAGATGCCAATGGGTGAGGACCGCAAGAACAGGAAAATAAACACAAAACACGAAGCACCTTTGTGTGTCCAAGTGAACTATTGGCAGGACGTCATGGAAACAACCAATGAGAGTTGAGTGTAGAGACAGGGGCAGAGAAACTTAGCTGAGTCCTGCTGATTGGACCCATTTGCTCACACAGGCTGGAAAAGTCCAAGTAACACACACTGTATCCATTCTGCAGACACTTCTTAAATGCCTGTGCTGCAGCAAGACACAGAGTGTCCGGTGCTGGGCTACATCAAGGAATGAGAAGGCTCCTGCCTTGCGGAACTTACAAGAAACACACACCTCCCACCCTTTCTGTGGAAGAGTCCCTATATATTCCCATAGCATTCGAAATACTAGACAGATCACATTTATTTTTTAGTTCATAAATTATTCTTGGCTTCTGTTGTTGATGTCTGCTCTCATCCTTAGTTCTTGCAGAAGTGGCATTTATTACATAAGACGAGTGTTTTTCCTGTGGGCAGTGCATGGAAGTGTGAGGTTTCCAGACACTATTTACCATGCCCTCTCCCCAGCTTTTGTAGGGTTGGGAGTGAAAAAATTCACCTTCAGAATTTTTTCAGAAAGTTAAAACAGTAGAATCAACTTAAGATAGAGGAGATCGGCCACTTTAAGAAAAGAAACCACATTGTTTCATTTGCTCATCTGTGTGTTGAAAGTGGACTCAGGGACACAGAATTAGGTTAGTCATAATCCTTGGTTCAAGCCACAGATTCTATATTGGTCCCTGAAGACCTTGTTTTTTATCTGTTTGTTTAATAATAAAGTAAACAATCACAATCTACTACCTAACATGAGATCTAGAACTTAACGACGCTTACGTTTTCCTAACCCATCCCAACCCTGATGTAATCACTGTCCAAACACACACACACACATTTATATTTAAGAGCATTTATATGACGAAAACTATATTTTAACCATGTGTGTGAATACACATTGAAACATGAAGTTCATATCAAATATGAAGATGCTTTCACATATTTGAGAGCATATTAACTTTGTTTTCACTTTATATAAAAGGACATCATTCTAAAAAATGTTTCTGGAACCTATTCAATAATATATATCTAAGATACATCCATATTGTTCCATGTTGCTTTTTACTGTAGTGCATTTTATTACTTGTAAGAGCCACTCATTCTCTTGTCTAGCAGGTATTGAGTTGTTTCTACATTGTATTTTACTCTTTATTATGGAAGTTTTCAAACATATAGAAAAGTAGAGGGAAGGATATAAGGAAGGAGGGTGCAGTCACCACCAGGGTCAGCAGTTAGCAACATTTGGCTAATCTTATTTCATGTATTCTCCCATCCACCGCTGGATAATTTTGAAGCAAATCTCAGACATCACCCATAAAAAATTTAGCTTGCCTCTTCGATAACAACCTTTTTTTAATGTAGCAATGCAAATCTCACACTTACTCCTTAATATTAGCATAAATCCACTACTCAGAATTTCCCGATGGTCTCGCATCTTTTCTACCTGCATGACCCCACACTTCTGAAGTCGTGGAGGGGAGGAAATGCGTAGCCTGTGAGGTCAAGGCGGAGTCTGAAAGCCGGCGGTGGTTCTCCTCCGGCTGCAGTCAGCTCCTTTTCTGGGTCATTGCTGAAGCAGCCAGAATCTAAAGCGGGGGACTCCAGAGAGCACTGGAGAAGTTGGAGGAAGGAAGAGAGATGCAAGCCGTGTGGCCCCAAGCCTGAAGATAAAGAAAAGGCAGAAGCAGCCGAAGAACCCTGTGCAACGTCCTCACCGAATCCTCCTTCTCGAACCTCACTCTCCTCTCCTTGCACAGTTAAAATCTAATAAGGTGTTCAAAGGCCTCTGCCGGCCCATCTGTACTTCTCCCTCCCTGAATGCTTAGAAAACAGGAGAAGAAGAGAAGAGGACATGATAACAGGAAAATAGAAAAGTGAGGGTCAAAAACTGCTCAAAACCTCCTTCACCCGAACCAGGCATTGGCAAACTTTTCCTGTAAAGGACAAAATAGTAAATATTCTAGGTTTTGCCGTCTCAACTACTCAACTCTATCTTCAAAGAGCAAAAGTGGCCAAAGACAATCTGCAAACAAACAGGCAAGGCTGTTTCCTGATACCCTTAATCCACAGAAACAGAGAGCAGGCTACATTTGGCCCACAGGCTGTAGTTTGTCAGCACGTAGTCTAAGTACAATTTTTTTTTCTGTCTGTTCCTCCTACATTTTTGATTATTAAACAGTTACTATAGTTGAAATAGAAAAATAGGAAAAATGGAAATATAAAATATAGCTAAGTAGCTAATTAATGTGATTATCCCCATTTTTCAGATAAGAAAATTGACGTACTGTGAGATTAAAGGATTTGCCCAGGATCACAGAGACACCACGTGGCAGTGCTTGAACTTGAACTCCCAAAGTCTATCTTCAAAGTCCAAGTTTTTAAGTTTTCTCCTTGTCTAGATGCAAACAAATGTCAATATTGTAACCATAAAAATTGTACAAAACAATTTATAATGTTTGCTTAACCCTGTAAATATTTAAGTCTCACAATTTTGATAATCTGTTCATTATAATATTAATCATTATAACTGATAGTTGCTGCATAATTTTTCATCATCGGGGTAATAAGTTTTATTACATTATTTTATATCTCTAATTATTTTATTTTATTAAATTATTTCCTAAGCTGAATTCCCAGGAGTAGTATCATTGGGCATCTCTCAAACCTTGTTGTGATATGCTGGGGAAGAGAGTGCTGATTTGTGACAACTGCCAATTTCTGTGGTGTAAAGACTCCACAATGGCCACCAATTTTAAGCTACCAACATGACATCACTGAACAGAGCCAAGAAGTGATGCACATCCTGGGCTCTTGCAAGAAGATGCAAGCTGGTCCAGCACCCAACTGACTTGGCTCATGTTGCCTTTCTTCTTCCCAGCACCAAATTATAAATTAAATTACAGGTGTGAGAGTGTTTCATAAAAACTTTTAAACACTTGATACTGTGTGAGTGCACCAGTATCTCAAATTTGCTCTAATTTACATCCCCTGGTTCTTACTGAAAGTGTCATTTTTCCATGAGTTCCTTTATGTGTGTCTCTTCTGCAATCCCCTACTCACATTTTTTCATCGTTAGGGTGATGATGCGACTATAGACTGAATGTTTGTGTCCTCCCAAAATTCGTATGTTGAAATCCTAACCTCCAATATAATGGTCTTAGGGGTTGTGGCCCTTGGGAGGTGATTCAGTCATGAGGGCTGCCATCTATCAGCCAGGAAGTGGGCCCTCACCAGACACCAAATCTGCTGGCACCTTGATCTTGGATTTCTCAACCTCCAAAACTGTGAGAAATACATTTCTGTTGTTTACAAGCCACCCTAGTTATGGTATTTGGTTGTAGCAGCCCAGACTAAGACACATGCCTTTTCTATGACTTTGGATAACTCTATACATGATAGTTCTTCATTCCTTGAGCTTGTCTGACACAATTTCGTCTAAACCTTGCTTTTGTGATTTTATTGTGCAGAAATCATAATGTAATTAAGCCTCCTCGCCTTCACTCTTGCAAGTCTGTTGGTAATGAACAAGAAAGAGTTCATCCCATCTTCATTTCTTCTACAAATATTCATTAAATGCCTGCTTTGAGGTACTGGAAATACAGCTGGGATCAAAATAATCTCTCTGCCCTCATGGGTCTTCCGTTTGTTTGGGTGGGAAACACAAATTGAATATGAACAAGCAAATCTATACTGGAAGGTCTGGTGGTGATAAAAGCTACCATGGTACAGAGCGGGGTGAGAGGACGGAGAGGAAGGAAGGAGGCGCTGCTTTAGAAAGGCCTCCGGGAAGGTCACATTTGAACAGAGACCTGAAAGGTGGAGTCACCAGCCGTGCTGATTTTCCTGCCATTGGAGTTTTTGTTTTTTTTTTTTTAATTGAACTCATTTCTCTATCTGGATTTTATTTTTGGTATATGATATGAAAGAGGGTCTGGTTACATTTTTTTTCCATTTGTCTACAATTATCTCAATGCCCTTCCTTCTATTTTCAGACGTGTTGTTACGAAGTTGGACCTAATGCTCGGTTCACTAATACATTCCAACGTGTGTATTGTAAATTGCTGTTTTTTGGACAGCCCTTTCCAAAAAGTTCACCAATTCTTGCTGATTCTTCTGCTTTATCCTTTTTGGTCTCAAAATGAACAACCAGCTTCCTGAAAGGCAAACCATGTCTTAACCATCACTGTATCTACAACACCTCCCATAGAGTCTAGTCAAAATAGACACATAATATGTTTTTGTTGAATGAATGTCAAAACTCATGCAGATGTTTTCCACTCTCATGCAGGCCTCAGAGCACTTCATTCTGTTAAATAGGTCACAAGTAGCAGACAGCTACTCACACCCACTCACAGGCACATCTACTCCTGTCACTGATTTTTAGAAAAAAAAAAAAAAAAAAAACAGAATATAAGACTTCAGTCCTTTACTACAAAGCCACTATAAATATGGAGCCTTTGGTAGACAACTGAGGCAAAGAACAGAGTCCCTCAAAAAGACACAGCCACTTCCATAAGAGAGGGCATACGGAGTTTGTGTTGGAATTATTTCATTCTGTTTATTTTACTTGGGATAGGATTGAAAATCTTGATGACGAGGCCGTAGCACAGTCAGACCATTGGCTTTTCCAGTTCTGTGTTTGCACCGTCTGTGCATCCATATTCCCCCCAAAACCAAGAAGGCCAGTGCAAGTGGGGCCAGCACAATGCCCCAGGAGAACGTGGAGGAGGCTGTGGGGAAAACAGAGTCACATCAGGAGCTGAACAGTCTCTCACTGTACAAGAAGACAGGGCAATGCAGGTGTACAGGACAAGAACGAAATTGGAGTTTGTTTTTCTTGATAAATGTGCATTGATTTTCAGAAAGCACATCCCTCACACCAAATGATGTCTGTGGATTAGAGAAACAAGTGAGATAGGGCAAAATCTGTTGGAAACGTCATAGGGCAAGTGGGCAAGTGCTGAGGGTTTAACTTTGTTCCGACAGTGGGACACTGTGCGTTTAAGATGCTGCCTGTTTATGTCTCAGTTGGCCAACTGTGACAGAGCCAGGAACAATCTGCCCTTTTCCAATGAGCATGGGTGTCATGAGGATCAAAGGAAGTAGCAAAGGAAAATAAATTTTGAATAATGGAGCTGTAGGGGCCAACATGATTGCTTGGGTCCAGCTATTTTATGTTCTGCTCCTTGGCGTCTCTGTGTTATGGAAATACAGGAAGAGACTCTGAATAAAAAGTCAAAAAGCAAATGTGAAAACAGAGTGTTATCAGACACATTGTTGATGAGACTGGAATCCTGCATTTTTAAGCTATTATTTACCACAGTCTGTTTAGTCATCCAGGAATCGACATGACCTCAGCCTGTTGCTCCAGAGGATTCTCACATCTTAAAACCCCACAAAGATTAGAAGTAAGTTCAGCTGTAATTTTCTGGGCAGCTGTTTGAATACACCTCTCAGTCCTGGTGAAAGACTCTCAGCCTGTGTTCCCTGGATCAGTCACGGCCAGCCACATGCAGGGACAAGGCTCATGTTATGGAAAATTTTAAAGGTTCCCAGCATGAGGGCCAGACAAACCACAGGTTCCTTGGGCTCACTAATCTGACCCCGAGAAGGAACATTCTGATTTTTGTGGGTAAATGTGTACAACCACCACCTCTCTCCCAGCCTGCTCATCTGGAAATGATCTGAAACGCCACCCTTCCCATGTGTGCCCTCATTCTCAAACTTCACTGTGAAAAGAGCTTGTTGAGTCACAGGCTGCAGCCTCTCCCTAGGAGAATTTGACAGGGTGGATCTGGACTAAGTCCAGAGATCTGTGTTTGTAACCAGTGGCTCAGGTGAGTGTAAGGCTGGTGGTGCACGGTGCACAGTTGAAGGAAAGTTGCGTTGGGTGCCATTCCCTGCCCTGAGGCTGGAACGCATCATTAGCTTTCCAGTTTACACTGTGTCTGTCGCTGCCTCCCCAGCAAAACATGGAGACCTGGAGCAATTAGTATTTATGTTATTGCTGTATGATTGTCCAAGAGGCATCACTGAGATTTCAGATGGGAATCACTTTGGCTTGCCTGCCATTAGTTTCAGGCTGCCAACGGAGACTACATTAAAGGCACCTCTCCCTCCTGCTCAACAAGTAAACATTGATATGAAATCAATTTAATCAAAAATGATAATGTGGGTTTTCCTCTTCTTCTTTTTGACTGTCCTTAAATGAACGCTGGGTTGATTTGGCTGTAGCCTTGTACCTATTTCTGGTCATACAATGACTTTGACCCTAAAGCTGCCCTGAACCCTGGGTAGCTCCCAATTCTCAGCTCTTGGAGGATGAAGTTTCTCATCTTCAGGATAAAGAACAATCCAGCCTCCTCTAGAGGCCATGCAAAGACAGGTGATCAGTGACCCAAGGCAGAGCCACATGCAGACAGAGTGTTTCGAAGTTTACTGTAGAACCATTTCATCTGTTTTTCAAACATCAGCTTGCTATTTAAATTTTTCATTTGAGTATAATCTCCCGAAGTTCATCCTCCACGCTACCAAAAATCTTTAAAAATTGGAGGTTTCTTTTCAGCTCTCCACTAGCAAGCAATGCGAGGGAATCTCTATGGAATCATCTGGAGAACAAGCAGCTTTGTCTAGTATTCACGGAACATTCAACATGTTATATTCTCCTGTAGTGCTCCCCAAAATACATACATACCTTCCTTGACTGTGGTGCGTAGTGTCTGAAAACCCAGGGTATTACGGACAACACATTTAAAATCCATGTTCAAATCCTCTCTTGTGACAGGATCAAAAATCAATGGCACTTCAATGTAGTTCTCATTATTTTCTGAATATTCCCTGAGTTAGAAAACATTCACTTAAATATGACTGTATCAAAGGCAAGCTTGTCTTTCACAATGTAGGCATCTAAACACTCTCCATTAGAAGCACCCATTGCGCTTTTATTGTTTTCAAGTTTCATAAATTAGGAGCTCTTGCCACCATACTTGTTATTTATTTGGGACAGTTTCTAAGCCTGTTCCTGAAGGCCTGAGTGTCACTGAAGTTGGCGGTCACTGGTATCAAGCAGTTGTTACACTACAGGGTTAGATAATGGGGAAGTTCATCTTATAAG
Source organism: Papio anubis (assembly GCF_008728515.1). Lineage (NCBI taxonomy): Eukaryota > Metazoa > Chordata > Mammalia > Primates > Cercopithecidae > Papio > Papio anubis. Next base: position 100,797,558 of record NC_044989.1, read on the forward strand.
TCCCTGAATGAACAACAACAACAAAAAAAAACACAGTCGTGGGAACAGAAACGTCTACTTTGAGGAAACTTGAGTCCCTCACTATTAAATCACTTGCATATTGAAGGGCAGGGAGTTTCCAGGACTCCAGCCCTCAATGGTGCCATCTCTTCTCATCTCTACTGCTGACTCTCACTCTGGAAACCTGCAGACAGCCCAGGGGAATGGCTCTGGCCAGGATAGCTGCCATTTATAGTGTTAGAGAAATTAGTAGACACCTCACTACTATCTGTTAGTATGAATAAAAACATGGATGAGTGGATCTACTAGGAATATTTTTCACTTATTTGTAGGAGGAATATAGGTTCCTTTAAGTAAATGGATCGTATGAGTAAGCTGAGATGGGCATTTAGTTGTGGCCAGGTCTTTCGCAATGAGAACTTGCAAGCACATGATTGTGCTAACCACACATAGTTTTTATCCACTAAATTACATCCAGAAAGATCTTCTGTGATAAGTCTTTCAAAAAACACAAGCATTTGGCAAGCAAAAGCTCAGGCTAATTCAAAGTATCAAAACTGTGATTTTAAAAATACCTTACAATTTGGAACGTTGAATGGTCTCCCTCATAGGCAACGAGTTCCCATTTACAAAAGGTCTGTTCTAGTCTCAGAGTGAGAAAACATTTTCTAGAGATGACTGCTCATAAGAACTGAATTCTTTCTTCCTTTTATTATCAACCTTCCTTAGAGAGTGTGGCAGCCCACAGCTCCCTGAGAAACAGAAAAGGCACTACAGATCCTGTGGCTGCGTCTCGAGGTCTTTTTAAGGGTTTATGAAAATGTTTGACAGTCAGGTTGCAGAGTGGAAAATGGAAAGGTATTAACTCCAAAATACTTTAACTTGCAAAAATAAAAGGATCACTGTTTAATTAAACAGCCACAAAATGCAGCATCAATACCAGCATGTCAACTGCAACTCGACTTTTTAGTATTTACAGAGAAGGTTTGATTCTCAAGATGATTTTTAGCAAAACTCAATTTTTAAAATTCTAAACATCCAATAGTTTGGAATCACAAAAAGTTACTTTTAATGTGGTATGTGGGTCATAGTGATAATTGTCTCCAAAAGGAAGAGTGAAACCCACAGAGGTCTCGACAGAAGACCCTGGCCCACTTACTGGCGCGGCCCCTCAGTCACGCGGCCTCCCGGGTAGGCGCTCTCTACGTGGGTGTCATTGGCCGTCCACCACAGCATGGTGGTTAAGGGCGTGCCGGTTCCCAGAAATACCTTACACGGGATTGTCAGTCTCGACCCTGTGGACAGCAAGGCACAGCATGTCAACAGCAGAACCAGCGCCTCCCACCCATCAGTAAACCTGAGCCCTGAGTCCTTCCTCAGCTTCTCAAACACCCCTCACCAGCCAATTCTTTCCTTAGTGGAAAATTTAGTTTTCTCAAATGATTCTGTTCACACAGAGCTTTACTGTTTACAAAGTGCCTCTGGTTCCTACAACTGGTCTTCACGGCAGGCGAAAACCAAGAGGCATCTGAAGTTAAACGGCTTCGCCAGGGCCCCTGCGCTCCCAGGGCGCATGCTAAGTTCAAGCCGACTTCCTCTGCCACTCACTTCAGTTACCTCAGACAATCCAGATCAACGTGTGGATTCTTTCTCTTTGTCCGAGGCTGGTCTTGGCTCTAATGTTTCTCCTGGGAACTCTCCATTCCCAGATGACTCTGACTGGGGATCAACCCTTCTTAAAAACTCTGTATTTTCTATACATGGTGCCCTCTGCAGTTGTGCAGTGCGATGTATTAGGCCCCCCTGCCTCAATCACAGGAAATTATTTTTCTTTTTCATTCACCGAAGAAGAGTAGAAGGAAAAGAAGAAGAAATCCTTCTCACTTGTTTTTTCCTCGTGGGTGATATGCCTCCCTGTGGTGTGTCTTTGAATGCACCTGGCCCCACCATGGGTTGAGAATGCCAGCCCTTCTCCGTCCTATGCCAATCCTATGACCTTAAAGATCTTCCTCAGCCATAACAACCTACTAATCAGTGTCACGTGGCCCCACAACCCATTCCAGTGCATTCAAAGCAACTGATTGGGAACTGGGCCTGGGAACTTGGCTGGGAAGCCCCAGGGAGCCAGAACACTGGGGCTCCAGTAGGTATCACCCATTGTGCCCACTGCCCCAGATTTCCAGGTGGTTGTTCCTAGAGCTGCAGCCATAGGGACTGCACTGTGGCAGCGGCAACCCAAGTGCCAGCCAGCAGTCCCAGCAACTGCACAAAAGCCCGCCCTCTATGGCCTCCAATTCAAATTTAAAATTTAAACCAACACTAAACAAAAGGAAAAAGCAAATAAATTGTTTTTTAAAAGACTCTGCAGCCAGGGTTTCATAAATGAGTATCAGACCTACAAAAACATTACCCAGAAACAAACACATAAAAAGGGTGCAGGCTTTATAGATACACAGACCTGAATCTGAACTCTAGCCTGACTCTGAGGGTGGCCCTTTGGCCTCCACTGAGCCACCGTGATGCCCTGGGTGGCTTTTTCCTTTTGGAAAATTGAGGAAATAAAACCTACAGGGTCTATGTCGAGATTGAATGGGATCCCATTGAACATAGTAGATGCTCAATAAACATCAATTCCTCCCCACCACTAGCATCAGTAGGTTGTTAGTACAGTACACTTATGTACCCTCACTGGCCACTAGTGTGGACCTGTGCTGGCCAGGATGGACTGCACACATGGGGTGAAAAGCAGAAAGCCCCATTGGTCATTTTCATAGCACCATTCAACCAGTCTACCAGCTCTTCTAGCAACAAGAAACTGACCACAGCTGAACCCACTTTACAAATGGAGTCTTAGAGAGAGGCAGAGCGCCAGCCAAGTTTTGGTGATGTGAATTATTTTAAATACACTGAGGGTGCTGGCTCTGCCTGGGGTTCATGCTGTTCATCTTCTCATGCAGTTGATAACCACTGCCAGAACATTCAGATTTTCACATTCATATTTTTACAGGTAGGCTTTGCATGAAGCAAAGCATACCTGTTTTCAGATTACGCCATTTCTAACCAAACTGGCCAAAGGGAAATATTCCCTCACATTTGTTATTCTGGCCTCACATACTGGAGTTCTAAGGTCTCCACCCAGGCACACTGCACCCAAGGGGCAGATATGGTCAGCAGACAGGAGGGTTCCAAGCCCCCTGCACCCCCACAGGTGCATGGAATGGTCCTCGCGGGTCTTACCCAGAGAAGCCGATATGGTCTTGAGGGGGGAAATGATCACAGGAATGGTCTCCTCTTTTTTTTCTGAGAAAGATGTAAGGAAAAGAGATTCCATTAGGAAAGCCTTCATTTGACACTGTGGTTCAAGTCATTGTTTGGCTAATCAACTAAGTTATCCTTTCCAGTACGGTCAGTCATTATGAGAGTCAGCCTTTGTCTGGCAAAGGAAACAGGCTCTCTACAAAATCGAGCATCCCTGGCCAATGACTTCCCAGCAGAGAGATTACTGGAAGAGGCCACAGCTAAACACACATTCCGCTGACAGGAGGTCTTTGGTCCTTGCTCTATGAACAATTAACCATTTCCCTCCCAGACTTCCTGAACACAATCTTAAGAGTCATGTTTACAAGGTCCACGAGATAGGATTTCCCCGAAACTCGATCTGACCTAAAATATCTTCTCCACCTCTCCAAAGTGCCTGCCACAAAATACTCCAGATTCAGTTTTCTAGAAAAGGCACAGGGCTCAAGAACCACCTGTTTGGATGACTAGTGTGTAACCTGGCCTCGGCCACAGAAGTCTCGCTAATTGAAGAGATAAACTCTTCAGAGAGGCAGAAGTGATCTCCAAGGGATTAGAGCCAATGTAAAGAAACGAGACAGCCAGGCATGGCGGCTCACGCCTGTAATCCCAGCACTTTGGGAGGCCAAGGAGGGTGGATCACGAGGTCAGGAGTTCGAGACCAGCCTGACCAACATGGTGAAACCTCGTCTCTACTAAAAATACGAAAATTAGCTGGGCGTGGTGGCGCGCGCCTGTCATCCCAGCTACTCAGGAGGCTGAGGCAGGAGAATCGCTTGAACCCGGGAGGTAGAGGTTGCAGTGAGCCGAGATCTCGCCATTGCACTCCAGCCTGGGTGACAGAGCGAAACTCCGCTTCAAAAATAAGCAAAAAGGACACCTGGCGGGTGAGGGCTGTGACTTGTCCCACGACGGGTCTCATCATCCTCATTTTCACTAAATAGCATTTGAAATCCTGACATGAGTACACATCAGACAGCATGGCAGGACAGCCGGAGGGGCAGACGGCTTCTCGACCACGGCCGGACGCCTTTTCCTCCCCTCAAAGTCTCACACTGCCCTGTGGAGCTGGGGCATCCAGGGAGAGAAAGAAGCCTCCAGGATCTCAGTGCTTCTTAGACTTGAGGGTCCCCAGCATCACCCGGGGGCTTGTGAGACACAGATGGCAGCCCCCAGACTCCAGTTTCAATCAGTAGGTCTGCACGGAACCCGAGATTTGCATGTCTGTTGAGTACCCAGGTGATGCGGCCCTGCTGGCCCAAGACCACCCCTTGAGAGCCACTGAGGATCACAACACAGAAAGGCATGTGGGGCGGCTGCCCCCTAGTGTTCCTGTGCAGTATCGCAGAGACAGGACCGTGCCGGTCCAAGGAAAGGCTCAGGAGGCCTCGGTCACTGGCCTGTCCAGGAACAAGGAGCCGATATGAACGAATCCTTACAGGACTGTAAAACAAACACAACCAGGACACTTCAGTCCGTGGAAGAACGCGCTGAAACTGAATCTCTGGATTCTCTGTGAGAAAGATATCTTTTCCCCTCACAGACCAATTATTTAAACTTGGTGTGTCTCCAAAGCTGTCTGAAATCCCCTCAAAAGACCCCAGTTGTGTTCATTATTCAGTATAAAAAACAAAGAATTGTAGCCCACTCTCCAAGGCAAAGTCCAAGATTTACACATGGTTACACCTGGCTCCATGTCCAGCACACAGTTGGTACAGAGTAAATGTTGAACAAATGTGAAATAATAGCCAATACTGCTCAAAACACCATTTTCAAACGAAACTCATTTTAATCAATGGCAGCTCTATTTGAAATATCACTATTAAAGGCAGCTAGATCCACCTGAGGGAAGACAAATAAAAAGCGATTTCCACTGGATATGCAAGGCATGGTCCTCCGGTTAGAATACCCAATAAAATCTAAGTATCCTAAAATTATACATAAAGTTATGGCATGTGGTGACCTCTAGCCCTATAGGTGCAAAGATTCACATGACACTTTCCAAGGAGACCTTCCAAGGAAGCCACTGCTTGACTCTCTTGAGTGGTGTGTTTTAGCCTCCATCTTGCAACCCTGTGAACTGCCCAATTCATTCACCTTTACTCAGATCAACACCCTGATTTATACCTTTCAAAGTATCACACACATCTTATTAACCTGATGCTTCAGGAGACTTGATGGATCTGTTTTCCCTTATTCTTCATTTCAAAGACCTGCAAGGAATTGTACATGCACCCTCATTTGTTCTCTGCATGCTTGTTATTGAACCAGGATAGACGGATGCCTCAATGGCAAGTACTTACTCTTGATGCGTAGCTCAACAGTCCTAGTGATGTTGTATTGCTGGCCTTCATGGGCAAACGTCAGGACACAGCGGTAATAGCCCGCATCTTCCAGGGCCACATCATGTACCAGTAAGTGAGTGGTCCCCCTCACACTTAGAAATTTCTCATTGTCTTTATCCAAAGGAAGAGAATCCTTAAGGGAAAATGTTTTTGTTGACATTATACCTATATACATCTCAAAGGCTATGAATTGCATCATCATTATCAACCAATGTTGGATTTGCAATCCAAGAATTGCCCTGGTATTTACTTTGCCAATTTGGTACTTTGGGCCTCCTTTTGACTGTATTATTAGGGGAGGGAATTTGTTAACATATAAAACCAATAAAATTGCTAGATTTGGTTAACTACAATAGTTAGAGCATATTTGTCTAGGCCCAATGGGAGAAAAAAGAGACTAACTCTTCTTTGACAAAGTAAGTCATCTAAAATACAAATATGTTTATGTCCTGACTGCTACCTTCAGGCCTTAGGAAGTATCTGGGAAGACCACTACAAATAGTCATGATGAGCTGGCCAACAATGCTCAGAAGAGATGATGTTGCAGTAATTACTTTAAAAAGCATTTCAATTTTGTGAGTCAGCAACAGAAAAAATTCTGTTATAAGAAAAACTAAATAGGGGAAACGAATCCACACTTTTTATATGGACACAAGGTTCTCTGGGGTCTCTGTAGAACAGAATCCTCAAGATCAAGGCCTCCAGGAAATAGAAAGAGCTGAATGGAATTTCTAAAAACACCCTAATGAGCACACAATGTTCTCAGGGACATCGCTTTCAAAATCATGCTTAGTCAAAGTTTGCAACAGTCAAATATAACCTTGTGTCACTTCAGAGTCCCACTCTGAATGAGAACACAGATAAAATGGAAATTGTCACATGGCTCATGGAGTACCACTTTAAAACATATTTAATTAAAAGGAGATATTTCATTGATCTAAGTATGAGTAGTCAAATATGAAAAATGCCAAATAGGGCCCAGCACCACAGTCGTTCCAGTGGTGTATGGGAATTGGCCTTCTGGGTTTGAGTTTTGACTTCACCATCTACTGGCTGTATGATCTTGGGAACATCCTTATAGGTCCTTATCTGTAAAAAAGGGGGATATTTACAGTTCCTACTTCACTGGGTTGCATGTAAGGGAGTTTAGAACAGGCTTGGATATAATACATGCTCAGTAACATGTAGATTATTATGAAGTGAATAAAGATTACTAAGCATCACCATAACATCTTTGTCCATGCACATTTACTAAGCACCATTTACATGTCAAGCACTGCACTGGGTGCTTTATACACATCATTCCATTTAATCTTTGAAACAATCCCAGGTGGTGAAAGTTATTAATTGCCACTTTACAGAGGAAACAGGTTGGAGAGGTGGAGTCACTCTGCCAAAGCTGCACAACAGATCAGAAAAGGAACAGAGTTTCAAACCCAGACCCATTGATGCCAGGGCCTGTGCTCCTTCCTCTCCCGGTTAAACCTTTCATTTGTCCTCTTTATGCTTTTTCCAAACCAAAAGAGAATGCATTCTAGGCTGGGCTTCATGGCTCACACTTATAATCTCAGCACTTTGGGAAGCCGAGGTGGGAGGACCACTTGAACCCAGGAGTTCGAGACCAGCCTGGCCAACATGGTGAGACCCCATCTTAAAAAGAGAGAGAATGCATTCTAGAGCTCAGCCAGCTTATCCATAGGTGCTGGCTACTTTTCTCTACTTTCAGAAAATCATTTCAAAGTGTCTAATATTAAACCAATATCCTATATAGAGATCCTGTAGTTCAATACCAGTCAACCACTTAACCTGTTGTCGATGAAAGGGTTAATTCCCATTAATGGTTAAGCCAATAACTGTACTTTTCAGTATCGATCTAGGGTCTCTATCAGGAGTTGACCAGCGTTTTCAGGAAAGGGCCAGATAGGAAGTATTTTGGACCTTGGAGTCTGCAGGGTCTCCATCACAGCTAAGTCGTGCAAAAGCAGCTACAGACAGTACCTAGATAAGAGGATGTGGCTGTGTCCAGTAAGACTTAATTTAACGACCCTGAAATTTAAATTTTATGTGGTTTTCACATCATAAAATATCCTTCTTTTCCTTTTTTTCAAACATTTAAAAAAGCGATAACTATCCTTGGCTTGTGAGCCATTCAGATCCAGGAGACAACTTGATTCCAGGGCCTAGCCATAGTTTTCCAACCGCTGGTCTACATAAGCAATAGCTGATAGCCAGATCTGATGTTCTCTCTAGGAGCAATGAGCACATCAAATAACATCTATTCAACCAGACAAGGGAGCAAATTGTGTCCATATTTACTCCCTTAACAAAAAAGTTTGTTATCGTGTGCTTTTTTTTTTTTTTTTTTTTTTGAGTTGGAGTCTCGCTCCGTTTCCCAGGCTGGAGTGCAATGGCACAATCTTGGCTCACTGCAACCTCCACCTCCAGGGTTCAAGCGATTCTCCTGCCTCAGCCTCCCGAGTCACCAGGATTACTGGCACCCACCACCACGCCCGGCTAATTTTTGTATTTTTAGTAGAGATGGGGTTTCGACATGTTGGCCAGTCTGGTCTCGAACTCCTGACCTCAGGTGATCTACCTGCCTCAGCCTGCCAAAGTGCTGGGATTACAGGTGTGAGCCACTGTGCCCAGCCGTCATGTGCTTTTTTAAAAAACTCCTTTAATATGTCTACGAAATTGTTATGTAACCTTTTTTCTACATTTTTATAGACAAATTACAGTAAAAAGTTATTTCCTTCAACTGTTATGTACTCTGTCTTCACAAATCACTATTTCAAGCACCTTTATCCAACCCACATAAGGACTAATAGAACATATTAATTATGGCCCTTTTAAATTCTTTAAAATACAGTCATCCTTCAGTTTCTTTGGGGGATCGATTTCAGGAAACATCCCCCACAGGTGCCAAAACGCAGATGCTTAAGTGGTTTATATAAAATGGTGTCATCTGTGCATATAACCTACGGACATCCTTCCATACTTTAAGTCATCTCTAGATTACTGGTAGATTACTAATACAATATAAGTGCCATATATAAATACAGTCATGTGTCGCTTAACAATGGGGATAATTCTGAGAAACAGGTTAAGTGATTTCTTTGTTGTGTGAACGTCAGAGAGTACTCGCACAGGCCTAGAGGGTAGAGGCTCCTACACACCTAGGTGACAAGATTCAGCCGTTGCTCCTGGGCGACAAACCTGTACAGCATGTTACTGTCCTGAATATTGTAGGCAATTGGAGCACAGTGGTCAGTTTTTGTATATATAAACATGCCTAAACATAGAAAGGGCCATGTTTTGCACTATGATGTTGAGATAGCTATGACGTCACTAGGCAATAGAAATTTTTCAGCTCCATTGTAATCTTACAAGACCACCATTGTACATGCAGCCCATTGTTGACTGAAACATTGTCATGCAGCACGTGACTCTAGTTGATGCACTGTATTGGTTTCTTATTTGTATTATTTGTATTGTATTGTTATTTTATTTGTTGATTTATTTATACTTTCAATCCGAGGTTGGTTGACTCCCAGGATGTGGAACTCACAGATATGAATGGCAAACCATGTGTGTGTTTGTGTGTGTGTGTGTGTGTGCACTGTCTTCAGAAAATCGATATTTTATGTCTTTCCTATACGGTTAATAAAAAAAGAAAACACATTTTAGTAAAATGGTATTTTTTAAAGCTGTACCTTGTACCATTGAATCTTCACGTCAGTTTTGTCACGGGTGAATTCTCTCAGGTCAGGGCACACTAATACCCCAGAGGTTGACAAGGTTAAAATTTGCGGGTATGAGATGAACGGCAGGGAAGCATCTGTATTCTCAAAAACTCTGAGCTCAATGGACACTTTGTCACAGTAAGAGGCATTTCTGATTTAAAAGGAGAAAAAGAGATAAATGGGAAGGCAAAATAAAAGTAAACTAAATGAAATTAGGCATCATTTCCCCAATTCTATTAAAATCTGCATCTGCATTTTCCAGGTTAGTACAGATTGTTTCCTGACATAAGATGATTCAACTTAGGATTTTTTGACTTTACAATGCTGCAACACAGTAAGCATTCAATAGAAACCCTACTTCAGTACAGTATTCAATAAATCACATGAGATATTCAACACTTTATTACAAAATAGGTTTTGTGTTAGATGACTTTGCCCAGCAGTAGGCTAATGTAAGCGTTCTCAGCCCATTTAAGGAAGGCTAGGCTAAGTTGTGATGCTCGGTAAGTTAAGTGTATCAAGTACATTTCTGACAACACTGTTTCCAACTTACAATGGGTTTATTGGTATTTACGCCGTTGTAAGTCGAGGAAAATCTATATTGCAATACTTCCATCCCTGATCTTTTTGAACCCTTGGGGGGGCAAAAAGTGTCATAACATAATTGTACAGAAAAAGCATGTTCTGTGTTTTTCACAAAGGTCTGTCTACAAGCCCAATTCTAATGCCACCAAGGTTCATCAAGAAATCCCCAAGTCCCCTTCAAAAGGGCTTATGCCTTCCAGGTTCTGGAGCTCCTTGAGCCCAGTCCCCGCATACTCCAACTTCATGATCCAGGAAACCATATCCACATGGGGAAATTGTTTCCCAAGAGCCACTGTTTCCTTTGCTCCTTCAGGGAATGTTTTATCAACTGAAGTCTAGTTTTAGAAAACTGCTGGAAACTTAGTATAAGACCCACAAAAGATTTTTGTAATACTGCATGGGGAAATTAACTTGGTAAGTTTGCTTTATTATTCTTATCATTATTATTATTTTACTAGCCTAATCATTATTTCAATGCCATAATTCTATCAAGACCTTAGAGCTGGAAAATGGGGAGAGGAAAAACCTTTCTGGAAACTTGGGGAAAATGGATAGAGGACAGAAAACAGTAATTAAAGCTACTTTTTAAGTAGAAAAATATAAAAATATAATTATCTCAGCTAAATTTCTGGCTACCTAAGACACATGAGACTTTGACATAGAAAATGAGAATGTCTTACATATAGGGGTAAAAATTAGTTGCACAGCAAAATCTAAACCATCCATATCCAAACAAGTAACAAAATGTAAAAAAAAAAAAAAAAAAAAAGTGAAAGAAATGTGTTAAAAGCTTACCACTTGAAAGTAAAAAGAATTAATTTAAATATATGAGGCCAATATGTATATTATATTTAGCTTAAAAAAGGAAAATAGATGAACAAATATTATATTTTATGCATAAAGAAATACAGAATGTTAACTCTCACCTTGAAAAATGCGTAATCTCACTGCATGTTGAATAAAGGCAACTGAGGACAAATCTAAAGACCAGGGCTTACTTGAATAACAGTCACACAGCAGGTAGCCAACAGGGAGTAGATGCAGGCCAGGCCCTGTGCTGTGAACTTTGCACATGTTATTTCATTTATAGTCCAGCCCCCATGAAGTAGGAATTACTATTATATCATTTTTATACGAAAAAAGTTAGGTGTACAGAAATTAAGGGGGTTGTACAGCCACAAAGAGGTCAAACCAAAATGGGAAGCCCAGCAAGGCTCTGGGAAAACCCATAAATCAAAGCACTATCTTCAGAAACCAAGCTTAGTAGACATATTGAAAGTCACAACGCTGTTCACATTATTGATCTGGTAATTCCCCTTGAGCAAAAACTTCATGAAAATAACTCAAAAGAAAGAGAAGGGTGGGGGGCAATTTGATCACCACTTGCACTCCCCATGTAGTGTGGCACCCCCATGGCAAAGGCATGACAGTCATTAGTAGTGCTGCTCACCAAATAGGCCCAGTTCTCCCCATTCTGAGCACATGGGGTACCACATGTCCTCATCCCCACTATGGGTAGGTGCAGTTATATGGCTCTTCCCAGCTCACGAGTTGTATGTTTGACCCTTCTACATGAAAGTTGTAACGGCCACGAGAGACCCTCCAAAGCAGGCTTCCTTCTGCTCTAGCAACCAACCAACAACATTTGAAATAGTGAACATGACTGCTCCTTCAGCCTGAGTCCCTGGTGTGTGCAAACCCACAGTGGACCTGTTAAATAAGCCATTGTTATTTTAAGCCACTGAGATTTGGGAGCTGTTTGTTACAGCAGCATAACCTTGTCTGCCTACTCTTTCTTTTTCTTTTCCTTCTCTTTCTTCCTTCCTTCCTTTCTTCCTTCCTTCCTTTCTTTTTTTTTTTTTTTTTGCTGTGATACAAAGTAAGGTGTTTATTTGCAGAACACCAAGCAAGGAGGCCCAGGCAGCTACTGCTCAAATCCTGACCTCTCTGATGGCTTGCATTCTTGCCTACTCTGACTCACCATGTGGGTTCTAGATCACAAGATCTTAAACAATCATGGGAACAGGGCAGTCTCTTGCCTCATGACTATCAATGCTAAAGAGTATTATGGCAACTGTTGGTGATTCTCTCTCGATTAGAACCCCAATCTTACAGTTGACAAAGAGTATTAGAGGTCAGCCAGGTAAACCTTCCCATGATGCAAAGAAAGTTTGACACACACTGGGATTTCCCCTGACCCCTCAATCTCTGCTCTTTTTTTTCCTACAAAAATTGATCGTAAAAACAAACTTTAGGACAAACACGACTCAGCTCACATCTCCCTGATTTTTGCACAGTCTCACTTTCAGTAGTCATGCGGATTGCCTTTTGGGAAGGACAGGGAATTCTTATGTATATATTGACCACCTTCCATGGCACGTCCCACGCTAGCTCCTTCACATGCTGTGATCTCACATAACCTTCTCAACAAACTTCTTTACAGGGGAGAAAACTAACACCCATAAAAGTCAAGTGATAAGCCCAAGGTCCCACCAGATAGGAAGTGAGAGAGCTAAGATTCCCATCTGTCTTTCTGACTTCAGGTTTCATGTTTTCTTAATACACTGTGAAGTTTTCCTAGTAGTGCTCATTAGAGAAAATTAGAATTTTTACTGTGAAAAAGAAAGAAGAAACATGCATTTATAGCTATTGTAAAACCAGACATCCACATTTTCCTAGCATAAGAATAGGAGATGATTTGCCTGTTTTTTTGGCAAGGTTCAATTGCTTATAGTTGGGGCTAAGCATATGGATGGTAGTGTCAAGCTGGGTTTGATTTGAAAAGATTCTCAATTTCACACATGCACGCACATGCACACACACACACACACAGAGGGCACCCTCCACCTCATATCTCCTCCCACAGCCCACATCCCCTGCCACACACACACCCAGCCTAGGACTGAGGCTGATGTGACCTGAAATTTTTTCCATTTACCAGTAATTCCTTTGTGCTAAGAACGTCACTTCTCTGGTTCTTTTTCTAAATATACATATTCCTGGGTACAGTTCTTCTTAAGTCAAATGAGTTTATGAAATCTGGAGACTCTGAAGCTAGCTGGTAGAAGGAGCAAGCAGAGCCTTTGGAGGAACAGAACAAGCAGCTGAAGAGAGAGGCCGAAACACTAGTTCCCAATCAAGCCGAGGGTTGTCTTAGTTCAGAAGAACGAAGCCAAGAAACTTTTTAAGATCACCAACACTAGGCCTAAAACTTCATCCATCAAGAATAGTAGGACATGTCAAGACCATTCAATGGGGAAAGGACAATCTTTTCAGCAAATAGTATTGGAGAAACTGGATATCCACATGCAAAACAATGAAGCTGGACCCTTACCTAACACCATATACAAAAATTAACTCAAAATGGATCAAAATACAAAACATGGCCAGGCGCGGTGGCTCACGCCTGTAATCCCAGCACTTTGGGAGGCCGAGGCGGGAGGATCACGAGGTCAGGAGATCGAGACCATCCTGGCTAACACGGTGAAACTCCATCTCTACTAAAAATACAAAAAATTAGCCGGGTGTGGTGGTGGGCACCTGTAGTCCCAGCTATGCGGGAGGCTGAGGCAGGAGAACGGCGTGAACCCAGGAGACAGAGCTTGCAGTGAGCCGAGATCACGCCACTGCACTCCAGCCTGGGCAACAGAGCGAGAATCCGTCTCAAAAAAACAACAACAACCAACAAACAAACAAAAAAAAACCTTAAGAGCTAAAACTATAAAATGCTTAGAAGAAAACAAAAGAGAAAATCTTCATGACATTGGATTGGGCAATGATTTCTTAACACTAAAAGAACAGGCAATAAAAGAAAAAAATAGATAAACTGGACTTGATCAAAATTAAAACCTTTTGTGTAACAAGTGACACTATGAACAGAGTCAACATGCAACCTAGACAACAGGAGAAAATATTTCTAAATATATGTCTGATAAGGCAAGGGGTTAATAACCAGGAAATGTAAAGAACTCCTACAACTCAACAACAACAGCAAAATTCAGTTTTTAAAGTGGGCAAAGGACTTGAGTAGACATCTCCAGAGAAGATGCACAGATGGTTAATAAGCACATAAAAAGATGCTCAGCATCACTAATCATTAGGAAGATGGAAATCAAAGCCACAATGAGAGACCCCTTCACATCCATTAGGATGATTATTATCAAAAATAACAGAAAATAACATGTGTTGGTGAGTACGTAGAGAAATTGAGTTTGGGCACTGTTAGTGGGAATGAAAAATGGTACAGCCACTGTGGAAAACAGTATGGTAGTTCCTCAAAATTAAATATAGAATTAACAGATGATCCAGTAGTTCCTCTTTGGGGTCTATACCCAGAAGAACTGAAAGCAGAGATTCGAACAGATATCTTCACATCCATGTTCTTGTTGGATTCACAATAGCTGAAAGGAGGAAGCAAGCCAAGTGTCCCTGGATGGATAAATAGATAACAAAATGTGGTACATACATAAAACGGAATAATAATATTCCACCTCACAAAGGAAGGAAACTCTGACTCATGCTACAATATGAACGAACCTTGAAAACATTATGCTAAGTGAAATAATTCAGTCACAGAAAGACTGATTCCACTTAAAGGATTTAAACGAGGCACCTAGAGTAGTCAAAATCATAGAGTCAGAGAGTAGAATGGTGGTTGCCTGGGGCTAGAGAGACAGGGAAAGGGGAGTTATTGTTTAATGGGTTCAGAGTTTCAGTTTGTGAGGATGAAAAAGTCCTAGAGATGGATAGTGGTGATGGTCCCCTGATCTGTACACTAAAAAATGTTTAAGATGATAAATTTTTTGTTATGTGTATTTTTCTACAGTTAAAGGGGAAGAAAGCAACAGGGCAAAGAGGGAGGAGGACTGGACCCAGGGTCAGGAGACTTGGGCTCCAGAGTCAGCTCTACCACGTACCACCTGGAAAACTTTCCAAGCCAGCTTGGTTCCCTCATCCTTACAACGAGCAGTTGGACTAATTTAATCCTAAGGTCTCACCCAGCTCTAAAATCCTATTCAGAGTAAAATCCTATTCTATGTCTATTTCTTGGTTCCTTACCATGAAGCTTCAACAGTGAACAACATAGACCAAGTCCCTGCCCTCGCAGAGTTTGCATTCTAATGGGGTAGACGAACATTAAATACGGTAACACACACAAATGTGTCAGATGGGAAAATTCTATCCCAAGGAAATTACAGCAGGGTAAGGAGACAGTGACAGAGGGAAGGGTCAGCTAAAATGGCTAGGGACGTTGTCTCCAAAGAGGTGGCATTTGAGAAAAGATTAAATGGAGAGAGAATGAGACTGTAGAGTTGTGGGGGTATGTCAGGAACAGCAAGGGGGATGCAATGTGGATTCACTGGATTTGTATTTTGTATACTGGATTCTGAGATCCAGATCATAACTGAAGACCCTCACAAGCCTCCATCCTGCCAGGATCCCCTCCCCAGCACTGCACAGAGAGGCTTACCTAGTAGTGCAGATGTAGGTGCCAGAGTCCTCCTGCAATGCTGGCAGAAGCCACAGAGCACCGTCCTGGGCCCACATCCGTGTCTCTTCTTCTCCTGGGACCATCCTAGCAGAGTCATTTTTATGCCATGTCAGGTTGATGTGGGGGCTGACAGAGGCCCACAACCGGTAGGGCACCTGGGGGCACCTCAGGGCCACAGGCTCCCCTTCCAGCCTGAACTCCCGCTTGTAATGCCTCCCACGAAACCGGCAGCTTCTGGCAGCCCCTGAAGGACAGAGAGCCCATGGTCAGGCTTTGGGTCCAAAACTTGCTCAGATCCTAAAACCTCCCTGGACCCAGGACAGATCCTGATTCTGGCAGGGAGACCTGGAGCATATTAAAGGAAGATGTCATTTGTCCCTAACAAAATGACCTACACCCTGGGGTACTATCAAACTCCCTCCCTACCCCATTATTATGCTGTCAAAATTTCCAAATAACAAGTTCAGTGCTACTATCCGTTCCAACTTACGTTTGTCAAGAAAGTTAAATCAGGTTTCGATGGTGACAAAAAATTAAAGATTAAAAACTATGGCCACATTTTTCACTTGCTGACTTCTCATCATTAAAAGTAGATCTGAGCTGACTTCAGATGGTAAAAGCTTAGTTCTGGCGTGTTGTGTGGTTAAACTCCAAAGGCAACTTTGTTAAGGGCAAACACTTCACTTCTTCAGTTTGCTCTTTGACAAGCACATTCGCACCGTGCTTTTCTTTTCTTTTTTCTTTTTTTTTTTTTAATTTTTCCTTTTCCACTAATTTTTTTTTTTTTTTTTTTTTTTTGAGACAGGGGCTCACTCTGTTGCCCTGCTGGAGTGGAGTGATGCAGTCTCCACTCACTGCAGCCTCAACCTCCCTGGCTCAAGCAGTCCTGTCGCCTCAGCCTCCGGAGTAGGCGGAACTACAGGCACGCACTACCACGCCCAAGCAATTTAGTAATTTTTTTTTTTTTTTTTTTTTTTTTTTTTTTGAGATGGAGTCTCGCCCTGTCGCCCAGGCTGGAGTGCGGTGACGCGATCTCCGCTCACTGCAAGCTCCGCCGCTTCCCGGGTTCACGCCATTCTCCTGCCTCAGCCTCCCGAGAAGCTGGGACGCCCGGCTAATTTTCTTGTATTTTTTAGTAGAGACGAGGTTTCACCGTGTTAGCCAGGATGGTCTCCATCTCCTGACCTCGTGATCTGCCTGCCTCGGCCTCCCAAAGTGCTGGGATTACAGGCGTGAGCCACCGCGCCCGGCATTTTTTTTTTTTTTTTTTAATGTAGAGACGTGGGTCTCTCTGTGTTACCCAGACTGGTCTCAAACTCCTGGGCTCAAGCAATCCACCCGCCTAGGGCTCTCAAGGACTAAGATTACAGCCAGGAGCCACCGAGCTCGGCCCACACTTTGCTTTCTGACAAAAAACTTCACTAGATAACAGCTTTCCCCAGGGAAGCCGCAGTTCTGACAAGTCTTTTTGCATCTAGATAGGAGCTTTACTTCTTACCTGTGTGAAGCCGCAGGTCTGAAGGGTGAAGGCGGAAACTCCCATTACCAACACGTACAAGCGAAACATGGCTCCTGACAACTTCCGGAGGACACAGGAAGTGGAGGACTGCGGCCCAGTACTACGTGGCCTAGGGGAGGAAACAAGAGGTGTCACCAGGAAACAAGAACCCTGCAGAGAGGATCCCTTGAAGATGGGGTAGGAGCAGGGTCTGGAGGCTTCACCAGATGATAGGAACCTTTTTGCCTACTCTGTTTAAGAAGAAAATTCAAAATTTTTGGATTTGTTTATCTGCAGCTGTATTCACTGAACATATCTAAACTCAAATCCCTGTAGCACCTAGAGGCGTGCTTGGCAGAGGGGCTCCACCCCCTAAGCTGTTGTCTCTGCAGAGACCTGCCTTAGCCATCCCTGCCCCTTGGCCAGAGATGCTGTTTCCTCAGCTAAGGCCAGTGCCCATGCCCTCTCTGCTCGGACTTCACTTTCTTGGTGAGGTCTCCCTCACCTCCCTGTCTAAAATTGCACCACGTTTAATCCCAATACTCAGTGTTTTCCTTTCCTTCCCTGTCATTCTCTACGGCATTCATCATTAGCCTTGTCTCCCCTCTCCGGAATTCAGGCTCCACGGATGGAAGGACTGTGAAAGGAAAATAAAGACTTGGGACACCCAGTTCACTCTGCCAAAAGGAAAAACTTAAGCTGAAAGCTGAGTCCTACAAGAAGCTGCCTTTCCTTCTGTTCCTAAGCAGACAGCTACAGGTAAAAGGTTTTAAAAACTCTCCACAGGTAGCCACTCTATGTTCACCTCACGTAAAGAGCAGATTTACTGAGTACAAGGGGAATATAACTGACTATTCCCTACCTGTTACTTTTCCCTTGCAACATGTGGATTCAATAATGACCACACCCTCCCTCTCTCCCCCTCCAGCCTGCTTTTCAATAGAGGAAAACCTTTACATATTGAAGCCCTCCAAATCATCTTTGGAGAAAGGCACAGACCACAGACTGTTTTTTCTGTGATTCCATGTTTTTTCTCCTGGGGATTGTCCTTAACCTTGGCAAAATAAGCTTCTAAATTATTAAGACTGTTCGATACTTTTTGGTTGATGGAACCCTGCTTTATCTTATTCACAGTTATATCCCTAACTCCCATTTTTTGAATGAATGAGTGAGTGAGTGAATGGATCACTGGAAGCCCAAGGGTCCTCGTATATCACTTGTCAGAGAATTTTCCCTATATCCCCTATGGATTAACTCTTATTTTACATACAATTCTGACTTGTGCGAGGGATTCGATGTCCTGCTAACACCCTGGTCTACAGCATCCCAGGGAGAAAAGCAACATGAAATCCAACACAGAAATAGCTTATATGAGTTTATGAAGCACTCCTCCCCCAGTCCCCCCAAAGACTGGAGTGTCAGATGCCCTCCTTGTCTCTCTGAGGACCTTCTCACACTAACACAAGTATCCTCTGTGTCTGCTAACCACGGCCACAACGACGCTGCTTAACAAATCAACGACCCCAGAACTGAATGGTGTGAAACAATGGTCATTCACTCTTGCTCACGAGTCTGTGGGAAAGATGGCAGTTGGTTAACCTGAATTAGGCTGGGTTAGGCCTGGCTCTGAGCTGCAGATGGGGTCCAAGTCTGCTCTGTGGGTGTCTCATCCTCCTTGGACCAGTAAGCTTCCTGGGAGATGATCTTTGGGGATGGCAAAAATGGAAACAATGCAGCCAAAAGCACACACCAGGCCACACTGGGAACTAGCTCACTCCTGTCGGCCCACATTCCATTCGCCACAGCAAGTCAACGCCCCACCCGGTCATCAGCAGGGCGGGAAGTGGGAGCGGTCGTGCCAGCTGCCATGCTTGACTCTTCTGGCTCCGCAAGGATGGTGACAACCTTGGGGCAGAGCCCTGGTCTTGCTCACAGAACTGATGGCCCACACACCAGAACATACCGGGGAATGTTTATGACTGAAAGTCCTCCCACGGCAGGAGTTGTGAACGAATCCAGGGGAAAAATTCCCAGCCACATTTTCCTTGGGTTGTTCCCTGCTCCTGACACAGATATCTCTGGGAATGACTTGCAGTAAACCCAGGGTGGCATTGAGGAACCGACCCTCGCACTCCAGAAACCCTCCCTCATGAGTGGGGAATCCTAAGTCCAAAGACTCAGAGTTACAGTCTGAGCTCCCCGTTCTGGTAACCTGAGATATTCCCCTTAGCTGTGTATCTGGCCTGGAGCTTTCTCCCTTAAACTCTCTGTTTCCACACAATACTATTCTTCACGAGTTTCTGAAGCACAAATAGTTCCTGTGACTTTACCCCTAACCACACTGTCAGATTTGCCAGATGAAGGTCACATAAACATCCACCAAGCTGCTGTGTCCTCCTTGGACATGCATTAACTTCTCACATCCCCAATTATACTGGTCCAAGCCAGACTCACTAGTGCTCCAGTAAGGACATGAAAGAAGTAGGAATTAAATACACTGTAGCTAACCAATACCACGTATCGGGATAAGTAAATGAAGTCAAAGCTGGTGTTGTAGGGACTAGTGTAATAGCAACAGCTATTGTACCAAATATTGAACATTCGTTCTTGCATTTTATCCCCACAAAGTGAGTATCATGCCGATTTTACAGAGGATGTATTATAAGAGTTCAAAGAGGTTAAGAGGCCTGGCCCAGATCTTACAGCTAGTAAGCAGACGTTGAAATTTAACCCCAGCACTGGTGATTCCAAAGCCCTTGCTCTTTGAAAATGTACCTTCTATGACAGATGTTGCTAGTTTCTTCTCCCAATATCTGTCATCCCTGCGTCCCCAATAATAGAACCCCCAAATCTTACCTGGGCACATGGCCCTCTAGACACAAAGACATTTCCCATCATCCCTTGCAACATGGAGTGACCATGTGACAAAATGTGGGTCAATGAGATGTGAGTGGAAGTGTCATGTGATCCCCCCAGGAGGTCTCCACTAATCTTCCTTCCTCCTGCTCAGTGTGGATGTGGTGGCTGGATTGTGGTTGCCATCGTGAACTACAAGGTACAGACCACTCACTGAATGCAATAGGGCAGTAAGAGAAAAACCTGAGTCCTTAGTGGCTTCATGAAGCCGCCCACCACCCTGGACTACCTTTTTTATGTGTCCAGGCTTTCTGTCACGCACAGCCGAGCCTATTCCCAATATATTGCTTTTCCAGAGTTTATGAAAAGATCCCAGGGGAAGGAGCCCTGCCAGGTACTGTTAGGCATTGTGTTCTCACAGTCTTCTTTCTGATACTCAACTATTTCAAGTAAACAGTTTCTGCTGGTTGACTCTAAAAGTCACTTTGACTCAAAGTCAGGAGCTGACGTGTAGCCTCCCCTCGGACGAAAGTACCCCTCTATGCTCACCTTCTCTCAGGTTCAGGCTTATGGTAATTATGGGAAGGTTTGTAACCATGTTTAAAATTACTTTGACACCAGAAAGTCAGGCTCTGCCATTCAGGATCAGTCAGTAGCCAACACTTCACAGAGCTATGGAGCTGAAGAGTCTTTGAGAAATCTAATCAAGTCTCTCCTTTCTATAGGTAAAGTGAGTTTCAAGTTAACTCTCTTCTTCAAATCATATGGCTGGTGGGTGAGAAGAAGTATTTCAACAAGGACCCTGTTCCAATGGAATGAATCCTAAAATGCTGTCCTCCTCCAGTAACTGCCAGCCCCATCCACCCCTACCCAGATCTCTAGCCAAGGAAATTGTCTTTGTTTCTCTCCCTGGACTCGGGCAAAAGAGCTGCTTTACTGTGACTTCTTCAGGAAGTGGCTTCAGAAAAGTAAACCACAAACACATAGTAGTGACAGTTTTCAATAATCAAAACCTCAGTAAAAAGTTGGAACCAAAATTGCTATAGTGTGGGAAACAGTAAATTTTTGGCAGTCCCAGAGGGGAAAACAAATTATTTTTGCAGAAGTTTGCAGCAAAACACTATTCTCCTAGCCTACTTTCTTTAAATGAGTTTTTAAATCACAGACAACTTACATTTCTGCTGGAATCTGAGTTGACCTTCTTACTGGAAGAAAGAAATTTCAAGGGCAACTCCTTCCAAGTATTTGAGTTAGAATTCTATCTTTTTTTTTTTTTTTTTTTTTTTTTGGTCAAATAACCATGTTTCACCACATTCAACGTGAGAAAACAGAGGCGTATGATGAAAAGCAGGACCACGCATAAGAAAGAGACAAAAATGTGTGAAGTGTGAAAGGAAGGTAAAAGAATGCTGGAAGGTAGAAAGAGCTGATGGCACAGCCCTGAGTTGGACAGGTGGTACAGCACGCACTAAGGCCCAGGTAACCGTTACCTGCCTTTGATTCCCAGCTGTCTGCAGCTTCCGGTCATAGACAGTACATAGAGCCTAAAAGGATGTACGTGTTTACTCCACCTTTTCATTTAATTTTTAAAAATTACAAAAAGACTGAAAAGTTGAAAGCATACTATGACAAATGCAAGTATATATTTCACTAGATTCGCCGTTGCTAACATTTTGCTGCATTCGCTTTATTCTTATTCTCTCTCCTCTTTTTTCTCTCCCTATATACACACAGGCACATAGACTTGTATTATAGACATAGACATAGACATAGACATACATAGACATAGACGCAGACCTAGACCCATACACAGACACAAACACAGATCACTGAGACCTAGACGTAGACATAGACATAGACGCGAGACGCAGACGTGACTCTAGACCCAGATCCAGACCCAGACCCAGACACAGACCGGTGACATACAGACCGAGACATAGACATAGACATAGACCTAGACCTAGACCTAGACATGGACATAGACATAGACATAGACCTAGACCTAGACTCTCAGACATGGACATAGACATAGACATAGACCTAGACCTAGACCTAGACATGGACATAGACATAGACATAGACATAGACCTAGACATGGACATGGACATAGACATAGACATAGACATAGACATAGACATAGACACAGACATAGACACAGACACAGACCTAGACCTAGACCCACACAGCCACAGCACAGACACAGATAGAGACACAGACCCAGACACAGCCACAGCCACAGCCACAGCCAGACACGGGACACATACGACACAGACACGGACACAGATAGAGACACAGACACAGCCACAGCCACAGCCACAGACACAGCCACAGCCACAGCCACAGCCACAGACACAGACACAGACACGGGACAGACATAGACACGACACAGACACAGACACACAGACACAGACACAGACACAGACACAGACACAGACACAGACACAGACATGACACAGACACTGACACAGACATAGACACAGACACAGACACAGACATAGATACATATTTTCTCCTGAACACCTGAAAGCAGACATCATCAAACTTCAATTCCCAAATAATTTCCAGAATACGTGCAGGAATATATTTTAACAGATTGAGAAGGTATAAGTAAATGATAGATCCAGAAAGAATCTCTTTCAGGGATGTAGAAGGAGACACTTTATTGATAATATATTTGGACATATTCGACTGAATTCACCTAGAAGCATTAAACTTTCTCTATATTTTATCATTACCTTGTTCCCAGAAGTTTTCAGGCAACTGTCTCATCTCTGAGTCAGGTGGCACAGCTCATTCAAAGAACAAAATGACGGTGGCAGGTGCTGAATGTTAATGAAGTCACATAGCTATCAGGCCTTACACCTATCACTGGAGTCACCCCAGTGTGCAAAATGAATCTTTAAGAGCCCAAACATGTTTTATGAATGTCGTATAAATTCTTCAAAACCCATGAGGAAATAAATGTTTACATCAAAATTAAACCTAAAATTTTTATAAATTCAAAGGTGAAACAATATAAAATGTATTTTAACTAAGTCCTAGGAAATCACAGAATTTTAAGAGGGAAGACTTTCTAGACTCAGATACAGAGAAATACGTGACCAGGTTTCAGGCAGCTGACAAAAAATGTGCTGGCTCAAAACGAAAACCTAGATGAGCTGGGTCCAGAAACCATTTTGGTTCTATAGGAAGGAAAAAGCTAGACAAGGAATCAGCCTCCAGCAGCCGGCTGAGACTGTTCCTGGTCTGCATAGCTGTGTCAGAATGACAGCTGCTGATGTCCTGACACTAATCTCCCGTCCCTGGTGGGGCTCAGGAGACAGATTGCCTCGGAGGCCACACTGTGGGGAGACCCATCTTTGGCAGAATAGGCATTGAGCCACACTGGGCTGAATCTCAGAGGAGCAAATTGGCAGAAACTGATACAAATGGTTCCACCGAGGCATAGGCACTGCTCCTTATACTGTCTGCCAGCAAACATCCTTTTTGTTAAAACCACCACTGAAGTATCTCTTTAATCAGTGGTTCTTGGGACAAGTTGGTCGTCTAGTCAACCAACCCAACTCATGTTTTCGCCATTCAGATCCTATCAACATTCCATTCCCCGTGAGCCTGGGTCATTCCAAGCCCCCAGCAGGCTGGGATCAACCAACACTCCTGCTTCACCTGCCTCCTGCATTAGACCTCATGCAGGCTGACACCCAGCAAGACCACTCCTGTAGCCTGGCATTAGTCACTAATCCTCCTCCAAATGACTGAGGAGGAAGCTCCCACCTGTGAGGCCCCCAAGTATCTGCAGAGGGCAAACCCACAGGCTTCTAAATTCTTCCCCCAGCCTGGTAAGCTTGTGTAAGAGGAATGCACTGCCTGGTACAACTCCAGAGGACAAACCTCGAGTGGTCCTGTAGAGCCCAGCATCCCCATTATAAACACGGAGCAATGGAAGCTAGACTTGGGTACTAAGTCACTTGGCCCAAGGCCACAGAGCTAAGGGAATGACAAAGTAGGATGATGTAAAACCTGAGTCTACAATCCTTGGTTTTGACACCATTCTCCTCTGCTCTGTAAAGCATCACCACCTGAGCTAGAGGGCTCCCAGAAGCCATTAAATCTATCTGCCCACCCAAACAGCTCCTTGAAACCCAGCTCCTAGAGAAGACAAGCTTACCTCATCACAAGATGCACACTGCCAGTCTTAAAGGTATCCACAATTAGAAAAGTCTTGTCATTTTGGGATCCCAAATTTGCCTCCTTCTAAACTTCATTTATTAGTCATAGTCTACACTTCCTTTGGGGAGGTTTTGAGAAGTCTGTCCACACATTCCAATAACCTTGGAGAGTCAGGGAAGTATGTGACAGAGCACAGTGTACCTGGACATAGGGGCGGGAATACTGCCTGCCTTCCCTGCCAGCAGCAGTGGGTGGTGGCAGCTTACATTACCTGTGTGTGGAGGCTCCAGCCCCCTCATCTCAGGAATGGGCACACCCTGGGTGTTCACTACAGGAGAATTAGATGCTCACTAACATATGTAACGAGCTCAGCAATGCTGGGGTAAGAAGAAAGGCTCAATCCAGCAGTGGCTCCTCACAGTATTTTACAGAAGCAGAGCCAGGTACTTAGGGAGGTAAGGAGCTTGCTCAAAGACACGGGTGGCAGATGTGATGAGAAATCAAAGACTTCCACCATCTGCATTCTGCCAAACCCTGCTAAGGGACCATTCCACAACCCAGCCTGAGAACTCGTCCTATCAGAGTTGGTAACTTAGCTAACACCAGCTACTATAATTAGAAATGTGTGCACTCTACCTAATGGAATCCATAAGCCCAATGCATAGATCCATATTATAAAACATGTAAGTGTTCTATGATTTAATTTATAAATAATAATATAAAATGTGCGCTTAACAGAGTATGCCACACACAATTCTAAGTAATGCACACATGCATACACACATATACATCCTCACGCCAGGAATTCTAAGGTTTTATCTTAGTGACAGTATATGCAACTGGAGGTTGAACTAGTTCCTGTCTCACCCTACCATTAACTAATGCTATGTGATCTTAGGCAAATCCACAGAGTCATTTTACCAATCTTCAAATAAGCAGTTTTCCAATTCCTGAAATACAAAGTTAGGGCTAGTGAGACCTCCTAGGTCACTTGCAGGCCCAAAACCCCGAAACTGTAAGTCAATTTGGATTTGAGCTTAGGCCTCTCAGTCCTAGATACAGCTTTAGTTTCTAAAGCATCGAAGCCATAGTAGACAACCACTGAACCCAGTCAACTCCTCTTGTCAAGACCCCTGGCTACCAACGCAAGTGCCGCAACCTCGGGCTTCTGAGGTCTCCTGGGAACTGGGCCTCCCAGCCTCTACTGGGCTACCTGCTGGGTAAAGCACTGTATAACCACACCCGGCATTAGAGCAGCTTGGTTGTGAACAGACATGCACCCTTAAAACAAATTTTGCTTTCTTAGTCTTATAATCTGAGGTGGGAACACTTAAAATATTTGAGTAATCAGTCATCCAGAAAAGCTGCCCCATCTAAAATACAACAAAGACAGAAGAACAAGGACAGGAAGACCTGAGAGGGGAAAGCATTGAGGCCAATCAGATCCCGGGGCACAAAGGCATGTAGCATATTCTACTCACAGAAGCAGCTTTGAAGTCTTCCTTCAGAAGCTTCCTCTGTTGATTTGTATGTGTATTAGTTTTTATGAGCAGCAGATTGTACCTTTCCAGAGGTGACCACAGCAACAATATCTCCCATCCCACATGGTCTTCTAGAATGTGACCGTGTTACCCCTGCCACCAAGAGGTGGAGTCTACCACCTCCCTGAATGTGGGCTGCACCCGGTAACCACTACAGTGCCACAGAAGTGGTGCTGTGTGGAACTCTGGAGGATCACAAAAATCCATGCAGCTTCCAGCCCTGGTTTCCATGGGCTGCTTGCTCTGCCTGGCCTGGAAAGCCGGGCCACCAAGGAAGACAGTCCAACTCCCCTGAGACCACCTGGTTAGGAGGCCACATGTAGGGTATTGGCTGACAAATCCCAGCCCCAGCCTCCCAGGAACCCCCGGCACCAGCCAGTGGAGTGAAACCATGCGGACCTCCGTGAGGAGTCCATTCACTCAGCTGAGCACCACTGTTTGAACTCAATCGGCCACATGGGAGCAGAAGAATCACTTCTAGTTGGACCCTCAAATCTGCGGACATACAGAAACTTGGAGTTCTCTCATCAAACACTTGTCATTTTTAAGTCACTAAGTTTTGGGATCGCTTTTTCCACGCAGCAACAGGTGAACAGAAATGCCTCAGCCGTGCCAGACCTAGATGGCAAATTGGAAAGAGGGAGAAGGCTGGGAGAAGAAACACACACTGGAGAAAAGTAAGCAGCCATGACTGCCCAATAACAGAGGAGACAGGAAACCATTAAGGCAGATGCAGAACCAAAGCACACACAGCCATTTCGGGATTTTAAGAGACACCAGCAGTCCCTTCCATGTTACTGTGCCCTTTACTGAGTATATCAGGATGTTAAAGCAAAAAATAATTGATGCTCCTAATGATTTCCTTTGGAATCACAAAGGACAGTTTAAATTTGTTCAAAAACCCCTCTTTCTCTAGGATGTGGACAGCACGCGGCAACATACAGACGCAATGAAGGTGGCCATTGCAATTACCTCCCAAATGTGTTTTCCTCCTTGCTACTCTGGATTCTTCTGCCACTCACGCCCCAGGAAAGGGAGAGAGCAAAAGGCTTCCCAGAAGGGGAGGGAAAGAAGTGAATATGATACAGGGGGAAGTTCCTTCCTGTAGAAGTACTGCAGAAGAAAAAGACCCTTTGGGCCTCCTGGACAAAAGGAGGGAAGGTGGCCAAGAGGAATCAGGCAGGCAGTCCTGCTTCTTATTCCCCAGTCTGAAACCTGGAGGGCAAAGGGACAAAAGGTAAAAAGAGAGAGAGGGAGGCTGACCAGAGGAATGTTTGCTCTGCTTCCAAGTTGGCTGCGCCTCTGGAAGAATCCTACCTTGTGGAAGTAAGGACGCTTAAAGAAGAATGGAAATGGTGGCTGTTAGGTAAAGGGGTGCTTCACTGATGGAGATTCAGACCTTCCCTGCACCCCAGGAGAGAAATGGAAGGTGAACTGAGATCTGGGCTGCTGAGATGGGGCTGCTGGATGAAAGACAAGAATACCTATAGCCATGGCTTCAGGGTATCTTGTAGTCAGTAAGAAGCAGTGAGGACAAGTGGGGAAGACTGCCCTACCTCTTTGGTAGATAACCACTCTCAAGAGCCTGAGCTTCACCTCTGCTACCTGGCTTTCCTGGTGCCCTCTGAGCTATTCAGGTGCAGCAACAGGTGCTGTAGCATCTTTTCTGATGGGCTGGTACTCATGCCCTGCTGGTTGCTAAACATTGATTTTAAGTATCACTTATCAGCTCCAAGCCACAGCTGAGCTCTCTCTCAAGATGAGAACCTGTGGATTTCAGTGAGAGTACAGTGGGGCAACCTTGGATAGAGCACTGGCTCTGATGACCGAGGCACTAGACCCTGTGGCTCTCTCCCAGTCACAGATGCCAGCAGTAGATTCCACAGGATGCCTTGTGACCAGGAAGGTCCAGGGACATCTCCACAGCCAGTGCAGACCCTGGAGTCTGTGTAGCACATGTGGATCAGCTGCCCACTAATTCTTGGGGACACAATGTCCCTCTTCTCTAGGCTTTCCTAGCTAGAGGAAGGTGCTGGTGAGAAACTGGAAGAGGAACGCTCACCCAAAAGAAACTTAAATGAATGCAAGAGAGGTAGATTTGACCAACTCAGACAACAATGCATGTATAGCAGGCCTAATTCCCGTCTCTAATGGAAAGGGCCTTCAGAGTCAAAATGAGATTCCCACTGGCAAAGCCAGAAAGTACTTCTTTAGAGCCTATTTGTAGTGAGTATTATATTATAGCAGTATATATTTTTACATATATTTTATATATATATATGGTCTGAGTATACATTATATATATACTGGATTATAATATATATATAAAAATCTATATATATACACGCGACATATATATACTACCACTATATATATATATTCTTTTATATATGTATATATTAGAAATATTTTCTTCCAAAGTTGTTACAGATGTCAAAACAGATGGGATTTTCTTTGTATGTTTTGAAAAGACCATCTTCTACCTCTGAAAAATGTGTCCTCCTTTGTCCCTCTGCCTGAGGGGGGCAAATTCAAGGGCGTAACTGTCCTAAGCCCCAGGTTCAGGGTGTCCTGAGTGACAAGAAGTCAGCCACTCTTGCCAAAAAAAAAAAAAAAAGACTGAAAACACCAAGGAATTCTTATCTCTACTGGCAAGTGGGGAAAATCTGCCACCCTACCACAAGAAACCTGATCTTCAACTCGCAGGATAGCCCCAGGACTTGCCGGGTTTCCTCAGCCAGACCCTAAAAGCCCTCAAGAGGGAAACCTTTGATTTGTCCTGGGCTGTGAGCAAGTACCCATTTGTATTCTTAGCCCTCCGCTCCTCCTAGCTGTCAGATGCCCGACCAGCTCTGCCTCCTGGTGGTGAGAGCAGCCTGGGTGAAGCTTGGTGAGCCAAATCCCAAGGCCCCACCCCTCCCACCCCAACCGAGCTAACTGGGTAGTCTTACTTGGTGGGTACACTCATGTTCACTCTAATATTCACCTCAAGTCGGGCAGGGCACAAGGACTGGGGAAAATACCATCTCCAGGCTCCGTGCATTTCACAGCTGGTGCTCCATGTCAGCCTCTCTCATGCATGGTGCACTCTGAGCCTTGTGCATCCATGCTGCCAGCACGGCACAGTCAAGCCATCCGGGCAGCAGGTCGGGTCCAACTCCATCCATCGATCCACTCACTTGCTCCTGCTATGCCTGCTTCTGCTTCCTGATAAATAGGAATAATCTCCACCCTCAGCACTTGCATCAAAAACAATGGGATCCCACTACTGGTCTCCGTGAAATTCTGTTTTGACAAAGACCTGTCCCCGAAAGTGGCTCTAATGAGTCAGCCACAGTCCCATGCAGTTAACCCATGACGATGCTGTAGCACGCAGCAAGAAATCACTGTTGTGTGAAGCTACTGAAGTCATTGCCACAGTACACCTTGGTGGTCAGGCACCATCAAAGTGAAGGATCAGGACTCATTCATTTTCTATTGTCGTGAACACACCAGCACAGACTCAGCCACTTAAACAACCGACTGTAGTCACATTGCTGTAGGTCAGATACCGTGCTCAGGGTCCCACCAGCCTGAAATCAAGGTTCCCTTGGCCGTGCCTCCTTCCTGGAGCACGGGTTCCTCGTTCTGAGCCTCAGAGGGCTGTTATGACTCCTGCAGGACTGGGCCCCCACTTTCTCCCCTGATGAGGCCACTCCCTCGCCCCCGGATGCCACCCATGCTTCCTGCTCCTGAGGCCCTCTCTGCACCAGTGCAGTTTGTTTCTTCGAGGCCAACGGCAAGAACATCTGCTGCTGCTTCGAGTTCTGACCACTTCACTTGACCCTGACCTCCTGATCTTTTAAATAGCTCACCTGATTATGTCTGCTCCACCCAGCACATGTGATCTTTTTATTAACTTCAAGTCCACTGATCGAGTAGAACCTAAATTACTTCCCACAGAATTCCTTCCACCCCTTGCCACATAAAGTAACTTTAACTATCGTAGCTTATGTTCCATCTTACTGGCACATCCCACAAGGAGGGAATTATACAAGTAAGCATGGATCAGCCAGAGTCATCTTAGAATTTGCCTTCACAGACATTCAAGAAAAACATTCTGACGAATATTAGCTCTAGAAAATTTAGATCCACTCCAAACTTTAACTTCTTCCTTGCCCCCTCAATAAGAAGATCTCTTTCCTCGACTTTTCTGAATCCTTTCTACTCTCAAAAAGTGTGGTCCATGGACCGCAGCACCAAATACCATTTGTGAAAAATTCAGACCAAGAGAATCAGAATCAGCCGATATTCACAAGGCCCCTCAGTCTAACATTCACAAGGCCTCAGCCATATTCATTGAAGGCCCTCAGCCGCATATCTTCACAAGGCTCCTCAGTCAATATTCACAAGGCCCTCAGGAGATGTGTAAAAGCCCCATCTCAAAAGGCCCCACCCCTGAAATAGCTCCCCCACATTGGCCCTGGACACGCCTCCTAAGAAACAGGTTCTCAAAGTGTGGTCCCTGGCACTGGCACCAGCATCACCGGGCACTTATTAGAAATGCAGATTCTCAGGTCACTAGCCAGGACTTACTGAATCACACATTCAGCCTGCATTTTCATAAACCCACCAGTGATTCCGACGCAGGCTCAGGCTTGAGAACCACTGGGCAAAGGCACTGCTCCATCGAAAGTGTCTCCCCTAAGTGGAAAGCCGCGGATTAAAATACAAGAAAGCAACCCGAGTCTGCCTGCTTCAGTCGTGTTGCTGCTAGAGGCCAACCCTACTCTGGGGAGGGAGGAGGCCGGGATCTGTGGATGTTCTGGATCCCCAGCCCCACTAGCTTTGGAGGTCAGGGTGGGAGTGGGGGATGTAGAAGGGAACCCTACTAGCAGGGCCGGTAGGGGCTCCCAGGCCAACTGAAGACCCCTGGAGAGAGGATAGCTGCCCTGAAAGATTCAGCCAAGCCTCCTTCTTGCCTTTAGGGTAACCAAGTACCAAAAGTACAATCCAAAATGGACAGACTTCTAAATGAGGTTATAGAAAAAGGCCTCCTGTGCCTGTGCCTGTGGTAACACCAAATGAGCAGGTGGGCAGGAAGGTCACAGCCTCGGGAGGGCAGAGCTGATGAAATGAGTATGGAAAAGGTGAGTGTGCAGGAGGGATGGAGGTAGGGGATCTCAGCAGCCCCACTGCAGCCATGCAGCTGGGAGGCCCCAGTGGTGCCGCCTGACATTCTGGCCGCCTCTGCTCACACAAGAGAGAACTCAGGGCAAATGCAGGACTTTGACCAAGACTCGGAAAGGCAGAGTTGTGGTGTAGCCCAGGGTCCGAAGCTGGGCTCTAAGAAGAGCAAAGGCCCTCAAAAAGGGAATGGGATTAAAGAAAGCTTCAAACGGCAAGAGCAAACTGTGTGCCAGGATTTAAGAGAGACAGAGAGAGGAACAGAGATAGAGAGAAACAGACAGAGAGAGATAGACAGAAGTAGAGACAGAAAGAAATAGAGACAGAGAGAGAGAAACAGACAGACAGAGAGAAAGATCGAGACAGAGAGAGAGAGATCTAGAGGTCAGACACCTGAGTTCAGCCTTTACAGTTGGAGCCTCAGGCAACTTTCTGGATTTCTCCCAGAACTTTCCGTGTGTCTGATCTGGGCTTAATTTCCTCATCATGACCTTCTTCCCCCTCGTGAGGGGTAACTTTTGGCCTGAGTGCTTGATACTACTTGATTCATTTACTGTACTCCTCATCACCCCTCACCTTACTATTTGCAGGTGGAAATGGAGACCCTGAGCAGGTGAGCTGTCACGGGCATTTGTCCAGGCAAGCTGACTCTGGAACCCAGGCTGTCTTCTGTGGGGAACAACACCGCAGCCCCAACCACACTCTACTACTCTCCCAGAAAAACACCCGAGAGCCAGGCATTAGAGAATCCACAGTGACTTTGTAGAATATCAAGCTTTCACACCAGAAATCTCAGGAGGCTTGAGGAAGAAAGTCCTCCATTCGGCGACATCCCACATGCAGCCTCAAGCAGTGGGAAATGGTCTCGGGTGGTCCGGCCACCTTGTGTTGATTCCACTGCAATTTTCCTTTGTGGGCCCAGAATCCTGGAAGCGTCGCCGAAACCCTCTGATCCAGCCCTCCCTTTTGACAGATAGGAAAACTTCGGAGGCCCAGGAAGCTCGGGTATCGCTCTGTAGCCACCTTCACACAGGTGAAGAAGGTCATGGAGAGAAGGAAGGTCACCCGATCAGGTTCCTGAGGTCTGGAGAAATCGGGAGAGTCGCCTCTCTGAGGCCCCACTCAGAAATGGACTCCAGGTGTCCTAACCCCAGGATTTCTCTCTGTCTCTGTCTGTCATTCTGTCTCTGTCTCTCTCTGTTCTTGTGTTTTCTGTCTTTCTTCTCTGTCTCTATGTTCTCCTCTGTCTCGACTCTGTCTCTGTCTGCCTTTTTCTCTGTTCTCCCCATCCCTGTTCTCTCTGTCTCTGCTCTCTCTATCTCTTGAATGGATGTGTGGATGGAATGGATGTGGGTGGCAGCGGACACACCTTTTCCTCCTCACGGGGAGCACCCCCGGGCTGCAGTGCTGGGTCTGAGTACACGCTCACCCCGATGGGGAAGTGGCCAAGGAAACTCCGCATAAGTTTCCCTATTTTTCTGTGACTCGCTAAAAATTACGTACTTCCAGCTAAGGAGGTGGTTTTAAAGTGATGGGCGTTTTGCCCAACTGTGGCCCCATTAAAGAGAAAAAGACGCTTTTGATCTTTAGCCAGGGGAGGAGTTGGTTTTCCAGCCAAGGAACCCTTTTAGTATCTAAGAAAGATTAAGTTTTGTTTTGTTTTGTTTTCAGAGTCCTGTATGATTTTTAACTGTTAAATGAAGGAGGGGGTTGTTGTCTCATTCCTTATTCTAGATTGTGGAGTTTGCAGAACTGAATAGTTTGTCTTCTGAAAGTGGGAATCCAGCACCAAGTCTTGTCTATACAAAACCAATGTCTCCTAAACCCCCTAACCAGCCCAAAGGTGCTGTTGGTTGCTCCTCTCTCCCACCCAAGTCGCCTCCGCAGAGTAGAAAGGACGAAGCCCAGGCAGGGAGCACCTGGCCTGCTCAGAGCCAGCAGATCCCCTGCAAGCCTCACAGGTAACAGAACCAATTTCAGTCCTGCCTCACACGCTCTCCACCCGCAGACTCCCATCCACACTGGCTGCCCTGATGGGACTTTGGAGAACTCATGGTCCTGGGCCTTCCTTGATATGAACAGGAGGCCAAATGGGAGCATAAAACCTTGGCCACAGCCTCCCTGGAAAGCCAGACTCCAAGACTGGAACCCTCCATCGTCCCCCGCAGCCTCTCGCCTATGCACTCACTCGTGTTGCATCGTTTAGGAAGAGGTGTAATTTGGAATCACCCTGTTGGTGGTTGGAAAGGAAGAATGCTTTTCAAAATGTACTTTAAAACCCATGGCATTAACCTTCATAACACTGTCTGCCTAATTTATGCAGATCTTCATTTTCTTACAGGTAAAGAGGCAGGTATAGAAACTCCTTTAGAGAAATCTTAGGGAATTCATACCCAGAACAAATGGCTAAATCAGAAGGGCCCATGGACCCTAGTTTTATCCTTTTGCTAAAAAAGGAAGGTAACTCTCGAAAGTCAAATCTCAACTGGTTAAATAAAATCTTAGAAAAATACAATGTGAGAGCTAGGTAGAAACTTAGAGATGCTCAAATCTGTCCTCCAGTTTAAAAAGAAGAGAAAACTGACACCCAGACATTTGGGGATGGGGAGCGAGGTGAGTAAGCTGTATTGATTTAATGGTGTATATAACTTCACAATGGGTGGATTCTTAGGGAAACTGTATGGAAACTGCATGGAGTTTGTTGAGCAAAAGGCAAACGTTACATTATATCATGTTTATTCTTTTTAAGGACCATTAGAGATGAAATATCTGGGTTTTTTCCTTTATTTTGACATGGTAAGATTGAAGAATAAAGCATAAATTTTGAGTCAAGCCTAGTAGGTTTCAAGCATGGGAATTCATTCCAGTAGGAAAATCTCACAAAATACCATCATCATCTCAGGATAGAGAACACACCAATAATTGAACCCTTCTCTCCACCCTCGCTCTGTGCTCAGCTAAACACATCACTCCCCGCTGATCTGCCTCAATTAGGATTTGGTTCATTAAATAACACAAGAAGCACACAGCTTAATTCAGCCAAAGAGAGGAAGCAAAACCATGCAATCTGCCCTTGGCCATGCTGGAGTTAACTGCTGATCTTGTGATCTATAAGGAAGAATTTACATAACCTCTCTTCTTTCTATGGGAAAACTTGATCACAGAGTCACAAGAATTGCTTAAATAGTCTTTTCAAGAACTAATGCTCAGACCCAACAGACACCCAAGAGTAAGTCCCCAGGCCTGCCAGAAGGCTCATGGAGTCATGGCTACTTCACCCCTCCACCCCCGCTTCATGGCCTACGCTGCACTGTCTCCACCACCAATAGCACATTTGAATGGCTCGATTTCTCCACCAACTGATGGGAAACCCACAAAGCACAGAATGTTCTGTAGCATCGTGAAATCCTCTGAGGTTTGAGGTGAAAGTCACCCAGGATGTTTATTGCAAAGATTGAAGCAATGATTTCTCA
Source organism: Papio anubis (assembly GCF_008728515.1). Lineage (NCBI taxonomy): Eukaryota > Metazoa > Chordata > Mammalia > Primates > Cercopithecidae > Papio > Papio anubis. The sequence continues at coordinate 100,831,723 of NC_044989.1, forward strand.
TTTTTTAGACCCAGGAGGCCTTTCCAAAGTCTGATCTGATTCAGAGATTAGCAGAATCCTCTGAAAACCCTTGTGGCAAGGTTCCAACCTCTCTCCCTTCCTTGTAATGTACAAGCCACAGGGTGGGGAAGGTGAGAAGGGAGAGAGAGGCTATGTCATGTATTACGACAGGGAATATGTGTCCCCAGTTTTTATGGGACACCCTCAATTCCAAATACTCTGTCATATTATCCCCATAAACTCACTCATTGTCAGATCAGAGAGCCTTAATTTGGATTCAAGAAAATATGGTCATCAAAACCATAGGATAAATTTAGCAATCAGAATCCATAAAATTAAAAATTCTGATCAGGCACGGTCCTAGCACTTCGGGAGGCTGAGACAGGAAGATTGACCATGAGTTCCAGACCAGCCTGGACAACAAAGTCAAATCTCCCGTCTCTACAAAAAAAAAAAAAAAAAAAAATTTTAATTAGCCAGGTGTGGTGGGGCATGCCTGTAGTCCCAGCTCCTTGGAAAGCTGAGGCAGGAGAATGGCTTGAGCCCAGGAGTTTGAGGCTACAGTGAGCCATGATTGTACCACTGCATTTCAGCCTGGATGACAGAGCAAGATCCTGGCTCAAAAAAAAATTTTCTAAAGGCTGTCCTGCTCAACTGGACAATAACAGAAAAAAAACTCTGTGTCTTAATCCCATTTCCCATGTAAGGTAACACGTTGTTCGCGGCTTCCAGGGATTAGACTATGGACATCTAATGAATGGCTCCACTTTTCAGCTCACCACAAGCTCAAAGATTCTTCCCAGTCCTCGCAGTTTGTGCTTTACAATTCTAAACAGAAGCATTAAAAAAAAAAAAAAAAAAAAAAAAAAAGACTGCATAATTTTTGGAACACCTCAATTCCTTTCATACCTAAGGCTAAGAATGTCTAGAAAGCACAGACAAAGTAGGCACAGAGCTTTAGAGGTCTGCAGGAGACATTTTATTTTGCTCTTCATATCAGAGAAAATCCAATCTTCATTGCTGAAGTGTTTCTGGTTCCAGAATTTCCTTCTGCTTCTTTCTCCCACCTTGGGTTTCCATGAGAGACACTGGGAAACGTGAGAATTCCAAGACACCACCCATAACACGAACAGCCCCTGCCCACTTTCCCTCAAACCCCCCTCCCACGAGACCCAGACCATGCATGAGAGGGCAGCTGGAACCTGACCCCCTCCAGAGCCTGCTCTCCCTCCCCGGGCACCCAGGTCCCATGCAGTACCCGGCCTGGAGCACTCCACCCTCCTGCTCTTCCATCCACACAACCAAGCCTTCCCCCTGCCTGTGGGCTCAGGAAGCTCTAGGCAGGCCCCTCCTGCTCTGACCAGAGGCCCGCTGTCTCCCTTGCATGAAGTGGAAGCCCCTACTCCCTGGTCTTGCCCTTCTGTCCCATGGGCCCAGGAAGTTTACTGCAAGGACTGAAGCAATGATTCTTCATTCTTTAGACCCTGGAGACCTAAAACCTGTCTCGCTGTGTCTGAGAGAGAAACCCTGGAAGTCGGCCTCCCACAGCGTGGATAAGCCATTCACTGAGGTGGACAATGAAAAAACTTCTTGTTCCTCGTGATGGAAATCTGATTTTCATTCTGCATCAGAGAGCAGCGCAATGCTTATTCATCCAGCTATTATTTGCACTGCTGAGAACCAGCTCAAGTGTCCCCACACCAAGAATAGGCAGATTGGCTTTTCTTGCCAATAGTCCCAGTTGCTTTCTGATCTGGTCCAAACTGACAGACAAGACCCCAAATCATGGCGCTCTCACAGACACAGTCAAGTCAGCCTTTGTTACGCACCTGGGGGCTGAAAGAGGCTGCCGTTCACCACAGCTGACGCTGTGCTTCCATCTCTGCATGTCACAGGCAGCTCCAATCTGAGGCCATGGGAGCTGCAACTGCTGTGGAACCTGCAGTCTAGAGGACTCATCGCTGAGATCTGAAGGTCGATTCAGTCCCACCAGGCTCAGCAGAAGAGATGGCGAGCAGACTCTCAGACAGCAGCTATTGGATCCTAACCAATACCTAACACCTGAGCCAACCCTCAGCTACCCACCTTGCAGCAAACACCCCAGCCCATCCTCCACATCACCCTTCCCTCATCTCACCTGCCCCAACCCACCAGCCCCACCAGCTATTCTAACCAATAACCCACTGGATCTTCTCAGCTCCTGTTAGACATAAAAAATTCAAATAGCTGGTTAATTGAATTGACTTTAGACTCATAATGAAGGTGGTAAAAAAACAAAACACAAAAACGGTGAGGTCTCTTCCTTAGGACTCCCAGCTGTGTGTAGGTGCATGCGTGTGTTTAGGGGTGTGTGTGTGTGTTAATGAGTTGCTATCCTTCATTCTGGCTCCCCAAGAGCCACACCCAGCCTCCCTCAATGACTGCCTAAGCAGTAATGACTGCTTCTGGCTAGCCCCTGGTAGGGCCACCAGCAGGTAAGAAGACAGAACCCAACCACCACCATTTTGAAGTTCTAAGTATATTAAACATTAAAAACCTATGGCAAAATAGAGCAACAGACACTAGACTTTATTCTAAAAGTTTGCATTTAGAAAATAAATGCTTTACAATCAAACAAACCTCACATGCACAACTCACTTGGAGATAAAACCTCAGCGTCACCATCCACACACAGCCTTTGTAACGGTCACAGAAATGGTTTTTCTGGCCACCCTCACTCACACTGCACAACCCTCAACCACCCACCCTCTTTCTTTTTTTAACTTTTATTTTTTAGAGAGAGAGTCTCCCTCTGTCACCCAGCTGGAATGCAGTATGGCTCAATCGTAGTTCACTGTAACCTTGAACTTCCGGGCTCAAGCCATCCTCCCACCTCAGCCTCGGGAGTAGTTAAAATTACAGGCATGCACCACAACACCCAGCTAATTTTTAAAAATTATTTATAGAAATGGAGTCTTGCTGTGCTGCCCAGGCTGGTCTCCAACTCCTGGGCTCAATTCCCTCCTACCTCAGCCTCCCAAAGTGCTGAGATTACAAGCACGAGCCACTGTTTCCAGTAAGCTGCTCTATGATATCCCTAGCTTCCATATCATCTTCCAGCTTCCAGAAAATTGTTTCACTGAATCTTGAGACCTGCTCTGCTTTCTAATAGTCTCTCAGTAACACAGGACATCTTGCTAGGCTCAGCTAACATCTGAGCCCCACGCTTCTGAAAAGCAGTGATGGTGCTTGAATTGGCCTGCAGGGTCCAAGTATACCCATTGCCTTCTCAGTGTGTATTTTGTTACAGAAAATAGCCCGCTTGCACAAACCCCACCTGCATGTCCTCCTGTGCCAGCCGGGCTGTCAGGCACGCAGACTCCACGCAGGACCTGACTTTGATTTGTCGTCTTCAAAGCACTCCTCTCCCCCCAGGACAGGCAATCAGGGCAGGCTTTGGCAGCTGGGATGATGGCCTTGGCTGAAGTCAACCATGAAGGGGAATCCACACTCCTCCACGTCCTGTCACGGGCTGGCACGCCAGCTTTCATCGGAAATGACATTCCGTGTGGTCACCGCGTCATCCCACTTTATCCAGCACTGCCGAAGCAATTGCCTTTGCCAACCGCCCTAGGCCACGGAGGCACACTGCTACAGCCAGCCTTGGTCCCCAAATCATAATGGAGGGACACCCAGAGAGGAAAAGGAAGGTGGGGAGGCCCCTCACCTGGCATGGGAGAGGCTGGCTGAGCTTAGAGACAAGGAGCAGTTACACACCAACGCATATTTACAGAGACTTTAAATGGATCTCCAGGGAACACCATTTCGATCTCCACCCAGCTCAGAGCCAACAATTTCCCGTTTCTTTGGAAACTACCCTGTATTAACGCAGTCTTTTACTTTGTGTATTCTAGTGCTTTGATATTTGGTGCCTTGCTGATCCTAGAAGGACTGCCACACCCAGGCCTAGCCCACTCCTTGAGACAGTAACCAACTGGCCCACATGCGCGCTTCCCAAACCAACCAGCCCTGAGCCCACCCACCCCACGGACCACTCCAGGTATCAGGCTCTCCCCTTCTGGGCCTCTGTCTATCTACCCTAATCACCCCAGGCCAGGTACCAGATAACTAGAGCCCACTGAAGACATTCACACGAACCAATCCTAAGCCTGCTTCCTCCACCGCACCTGTGCCTTCCAGCAGAAATACCATAAAAGCAGCTTCCCTCCATCTGCCCTCTGGCCAGCCCTGCAGCCTCCCCACGTGCCCCTCCTGGCGCACCCCTTCCGCCTGGGAACTGTATGACGGCACCCCTGACCTGCTAGTCTTGCCACACCTAAATCATAACGATACCTGTGTTACAGTCACCTTTCCCTGACTCAGGGGAATGTTTGCGCCCCAGGGGCTGGCCCCGGAGATCGACTTATCATATTCTTTGATTTTTCTTTTTAAGAATTTGGAATTTGGTCCCAGAAGGAGACAAGTTGGCCTCTGTGAGGACCTACATTTCTAAGATGTAGACTTAAGTGCTGAGGGATCACCTTGTCCCCCCTGGTACCCAGAGGGGCCAAAAGGGTCACAGTTCAGAGAGAAAAGAATGAGGGAGACATGCAGAGAGAGGCAGGAGTGAGCTTGGGGCCGGCCCATGGCTGCTCCGCTCTGCTCTAGGGCCTTCCTGAATGGTGGCATTCCTAGCCCGGGGCCCCCATCCCTTGAGACCACATCTGGTCACTTCCAGGGCCACATGCCAGGTCCAGGAGGCTCTGGCGTCCGCTTCGATGCGTTTAGTTTGCCATTTGGGTAGTCATCTGCCTCTCAAGTAGAACCCCTTGTGAAGCATTCCAGTCTCCTTTGGGCTGAGAAAAGTAATTTAAATTTTTTTTTCTGCACCCTGCCAGGGATCGCCCAGACCTCAGCAAAGGGCGAGGCAGCATAGGGAGAAAAGCAAGTGCCCCAGGTTGAGAAAAGAATGGCAGAGACAGGAAGCAGCAAATATCCTGCAGCAGGGAGAAAGGGACCGATTACCTGATCGAGCTCCTACAGCAGCGGTTCTCATAGCACTGCCCAGACCCCAGCAGCAGCACATCCTGGGCCCCACCCCAGGCTACTGGATCAGAGGCTAGAGATGGGACCCACCAACCTACAGTGAACAAGCCCCCCAGATGATTCTGATGTGCACAGAAGCATGGGAAGCTCTACTCAGATGGTTCTCAACTCTGGCTGTACAAGAGGATGACCCCAGGAAGCCTGCATCCCACCTTCACACCAAAAAAGACCAAGCCGGTCAGTACTTTTTAAGCTCCTACGTGCTTCTAATGTGCTGCCTGCCAGGTTAGAGGGCTATACCACCCGTGTTCTCCATTGTTATGTCTTTGGCTCCTGCAGAGAGAAAAAGCAAGTAAGTGAGAACCTTCCAAGGTGGACTCACAGAAGACAGTTAATAAAGACGGTGGTGTAGCCCAGGCTGCCGAGCTAGGTGAGAAGGGGCCTTATAGGACAGTGGTGCTTCCAGTGTCTGATCCTCAGTGTCTAATCAGAGCAACTAGCGGTCTCAGACTCTGGTTCACACTCACCCAGCTCACAAAAGACCACGCTCTGTGCCAGCATCTTCGCCCATTCTTTCACTCATTAATTTATTCATTCATTTTGCTAATATGCTTTCAAGCACCTGCTCCAAGCCCAGCATTGTTCTAGGCTCTAAGTATTTCCATGTCAGTGGAGGAAAGTGGTAATAATATAAAGATGTAAACAAATAAATGGCTTCATTATAACCAGAAAGACGCATTGTAAGCAATACTCAGGCAGGTCCTCTGCACTGGACAGTTCCCTCCACAAGGTAGAGCCATTCCAATGTAATTTCTTGCTGGATTCTGTCTGGGCGGTTGGCATTATCTGTTGTCACTCATTCTGCAACATCGCCCGTGGGTTTGTAAGCCTTGATCTGACCATACTCAGGCAGTACAAGGAGGGGCACCAATAATATTTTGGAAATAGAACTGGGATGAAATTTATTCTGATGCCATCTGTATGAAAAAGGGTTGCTAAGTACAAAAACACCAACAAAATTATAGACAGTACAATCGCATACTTCAGAAAATCAATCGTGTACCATAAAGCGATGATGCATTGATAACAGATCATACTTATTTGTTTCAGGCATCTCTATTCAGAACACTCTGTTAGCCTGAATCCATTTCCAGAATGCACTTGACAGACTTCCAGCTGCTTTTTAAACAGATACATTCCGTGCTCATTCAAGCTGATCTGCTTCTCAAAGCAGTGAATGAAAATCAAATAAGGCACCGTGTGAGTCAGCACAGGCTGCGTCTAACAAAGTACCTTGGGCAGGATGGCTTAGAAACAACAGGAATCTGGAATTTATTTCTCACAGTTCTGGAGGCCAGAAGTTGAGATCAGGTGCCAGCGTGGGGTTCTGGGTTGGGGAGACCTCTTCCTGGTTGCTAATGACCATCTTCTCCCTGTGTCCTCACTGGATGAAAAGGTGAGGGAGCTCTCTGGGGTCTCGTTTATAAGTTCACTAATCATTCGTGAAGGCCTCACCCTCATGAGCTAATTACCTCCCAAAGACCCCACCTTCTAGTAGAAGAACCTCGTAGGTGAGGATTTCAACAAATGAATTTTTACTCTTGGGGGAAACCGCCATTCAGTTCATAGCAGGCAGTAAAATGTATCTTCCCTGAATCATGGGTTCGTGCCTTGCCTTCCAGCCGCTGAATGAGGTAGAGCAAGTCCCTCCCCTGAGGCTCCAAGGAAACAGCCCCAACACCATCCCACCAAAGCCCTTAGGAGGGGGAATGAATGGCCAACCATCCTGACCACGCTCCCAACAACCAAGGTCACCAAGAAGACAATGTTCAGATTACTCCTGGGCCTGGTCTCAGAGAAGTCAGCCCCAGGAAGGAGTGGTGAAGAATTTCACCCCCAGACTTTCTTACAGTCCTGGTTGGGGATTGGGGAGGAAGCCACCAGGCTCTTCGGGATTCTGTGGGCCTAGCCATTAATTCTCAGGGGGATCTTAGAGCCCCATGAGCTTCCCTGCCCGGTGCTCTGGCTGCTCTTGCCCTTAAGGTAGAAGAAGCCAGCCAGCCCCACCCTCACCAGCCCAGAGGAGCTGTCCAAGTTTTGTGGCTGTCTTGGGCCAAATACTGCTGGAACTAAGCATAATATTAGCTGGGGCTTGAGAGTGTCTAGTTAGACGGTCGTGTTTTGTTCTTGTGCTTATAAATCCACAGATGATCTGCATAGCAAGGGCCTCGGGCCACTCCTGGGCACCATCTACATTTGTAGATGAGGAAGCCAATGGTGGGGCTTCATCCATGTTAAATATTGAGGGCTGAATATGTATTTGAACTTCAATGGCAAACCTTTGAAAGAACATATGGAGAAATCGTTTTCCAGAACAGGCTCCCTGCCTTCTGGCTGCACCTGGTGTCCTCCAGCTGCACAGGGCCAGGCCATGCTGTGTCACGCTGGTCTCAGGGGAGGCCTATCTTGGAGCTGTGTCTGGGTCCAGGTTGACTCGGGTTCTCAATCCAGCTTTGAAACTTTTAGCAAATGCCTTAACCTCCCCAAACCTGCATTTCTGCTACTGTGACAAGAGGGCTGTGCTAGCAGCAGCGCCCATGCACACAGCATTGATGGAGTGCTGACTCTGTCCCAAACACTTTACTCACATATCGGCTGATTGGGTTATCCCAACAACCCAAAGAGGCAAGTGTTATGGTGTATTAGCAGTCCTGCTTTACAGGTAAAGAGACTGAGGTATTGAGACATGAAATAACTTCTCAAGGGGACACCATGTTATGATGAATTGAATTTTGTCCCTTCAAAACAGACATGCTGGAGTCCTAACCCCCAGTATCTCAGAGTGTGACTTAGTTGGAGATAGGGTCTCTATAGGGGTAATCGAGTCAAAATAAAGTTATTAGCGTAGGCTCTAATCCAACATGACTGGTGTCCTTATAAAAAGGAAAAATGGAGGCACAGAGGCAGACATGCAGGGAGGAACAGTGATGCGAAGACACACAGGGAGGAGACGGCCTCATGCCTAGAGTGATGGGGACGCCAGGGATCACCAGCAGCAGCAGAATCTATGAGAGATAATGAAGGATCCTTGCCTAGAGATGTCAGAGAGAGCCTGGCCCTGCCAACACCTTGATGTCAGACTTGTAGTCTCAGGAACTGTGAGACAGTACATTTCTGTGGTTCTAAACCACTGACTTGGTGGTACTTTGTCATGACGACCCTAGAAAACCAATACACACAAGTAGCTCGTGTTGGAGGCCAGGTTCCCCGTGCAGGCTGGCTGTGAGGAGGGGCTACCGGCACAGCACACATGTTCCCATGTGGTGGTAGCAATGGCAGCAGTGATGGCAGTGAGCTAAGAACCCTGCAAAGATGGAATAGGCACCATCCACATTCTTGGAAGACTAAAATAGACCAAAAAAGATGGCAAACATCTCTAACAAGACTGAAACATCCCCTAACTCCCCAGCAAGTAGCAACGGGACAGTTCAGGCAAGAATGTCATGTACCCTGGAGAGAGGGGATGCTTTTGTTTATGACTTTCTTTTTACAGCCAATATTTCACTCTAAGGGGTTGAGCCTGTTTCCTTCCATCAAGAAGTGAATGGTTCTGGCTGCTCCTGCCAAACGGAATGAGGCCAGAGCCAAACGCCTCCCAGGTGAGGCGGGTGAGAAGCCTCTTGCAAACAGGCCCCTCCCCAAGCCTGGGCAGCACAGAGTAGACGCAGGGGCCCAGATCCGGCAGGCCCACCCCATCTCAGGGTGCTGGGTGCTGGATGAAAGTGCCGCCCCTCACCTGCTTTAAGAGTAGAGGACATTGTTGATCTACACCCTAAAAACAGGGGCTCCGGCGAGCAACAGTGCGAACAAACCACACGAAGTGGTATCAGTCACTACTTCAGTCCAGCTTCAAAACCATTTCTTAGTTCTTTGTTCCATCTTTGTTCGTGGATTTCAAGTGCAATGTGAATACGACTCTGTCCTAGTTGGTCGCTGGGCACGGGCTTCACCTCTCTGTGCCTCAGTTTTCTCCTCTGTACAAGGGAGACAGGAATACTATCTATCTAGGATTGTTTTAGGATTAAAGCAACGTTTAGTAAAGGCTGGGCACAGAGGAGAGTACTCATTAAGTGTCAGCAACTGTGACAAAACCAACATGTGGGTCGATGAGTGCGCTAGATGGGAAGATGCGGTCTGAAGCATAATGACTCGAGGTACCGAGAAAGACTTAGTATAAGGTGGATTCCACCTGGAGACAGTAAGGACCGGCCCTGCTCCCAGTCTTCGCTGCACAGCTATTGGCTCCCACCCATGTGCACAGCCCCACCTGAGGTGCTGATCCCAGCCTATTTTGGTCAGAGGGAATTTAGGGAGCCCCAGGCAACTGGCTCAGGGTCTCGTCAGCCTCGCCAGGCCACGCTGACCTTGTTCCTGCCAAGCCCCACTCCCAGGTCAGGCTGAGACCTGCAGGGGCTGCCTTCCTGGCTCTGCATAGGCATCCAGGGCCAGGCACCCAGTCAGAGGCCAGGAAACTGGTCCTGGTGCTTGGGAGGTAGAGACATCCATGGAGTTGCTGTGAGGGGCTGAGGGAAGTGGCATGGGCAGATGGGAGCAGGAGGGATGTGGCGTTCGGCGAAGTGGGTCCCATCCTCCCTTCCAGAGACACCTCTGGGTGTCTGCCCTTGTGGGGCCGGTGCCTGGCCTGGCCATATAGGACAGACCCCTAAGGAAGCAGAGTCCCCACAGACCCCAGGTTCTGATGACTGAGCTCTTGATGTCTTCTTCATGATCAGCTCCCTTTGCAACCCGGTTCCCATGAAAGGAGAGATAGGGAGCTGTTGTTTACGAAGCTCGCTCTACGCTCCAAGCACTGGACGGGCATCATCCCGTTTAATGCCCCGGCCCTCCATGCAGTGAGCAATATTAGCTCATTGACCAAGGTGACAAGGAAACTGCCCAGAAAGGCTGTCACGCAGCCAGTAAAAGACAGAGCCCAGGGCTCCTGGGTCAGACTGTTCCCTGCTCACAGATCTGCTCCCCTATCCTGCCAGGCAGGCCCTCAGTCCACCTCCAGACTCCCTGCTGCCCGAAGCTGGCTGAACCTGTGCCTCCCGACCTTCTTCAGGACCTCCTCCAGTAGCTGGGGAGCTTGGGCTCATCTCTGAGTGACCCCTCTTCCCCAGCTCGGCCAGTTCTGTATTCCTCGGAGTCCTGTTTCTTGCAAGGGTGAACTTTGGGAACTGGTTGCTCAGGCTGGGCAGATGGAGCAGAGAAGTCTAAGTGACGGGCTCCTGAGAATCTGTGGGCTGCAGGTGGCGGCTGGGCAACAGGGTTGTGAACACAGCAATAGGCTCTAGCACACACCAGCAAGACCCAGTGTCTGCTCCGTACGAGGTCAGGAATCCAAAACAGCCCCTTTTGAGTTGACAGCACTTCTCATCTTCCCAGTGAAGCTCTTGGCCACAGGAGCTTCCCTGAATGTGCCCAGTGACTCACCGGGCAGTGTGAGCAGGGTCACACCAGAACTTGTCCAGTGCAGTAGGGAGAGAGGTCTTCGGTGGTCGTCTTCGTAGTCATAGTCAGGGCATCGCTCTTGCGGCTACAGGATCCCAGGCTGTCGCTGTCCACCATCTGGCCCGTCCACTGACTACAGGCCAGACCTTCAGTCCAAGCCCTCATCCTGCACATGCCTACCCCGCTTCACTCCAGCTGCCAGCCCCCATGCAGGCTGGTCCCACTGTCTCCCTCTCTCAGGAGGGCCCCTTCCTCTTCAGATGACGCCCCGTCCAGGTGAACCCCTCAGGGGGCCTGCACTCCCAAACCAAGCCACCTGGAAACATTGGCCTTGAAATGCAAATGCTATTGGCCTTGGAGCAAGGAAGCCAGGACTTGAACCCAAAGGTCTGCTGTCCTCCTCTTCAGAGGGAAAGGGGGACATTCTTGTGTTTGTTCTTTCGGGATTCCTAGTGCCCTGAGAATCAGATGAAAAGTGGTATCTCAATAGATTTTCCTGCAGAAAACAGTTGGACTGGCATGGGGACTTTAGCTCCCAGCCCCGGGCCTCCAGGGAAGGAGGTCAGCAGAGTGGAGATGCTGGACCTGCACAGCCCCGCCACAGCCAGTGCCCGCAGCGGGAAGAGGGGAGGCAGTGCAACTGGACAGGAGACTAAAGCCTCACCTTCCAGAAGGGAGTTTCTGGAGACCCCTGAATATGAACCTCTCCCCACCGCGCCTTCCTCCAGTGATGGGCGGCAAGCAGTCATCTTGTCCTTAAGGGCAGGTGAGTCAGGACTGGATTTGGTCCGTACTGGGGGTCAAATCCTACCCCAAATCTCCAACCAGGCCTTCTTTGTTCAGAGCTACCTCCTTCCACTGTTTACATCTGGGCCCTTCCAAGACGGTGAGAGAAGGAGGCCCCCCAAAAGTGACGGGGCAGAGCAGGCAAAGGCAGCTCCCTGGCCACCCTGGCACCCACCCTTGGAAGGACTTTCCCTTCTCTTCCTGCCCCCTTCATGGGCCCTGATCTCCTAGGTGGCAGGAGGGCAGGTCTCAGCTGTCCAATCCCCAGGATTCTTCCTCCAGGGGTTCTTAACCTGGCTGCACCAGCTCATCAACTAGGGGGCGTTTAAGAATCCTGATGTCCAGGCCCCACCACATACATTCTAATTTCAGAGTTCTGAAGCTGGCCTGAGCATCAGGACTTTTTAAATATATTTAACAGGTACAAGTGCAATTTTGTTACATGGATACGTTGCCTAGTGGTGAAGTCTAGGCTTTTAGAGTAGCCATCACTTGAATAGTGTACGTTGTGCCCATTAAGTAATTCTCATCCCTCATCCGCCTCCTGCCCTACCACCCTTCTGAGTCTCCACTGTCCATTATTCCTCTCTCTTCATCCGTATGTACACATTATTTAGGTTCCACTTAGAGAACATGCAGTATTTGGTTGCCTGTGTCTGAATTATTTCACTTAAGATAATGGCCTCCAATTCCATCCACGTGGCTGCAAAAGACATGATTTCATTCTTTCTTAAGACTGAGTAGTATTCCATTGTGTGTGTGTTGTGTGTGTATGTGTGTGTGTGTATATATATATATGTGTGTGTGTATATATGTGTATGTGTATATATATGTGTGTGTATGTATATATATGTGTGTGTGTGTGTATATATGTGTGTATATATATACACGTATATATATATATATCACATTTTCTTTATCAAATCATCCATCAATGAACACTTGGGTTGAATATTCACTATTGTGAATAGTGCTGTGGTAAACATACAAATGCCAGTATTTTTTTTTTCACTTTTTATAGAGACAGGATCTCCCCATGTTGCCCAGGCCGGTCTCAAACTCCTGAGCTCAGGCAATCCTCCCGCCTCAGCCTCCCAAGTGCTGGAATTATAGGCATGAGTCACTGCACCTGGCCTCTTTTTTACAGAATTACTTATTTTCCTTTTCTTAGATACCCAGCAGTAGGATTTCTGAGATGAATAATAGTTCTATTTTTAGTTCTTTGAGAAATGTACATGCTATTTTCCATAGAGAGTATACAAATTTACATTCCCACTCACAGTGTGTGTGTCCCCTTTCTCTGCACCCTCACCAATATCTGTTGTTTTTTCACTTCTTAATAATAGCCATTCTGGTGTGAGATGGTATGTCATTGTAGTTTCAAGTTGCATTTCTCTGATGATTAGCGATGTTGAGCATTTTTTCTTATGCTTGTTGACCATTCGTATGCCTTCTTTTGAAAAATGTCAACCATCGAGATTTTTTAAAGATGCCCAGGGGAATTCCAATGCTCAGCTGAGTTGAAAAATGACAACGCCGTGCTCTGAGCAGGACTTAGCTCTGTGTTACCAGCTGTGTGTTCTGTCTGTTAATGCAGGATGGCATGAGACAGCCAACTCCCCTCAAGCACAGTTGAAAGAAGGGCTCTTGGGCTTTCTTAAATGTTCCATGACAGCACCAAGAAATTCCCCTCTGCTGCAAACTGACCTGATAGAGAACTTTAGCCCTGGAAGAAGACTGAAGACGGTGAGGGCTCCCTACCACCACTTTGCCACCAGGTTGCCATGAGGGCAAACCAAAGACCAGCCTTGAGCCCGTGTATACACAGACGTTTTTACACTAAACCTTTATTACCAAGCAGGGACAAAAAAATGTTCATGCATTCTGTTCTGTAGGCTCGAGAAAGTTCCAGTTCTCCATCCTGGTCATTACTACAACCTGTACCTGACGTGAAATATTCATTTAAGCCAAAAACCGAGCCAGCGTTACAGAACCAGAATCTGCCGGTGACTGTGGCTGGATACAGAACGAACAGGGCATCATCCCTAAGGAAGGTTCTTGTGTCCTATTTATGCAAGAGTGAGAGTGCTTTCTAGAAGCATTTAGCCAACCCACACATCTCAAATACCTTTCATCTCAGCAATGACGGCCCGTTTCTAACTTGAATTATGAACATGAATAGGTCACTGTTTTCACCAATAAAAGGTGACTGACATTCAGTCAGTTGCTGATTGAGATACAGGTAACAGAAGCCTCCTCTGGGATGCGCACTCTTTCCTGGAAGGCCAGCTGATGCTTTTGGCCTGAGCTCCCTTGACTGAATGCTTGCAGCACTTGGGTACAGCTGAATCTCAGTACCACACATGACCTCACACACATAGATGCTGACACGATTTAAAAGCCCATTACCTGATGCAGTGAGTAAAGCTCAGCTCTACCCCCGCGATGCCTGCCAAAGGTGCCAACCTTCATCTGATCATGAGCAAATGCTGGGCAGAAAGACAGGGACTTGTACAGAATCACCAGCCCGCATTCTTCGAAAGTGTCAATATCATGAAATACAAAGAAAAGCTGTAACTTATTCCAGATTACAGGAGACTGAAGAGAGAAGACAACCAAATGCCACACGTGACCTTGGATTCTCTTTTGCTGTAAAGGGCATTATTGAGACAAATGGGAAAATCTAGACAAGGTCCGTGTATTACATAATAGTATCATGTTCATTACCTGATTTTGATCATTGTACTGGGTTTTATGAAAATTCCTTTTCTTCGGGAAATACACCCTAAAGCAGCAGTCCCCAACCTTTTTGGCACCAGGGGTGGGTTTCGTGGGAGATCATTTTTCCACAGACTGGGGAGGAAGGAAAGGTTTCAAGATGAAACTGTTCCACTTCGGATCATCAGGCATTATTAGTTCGATTCTCATAAAAAGCGTGCAACCCAGATGCCTCGCATGTGCAGTTCACAGTAGAGATCGCGCTCCTCTGAGAATCTAATGCCGCTGCTGATCTGATAGGAGGCGGAGCTCAGGAGCAAAGACCGGCGGGCTACTCACTTCCTCCTGTGCGGCCTGGTTCCTAACAGGCCACCAGCCTGTACTGGTTCTTGGCCCAGGGGTTGGGGACCCCTGCCCTAACGTATTTAGCAGTAAAGGGGCAGTGCCTAACCACACCGTTAAATGATTCAGGAAAAAATAATACAAAGACACATCTCACACACACACACACACACACACACACACACGGTTACAAGGAGGGCAGAAGGTGAAGGATAAAGTAAATGTTTAAAAATGTAAATATTTGGGGAATCTGGGTGAATGATGTGGAAATTCTGTTTATTATTCTTGCAGCTCTTGTTTAGGTCTAAAATGTTGTCAAATTAATTTTTAAGTTAGAAAAACGTCTGTCACCAGCCTCGTGACACTGCCCACACCTGGCTGGTGTTCCCAGGTGCACTCTCGGGTCTGGTCTCCTGGTCCCAGTCCCAGCCCCTCTGTGCATGCCTGTGGCCACTGAGGGCAGCCACGCAGGACTGTTTGCCGGGTTCCAGAATTCCTTGGCTCGGCCGTTGGCTGTCAGGGGGACCTCGCTTTCTGAAACTCCCCAGGAGCCTAAGTGGCAGTCAGGATTCTCCTCCTGTGGGAATTCCTCATCTCTCCCTGCCATCAGAGCCTAGGGAGGAGCCACTGGCTTCAGCCCCAAGCCTTGCTCCCCTGACCCCGCCCCCTTCCCCTGACTCCAGCGTGGAGGGAAGCTGGGAGGAGCCCTGAGTGGTAGCCCTTGGGGCTGGCCCGGCCCACTTTGTTTTCAGTTTCTCCATCAGTCAGATCCATGCTTTTGAAAGAAAATAAAGACCACCCCAACGAGAAAGAGCAAAGGCTATTTGTTCAGAGCTGCTGTAGCAAAGGAATCAGCCACCATCTCTCACATTCTAGCAGAAACTCAAAGGCAGGCAGGGGAGTGGGAAAGCGTCATAGTAGAAAGAAGATGGCCGGGCGCGGTGGCTGACATCTGTAATCCCAGCACTTTGGGAGGCCAAGGCGGGCGGATCACAAGGTCAGGAGATCGAGACCACGGTGAAACCCCGTCTCTACTAAAAATACAAAAAATTAGCCGGGCGCGGTGGCGGGCGCCTGTAGTCCCAGCTACACGGGAGGCTGAGGCAGGAGAATTGCTGGAACCCGGGAGGTGGAGCTTGCAGTGAGCCAAGATCGTGCCACTGCACTCCAGCCTGGGCCACAGAGCGAGACTCCTTCTCAAAAAAAAAAAAAAAAGAAGAAGAAGATAAGGCTTCAGGCGTGCCCTGATTGGAGGGTGATGGCCTGCGGGAGCTGCAGGCAGGCTAATGGGGTATTGGGACCCTGAAAACGATATCCCAAAGTATCTTTTGACATGCACTTTGACACGCTGAATTAAAGAAGCAGCCTCAAGGCTCAAGGTCACTCTGACCTTCCCTTGTCTCCCCCCCAGTCCTCTGTCCTTTCCAAAGCACAGGATGAAGCTGTTCTCTGAAGTTCCCTTCTCTACCTAGAAACTGGACTCACCAAAGAGGAATACAGATGCCTTCCCTGAAATTTGTTAACCAGAGAAAATTAAAATTCGTATCACAGGGGAAGAAACTGAAAATTAAACGCCGTACCTGGAGCCCAGACTAACTTCGTGCCAAACGATTGTCTGTTTGTCTGTAGTCCAGTCCCATTCAGTTCCCAAAGAAATCACTTACTGACCATTGAGCACTGGGCCCATTCATTCCTCCCAGAAGTCATTGACTACCCCTATAGAGGGCCCCATTTCCCCCGTCACTCCCTCCCCTGTGAAGAATCTGCAAGCATCTAGACTGCATTGGGTTATTGGGTAATCACTCTCCTGTGACTCCACTGTGCTTCTCACAAGTGTGTGCCTTTTTCTCCTATAAATCTGCCCACTGTCAATTCGTTTTCAGTGAACCCTCAGAAGGTGGAGAGGCAGCGCCCCTCCTCGCCCCTCCAGGGGCATCCTGTATGATTGGTTGGAGACCATGTTTGCCTTTCTCCAATTGGTTATAAATTGGAAGCAAGGTCAAAAATCAAGGCAGCTGCCAGTGCTTGTCAAGTACTGGCCATCTGGGGCCAGCGGCTACAGGGGTTATTCTTCGGTTTCCTGGACCCATTGCTAGAGAAGTACTCTGACTTCCTACAAGACTGACTTAGAGCAGGCTAGCTTCCTGGGCTGGCTGCTGTGGATAACAGGTTGGTCTCCTGGGCTGGCTGCTGTGGATAACAGGTTGGCTTCCTAGACTGGTTGCTGTGGATAACAGGTTGGTCTCCTGGGCTGGTTGCTGTGGATAACAGGTTGGTCTCCTGGGCTGGCTGCTGTGGATAACAGGTTGGTCTCCTGGGCTGGCTGCTGTGGATAACAGGTTGGTCTCCTGGGCTGGCTGCTGTGGATAACAGGTTGGTCTCCTGGGCCGGTTGCTGCAGATCATGGGTCAGAGTTCTATTTTTGTGTGTGTTCTGGCCATTATCCACTTACATATTCAGTCTCTCACTTTCCAAGACCAAAGACCTCCCGCCAGTATCCAGGGAACTTAAGTCCATACCTCAGGCCACATCTGGTAGATTTTTAAGGAGCTAGGACAGCCAGTTCTCTGATAGGTGCCCAAAGGTATGTTTTGGTGTGTTTTTATGTCCTTAGTCATCCCACCAAACTCCGTGAAGCATGTGTGTTGTGAACCCTGGGCGATTCTTCAGCAATATTACTTCCTCGCCACTCAGAGCTACCATCGTCCCAGCCTCTCAGATGAGCCAACAGACCAAGGTTCCAGCCCTCCTCCCCAAGGGTGCCATGTCATCCTCCCAAAATGTCCTCAATGTAGTTCACTGTTTTCCTAATTGTCAGCACAACCCGTCCCACTGCCTGCCCGTCATGTTAGCCCACACGTCTCAGAAGCCAGACTCAGACTTGGGCCAGAAAGTCTTCCCACGTTCCCACTCGTGACACAACCTCTGCATACCCTTCTTTCTCCTGGAAGGGTTTCTGGTTTGCAGAGTTTGATTCTGTTTCATTTCAGGAAGTTTTCATGTTGCAATTGTTCTCACTGCTGTTTTTAGTCATTCAGAGTCTGAAATTGGATCCCTAAAATCATCTTCCAGGTTCTATGCCCTTCCCTTTCTTAGCAGCATTTTGCACACCAATTCTCCGAAGCCTGCCTTGCCTTCAAATCAGCTGGGGTTGTAGTGAGCATGTGCAGATACATGCTGTACAAATGTACAAGTCCAGACAAAACACTAAAATCGAGCAGCCATGGTATTTGCTCCATGTAAAAAGTAGAGGTTCCTCTTTAAAGAGATTTTCCTCCCCATCTAATTAGGAACAAATAGTAACTTCTCTTAGAAGCAAACGTTATTCAAAGGCCTGTGCTAACATTCTTAGATATCTGCTAGCCGTAATAAAGAAATCAATGTACTTTGGGTTCTTAGCTCCCACAATGTAGCCTAACTATTTGCCCTGGAGGCTTATACTGGTCCAAGCAAGCATTAGGTCATAGCCTGTTCCTATTGCTTATTCAGAGATGTTTTTACCTTTCTCTGCATTCCACAAGTTACTTCCTCCTTCCTTTGTTCTCCTCAGCCTTTGCCTCTTTCAGAAAGTTCTAAGTTGTTAGCCAGTCGGGACAAATGCAAAATGTAAGGTCCCGTTCCAGTCAATGGAAACTGGACAGCCGGGCGCGGTGGCTCAAGCCTGTAATCCCAGCACTTTGGGAGGCCGAGGCGGGTGGATCACGAGGTCAGGAGATCGAGACTATCCTGGCTAACATGGTGAAACCCCGTCTCTACTAAAAATACAAAAAACTAGCCAGGCGTGGTGGCGGGCGCCTGTAGTCCCAGCTACATGGGAGGCTGAGGCGGGAGAATGGCGTGAACCTGGGAGGCGGAGCTTGCAGTGAGCCAAGATCACGCCACTGCACTCCAGCCTGGGAGACACAGCGAGACTCCGTCTCAAAAAAAAAAAAAAAGAAACTGGACATAGCAGTAGGGTGGACGCATCAGGTTATAAATGACCCTGTCTCCTTTGTTCAGTGTACTCTCATTGCAAAGCTGCTGGCAAGTATACCCTTTCTGCAGAAAGTAAAAAAAATGGCCTTGCTGAGAAAATTAAATTTATGTTCAAGTGCTATTTCTTTGCAGCACAGGGGAACAAACATGTCTAACATTCCATAAATTTTAGATACAAGGAAGTTCACATTTCTTCATATTTCCACATTAAATTGAATCTAGCTCTATGCCATTCCCTGCCCAACCTTCCCAGTCACAGACACACATACCTTAGTCAGAGCAGATGAGAAATTCAATCTCAGTCAAACCTTGGGAGAGACTCCCTGTCCCCCAGGGTCAAACAAGAACCCATAGAATGGGCCTCATTGCTGTTATCATCCCTCTCCATGGACAAGCCAGCCCCAAAGCCCTGCATCATCACTCCCAAGCCCACACTGCTTTGCGGGTAGTCTCTGGGTATACCTGTAGCCTCTTGCCAACACACACCACACACACACACACCACACACACACACACCACACACACACACACCACACACACACACACACACGCATGGGTAGTCTCTGGGTATACCTGTAGCCTCTTGGAACACACACCACACACACACACCACACACACACCACACACACACACACACACACACGAGTAAGTAGTCTCACACTCCAGCCTCCCCTACCAAACACACACCACACACACACACCACAATACCACACACACACACCATTTGGCAGTCCCCTGTACTCTGTAGCCTCACAAATACACACTACACACACACACACACACACACACACACGCATGGGTAGTCTCTGGGTATACCTGTAGCCTCCTCACCAAATACACACCACACACACACCACACACACACACCATACCACACACACACCTCACACACACACACACACACACACGCATGGGTAGTCTCTGGGTATACCTGTAGCCTCCTCGCCAACAACATCACACACCCGCCACACACACACCACAATAATACACACACCAATAATAATAATAATGCACACCACTCACACACACACACACACGCATGGGTAGTCTCTCAGCACTCCAGCCTCCGCCAACACACCACCAATACCACACACCACACACACACACCACACAATAATACACACACCACACACACACACACACACGATGGGTAGTCCCCTTGGCATACCCAGCCTCACCAACACAATAACCACACAATAATAATAATAATAATACACACCAATAATAATACACACACACCACACACACACACATTGACGATGGTAGTCTCTGGGTATACCTGTAGCCTAAATACACAATTCAATACACACCAATAATAATAACACCACACCAATAACACACACCAATAATCACACACACACACACGCATGGGTAGTCTCTGTATACCTGTAGCCTCAGCCAACATACACACCATACACACACCACACACACACCACACACACACACACACACGCACGGGTAGTCCTTGGGCATACCTAGCCTCGCCAACACACACCACACACACACACACCACACACACACCACACATACACACATACCCACACACACACACACATTACTTCCATGGGTAGTCTCTAAGTATACCTGTAGCCTCATGTCACACACCACACACACACCACACACACACCACACACACACACACACACACATACACGTGATGTAGTCTCTGGGTATACTCTGCAGCCCCTACAACACACACCACACACACACCACACACACACACCACACACACACACACACACGATGGGTAGTCTCTGTATACCTTAGGCCTTCCTACTGATCACAATAACCTCACACACACACACACCACCACACACACACCACACACACACACACACACATTGGGTAGTCCTGGCATAATCTTGCAGCCCTCACCAACACACACCACACACACACACCACACACACACACCAATACACACACACCAATAATAACAATAACTACCAATAATAATATCAATACTCCATCTGGTAGTCTCTATATACCTGTAGCCTCACCAACACACACCACACACACACACACCACAATAATAATAATAACTACAATAATAATACACCATTCACACACACACACACGATGGGTAATTCTGGGTATACTCTGTAGCCTCTCGCCACCACACACCACATAATACACACCACACACACACACCAATAATAATAATACACACACACACGCATGTAAGTAGTCCTGGGTATACCCTAGCCCTCGCCAACACACACCACACAATAACAACCACACACAATAACAACCACACACACACACCAACAATAATAACAATAACCAATAATAATAATAACACACACGCACGGTAGTCTCTGGGTATACCTAGCCTCTACAATACACACCAATACTAATAATAATGCATGTTAAAAGATACTTTTGGGAAAAATAAAATCATGGCTCTCATACAAACATAAAAACAAACATGTACTAAAGGTTTTATGTTTTTTATGTGACTCATATATACGAAGGATGCAAACAATGTCATAACCAGGTCAAAGAAAAGGTCAAAACACACACATTTATGTGGCAAAAGCAGTGTTGGGATGAATTACAAGTGGAGACAAAACTTGTTTTCCCAAGGAGGTGGGGGAAGTCAATTAAATCAAATCACTACTAGACAGGACCCATTTCATAGACATATCAGCTACAACTTACTAAGAGTTGCAAAATCACTCTGAGATAAGGAACAGGGCTGGACTCTGATTCCCAACCTGGAAGGTCACAATGTAGATGATGCATAGTTTTCTGATGAAATATATGCATTTTTTCTTCAATACAAAACAGGGTTCCATCATTGCTCTCCCAATTCTCCCACATCTGGGTCAATCAAAGCTGATGCCCTACAATGAGCCCAGACTCCCTGGAGGAAAAACGGAGTGAGAGAGTGGATATATAAAAAGACAATGGCCAGACCACGCATCAAAAGAGAACTCTGATCCACAGTCTGCAGCAACCAACCTAGGAAATCAACCAAATACCTACAGCAAGCAGCTCAGGAAGCCACAGTATCATCTCTAGCCATAATTCCAGGAAGCTACACAATAACCCCAGTAACAATTAACCCAGAACAGCCAAGACTTGATGAACAACTGACAGCTGCTCCAATTTTTGCCATCCTCCATACACACTCATGGGCTTCCAGCATAGGACCCACCAGAGAAAATTAAATATCCGTCTGATATAGGTTAGATGTGTGTCCCCTCCAAATCTCATGTTGAAATGTGATCCCCAATGCTGGAGGTGGGACCTGGTGGGAGGTATTGGGTCATGGGGGTGGATCCCTCATGAATGGTTTGCTGTCATCCCCTTGGTGATGAATGGGTTCTTGCTCAGTTAGTTCACACAAGATCTGGTTGTTTAAAAGAGTCTGAGACTTCTCCCTTCTCCCTCTTGCTCCCTCTCTCTCCATGAGACATGCCTGTTCCCCACTCTCCTTCCACCATGACTGTAAGCTTCCTGAGGCCCTCACCAGAAGCAGATGCTGTCACTATGGTTCCTGTACAGCCTGCAGAACCTTGAGCCAAAATAAACCTCTTTTCTTCATAAATTGCACAGCTTCAGGTATTCTTTTATAGCAGTGTAAACAGACTAACACAGAAAATTGGTACCAAGGAGTGGGACTGCGCCCCAAGGAGCTACAGGGGCAGAGCTGCCCTAGGCCTTGGGAGCCCACCCCGTGCACCAAAGGGCCTAGGATGTGGGGCATGGAGTCAAAGGAGATTATTTTGGAACTTTAAGTTTTAATGCCTGCCTTGATGGGTTTTGGACTTGTGCGGGGCCTGTTGCCCCTTTCTTTTGGTTGATTTCTCCCTTTTGGAATAAGAATGTTTACCCAATGCCTGTACCCCCGTTGTATCTTGGAAGTAAATGACTTGGTTGTGATTTTACAGGTTCATCAGTGAAAGAAACTTCGAGTCTCAAATGAGACTTTGGACTTTTGAGTTGAGGCTAGAATAAGTTAAGACTTTGGGAAACTATTGGAAAGGGATGATTGAATTTTGCAAAGTGAGGACATGAGATTTGGGGGGCAGAGGTGGAGTGATACAGTTTGCGTGTTTGTCCCTTCCAAATTTCATCTTGAAATGTAATCTCCTATGTTGGAGGTGGGGCCCAGTAGGAGGTGATTTGATCATGGAGGCGGATCCCTCATGAAGAGCATGGTACTATCCGCTTGGTGATGAGAGAGTTCTCATACAGTTCATGTGAGATCTGATTGTTTAAAAGAGTCTGGGACCTCCCCCTCCTCTTTCTTGCTCCCTCTCTGGTCATGTGACCTGCTGGCTCCCCTTCACTTTCTGCTATCATTGTAAGCTTCCTGAAGCCCTCCCCAAAGCTGATGCTGGCACCATGGTTCCTATACAGCCTGCAGAATTGTGAGCCAAAATAAACCTCTTTCCTTTGTAAATAACCCAGCCTCAGGTATTGCTTCATAGTAATGCAAACAGACTAACACAGACCCCCTAACCAATCACATAGGAGGCCCCATTTCTGCAACTCCCCAACACCAACAGCCTCCAATTGGAACACGTGGAGCCTTGTGTGCTTTCCATCATGAAGTGTTCTTACCCCTCTGTCTGCCTTGGAGTCTCTGCCAAACACAAGTGCTGGTGGCCAACTTCCTTGCTATGGGAAGCTCTGAATAAATAGCCTTTGCTTCTCATTTGAGTGACATTCAATTATTTCCACAAAGGCATGAGCTGTGCAACTGGCTATAAAAAATTTGCTAACCCCTGCAACAAAGGAGGCCAGAATCCAAAACCAAGAAGCTCAGCCTGCTTACCTATATTGAAAAGAATAGAAACCTTACCTTGTTCATTCTCTTACAGTGGTAAGCATAAGATAAATTTACACTTTACCCATCAGGCTGTTGCACAGCTAGGGTGCATGATGCACAGGCCATCAGACTGTGAGTCCCCACCCACTTCCAGACCACTGAAGACCAGGAAAGGGAAGAACCAAACTGCATTGTTTGTAAAAAGAATTTGAATACCTTACTCTTTCCCAAACCTGTGAAAACCTTACACAAAATCTCTTTGGCTCAGCCTTTCTTCCTGGTGTCATTGTGAGCACAAGGCCACCTAGCCAAACTCCATCCCATCCCTGCTCAGGGCACTATGGCTGCTGTAGCTGATGCTGACTCCGTTGCTGAACTTCCCCTTTGGGAAGCCAGCCACTGAGGCTCTGTGCTGAGACATCCTCTTTCAGGGTGGTCTACCTCTCAACTTAGACCCCAAAGGGCCCTCATTCCAAATATCTTGACAGGTGCCCCTGGAATAAGCCTTCCTTCAAAGCTTTCCCTGCAAACCTGGGGTGACGGTGGGAGCAGAGACGGGCAGGGATAGAAAATGGGAACAACAATAATTGCAAGGGGTGCTGTGATCTGTACCCACAGTAGGAGTTATCAGGAGAGTGAATTCACTATATTCTCACATGCAAAAGTTACCATTTACCAAGGTTATAGAGGCGCTTCTGTTGCTCCGTAAAACATAAATTTATTAAAAGCATTGGTGAATCCATTGTGGCTTTCTGTGTTTCTGTGTGTCATAATTTTTTAAAAACATTCCAAATACCTTTACTGTTATCAAGCAGGAGATCAAAGGGTTTTCTTCCCTCACTACCAGCTATCACTAGCTTCTGAGTCCCAGAAACAAGATGTGGAGACCCCAGATCCAGCTAAGCCTGACTTCCACCCCTGCAAGGATAGGGGAAAGAGAGCAGCTAACATGGGCAACCAAGGCAGACATCTGGTTCCACCGCCTTTGCAGGAACAGGAGTGAACTATCTCCTGCTCTGGGCCCAGCCTCCCCCACCACAGTCTTAAGCAAATCACAGCCTCTCTGAGTCTGCTTTCCTCAACAAAAATGCAGCAATACCTTTCCTGATCAGCTCCACAGGCTGGTATGGAAATCAAATTACATGGAGTTTGTGAAGTTTCTTTGAAAATGGTTAAAAAAAAGACCCCAAACACACAAACAAATAAATAAAATCAAACAAACCATACACAGGTGAGACACTATTGCCTACAAAATAGCTTCTTCCTTCTCACCGTAATTCTGGAAGAGGTTGGGAGTGAGGGTAGCAGCCATTACCACTGCATCTGCATTTTATAAGGAGTTATTTTTACTTCAAGGTAAAAGGAATCAGGGGAAAGGACTTACTTGGATTGAACCCAGAGCCACTAGCTGCAGGCGTATGATTTGGGTCACCTGAATTAGCTGCCTTGAGCCACAGTTTCCTCATCGGCAGATTAAGAGGTGATAGTTCCTATGTTATAAATCGTTGAGCGGATTAAAGGAGACAGTTCATAGATAACGCACTGGGTTCAGTGTCTGACTATAGAATTCATAGTAAGTTCTTAACGATTTATGATAATGATTGGAAATCCATTTATTATATCCCCACAGGGCCAGATCTGAGAAAACCAGGGACCAAAATCTTTTCAATTCAACAGAATTAATTGTGTCAGTTCAGCGCTGTGCCAAGCATTATATAGACATAAAATAATCAACCCAGCCCACTGTCCTTCACACGCCTAGAATCCCACAGGAAAGACCAGCACGACCACGAAGACTGGATCCATAGCTCTGGACGTGTATTTTACTCCAATGTGTAGCGTAAGTTGGTCATTTGGACATTAAATGAGACCCCAGAGGAACCTGGGCACAGGAGGAGCCCGGGCACAGACACTCCTAAGACCACGATGGCACCTCTAGTGGATATGCGGCCACAAGGTCCCTCAGGCCCAGATAAAGGGTAGAGGATGTCACCAGGCAGCACAAGACTAGGGGGCCTTATGCATTTCCTGGAGCAGGCAGATTTGGTTGTGGAATTCCCTTTGGTGTCTCCTCTAAACATATTTATTTATTTATTTATTTATTTTATTTTATTTTATTTTATTTTATTTTATTTTATTTTGAGACTGTGTCTCGCTCTGTCATCCAGGCTGGAGTGTAGTGGTGTGATCTGGGCTCACTGCAACCTCCGCCTCCTGGATTCAAGCGATTCCCCTGCCTCAGCCTCCTGAGTAGCTGGGATTACAGCCACGCACCACCATGCCCCACTACTTTTGTATTTTTAGTAAAGATGGGGTTTCGCCATGCTGGCCAGGCTGGTCTCGAACTCCTGACTTCAGGTGATTGGCCCGCCTTGGCCTCCCAAAGTGCTGGGATGACAGGCGTGAGCCACCACGCCCAGCCTTAAACATCTTTAAAAGGAAGACTTGGCAGTGGACCCAGACAAGGGAAGAAGAGAGTTAGATGCTTTGGAGGACTCGATATTTTCTGAACAGAGTACGTTTAAAGGCTTAGAAGATTCCCAAACAGTGAGAGTACCATGCTACTTGTATTGTTGGCCCATTGCAGTTTTAAGACCTTTCATAGGTACCTCTCCTCTTGTAATCCTCTCCAAACTGCTGCGAAGAGTTCTCTCGCTTTGACAGAGGGAAGTTAGGTGGTTTGGCCGAGATCACCCATGTAAAAAGTGCAACCCCATTTTTCTAACTCGGAGGACATTGCCCTTTCCCTACACAGACCGTCTCTGGAGGAAACCCTTTCCCAAGCTCCCACTAGTGTAGGAAGCATGGAGAGGCTGACACCAAACGCAGATTCCTGGCCACCCACCTCCAGAGTTTCCAGTTCTGGAAGTGCACAGGGCCCAAGAATCTGCATTTTAACTACCTGCCCTGGTGAGGCCGATATAGTTCCTCAGACCCCACATGAGGAAAAATATAGGACTATAAGACTATGTCCTGGATCCCAAGGAAAAACACTGAATGAGTCTCTATCTCTCTCTCTCTGTCTCTCGCTCTCTTTCTGAGGAAGCAGAAGTAGGAACAAAGAAAACCACGTGAAATGGAATGGGAGCTGGAAAAGCAATGTAAATGAACGATGTGTCTTTTTTTAGGAACCACAAAGAAGTGCTGCCTTGAGGTCATAGGAAGAGAAGGCAAGAAGGGAGGCTTTGAAACTGAAGGCAGGCTTCCCTCCTCTGTGGCTCCCAGGTCCAGGCTCCCCGGCCTCCTGCTGGGCTGTGGCCACTGTCTTCCCAGATGCATCACTGAGCACCTACGTGGAACTTCAGCTTTACCCAAACTCCTCCTGCTGATGGTTTCAATGTGTGGCGTGACTGTGGGTTTAAAATGGAAAGCAGGGGTTGTCTGAGCTCCACAAAAGTCTGTTCTTTGACTATAGCAATGTGAACACTGGATTTTGCAGAAACCGGATTTGACTATCCAGTTGAATGTAGCTTAGCCTGCTTCTCCCAAGCCTTAATCACTTCATTAGCCCAAAGATCCCCACGAAAGAACAGAGTTCACCCTCAGCACCCACCTGCACTGTCCTACCTGACTGGCTATCCATCCTCACTGGAGTCTAAATCACGCCCAGTGTGCAAAAGAAAAGACCAGTTAGCTGGCCCCTGGTGCCCTCACTCCTTTCAAACTTGCTGAGGTCTCTCTGTTATCGCTACTCATTTCCCGGCTTAGAGGCTGGAAGGACAAACACAAAGTAAAAATAAGAGGTTGAATTCTCCTTCCTGAAAATAAGAGAAAAGACTTCTCTCCTCTTTTTTCACTTACAGCATTTACTTTAGAAAACTTGTCATTGTAAGATCTTTTCTCTGTCTCTTCGAAACGGATGTAAATCTTTTTAGAACCTAAACAAGCCTCTTGCCAGCTTTATGACTGGCGCATGCCTGTCTCCAGGAGCTGCCAGGCAGCTCTTTGAAATGTGAGCATTAAGGGAGATGCACCCCTATCTCCCCACTTCTGTGGAAAGGGAGGAGCGAACTTGAGAGGGTGCCTGGCTCCAAGTTGCAAAACTCCCTGTTGTCATAAAGATGGGACTTTATCTTCCCTTTGTTTAAAACCAGTTAACTAACACAGATGGTGGCTCCACTTACCAGGTAAATTTAGGATGAACTATGTGTAAGAAACAGTGCTCTCAAGCCCTCTTTTGAGGACTGATTATCGTATATGTTGAGAACACATATGTAATGGGTTCTGTCTGATGGCTGTATAACAAAGGTAAGATTTGTTTCTGTCTTTGCGTCTCCTTGCAAATTGCCTGTAATGCATATCACATTGTAGTTTAATGCTTATTTAATAATAAAATCGTTTTCTTTCTGTTCTCCCTTTGTGGAGAGCTTTTCTGAGTTGGGGGAGGATTTTATGTTTAATGATATCCTCCCCCCCATCCTCCCCCCCACACATAGGACAAATAAGCCTCGTGTCTGTCTTCTCCCAGAGGCATGGGGTACACTCAAACTCTACTCTGAGACCATGCTGTGAGTCTAGCCAGTGTTTCCTCACAGCTTCATGCCTCTGGAAAGTTCTTGAAGTTGACAGCTGTAGGCCTGTGGAAGCCCTTGCACTCCTCTAAGCTTAATTAACAGCTACCCTTCCCTAGGTCTTGCTGTCCTGCTCGCCGCTGTGGCCCAGTGCGGCATGCAGGTGGCTGAAGGAGCGTTGAATTCCTGGTCTCCAACTAACATGTAAAGTAACCCAAGACCAACCAGAGTGGGAGGAGAGGCCCCCGGGAGCCAGGACTGGGGAGATGGATGAGAAGCCCATGTAGGGTCAGTGCTGCATGA
Source organism: Papio anubis (assembly GCF_008728515.1). NCBI lineage: Eukaryota > Metazoa > Chordata > Mammalia > Primates > Cercopithecidae > Papio > Papio anubis. Next base: position 100,859,673 of record NC_044989.1, read on the forward strand.
CCTCTGAGGCTGTTGGCTGTCTCCTTTCTGAAACTTTTCCTTCCCAGTATGGTTCCCCCAGTCTTCTTTTCGCCATATTGATCTCTCTTAGCTTCTAAGCAGGTTGTAGGGGGAGGGACTCACAGCCCCCAGCTGCTCAGAGTCCCACAAAGGGGACTGCCAGCTCCCAGTTCACTCTAACAGATTTCAGGAATGTGGTTTCTGCTGGGTTGGCCTTCCATATCTAGAGACGGCTAAGGGTGAGGCAGGGACAGGGAGGAGGGTGACAGGAAGCCACAAACTGAACATGCTCTATCTTCCCAGGGTGCCAAATGTACTCAAACAATCAATTACAGTATGATTTGTAAGGAAAATAAATGGGGATTATATTATGCAGTTGGATTCAAGATGTCACACTAATTTCTAACTGAATGCAAGAGAGGACAGATACAGTCATGTTTCACCCTTAGGGTTGTGTTCTCTATCCCTGGGCTCCGCACCCCTTTCCCTGGCAGAGACGCCTTAACTGGCAGGTTTGCAAAGCTCCACTCATGTGCAGACAGGACCACCCTGTGAGGAATGCAAGGCAAGGGGTGTCTTTTATTTTTTTATAGGTGAGGCTCAGTGCAGCTTGGCAATGAACATGGTGCTTTCCAACACACACACATACACACGCACAAACACACACTTGCAGGCATACACACATGCACGTCCACACACGCACATCCACACACACACATACTGCCCTGCTCCGGGCAAGCGGGCTGATCCCTCACTCTGCACCCCTCCCTCCACCTTTCAGGAGGCCCCTGCAGAAGACGGGGAGGTGAGAGGAGGCAAGGACGGTGTTTCTGCACACGTGACGCTGTCACCGCAGCCCTCTTCACTGCTCTGTTCTCGCAAGGCTGGGAAGCGCCCTGTGCCCTCCTCGCCCTCCACAGGGCTGGAAGAGCTCCTGCCATTGCTGTCTCTGGCTGCCTCCGCAGCCCTGTCATCCTCTAACCCACCCCCACCTTGGGAAAGAGGCCCTCCTTAGAAACTCCTGGGGTGACCCTGCTTTCTGCCGCATCCCTGGTGGGTATGAAGGCTCTGGCCAAGCCACACAACCAGAAGCAGTGCTGCCTCTGACTCCCAGAGCCAGCTTTTGGCATCTCACCCCAAGGCCTCTCAATTGCCCAAGCAGACCCTGCCTTCTGGAATTGCTCCCAGAGGGTGGGGAAGAACCGTGTGGATGATTCTCCTCCTCCTGTAGATTAATCTCAACTGCCTCACAAGGGACTTTGGTTTGCGTGATGCAATCCTCACCCCCCATCCCAGTCCCTGACTCCCGTCCCCTCCCTCCCCAACCCCGCAGAGGCCTTGGCTAACTCTGCTTGGCTATTGCTAAATTGCCAATGAGTTACTGCCCTCAACCCCACAGGGGGTCCCGGGGTGGGGACCTGGGAACCCACTGGGGTGGGGGAAATTAGAAAGGAAGCAGGCACTGAGTGAGGTGCTTCTCCGACATTATTTCATTCCGTTTTCTAACATTCATCAAGTCATATGCTTTGAGTCCCGTGCTAAAGGTTTGGAAACTGAGGCCCAGAGGGTGTGAGTGGATTTGACTGAGGCCCAGCACCAGCAAATGGCACAGCCCATGTTTTCTCCATGCTGACGCCTTTCAGCCTTCAACACCAGGAGGGGCAGCACTGTTGTGTGTGAAGGGCTGAGTCCAGGACAAAAGCCAGAACCCCGGGTTTGTTCTAGAAGCTGCTCTGTGTTTCAACACAGGGGTTGCCTAAGAGTCATTTGCTTGCAAAGAAGCAACGCCAGAACTTCTCTGCCTGGTTGAGAAACAGCATGCTGTTTACGCTATGCAAAACAGAAACAGGTTATGAAACCCGCTAACCAGAGTCCAGCTGGCCGCGCTCAATTCCCAGCTCCCAGGGAGAGGTTGTGGCAGGGGACCCTGGGAAATGTTGCTTTAGGCCAAGCCACTGCATGACTGTTGGCCCAGAGGCCCCTAAATTCCTCAGATTCTGAGGGAAGCTCACAGGTCCCACCAGGACATGGAGAGAAGGGTCCAGAGCCCGGGACTTCCAAAGAAAATACTGGCTATCTTTCAGAAGACTCTAAGTTCAGAGGCTGAGCCAGCAGGCACATGGCAGGAGAGGAGGCAGAAGTTTAGGGACTGTGAACTGCCCAGACCTGCTGCTTCTGCTACTGTATGTCCTGGGGCACTCACTTAGCTTCTCCAGGTCCCCACCGGCCACAGCGCAGCCAGCAATTCCTGCCCTCCCAGATATGAAGGTGCCAGGACCCTTGGGAGCACCCAGGTGGATACGCACAACCTCAGGATAAACAAGGCCAGTGATCATGTCACGGCGTCTGCTTTTACAGACTGACATGTGTTTGTTTCTGTTTGTTTTGAGACGGAGTCTCACTCTGTCAGGCTGGAGGGCAGTGGCACAATCTCAGCTTACTGCAACCTCCGCCTTCCCAGGTTCAAGTGATTCTTCTGCCTCAGCCTCAGGAGGAGAGTAGCTGGGATTACAGGTGTCCGCCACCATGCCTGGCTAAGTTTTGTATTTTTAGTAGAGACAGGGGTTCACCACGTTGGCCAGCTGGTCTCGAACTCCTGACCTCAGGTGATCCACCTGCCTCGGCCTCCCAAAGTGCTGGGATTATAGGCACTAGCCACCGCGCCCAGCCTACAAACTGACTTTTTTAGAAGTCTCTCTCCTTTCCAACTTCCTCAGCCAGAAGCAGGATGCTTTCAGTCCTTGCAACGACAGGGAGGGGAATATGATGAGTCAGAAGCCTTGGAGGACTTTAGACATAAGTCACAGCCTTGCTGTGCCTCAGTTTCTCCCTCTGTCAAGTGAGGGGCACGGGTGAGATCACCTTAGAGGTGACCTCAGTGGGGGCTCTGGGAAGCCACAGCCATCCTGCTAAACTGCCTGCCTCTCTTGAGCTCTGCGCCTACCTCTGGCCCAGCTTAGATGGATGACGGAAGGCTCAGCCTGAATGCCCCAGTTGTCCATCAGCTGGAGATCATCTCAGAACAGAATGTCCTCTCCATGGAAACCCACCTTGGCCCCCTGAGAATATCATACTCTAGCCCTTCAGGGTAGGCAAGGAGGAAAACATCACCACGAAGCAAGCGGTGACAGGATCAAGCAAACCTCAACCCCTGTTAGGTTTGCCAAGACTCACACTCCCAGTGGATGCTTGGCCTTTCTTGGGAAGTTGAGCTTGAAAGAGTGAGGAGTCATGGCAAAGGGGAGGAGCTGTGGTGCTGGGTAGAAAGAACAGGATGGCCTGCTGGAGGAAGCCCTGGCAAGTGGTTGGTTCGTTCTCCTGAACAAATGCCCCAAGGCTGGACCAAGTGCATTACCAGTAGGTACTGCCCAACCCCCATGCCCAGAGTTGGCACCCAAAGTGGTGGCCACAAATCCTAGAGGCACCATCTCCCTGCAAAACAGAAAACTTTCAGACAGGACTTTATACCCACTATAAACAACACAATAATCAGTTGTTCAAAACCCTGTAATCCCAAAGGCCATTGAAGAGGCAGGATGGAAAGCCTTGGCACACTGCTTAAAGATCAGCCCAGATCAATGAACTATCGCAGGTTATCGTAATGAATATGCTGAGGTAGGTTTTGCAAGAAAAGCTGTTGATGGAATCCCTGAGGCCCGGGACCAGTTGTGCTATTTTTAAGACGTGTGGGTGACATGGTAGGATGGCACTTAGTGCCCAATTCAGCCTTCCCGTACTGCAGATCCAAAACCCTGGCTGCTAGGCTTTTAGATGCAAACGAGGTCTCATCAAGTAGATGCATTTCCTCATGGTTTGGGAGACCATTTTCCATAGCTCCTGCCATTGCCACTGGCAGGCATGGCTATTGGGATTCTGAGGGCCACTCTTTGCCAGCTTTGTGGGTGTTGAGAGCTCACTGTAGTGAGGCAGTGACAGCTTCTCAATGTCCAGATCAAGCTATGTGATGAGCCCGTCACATCAGAGATTCTAGGGTTGGTCTCCTGATTTTTCTCACGACTGTTGGTGGCAGAGCCAGCAGCTTCCCTGGTGGACCAGTTCTGCATCATTGTTCTAGCATTCCAGAAGGCATTTCCTAGAGCCTACTCCATTCCTTCTAATATACCATCCGCCACATGCCAAGGCCTGATCTGTGCACCAAGGCCACAAAAATAGAGGCATATAATTCAGCTGGGAAAACACATGGAGAAACGACTGATAGGCTTCTCTTCACTCATTTCCCTGCCCCATGCCCATCTCTGCCTAGTGAAAACCTACTTGTCCTTCAAGATTCAGCCCTGGAGGAAGCCCTTCTTAGTACCTCCATAGACATACACCTGGTATTGTAGCTATTTATATGTGAATTATTCTTTCTATTAAGATGGCAACCCCTTTTCAGAGCAGAGACCCTGTCTTCTCTTACTTTTTTGTCTTTCCCAATACTTGCCCTAATGTTTGATGCTTGGAAGCATCCCAATCCCAGTGAACACCGTATTTGTTGGTTTAATGACTGAATGATTCTCAATGAAGACAAGAGACTTGGGCAAAAACCAACAGGGAGCAGCACATGGCAGTATAGGTAAAAGCTGAGTTAGGTGCTACCAGCGAAAAATGGCAGCCTCCTCCTCTACTGCAGCACCCCAGCAACTCCTGTCCCTATCCCCAACCCAAGCCACAAGGGTCAGAGGTAAAGTCTCTGAGCAAATCGAACTATGAAAGTGCTGGGCTTCTGGTTACTAAAAGCAGTGAAAATCCAAGGCCAAAGACAGGAAACAAAATGAATTTTTATCTGATTGAGACAAAGTTCTGTTTCCAGAACTCCCGTCGCTAGGTCTATGTCACCTTCACCCCAAGAATTCAGGGTGTGAGAGAAATTTGGCATGTCTGAAATCCACAGGAAAAAAAAAATTGTGTCCAGTTTTAGAGATCTTTCCATGCAACAACCCAGTCAACAAGCCCTAAGTTTCTAACCTGCCGTCTCATGCCTCATTCTTAAACATGAATGGACAGTGATGAATCATCAGGCATTTCAAGAAAGTACCCAGTGTGAAAGAGAGGAACCAAAAGAGACAAACAAATACACAGAAAATGAAGAGAGGAACCAAAAGAGACAAATACATAGAAAATTGAAGAGAGAAGAAATAGGGAACAAGAATGGTAAAAATACTTAGAATGTTCTTCAAGAAATAAGAGAAGGTATTGTACCTGTCTTACATGTATGCATTATAAAAACAATGTGCTGCATGAAAGCAATAATCAGAGAATAAGAAAGATTTCTTGAGAAATTACAAGAATTTAGCCAATGGCCAAGTTAACAGACACAGTCCACAAAAGACTCGTCCCTCACTTCTGAGAACAATTGCAAGTTCATGAGATTCCCACAACCACCCTCAGGTTTGATCATTTGTTAGAAGGATTCACAGAACTCACTGAAAGCTGTCATACACACAGATACAGTTTATTACAGGCAAAGCCTACAGATTCACATCAGCTAGGGAAAAAGCTCATAACGCAGGGTCCAGGAAAAGTACAAAACGCTGAGTTTCTGGTTTTCGTAAACGCACCGTGTGGAGTCAGGAGGCATTACTTTCCCAGTATCAGTAGGTCACAATATGTATGGAGCTAACCAAGGAAGTTCACCTGAGCCTCAGGGTCCAGAGTGTTTATTGGGGCACTGCTATGTAGACATTATCTGTCCATGTGGCTGATCTCAGTCTCCAGTCCCTAACCCGTCCAGGCATGATCTGAAGCCTACCCTAAATTACATTGTTGGTCTTTCTGGTGTGACCTGTGCCCATGTTAAATATGAAAAGACTCAGACCATTTGCTTCCCAGGTACGCTTTTGAAGAAAGTGCTGGAATTTGCACTTTTGTAGAACTAGGAAATAAACCAAAAATAAAAAACATGTTTTAACACACTGGAAAAAAGACCACAAATTCTTTACAGCTCTTTCTATCTTTTTCCCCACTCTTGAATCTGGGTGGGAAATGGCAAGTTTAACTTCATGAACTTGCAATTGATCTCAGAAGTGAGGGAGGAGTCTTTTGTGGCTTTTGTGGACTATGTCTGCTAACTTGGCCATTGGCTAAATTCTTTTAATTTCACAAGAAATCTTTCTTATTGTCTGATTATTATTTACACACAGTGCATTATTCTTATAATGTATACATGTAAAACAAGTGCAATATCTTCCCTTACTTCTTAAAGACTTGCATCATGACTTACTGTCTCTCTAGGCCTTGATGTTTTTCAAGAGTGCAGGCCAGCTATTCTACGGAATGGGCTGCAATTTGGATTTGTCTGACTTTTCCTCATGATTAGATCTAGTCATGAATCTTTGGCAGGAATATCACAAAAAGAATGTGAGCCTTTCTCAGTGTCATAATATACCCTTTAAAGAAAAATTCAGTGGTTTTTAGTATACTTAAAAAATTGTGCAACCATCACCACCCTTTAATTTTGACCAAGAGAATGTGGCAGAAGTGACGAGCAATCCAAACCTATGCCTCAAGAGACCTTTGCAGCTTCTGCTCTCCTGGGAATTTTCCCATCACCATATGAACAAGCCCAGGCTGGCCTGCTACAGGCTGAGAGACCATGTAGAGAAAGTCCCCAGCCACCATGACCTTTGCAGCTCAACAGAAGCTCCAGACATGGGAGCCTCAGCTGAGCCAGTCCAGACCAGAAGAACCACTCAGCTGACCCATAAAATCATAAGAAAAAATCAAAATCTTTGTTGTTTGAGACACTTAGTTTTGAGGTGGTTTGTTACCCAGCAAAAGCTAGTGGATAAATATGTGATCCAGCAAATAGGGGGCTTATCTCAAGAAAGTTGCAAAGAAAGAACTCCCACAATGACAGCTGGGCCTACCCTTAACATTGCAGGGCCCAGGGCAACATTACAAATTAAGACCTATATACTTTATATCTAAATATTTATAAGACACAAATCAAGCAACACACAGTTCAATGAATATGCACACTCCTACTTTAGCAAATACACCAGGGTAACAACCTGAAAGCAGGAGGCATCTTGGACTCCCACTTGGAGTTCTAGGTGAGATTGTGGAGACTTGGGGAGAGCCCGCCCCTAGCCCATTCTGGTGGTTGCTTCTATGTGTCAACCTGATTGGGCTATGAGATGCCCAGAGAGCTGGTTAAATACTATTTCTGGGTGTGTCTATGAGGGTGTTTCTGGAAGAGATTCACCTTTGAACTAGTGGACTGAGTAAAGCAGATGGCACACATTATCCAGTCTGTGGAGGGCCCAAGTTGAAACAAAAGGTGGAGGAAGGGCTGAATTAACTGCCTGACTGATGAGCTGAGACACTGATCTTCTCCTATCCTCCATGCTCCTGGTTCTCAGGCCTTCAGACTTGCTCTGGAATCTACCCCATAGGCCCTCTGGCTCTCAGGCCTTCTCACTACACCACCTGGGTTTCCTGGGTCTCCAGTTTGCAGATGGCAGATCATGGATTTCTAGCCTCCGTAATCACATGAGTCAACTCCTTATAATCAATCTCTTTATAGATAGATGATAGATAGAGAGATAGACATAGTGACAGAGACAGAGATAGAGGTAGAGATAGAGACAGAGACAGAGATAGAGATAGAGAGAGATAGAGATAGAGATAGAGATAGATGTACTATTGGTTCTGTTTCTCTGAAGAACCCTGACTAGTACCCTCATCCCCTTCTTCTTTCACCCTGGGCTCTGTCCAGCACCACAGGGGACCTCAGATGCAGGGGTAAATACCCTAGCTTACCTGTCAAAAAGCTCTATCTACTCTGTAGCCCAGCCCATCTTCTACCTCCAAATAGATGCCCCTGGCCAACCCTCAGGCTGGGGTGGCAGGTCACATACATGTACATGCATGCATGCATGAGCATGCACACACATACACACATATACAACACACACATACACACACAACACATACATATACACACACACACATACACACATACACACAGAGCAAGGTCCACATTCAGAGAAACAAACCCAGAGAAGAAACCCCACAGGCAGAAGCAGACTCAGACAATAGCACCAGAAATTTCAGGATCCAAGGCACCAAGGGTGCAGTCTGGAAGGGGAAACCCAGGCTCTGGTTGGCGTGACCCCTTTACCTCACAGATTCCTCAGCCTACGAGGAAAGAAATGCCCAGAGGAGAGCTGTGAAAAGCACAGGACTTGAGGGAAGGGCCCCTCTTGCCTTGGTTTGATGCCAGGGCAGGAGACCTAGAAAGCAACTAGCTCAGAATCCTAGGAGGGAGGGCCTCTAAAAAGATAGAGAGATTTGGAAAGTTATTTCATATGTTTTACCATCTGGAATACTAACTGATAGCCCTAAAATGTATTTTGTAACAAAAGAAATAAATATTAGTGGTAAGTCCATAAAAATCTAAACAAATGAAAATATGAGATAATAATTCGCTTCAGGAAATCAAACATTATGCGTGAAATAAACCAGCATATCAGACTACTTGGTTTAGCCACTGTTTTAATTACATATTACTGTGTGCTTGGAGGGACAAACTGGGTCAGGCCCTTTGCAGAGAGTACAACCATGATGAAAAAGAGAGAAAGCAAATTGGAAGGAAGGGAGGCCTTGCACAAGAAGAGAAAAAAGAACATTTCCATCACCCCAGTGAGAAATGCCATATTCTTTAACCTCCACCACCAAATTATCCCCACATCCCCAGTGTCAGGCAAGCACTCATCTACCAGCCTTTTAAGCCATTCTGGTTACAGAAAGAAAAAGTAAGGGACCAGATTGTAATTAAATGTAAATTATGAAAATTACATATTCTTTGATGATGGCCTTGGGGAAAGGAAAGGGAGTGAAGAAGAATAGCAGCCAGAGAGTGGAAGGAAGGAGGGTAAGGGAGGAAAAAAGAAGATGACCCACAAAGCCCTTCCTGCCATCAGGGCCAGCAGGGCCCTGGCTTCCTGCAAACTCTTGACATCTGATTCCAAACTAGTCATGGCCAAAGAAGAAGCAGGTGGACCAAGCGCTGTGCCGTGGTAAATGTAGAGCAGCCTGCTGTTAATATGGGGTTAGTGTCGGAATCCAGGACAGCCAAGGCCGTGGCCCACTGAGGCTCCCCAGCACACCTGATTACACGGAGGCACAGTGAGGGGGATGCAACCTTGCACTGCACTTCTAGGGTAGCAGGCACTGCAAGACTCCTGACTGTCCTCCTGAAGCACGTTCCGTGTCCACGCCTGGGCCCCATCCCTACCTGCCAAGCTGCCCTGAATATTATGGGCAGCTCCTAGCTGGCTATTATGGGCACTTATCCGGGCTTTTATATCTGGGGTTAAGCATAGAGTAAAAGTAGCTCCAATTTCTATAATTAAATTGAGTCTTCGTATCTTTGAGTTGGAACAGACCTTCAAAATCACCTAGTCAAAGACAGCTTCCCCCGCTACCTCTTATGTGAAATAATGGCATGAGCTCCTAATTTCTAGCAAGCAAGAAGGAGCTGTGCTGTAAGCCGCTTATTGCATTTGAGGCATCGGATACACATGGAACTTCAGCTGTCACTGAAATGTGCTGGCAAGGCAAGAAGACAAGACGTGGGACAATTGGGTCAATATTGGGGCCCTGAGATGAAAATATCTAATAGGTGAAGGGCCTGAGACATGGCCTCAATGCCTCTTCACTTTTACAACAAAGAGTTTCATTAATTATTAAAATTAGGTAGACAATTTACACTGACAAGAATTTAAAACTATATAAAACTAAAAGGGAGAAAGTGAAAATTCAACATTTGCATATCGACCTTAACTTATTAATGATAGTCTCTTCATGTTTCTGTATATGAATGTGAACACTCACATACACAGATATCACCTTTTACACACATGGAATACATCCATGCTTTTTATTCTACAAATGCCTTTCATAAATAGTCCTCTTACTTTTTTCTTATTTGCACCCCTCTCTACTAACAAAAGCTAGTAAGCTGGTATGCATCCCTGCACATCCTTCTTGGAGCTCATTTATCTATACATAAATATAAGTAGGGTTTTGCGGTCATTGTATGATAAAAGTAGATTTATATTCTACATCTTTCTCTACATCTTGCTTTTATCACTGAAGAATACATCATAGCAATGTTTAATTTTTTTTTTTTTTTTTTTTTTTTTTTTTTTTTTGAGACAGAGTCTCACTCTGTCACTCAGGCTGGAGTACAGTGGCAGCAATGTTCAATTTTATGTGTAACTTGACTGGGCCACAGGGTGCCCAGATAGTTGGTGCAACATCATTCTGGATGTTTCTGTGAGTGTGGTTTTGGATTAAAATAGCATTTAAAATCCATGGACTTGAGTAAAGCACTTCCATGATGTGGCAGGCCACACCCAGTTAGTTGAAGGCTTGGATAGAACAATAAGACGAGCCTCCCTAAGCAAGAGAGAATTCCCCAGCTGTTTGCCTTCAGACTTCATCTGCATCATTGGCTCTGCTGCATGGCCCACACTGCAGGTTTGGACTTGCCAGTTCCTATAGCCATGTGAGCCAATTCCTTACAATAAATCTCTTTCTATACACATACGTATCCTATTGATTCTGTCTCTCTACAGGATCCTTACTAACAGAATCACATTAAACACAGAATTACCTTCTGACTCAGAAATTCCACTCCTATGTAAATACCCAAGAGAAATGAAAACATGTGTCCACACAAAAACCCATACACCAGTGTTCACAGAAACATTATTCATAATAGCTGAAGAGTGGAAATAACCCAAATGTCCATCAATGGATGGATGGATAAATAAAACATGACATATCCATGCAATGCAATATTTTTCAGAAAAAGCAGAAAGTATTGATACATGGTACAATGTGGATGAACCTTGAAAGTATTATGCTAAGTGAAAGAAGCCAGACAAAGGACCACAATTTGTATGATTTAATTCATGTGAAATGACCAGAATAGCCAAATCTATAGTAATAGCAAGTTGATTAGTGGTTGTCTATAGCTTGAGGGGTGCAAATAAGAAAAAAATAAAATTGGGGGCAGGATGTGTGACTAGAGTATGGGGTAATGGGATTTCTTATTGGATGATGAAAATGTTGTAAAATTAGGTGGTGGTGATGGTTGCACAATTTTGTAAATATACTGAAAACCATTGAATTTTTTTTTTTTTTTTTTTTTGAGACAGAGTCTCGCTCTGTTGCCCAGGCTGGAGTGCAGTGGCACGATCTCAGCTCACTGCAAGCCCTTGCCTCCGGGGTTCACGCCATTCTCCTGCCTCAGCCTCCCGAGTAGCTGGGACTACAGGTGCCTGCCACCACATCTGGCTAATTTTTTGTATTTTTTAGTAGAGACGGTGTTTCACCGGGTTAGCCAGGATGGTCTCGATCTCCTGACCTGGTGATCCGCCCGCCTCAGCGTCCCAAAGTGCTGGGATTACAGGCGTGAGCCATAGCGCCTGGCCATTGCATTTTTTTTAAATGTATCATGCCACTGAGAAAGGCTAACACCCCTTTTGTGATATTCCTACCAAAAATGCATGATCAGCATCTAACCACGAGGAAACATCAGACAAGCCCAAACTGAGAGGGATCCTACGGAATAGTTAGCCTGCACACTTCAAAAACGTCAAGGTCTAGAGAGACGATAAAGGACTGAGGAAATGTCCCAGGTTGAAGAAGATCAAAGAGACATGACAAGTAAATGCAATGCAGATCCTGGATTCAATCCCAGAGACCCATCATTTTTTTCTATAAAGGACATCAGCGGGACAATTTGCTGTGGACTAGATAACAGTATTATACCAATGCTCATTTCCTGACTTTGCTACTTATACTATCATTATGTTTAAAAATATCCTCATTTTGAAGAAATATGTATTGAACTATTTAGGCAAAAAGAAGAATAATAAAAAGTTATTTATACACAGAGAGACAGAGCTAGCACACAAAGTTGGTAAAATCTTAAGAACTGGAGCATCTGAGAGAAGAGGAAAAGAGAAATTGTTTGCATCTCTTTTGTAACTTTCCAGAAGGTCTTCAATTATCTCAAAATAAAAAGTTAAAACGAACATATCATGACAATCTTTCCAGTCACTGGTATAAGTGTGACTCATGTTTCCAGTGGCTGCATGATATTCCATTATCTGGATGAACGAGTGTTTTACAAACATTTTTCCACTGATGGCCTTTGGTCTTGCATCCAGTTTTTGGCACAAAATTTGTGTACATAAATCCTTACATACTGGTGCTTCTATTTTCATAGGATAGAGTGCCAGAAGTAAGATTGCTGGGAAGAAAGTTATGTCATATTTTTATTTATTTTTTAAATCAATTATTTAAGTTGTATATATTTATAGTGTCCAACATGACATTTTGAAACATGCATACATTGTGGAATGGCTAAATTGAGCTAATTAACATGTGCCTTGCCTCACCTACTTGTCATTTTCACAGTGAGAACACAAAATCTAACCTCTTGGCTTTTTTTTTTTTTTTTTTTTTTTTTTTTTTTTTTTTTTTTTTGAGACAGAGTCCCCCCCTGTCGCCCAGGTTGGAGTGCAGTGGCACGATCTCGGCTCACTGCAACCTCTGTCTCCTGGGCCAGCAATTCTCCTGCCTCAGCCTCCTGAGTAGCTGAGATTACAGGCATGCACTACCATGCCTGGCTAATTTTTCATTATTAGTAGAGGCAGGGTTTCACCATGTTGACCAGACTGGTCTCAAGCTCCCACAATTTTTAAGAATATAATACATTGTTATTAACTGTAATTTCCATGTTGTAAAAAAATGGGTCACGTGAGACCAAGTGTGGTGGCTCACACCCTGTAATCCCAGCACTTTGGGAGGCCAAGGCAGGTGGATTATCTAAGGTCAGGAGTTCAAGACCAGCCTGGCCAACATGGTGAAACCCTATCTCTACAAAAAGTACAAAAATGAGCAGGGCATGGTGGTGGGCTGAGGCAGGAGAATCACTTGAACCCACAAGGCGGAAGTTGCCGTGAGCCGAGATCGCACCACTGCACTGCCTGGGGGACAGAGTAAGACTCTGTCCTAGATCTCTTGAATTTACTCCTCCTGTCTATCTGAAATTTTGCATCCTTTGACAAACATGTCTTCATTTGTGCCTCCCAACTCAGCTTCTGGAACCATCCTTTGACACTCTTTCTGCTTCTACGAGTTCAACTTTTTTAGATTCTAAAAATAAATGGGATCAGGCAGTATTTGTCTGGCTTATTTCACTCACCACAATGTCCTTAAGGTTTATCTGTGTTGTCAGAAATGATGGGATTTCCTTTTTATGGCTAAATAATATTCCATTGTGTATGTATACACCACATTTTCTTCATCCATTTATCAACTGAGGGACACTTAGGTTGATTCCATATATTCATATTTTTAGTTTTAATAGTCACTGCTATATTGCTTTCCAAAAAGTCTACACAATTTATTTTTCCAGTGGTATATGAAAACTTTCCCCTAATTTTTATCAATAATGGGTGCCACTCTTTTAATTTTTATAAATTACATTATTCTAATTTATATTTTCCTGCTATTTATGAAGTTCTGTATCTGTTCATATCTTTATCAGCCTTTCAATTTGCTTTTGTGAATATGAACTGCCTATTCATGTATTTTGCCTATTTTTCTACTTGTTTACTAATTTTTTTCTCACATTTTATGCTTCTCTTAGCTATCTTTCAATAAAAAATCTCCTCCCTTCATTGTATCATTATCCAGTTAATTCTACCTATAATATAATTTGCCCTCTAAAAAATTTTGTGTAATCAAACACATCTGTCTTTTCTAATATACATTCTAGATTTACTGTTTTGGCTTTTAAAAAGTCTCTCCTATTATAAGGGTAAAACATAATTGCTTTGTTTTCTTCTATAATTTTTATTTAATTATTTTTACATTTGTATTTAATTTAGCTGGACTTTCTTTTTGAATATGGAATAAGGAAGATGTTTAACTTTATTTTCCTTTGATGAGTGCAAAGGGTGCCAGCAGCAAGCAATAAATGAATCACAAACCAACCCAGAGGCACAGCATGCAGTTGTGGTTAGAGCCAAGCAGCCTGATTGGCGGTCCCAGCTCTGCCACTTGTTAGCTGTGTGACCTTATGCAAGCCACTTAACTTCTCCGTGCCTTACTTCTCTCATTTGTAAAATGGGGTCATAATAGAAGCTACTTCAGGGTTGTTAGGACAATTCAATGAGTTAATAAAAGTGCTTATAACAGTTCCTAGACCATGGTTGGAGTGAGATTTAGTATTGCTATTTTTCAGCTGCAAAGCCTCTTACTTTACAAGTCTCTGGGTAGAGAGGTCTCAAATTCCTAGTCTACTCATGAGCGGCACTCAAGGGAGAAAGACCAGCAGGTCCTCCCGAGGACTCACTCAGCCATCACTGACCCCATTCTGAGAGGTCCAGGATCTCCATCTACAAACTCTCTCCCTCCCATGGCTCTGGGCTCTGCTCCCCAGACTTTCATTCTGCCAGTGGAGAGTCCCACAGGACCAAGACCTGGCCCATCCCCACCCACCTGCCAGCCAACCCTGCTATCGCTGCTTGGCTCAAAAGAGGAAGTAGGTTGTTGGTGGGAGTGGGTGGGAAGGGCATTGGGGTCATCTCCCATAGATATATCTCATATGTCTTATAAGAAATATTTTATGCCCAGACTATGTTTCCTGGATTCACAAAGTACATTCCTCTCACTGGAGCATGTGTGTTCAGGAGCTACTCTTTCTATTTCCCTCCAAACCCCCTCAGCTCTTCTTGGACCCAAAGCCAAGTGGCCAGGGGATGGGCAGGGTGAGTGAGTCATCCAAGACCTCAAAACTTGGTCCCTGTCTTTGTAGTGTTAGTTTATGAGGCTGTGAGTATGCAGGGCATGTGTGCAACTGCACACCCACTCTCTCTTTTGCACAGTCAACCTCTGAACAGTTCTGCGAGGCTCTTATTTCTTACGAAAATATTAGTTTAAGGGCTAAGGTTAGGAATGAACAAAATGCAGTCCTTATAAATATTCATGTATTCACTGAAATAAAACAGTAATTCTCCAGGGTGGAGGTGAGGGGGCAGTGACACAGGACACAGGATGTCCTTTCCCTAACTTAAGATTCACAGGTAAAGAACTTCTGCTCTAGAAACCACCCTGCCATCCACTCTCCACGTCCACAGAGGTGGGAGATAAGCAAAGGGTGTGGTGGGGCAGGGATCCATTGGTGCACAGGTTTCACTGAATAGCTAAAACCTGAGAAATGGCTGCCATCACTGGAGAGCTGTCTATGTTTTTACCTTTTCACCCTGGTTTGGTGCCAGAAAGTTATGCCAGGTGATATGGTTTGGCTGTGTCCCTACCCAAATCTCATCTTGAATTGTAATCCTCATAATCTCCACATGTTGAGGGAGGAACCTGGTGGGAAGCGATTGGATCATGGGGGTGGTTTCTCCCATACTGTTCTCTTGAGAGTGAGTGAGTTCTCATGAGATCTGGTGGTTTTAAAAGGGGCTCATCCCACTTCTCTTCACTCTTCTCTCTTGCCTGCCATCATGTAAAACGTGCCTGCTTCCCCTTCTGCCATGATTGTAAATTTCCTGAGGCCTCCCCATCCATGCAGAACCGTGAGTCAATTAAACCTCCTTTCTTTATAAATTACCCAGTCTTGGGTATTTCTTTATAGCAGTGTGAGGACGAACTAACATACTGGGTAATTGTGTCTGTTCTGCTGACCCTACCTTTTCCTCAGGTATCTAGAGCAGGAAGACAGAGATCAGGGGATGGTGCTACTATTCTTAAGTCTTCTTGGCTATAAAGTCATGTTGTCCATGCAGAGCTGAGGGATGAATAAGCAACAGAAAGGAAGGGTCCTGGCACATGGTCCCACCTCCACCCAGATTTCCCACTCATGATGCCCTGTGCTGGGCACCTTTCTTCTGACAACTAAGGAGAAAGTTTAAAATGTTTGGGAGCACTTTGTCTCTGACATTAAAGTCTTCTCCAGCCCAGGGACACAAGAGAAAGAAGCCGTTGTAAGAAGGAAAATGGAAGGGTACCCAGGGGCTGAGATGATGTCCCCCGTGCCCGCTCCCAGCTCGTCTCTGACTGCACACTGGAATCGCCTAATGACAGCGTCCAACTCAGGCAAATGTATTTGTTTTAAAGACAACCAGAGTTGAGAAAGCATGAGTTCAACTGGCTTTCAGTGCTCAGACAGCAGAGTGGCACTCCTCTCTTCTAAGGAAGGTCCCAAGAAGGAAAAGGAGCTCCTTCCGTTCCCCTCCTGACACCCCTGCCTAGGCACGTTGGAGTCAGGCTGCTGGGAGCTGCCAGGAGATGCATGGCCCATGCATCCTCTCCACATGTGCTTCCTGGTCACTTAGTTTGGACTCCAGACTGAGAGATCCTGACAAGAGTCCAGAGAGAACGAACACCTCTGTCTACTACAGCCCATAGACACACACACACCATTCTGCCTTCTGAACAGCCCAGGTAAACAATTCCTTGGGAGGTGCAAACATCCCACTGGTGGCAACAACTAAAATGGGAAAGGGCCCCACCCATGACAGTGTCCCCACCTCTGCTCACCACCCTGGCTTCTCCCTATGCTCTGTTGACTTGAAGCGAGGGGCTTTGCTCCCTCCTCAGGGGTCATTCAGCAGCGCCAGCTCCAAGGTCCAGTCACAGCCCAGTGAGTGAGTCCTGGGCTCCCTGGGACTGCCCTTTGAAGCCTGCTTTTCATAAGGCCCCAAAACGTTTTGCCCACAATGGTCTGGCTGTTCACTCCTCAGACACCATTTCCCAAACACTGGAGCCTGTTAATCTGCAGGGAATCCCCTTCCCAATGAGAGTGGTCTGCTGTGGAGACATTCTGGGAAACAGCAAATAGTCCAAAGAAAAACATCCCATTGTAACATGCAGTTGTCAATGAGCATAACCAGCAGTTCCCAGAAGTCAGGTATTTCAAGGACTGATGTTCCTGTCCTGGAAAGAAAATGGGAGAAATATTTTATCCCCAGACTATATTTCCTGGATTCACAAAGTACATTCCTCTCACTGGGGCATGTGTGTGCAGGAGCTAATTTATCTTGCACTCTTAGTCTTCCTTCTTGGTAGGGCAGGGCATTGCACCACTTGCCAATTTTGCTCCCCACCTTGGTCATTTGAAACCTCTTCCTGAAAACTATGCAAATGCAACCCAGAGACAGACACTGCCATCAATCACCCTGAAGCATAGACCAGGTGCTCAGAAGTGACGCTGTCAAGAATGTTGTCTCATATAGAAATTTTCAAAACAAGTCTTCTTGTTCAAATTAAAACATCAAGCACCCAGATGGGTAAAGCCCTTTGCTCATCGCAGGCCCTCTCAGTGTGGCTGCCTTGGCCCACCCGGGCTGCTACAACAAAATGCTATAGACCGGTGCTTCATAGACAATAGAGAGGTATTTCTCACAGTTCTGGAGGGTGAAGCCCAAGATCAAGGCACCGTCGTATTGGGTGTCTGCTGAAGTCCCACTTCCTGCTTCAGAGATGGCTCTGCCCTCATGACCTAATCATCTTCCAAAGACCCCACCTCCTAATACCATCATCTAAGGGGTGAGGATTTCAACAGAGGAATTTGGGGGAGACATAAACATTCAGACTGTAGCAGTGGCAAAAACAAATTGTATCAGATGCTAGAGGAGCTCCAAAAGTGAACTCTGTTACAAACCAAAGGGCTCAGTTGACCCAGTTTAAACCAAAGTGGAAGCTTTTCCACTGTGAACGATTGGCCAGAAGTGGGAAGTGAAAATGGGGATGGGGTGGGGAGCTGGGAGTGAAGGAAAATGCAGCACAAAGGCCAGGAGGCAGGAAGGGTCCACAGAAGCCTGCGGACAGAATTTAAAGAGACACCAATCAGCTCAGATACGGTTTCTTCTGCACCCATGGTCCAATGCACAGGTGCATGGGAGAAGGGTTTTGTATAACCAGAGTTGTAATCGTATAAAGCAAAAAAGTGAGGCCGGGCATGGTGGCTCATGCCTGTAATTCCAGCACTTTGGGAGGCTGAGGGGGGCGGATCACGAGTTCAGGAGATCAAGACCATCCTGGCTAACGCGGTAAAACCCCGTCTCTAACAAGAACACAAAAAATTAGCCGGGCGTGGTGGCGGGCACCTATAGTCCCAGCTACTCAGGAGGCTGAGGCAGGAGAATGGCGTGAACCCAGGAGGCAGAGCTTGCAGTGAGCCGAGATCGCGCCACTGCACTCCAGCCTGAGCAACAGA